>NC_053492.1:304224649-305424649 GCF_905171775.1 Rana temporaria
AGCCTGGTGCGGTTCAGGAGAGGGGGGGCGCACTCTGTCCCCCCCTCTTTTCTGCGGCCGGCCAGGTTAATGTGCTCGGATAAGGGTCTGGTGTGGATTTTTGGGGGAACTCCACGCCATTTTTTTTTTAAATTTGGGGTGGAGTTCCCCTTAAAATCCACACCAGACCTGAAGGGTATGGTATGGATATTTGGGGGGAACCCCACGTCATTTTTTTTTAATTGACGGTGGGGTTCCCCTTAATATCCATATCAGACCTGAAGGGCCTGTTAATGGAATTTGGGGGGACCCCCAGCTTTTTTAGTTTTATTTTTTATGAATGAATCATCTCTGCAGAGCTTTTTTTCTCAGAAAATAGGTGCAGGAACTCAACCACGACCCCGTTCAGATTTCAAAAACAGTAGAAGGGTCTTAAAGGGGCATTAAATACCAGGATTGCATTACATAGAGAGTGCAGAGTTCAGGGGGGTTACACATAGAGTGCAGAGCTGTCACTTGTAAACACAAAAAATGGACTTCTGTGTTTACAAGTGATTGTGGTGAGCAGGCACCAAAGGGTCTGAGCCAGAGGTGGTGGAACTGAGATCCCCCAAGTTCCCCCTAAAAAAGACCTGCATCTCTGTAATTACCAGAGCCGACAATTCATTAGAGCCGCAAAGCCGGTTTTAAATGCCTTTTTTTTCTGTCAGAAATTACACTTTGTGCAGGGACAGTTCTATGTACGGGAAACATGCGCTTTATCACATGCTGACTTTACACCCCCCCTAGGTACGAAATTTAAAGTAATATTACACTTTTATTGTTTCACTTTTAGCATTATTAAATTCACTGCTCCTGAAAAAACTGCCGTTTTTAAAACTTTTTTTGCATTGATACATGTTTCCTGGGACAGGACCCAGGTCCCCAAACACTTTTTAGGACAATAACTTGCATATTAGCCTTTAAAATTAACACTTTTGATTTCAAATGTTCGAGTCCCATAGACTTTAACAGGGTTCTAAAGTTTACACAAACATTTTGTGTGTTCGCAAGTTCTGATGCGAACCGAACAGGGGGGCATCCTTAAATAGCACACAATTGCATATAGGCATCATTGCTCTGGAGAATAAGGGGGAGCACTGCACACCTTTAGAATTTATAATTAATTTAATTTATAATTAATTATTATAATTTATAACAATATTGTTTAACAGCAGCACACCCAACACATTTTGGAGGTTATTCACAATAAAAAGGGGCATGTTTGTGGTTGTATAACCCCTCCTGCTTGCCTGTGCTTGATTGGCCGATTTGTGAAGCCACCAAACTTTATTGTTATATAAATAAAGATTGCTCCCAGGCTCCAGCCCAGTTAGTCGAGCGGAGGATGTAAGCAGGTAAACATGGTGGTCATGTCTGTTTACTTGGGGATATGCGGGAAACAGAGTAATACTAAGATGCATTACACCATTAGGCTGAAAGGGCGCTTAAAGCGCAGGAGATATGGATTATGCGTACCGTATAGAAAAATCTCCATGACAAGAGATATAAATACACACACCCACACAGGCTGAACTGAATAGACTGGTGTCTTTATTCAACCTTACCAACTATGGGACAGATTTACAGAGTGTGGGCGCACATTACGCCGCCGTAGCGCAAATGCCGTACGCCGCGCCAGCGTAGCGCGGAGAGGCAAGCATTGCAATCAGCAAGCTATTGCTCCCAACGCTGCATCAGCGTGGCGTAGGTTTCGAGGGTGCAGGCCGGCGTAGGTGGAAGTGGGCGTGACCTCATGCAAATGATGGGGCGAGCGCCGGACAGGTACGCCGGCGCGGCGCAGTGTTTTTTTACGCCCAGCATATCGCGAATGGCGCATGTGCTGTGATGTGGACGCATGCACAGCACCCCTCTGAGCCTGCTCACAACCACGCCGACACAACCGCCTAAGATACGCCAGCCCACTGCGTACGCCGAGAACATAAGTACGCCCAGCCAGACGCACGTCCAGCACAAAAGTACGCCCGCTTGTGTTCCCTGGTGCAGACGTACTTTTGTGATCTGAGCCAACATGTCAGAAAGTGGGTTTAACAGGGAGAAGAGGAAGAAGAATTTCTCTGCAGATGAGAAGGCGATCCTGACCTCGGCCATATCAAAATATGACACCTACCTCCATGGCGCACAGAGCGGGAGGACCAGCAAGGCTAGGAAGATTGAGATCCTTCAGAAGGTGACCCTGGAGTTAAACACCCTTGGCCATGAAACCAGGACCTGGTAGGAGTTCCAAAAAAAAATCAACGACATGCGTCGGCGTGTCAGGGAGAAGCTGGCCAAGATGAAAAGGCACCTCAGGGGCACGTTAGGCGGATCAGCTATGACTGTAAAGCTGACAGCTGAAGAGGAGGTCAACGCCAGCTGCCTGGAGCAGGAGCAGGTGGAGGGCCTGGAGGGATTGGACTCCAGCTAACAGGACTTGAGGATAGGTAAGTGGGTTTCATCCCCCATCCGGTGTGGAGCATGTGAGGGGGTGCAAGGGAACATGTGACAAGTGTGTGGGTCCACCAACATGTGAATGCTCTGTGTCATCCACAGATGTGCTGGAGGGAGCTGGGCCATCTTCTGCCCCTGGACGACCCATGCCATCCAAGGAACATCTTCCTCAGTCTGCCACCCTGGGAAGTCACGAATCAACGGTGAAGGGGAGTGCCCACACATCTGCTTTTGAGGTCATTGTGGAGGAGCAGGTGGACATACATCAAGAGGAATGCCTGTACCTCAATGAGGATACCATCTTCGCCGGACCCTCCGAGACGGTGGACCTCCTAACAACCTCCACCGTGTAGCTAACAGCCTGTCCTCCTTTGTCGGGTCCTCGGCAAAGTCACAGGCTGAGTGCACAGTGGCTGTGCAGGGCACCGCAGACGTAATGCAGCAGTGCCTCAGCCAGCAGGCTGAACATACCATGTCCATCTCTGACTGCCTGCAGGAGGTGAATGCCAATTGCGCAGCCATGGCCACATGTCTCAGTGACCAGTCACAGACCCTGGATGCCATGCATCAACACATGGTAGCAGGGGGTCCTTCAACATCTGGGGACCAGGGATCGGACGTGCAGGCCACCCAGGAACGGCACACCACGGCAATTGGGGAACTGCAGGCCACAGCAGCAGGGATTGTGGCGGAGGTGAGGAGCCTGGGCATGATAGTGCAGGCCAACACTGCCGCCATCCAGTACGAGGGTTGCCAAAACAGGCAGAGGCATTTGCAGGCTGAGACAAATGGCGTGCTGACCCGCATTGCCATTGCCTTGGAGGGGATGCAGGCAACATCTGCAACTAGCTCCAGGAGCATCAGCCCAGGGGATGAACCTCCACGTGATACACCACCCCCCCACCCGAGTCGTCGCCACAAAGAAACTGAAGAGCAGAACCCTGGGGACGAGGCCTGGCCCGCGAGAGGGCAAATGAATGTCCTGAGGACAACAAGTGCAGCTCAGAGTCTGAGCTTTTTTTTTATTTGGGTGACGTGCACGGATGCATGTGCCGTGCACCTGTAAGGGCATGCCATGTCGGTCAATGGCATGATCCCAATTTTTTTTTTTTCACGGATGTCACAGCACACGGTCAGGAGTGCAGAAGTGGTGACTGGACACCGGTTTGCAGGGGCAGGGTTTGCCCGGTGATGCTATGGTGTGACTGGTGTGTGAGTGTGTGTATGTGTGTGTGGCCAATGTGTGGCATTTCTGCCAGCAAGGCGTGTCACCTTGGATCGTCGGGGAGAGGTTATCCCCACGACCGTGGGAATGTGGTATGAATGGACAGCAACATCATTGGGGCCTTGGCATGGCGTTGCTGCTCCCAAGTCCCGCGCGGTGGACTTTGGCTAAACCAATGTGAGGCGGATGTGGTGTGTGAGCTAGGGACCACAGTGGTGTGCATGCGTGCATTGTCCATGTGCCATGATGAATATGTGTGTTTAATGTGCAAAGATGCGTTCCACGAGGCAACTCCTGACTGCTGTTCCCTCAGCAGACGGGGTAGCCTCGGGCAGGGGGGGACTGTGTGGCTCGGGGGTCAGGTCATCACATATGTCAATCTCCAGGCTCTTTCTCATGGCATAGTTGTGCAGCACGCAACATGCAACGATGATCTGGCACACAAAGTTTGGGGAATACAACAGGGCCCCCCCGGACTTATGGGGCCCAAGTGCATATGCCGAGTCACCTGGAAGGGAAAAGACAGGAGGACGTTAGTCGTGCGTGTGCCCCTCGTGATGTCTGCATCATGGGGTCAGACAGTCATGCCTGACTCCCATGTCACTCACCAACCAGCCAGCTGTCCCTGTACACGTTCTGTTCGAATTCCGTTGGGATGTTGCTTTGACGGTATATGTAGCTGTCGTGGCTGGCTCTGGGGTGTTTGGCACGGACGTGCCATATGAGGCATTGGGCATCAGCTATCACCTGTACGTTGATGGAATGCCACTGCTTACGATTGCGGCATATGTGCTCTGTGGCACGGGGGGCCGTAGTGCCACATGTGTGCAATCAATGGCCCCCACGGTGCGTGAGAATCCGGCAATGCTGTAGAAATCCTGAATTGCCTTCTGCTCATGGGTGGTCAAGTGATCATGGGTGGGTTTGATGATGTGGTGGGACATGCGTGTGAGGATTGCGGGGACAACCTGGTGCACGCATCTGCTCATTGTGGATTGTGACATCCCAGACACGACTCCACTTGTACGTTGGAAAGATCCACTGGCGGGGAAATGGAGTGTTGCCAGTACCTTGACCAGTGGCTGCACTGCATGTGAGCTTTCTGTCTGGCTGGTGATTTCATCATGCAGGGCTGTGGCTAATTCCAGGATGGCATCAGGGCTGAATCTGAAGATGCGGTACACCTCCGATTCCCCCATGCCAAAGACATTAATGCGTGTTTGGTATATCCTCTCCTGTGCCCTCCTCCGTGCCTGTTGATCCAGTAGTGCTATGACCATGGCTACCCCTGGCATGTTGGCATACGGATGTGTTGTCCTGCAAGTGTGGTTGCTCAGCTCGTCCGTAACGGTGCTGCTGCAGTTGCTCTCCAGCTGACACTTGCATGTCTGTTGCCGGGTTGCACCTCATTTATGGGGAATAACTTTGCGACGGACGTACAACTTACACGCACTTCGCGTAGCATGCGTCGGGCTCACGCACGTTCGTGAATCGCCGTATCTCCCTCATTTGCATGTTTGAATGGCTAATCAATGGGAGCAGCACCGTGCGTCCAGCCCATATTTGCGCCCACGCTACGCCAGCGTGTGCAAGCTACGTCAGCGGGTGTAGCCTGTTTTTAGGCGCATATTGGTTTGTGGGTCTGGCGCACACATACGCCGGCGCACATTTGCACGTATGTCGGCGTAACGTGATTTACATCAGCGTAAGTGCTTTGTGAATCTGGGCCTATGTGTACGTTTGTAACAGCATTGCCTAAACATATTTGGGCAATGATGGAAAAAAAAATGTTTTACATTCTGTCACCAGTCAGTGTGTCTGATCACCACTACACAAATCATATGGTGACCCTGTACTGTTCTGGTGACAGTATGTACAAATTTGTGAAAGAAACACGTTTTATTTAATTTCTTATTATTTTATTTTATTACAAAAAAAAAAAAAACTCACCATACCTCTTGCTTAATACCTTTGGGTGTCTTTACAAAAAGGGGGCATAAAGAAATGAGATAAGCTGTCAGTACATCATGATTGATCAATTTTCAAATGTATACTATATACAGGGCTGTTGCAAGAATTTTTGATCCCCTAGGAGAAACCTAATTTTGCCGCCCCCTTGGCTCCACCCCTGACTCCACCCACTTTACCTGACCCATACACTGACCTACCTACCTGACACATACACTGACCTACCTACCTGACACACTGACCTACCTACCTGACACACTGACCTACCTACCTGACACTCTGACCTACCTACCTGATACATACACTGACCTACCTGACTATTATTTCCTGTATTAATCACAAACAGCCCACCACACACTTCTTGATGTAGATGAGGAGGATCCATTCTCCTCCTTACCTCTGTGCTTCATTGACCATCACATCCGGGCTCTCCTCACCACTGGGCAGGCAGTATTGATTAGGTACTCCCTGCCAGCGCCACCATCTAGACGCTCCATGGTGTCCCTGCTGACTGGGAGGTCAACTAGCAGACGCTGTACCACTTGATGCTCCTATCTCCACTGCCCCCCCCCTCTGCTGCACACACAGACACACAGTGTCGCACAGGAGGAACTCGCTGGAGCAACGGAGTCCCGTAGTGGCACTGTGTGAGGAGATGTGACAGTGAGCCCTCAGCGAGACATTGGCGGCATGCAGCGGATGTTTTCCCAGGACAGCCGGCCTGGCATTGAACAGGGGTGAGCTCGCGCATGCCTGGAGCTTCATTGAGACAGAGGCGGTGGCTGTGCCCAAGGTGGTAGTGCGCTTTAGGCGGCTGCCTACTTCGCCTAGTGGTAGCACCGGCCCTGACTATATACCAAAGATTGTAGACTCTATACCTTTCACACAGAGTAAAAAATATACACTGATTTGGGTTATTTTTACCAAAGAAGCAGAATATGTTTTGGCCAAAATTAATGAAGAAATATTATTTCACTGCAAAATGTTAAGAATTTTTTTTTTTTTTCATTTATATAGCAAAAAAATAAAAAAATCTAGTAGTGTTTAGATACCACCATATGAAATCTATATCTGTCTCAAAAAAATAAATTATAACAATTTAATTTGGGTACAGTATTGCATGACTGAGTAATTGAGTAAAATTTAGTACAATTAGCCTGTGTCCAATAGAGGTTAAAGGTACCAAGCCACACTGTGAAAGTGGGCTTGTGCCTTTAAAGTTTAAAATGTAAATGTATTATTTTCTGATAAATTGTGTGACTAATGTGCAGTTTTGCCTATAGCCACTGCCTTTCACTTTAGGTGGACCCAGAACTTAAAATGCAGTGCTATATTCACAGGACTGGGACATTCCCCTGCAGCTTTCATAGAGAGTCCACATGTCAGATGGCTTCACAATGCAGAAAAAGTCATAGGCTGGTTTTATATGCAAACGTTACAAGAACTAGTGGCTTGGCTGTGATGCTCACATATAACAGCACAGTACCACAGACAATCAGATCAATGTTAGCACCTAGATCAATGTGAAAATACTATTTCCAACTAGCATTTCTATAGCATGTAAGGTACTAGCTCCTATTCCAATACTACATCCTCTTCTCCATCCCTCTTGTTCCCAAAATCTTTTTTAAAGATGCATTCTTGAACATTTTGATTCTGTGTCTTATATCCCTACAACAAAATTAATAATACCAACTGTAGAGTGCAATACTTGAAATAAACAATGGTGGTGTGGGAACTGGAGTATGGCAATCTTGCAGACGACTATGCTCAAGTTATTATAAAAGAGTCACTTTGAGAATTACTTAATTCTGTTATTAAAAAAAATATCTGCACTTTCAATATAAATTTAAAGATCCAGTATGATCCATGTTATTCCACAAACTGAAAATCACATTTTCAATCACAGAGCAAATACAACTTGTACAGTATGTTGATAAGATAGTTTTAAAATATACAGTTATTGACAATTTAATAATTAAAATATTAGATACTCTTTACCTAAAATGTGTTGACTTAAAAATATTTTTCTGTTTACTATCTTTTATTTACAGTATCTTGGCACAATTTCTGAGTTATCCATTTTTGATCAATCTCACATTTCACTAACTTTATTAAATGTGTCTGGAGTTGCTTACTATTTCAGAATAATGGAGTGATAAAATACTGTTTAATCATAGTGCAAATCTATGCACATACAAAAAGGAGAATTCAATTTCCTGGTAAATGAAAATAATATCATTCTTATCTTAGAATATGTCATGTTTCTAAGAAAGAGTGTTTGTTAGGGATTATTTCAGGATACATCAACATCTGCACAAAACCTGCACATTGCTTTGTTAATTTTTCCAGTATACCAAGATTATATGGCTAGTAAGGATTAAAAAAAACACAGGTAATATACTTCAGCTGCTTTGAACGTGAAATGTATACTTAAGGAAAAATCTTTTCTCTTATCGTCAATGGACGGTTATGTTCTTGTTCATAGGAGAGGACTAGGCAGAACATGTTAGATATTTAAATACATGTTACTTTAACAGAGTTGAACAGCCCCACCCAGGGGGCGGTCCCTCCGGACATAACCCTCCTCTCACAGCATGCAGCCTCAGTTTTTTTCTGCCTAGCAAAGGAGAAGGACGTGGCTCCCTTTGGGCCCAGCACCCTGAAGACATTTTTTGTTTTATTTTATTTTCTTTTTAATTTTCTTTATTTGAGATTCTTCTATCAACTGTCGGCTGGGTGACAGGCTGGATATATAGATCCTTGTAGTCTCCTCAGTCCAGCGAGTGTGAGCACACCATTGCTAAGGGCTGGGTCTGCCACCACATACCCCATGACTCCTGGGGTGGCTGTGGTGTTGTCTCACTCACAGTGTACCAGGCCAACAGCTACTCCAACGCGGTTGTATGCCTGTCAGGAATGCGCCAGCGGGTCCTCGCATGGATGGGTAAGTACAGTCCTTCCTGCCTCTGCGAGTCGGTATGGCTGGGCATTCCTGGGTTAGGGGGTTCTCCTATCTTCCCTTTCCCTGCTCTCTCTCTCACGTTTCCCTCTGCTGCTCTACCGCTGCTACCGGGGTGGACCTGTGGGGGGGCTCCTTTTCCCACTAGGGGGACTGTGGGGTGTCTGAGTCCATTTTTAGCTGTGGGGGTGTGCTTGCCTTAGGGAGGCCCACTTGCAGCCTTCTCATCCCCATTGCGGCATTTCGTCGCCATTTTGGCGGCACCAGCTCCATTTTTTTGCAGTCTGCTGTTTGCATTGGAAATTCCCATTGGCAGCAATTTTGTTGTGGTAGCATTATGGCGCAGCTTACAGTGAGGATCGAACCTTTGGGCACCCCAGGTAAAAATTTGTATTAATGTGCATAACGAAGCCAAGGAAAGATGGAAAAATCTCCAAAATGCATCAAATTACAGATTAGACATTCTTATAATATGTCAAAAAAAGTTAGATTTTATTTCCATCATTTACACTTTCAAAATTACAGAAAACAAAAAAATGGCGTCTGCAAAAGAGTTAATATCTTGTACTGCCCCCTTTGGCAAGTATCACAGCTTGTAAACGCTTTTTGTAGCCAGCCAAGAGTCTTTCAATTCTTGTTTGAGGTATCTTTGCCCATTCTTCCGTACAAAAGTTTTCCAGTTCTTTGAGATTTCTGGGCTGTCTGTCACGCACTGCTCTTTTAAGGTCTATCCATAGATTTTCAATTATAAACCTTCAGTTTACGCCTCTTTATGTAATCCCCCATGGATTTTGAGGTGTGTTTAGGATCATTATCCATTTGTAGAAGCCATCCTCTCTTTAACTTCAGCTTTTTCACAGATAGCATCAAGTTACCATCCAAAATTTGCTGAAATTTTATTGAATCCATTTTTCCTTCTACTCGTGAAATGTTCCCTGTGCCACTGGCTGCAATACAACCC
Organism: Rana temporaria; assembly: GCF_905171775.1. Taxonomy (NCBI): domain Eukaryota; kingdom Metazoa; phylum Chordata; class Amphibia; order Anura; family Ranidae; genus Rana; species Rana temporaria. The sequence goes on from NC_053492.1 coordinate 304,234,235, forward strand.
CAAATCATGATTGATCCACCCCCATGCTTAACAGTTGGACAGAGGTTATTTTCATTAAATTCTGTGCCCTTTCTTCTCCAAACGTACCTTTGCTCATTCCGGCCAAAAAGTTATATTTTAACCTCATCGGTCCACAGAACTTGTTTCCAAAATGCATCAGGCTTGTCTATATGTTCATTTGCAAAGTTCAAACGCTGATTTTTGTGGTGAGGACGTAGAAGAGGTTTTCTTCTGACGAATCTTCCATGAAGACCATATTTGTACAAGTATATCTTTATAGTGCAATAGTGTACCACAACTCCAGTGTCTGCCAGATCTTTCTGGAGGGATCGTGCAGCCAAACGTGGGTTTTGAATTGCTTTTCTCACAATCCTGCGAGCTGTTCTGTCTGATATTTTTCTTGGTCTTCCAGATCTTGCTTTAACTTCCACTGTTCCTGGTGACTGCCATTTCTTACATTCCGAACAAAGGATATTGACATCTGAAAATGCTTTGCTATCTTCTTATAGCCTTCTCCAGCTTTGTGAGCGTCAACTATTTTCAGTTTCAGTTTTCTAGACAACTGCTTAGAAGAACCCATGGTGCTGATTGTTGGGGCAAGGTCAGATGAGTCTGGGCATTTAAAACCTTTGAGATTGACATCACCTGGTCTTCCCAGATGATGATTGAGAACAATCCATGACACTGGCAGGTCTCAGCTTTGCAAAGGGAGCAGTGCATGCTATAAATTCTGCAGGGTGCCCAAACTTTTGCAGACGCCATTTTTTTATTTTCTGTAATTTTGAAAGTGTAAATGATGGAAATAAAATCTAACTTTTTTTTACATATTATAAGAATGTCTAATCTGTAATTTGATGCCTTATGGAGATTTTTCCATCTTTCCTTGGCTTTGTTATACACATTAATACAAACTTTTACCTGGGGTGCCCAAACTTTCGATCCCCACTGTACTATTGCGGTCGGCCATTTTACTGTGGCCATGTCCTGTTATCTCTGAGGTGTCCAGTGGCCATTTTGTGTGGGGTTTTGGCCTCTAGTGCTGGCTCTGAACGGCGCGCAGCACACATCTCCTCACAGACTTTTTACCTCACAGCTTTACCTCACAGCTTTTTCCTGTGTACAGAAGGCGGGCAGCGGCACTGAGCAGTCTCTTGCTGGGTTGGCGAGTCCCCTGGGTAACCCCCTGGTCAGTGCAGCACGGAGGGTGGACTTTTTCAGGTCTGAATAGGTCCCTGAGAACTGTCTGTGGTTATGGAGTCAGTATCTGGCCCTTCTTCCCCAAACATGCCTGAGGTGGCAGCTGGTGCCCCTGCACCTGCAGTTCCCATGGACACTTTGTCGGCAGTCCTGGAAACATTTGTTGCCAGGGTGGAAGTGGCGTGCGGGCATAAGTGGGGTACACAGCACCCCCGCCATCTCCAGGGGAATGCTCTGACTCAGACCCGGGCCTGGCTGCGGCACAGAACCCCTGTTCTGGGTTGTCAGAGGATGTGGACAAGGACCTTCCTTGTGAGGAAGACTCCTCACTTGGGTCAGTACAGGACAGGGCACTTGTCAGTGCTGTAAGGGACTCCCTTAAGCTGGATAGTGCAGCTGAGGCATCCACTGAGGGTTCAGTCTTTTTTGGGTCCCACAAGTCGGACCGCTCTGTGAAGGTTTTTCTTTATGTGTCCTTTTTTGACAAGTTCATTGATAAGGAATGGGAAAATCTGCAGAAGTCTTTTATGGTTCCTTAGCGCCTAGCAGTCCGTTACTCTTTTGAGGACAGCCTGTTGAAGAAATGGGCTTCTTCTCCAGTGGTTGACCCCCCGGTTGCCCAGTTAAATAAGGTTACCACTCTCCCTATAGAAGGGACCCCTGCCTTCAAGGGCCATACTGATAGGAGGTCCGAGGCACTGACCCACTCCATGTTTACCATTCTGGGGTCTGCATTGCAGCCTATTGTGGCTACAACCTTGATGTCTCAGACACTCACTGAATAGGCAAAGGTTTTTCACCAGACTGTGGAGGAGCACCAGCTCCCTCCCGAATTTATTAGACTGGCCGACCAGTTGGTCCAAGGCCTTGTATATGTCTGTGAAGCTACATTGGATGCAGCCCCCTTGATAACCAGAGACACTGTTTCGGCGGTGGTTTTACGCCGCCTGATTTGGCTGAAATGCTGACCAAGCATCCAAAAAAGCCCTGGCAGATTTACCCTTCAAGGGTGGAAGGCTTTTTGGTACCTCGCTGGACGACATTATTAAGGATGTCACTGAGGGTAAGAGCACTCTTCTCCCTCAGTCCACCAAGGGGAAGGAGCCATGCTATAAGCTGGGTCCTTCGTTTCCCACTCAGAAGAGGTATTTTCGTCAGTCGGGGTCCACGGGTAAACCCTCCCAGGCCGACAATGGCTCAGCAGGGGGACAGAAATGTCCCTGGGTGCATAAGCCAAACAAACCGGCATCAAAACCCGCAACTGCATGAAGTTTTGCCCCCACCCGACTCACGGGTGGGGGGACAGCTTCGCAGGTCACAGCTCGGTGGACCTCCCTGCTCTCCGACCAGTGGGTCTGCCAGGTGGTCTCTTCGAGGTACAAGATAGAGTTTCTTTCCTATCCACCAAACAGATTCTTTCCCTCAAGTCTCCCTCTCATTCCGGCTCGTCGGTCTGCCCTATTGGGGGCAGTGCAAGACTTGCTAAGTTGCAGGGTAATTTTACCCGTTCCGCAGGATGAGAGGTTTCAGGGATTTTATTTGAATCTGTGGATCTCAAAGCCCTGAATGCCATTGTGAGAGTAAGGAAGTTCCTCATGGAATCCATTTGCTCGGTGGTGGCTGCGCTCCATCCGGGGGACTTTCTGGCGTCCTTGGACATCAAGGACGCATTCTTGCATGTCCCAATTTGCGCAAGTCACCAGAGGTTTCTGTGCTTTGCGATAGGGGAAGACCACTATCAGTTTGTGGCCCTTCCTTTTGGACAAGCGTCAGCACCAAGAGTTTTCACAAAGGTGCTCGCACTGATCCTATCTTTGCTGAGACATCGTGGGCTACTTAGACGATCTTCTTCTGAGAGCAGCTTCTGGCTCAGAATTAGGGGTGGATGTATCTATAGCCAGCTAGACCCTCCAAGAATTCAGGTGGGTGTTAAACATTCAGAAGTCGGTCCTGGTACCGACTCAGCATTTGGAGTCCCTAGGGTTGATTCTGGACTCCTCGGAGGCGAGAGTCTTTCTTCCCCTGGAAAAATTGCAGACTCTTCAGTCTGCGGTAAAGCTGTTGGCATCCCGCAAATGGCCGTCTCTGTTTTTGCATGCGAGTCCTGGGTCTGATCGTAGCCTCCTTCGAGGCAGTACCGTATGCCTAGTTCCACACTTGAGTAATGCAGGAGGAGATCCTGTTCAAATGGAACAAATCTCCGTTGTCTCTGGATCGTCAGATTCAGGTAAGCCACCTAGTCAGAGTCTCTCTGAATTGGTGGCTGAGATCCCCGGCTCTTTGTTCTGGAAAGTCGTTTCTTCCCTTCCAGTGGACCCGTGATTACGACGGACACCAGCCTCACAGGTTGGGGGGCGTCTGGGGGTCCAGTAGACCCAGGGTCTATGGACTCTAGAAGAATCCCATCTGCCAAACAATGTCCTGGAACTTTTGGGGCGATCAGCCTATGCCTCTCCTAGTGGTCGACGAGGTTGCAAGGTCGCCCAATCAGGATCCAGTCGGACAATGCCATGGCGGTGGCTTATGTAAACCATCAGGGGGGAACACGGAGCTCGCCTGCAGTGTCCGAAGTCGCTCAGATACTGCGGTGGGCGGAAAGAAGCATGCCAGCTCTGTCGACCGTCTACATTCCTGGCGTAGAAAACTGGCAGGCAGACTACCTGAGTCGCCAGATGCTGGACCAGGGAGATTTGTCATTGCATCCGGAGGTCTTTAAACTCCTTTGCAGGAATTTAAAACATTACAACAGGCCTCAGATAAGGGGGGAATTGCGACACCTAATGCAATATTATACTTTATTGCATCACAATTACAATATTGGTACAGGTGGAAGCTAGTGGACATGCAGGATTCCACACAGAAGATAATAATATCTCAATTAAAATAAAAAATAACCCTTTAGTTCAATTAATAGTAGCACACCACTTCTACAATAAAAGAAAATTCCCTACTTTTCACTTGATTCATAGGGTATGGGAAGCAGAGCGAAAAATCACTCAGCATAGGGGTTATACTAAACATATGCCTATATGGGATAACTACTACCTTTATGAATTGAATAGACTTCCCAAATGTTTATATTGGAAAAAAAAAAACACGTATAATATTTTTGTATCAGCTATATGAAGGGGATGTTTTACTTCCCTTTAATATATTAAAAGACTGCTACCAGTTAACGAACAATAACTTCTACCATTATCTCCAATTATGTCACGCATTACAAATTTAAAAAATCAAATTACAGTATACATACTCTAAAATACTATCAAAGGGAATTTTGGTTACCTGCACAAAACGAGGATTAATAGGAGACCTTTACTCTAATCCACAAATAATAGATGAGTAACAAAAAGTCGCCAGCACTAAACCATGGCCATATGTGGAAACGAGGGGAATTATAGTCAGTGGTGTGGGTTCTAAGCCCAGTGCAGATGGACAAAAGCCATTACTGGAGGATATGGATCAACAATACTAAACAAAACAATCCAGAGCTCAATGGGTAAAAGGAAAGGCAGCCCCACAACAGGCAAAGGAACATAAATGCAGTTTATTCAATAGTGATATAAATAAAATCCAATCCTGTTGTCAAACAAAAAGGAATGGGGAATGATATGAAGTAAAAAGCTTAAGATGTCACCAAAGAATGACAGAGCAACGAGGAGCTGACGGTATCAGTGGAAGTGTACCTCACGGCAGGGGGGGGCGCCAATGCCCCTGCTGTGCTGCGGCCGAGAGTGAGACCCGCTCACCAGGGTGTGGAGGATGGCTAGGCATGCTGGAGGAGGAGGTGAAGGCAGCGGTCGGCAGAGAGATGGAAAGTCAAACTCTGTCCTGCGTGTGTCAGCGACGTCAGGCATGCTGGAGTGCTGACAGAAGAGGGAGAAAGTGCTGTGATGCTGTAAGCGAATTCCCGCTGATCTCTCCTAGTGTAGTCAGACACGTGAATGATTACTCACTGCTGGGGATGTGTTAGCGCAATGCTGGGACCGGAAAGGTGGAGATCAGAGCTGGGTTGGCTGACATGGATGACTGTCAGAATTGTTGTGATGGTAGAACCACCTCGTGGAGCGCAGTGACCCGCAAGCTTCTTTGTTGCCTTAACGACGTTTAAACAGTATATAGGGGCAGGGAATTAGCAGAGCAATTATGGACATTATTACACAATCTGAATATCAATAATCTTACCTATACATACTAAACGAACAATGTAAAAAATCCAAAAATTATAATAGTAAAAAACTAAAAATAAAATGAATGAAGAATGAATAAATATACGAAAAAGTAAAAATAAAAATACCTGAATAAAGCAAAAAGAACAAGCAAGATGGACAAATCCGAGGTCAGACAACCCAGCTCTGATCTCCACCACCATCGCTCTAACACACCCCCATCGGTGAGCATGCATTCATGTGTCTACACTAGAAGAGATCAGTGGGAATACACCTGCAACATCGCAGCACTTTCTCCCTCTTCTGTCAGCACTCCAGCAGGTCTAACGTCGCTGACACACGCAGGACGGAGTTTGACTTTCTATCTCTCTGCCAACCGCTGCCTCCACCTCCTCTTCTAGCACGCCTAGTCATCCTCCACACACTGGTGAGCGGGTCTCACTCTCGGCGGCAGCATAGCAGGGACATTGGCGCCCCCCTGCCATGAAGGACTCTTCCACACCGAATACCGTCAGCTCCTCATTGCTCTGTGGTTCTTTGGTGACTCTGTAAGCTTTTTACTTCATAGCATTCCACATTCCTTTTTGTTTGACAACAGGATTGGATTTTACTATTATCACTATTGAATAAACTGCATTTATGTTTCTTTGCCTGTTTTGGGACTGCCTTTTCTTCTAACCCATTGAGCGCTGGATTGTTTTGTTTAGTACAAATAATAGAGAATACTGGGGAAAAAAAAATAGTTTTGTCCGCTGGCAAGGGGACATAGAGGACCTAGATGAGGAGGACTGGACACGTGCTCTGGAAACACTACCCAGGACATCTTTCACCCCCCCCCCCCCCCAAAGGCTATTTCAGCTCTTTATCATACATAGGGCTCATTTTACCCCACAGAAACTCTATGCCTGGGGAAAATATACAACACCATTATGTCCGCGATGCTCTTTATTTTTTTATGTATTTATTTATTTTCCAAACGTTATTATTGAAGGGCTTTACAAGAACAAAGGGTAATGCACTTAAAAGACAGTTGTCAAGGTTTATATGCATAAACATACAACGAGCATAGTACAGTAAAACCTTGGATTGCAAGCATAATTTGTTCCAGAAACATGCTTGTAATTCAAAGGACTTGTATATCAAAGCAAATATCCCCATAAGAAATAATGGAAACTCAAATGATTTGTTCCACAACCATTTATTTATAGTTCCTTCAGTTTATAGACCATATAAAAAGAAAAAAGCAATGTGATAGGTTGTGTACTGCCACAAGACTACCAACCTCCATCCAAAAAATACTAATGCCCTGTACACACGATCGGTTTGTCTGATGAAAACGGACCGATGGATTTTTTCATCAGATATCCGATGAAGCTGACTTCATCGGATATCTTATTGTGTCCAACGCAGTGACGTAAAACACAACAACGTGCTGAGAAAAATGAAGTTCAATGCTTCCGAGCATGCGTCGACTTGATTCTGAGCATGCGTCGACGTGGATTTTTGACCGATGGATTTCCCCACAGAATTTTTTTTTTCTATCGTTTTTTTAACCACAAGAAAAATTTAAAACAGGTTCTATTTTTTTTCACCGATGGGAAAAAAAAACCCGATGGGGCCCACACACGATCGGTTCATCCAATGAAATGGTCCATCGGTCCGTTTTCATCAGATGAACCGATCGTGTGTACAGGGCATAAGGAATGAACACCTACTAAGGAGCAATCGTCAATTGAACGTCAATAAGAGGATAGCATCACTCCAACCACAACACCTATCATGCGCCCTGATCAACACTAGATCAGCAGTCAAGCACAGACAGGAGACTCACGACTTCATCACCCAACACAGATTGTCTCTTTATCACGGAAAGCTGGCTAACACCTGACTGTAACACCATCCTAGCAGAATTAGTACCCGAGACCTATTGCATCCTAACCGAGCATAGAATAGGGCAAAGAGGAGGAGGCCTTGCAGTGATCTACAAATCACACCTCTCTCTCATCAAACAAACTCTACAGAACTCAGTACCTTTCATGGAAACACTTACCCTGCTAACTCCAAGCAACAGCCCAGGACACCGTCCACATATTGCTATGCTACAGACCACCGGGACCAAAGACTCACCTTCTCACACCTCTCACCGAATTTATCTCGACGTACACCTTGAAAACGAAACACTCCATCCTACTGCACCGCCTGCATCGACCAACTGGAAAATTTGGGTCTGTAACAACTGATAAATGCTCCCTCGCATGTTTCGGGACACATTCTTGACCTTATCTTCAAACAGAATATGGACATCAACACACTGGACAACTCGCCTTTACCATGGACAGACCACCACACTATCAAATTCAAAATAACTTTCAAAACTAGCCACCAAAAACCAACACATTCAACAACAACACATTGGACAAGATCACAGAAGAAACTACACTCAGAGCTCTTTAAAACCACACTATCAAACAAAATAACAACACTCAATCAAAACCATTCAGCGCAAAAAACCCTCATCCCCCTTAACAAAGCATTACTACAAACAGCAGACATAGTCGCTCCAAGACGTAGAGCACTCATCCGCAAAAACAACTCGTGCTGGTTCAATGACGCTCTTAAATTGCTGAAGCAAGAATGCAGACGAGCTGAAGGAGCCTTGAGGAGAAACAGAACTAAGGAAAACCACACAATCTACAAACTAGTTACCAAGAAATACCACATAAAAATCTTCAACGGTGGAGGGGTCTGTCTCTATGTGAGAAGTGACCTCAAAGCAAGCGTGAAAGAGAACCTGGTTGATGGAGAGTGTGATGAGGCTGAAGCATTATGGGTGGAACTGCATACAGATGTGCGTAGTTCAAAATTAATCATTGGAGTTTGTTATAAACCACCCAATGTTAATGAGGAGGTGGAGACTCAGCTCCTTGCACAGATGGAAAGGGCTGCAAGGGCTGGAACGGTGATAATAATGGGGGATTTTAACTACCCAGAAATTGACTGGATTAATGGCACTTCGGGGACAGTTAAAGGACAAAAATTTAAAGACCGTTTTGCAGGACAATTTTATGGTGCAGTTTATTGAGGCCCCAACTAGGAATGATGCTCTGTTGGACCTGATAATCTCAAACCATGCAGAGCTTATTACTAATGTTCAGATAAAGGAACACCTGGGTAGCAGTGATCATAACATGATTTCATTTAATGTTAACTATAAGCAAGAAATACATACAGGAAATATTAAAACACTAAATTTTAAGAGAGCAAATTTTCCAAGGATGAGGGCTGCTCTCCAGGACTTGGACTGGGAGGGACTATTGGCACCGATGAACACAGAACAGAAATGGGAATTCTTCAAAAAGACTGTGTGGAACCTCACTGCAAAGTATGTTCCCATGGGCAATAAGTTTAAAAGGCTAAAAATAAAACCTATGTGGCTCACGGTCAAAGTTAAAAAAGCTATAAACAATAAGAAAGTAGCTTTTAAAAAATATAAAATTGAAGGAACACTAGTGTTGTTTAAATGTTACAAAGAATATAACAGGATATGTAAAAAGGAAATCAAGGATGCAAAAATTCAAAATGAATGACAGATTGCAAAACATAGTAGGACAAACCCCAATTTTTTTTTTAAATATATTAATAGTAAAAAGGTGAAGTCCGAGCATGTAGGCCCCTTACAAAATAATCTAGAGTGGGTGACTGGGGACAAAGAGAAGGCAAATTTATTAAATGCTTTCTTCAGCTCTGTGTATACAATGGAGCATGGGGGAGCTCATGTCCAAAATGGGGGTGGGAGTGACACAGTCCCAAATCCACAATGGCTCAAAAGTGATATGGTCCAGAAATATTTAGACAGAATAAAGGTGGATAAAGCACCTGGACCAGATGGCATCCACCCACGGATCCTAGGTGAGTTGAGCTCTGTCATTTCAAAGCCACTGTATCTAATATTTAGGGACTCATTAATGACAGGAATAGTACCACTGGATTGGCGCAGGGCCAATGTGGTGCCCAGATTTAAAAAGTCTTTACCAAGAAACTATAGACCTGTTAGTCTAACTTCTATATTTGGGAAGATACTGGAACGTTTAATAAAAGACCACATGGATGAGTTCTTGCTGGAAAAAAGCAATAAGCAATAAGCAGCAGACAGCATGGATTCATGAAAGACAGAAGTCTGATTTCCTTTTATGAAGAGGTAAGTAAAACCCTGGACAGAGGCGTGGCTGTGGACGTGATATATTTGGATTTTGCAAAAGTGTTCGATACATGTGTAAGGTAAGGTCTACAGGATTGGATATATCAGTTTGTAAATGGATAGAAAACTGGCTGAAAGACAGAATTCAGAGAGTCGTGGTTAATGATTCTTACTCTGAATGGTCCAATGTTATCAGTGGTGTACCCCAAGGTTCAGTGCTGGGACCCTTACTTTTCAATATATTTATAAATGATATTGGGTCTGAGATCAAAAGTAACATTTCTGTCTTTGCAGATGACACCAAGCTATGCAGTGGAATAATGTCCTTGCAGGATGTCGCCAATTTACAAGCCGACCTCAATGCTCTGTCTAATTGGGCAACTGAGTGGCAGATGAGGTTTAATGTTGATAAATGTAAAGTTATGCACTTAGGGAATAAGAATATGCATGCATCATACATGCTAGGGGGAGTACAACTGGGGGGATCCATAGTGGAGAAGGATCTGGGGGTCTTGGTAGATCATAAGCTCAATAATAACATGCAATGCCAAGCTGCGGTTTCCAAAGCGAGCAAAGTCCTTTCTTGTATTAAGAGAGGTATGGACTCCAGAGACAGAGATATAATTTTGCCCCTGTACAAATCATTAGTAAGACCTCATCTGGAATATGCAGTTCAGTTTTGGGCACCAGTTCTCAAAAAGGATATCGGAGAACTGGAGAAAGTGCAGAGAAGGGCAACCAAACTGATAAGAGGCATGGAGGAGCTCAGCTATGAGGAAAGATCAGAAGAACTGAATGTATTCACTCTTGAGATGAGGAGAATTAGGGGGGATATGATCAACATGTACAAATATATAAGAGGTCCATACAGTGGACTTGGTGTTGAGTTATTCACTTTACGGTCAACACTGAGGACAAGGGGGCACTCTTTACGTCTAGAGGAAAAGAGATTTCACCTCCAAATACGGAAAGTTTTTTTCACAGTAAGAGCTGTGAAAATGTGGAACAGACTCCCTCCAGAGGTGGTTCTGGCCAGCTCAGTAGATTGCTTTAAGAAAGGCCTGGATACTTTCCTAAATGTACATAAAATAACTGAGTACTAAGATTTGTAGGTAAAGTTGATCCAGGGTAAATCCGATTGCCTCTCGGGGGATCAGGAACGATTTTTTTCCCCTGCTGTAGCAAATTGGATCATGCTCTGCTGGGGTTTTTTGCCTTCCTCTGGATCAACTGTGGGTATGAAGTTGGGTGTATGGGATTGTACTGTGTTTTTTATTTTGTTTGTTTATTTTTTGTGGTTGAACTGGATGGACTTGTGTCTTTTTTCAACCTGACTAACTATGTAACTATGTAACGTAAAGAAAGAACACTTCTCCAATACCATCGCAAAAGCCCTAAACCGCCCCAGCGAACTTTTCAAACTAATCGCTCAGTCTATGAACCCCGCCTGTCTAGAGCTTCCAGCTAATGAAACACAAGAATTCTGCAATTAACTATTTGATTATTTTATTGACAAAATCAAAAACATTTGTGAAATAATTTTGCAGAAAAAAAACAACCGACCTCACCCAGCCAAAGCAAGAAAAAAAATATCAGGATAAATATTCTTCAATAGTCGCAATTCGCGCTGCTACCAATCACTATCGACACCACAAAAGCATTATCAAAAATCTCCGAGACACTACAGCACCAAACAACATAATTTCTACAAAACTCTTGAAAGAATGTACTGACATCTTGGCACCCACCATAACACATCTCAAACCAATCTTTCAAAGAAGGTATTGTTCCAATTGCTCTCAAGCAAGGCATAATCAAGCCCCTCCTAAAGAAACCAAACCTTGACCCCAAAGACCCAAATTGCGGAAGCACTGTCTCCAAAATCATGGATAAAGCAGTAGTACAACAGCAACAACTCCATATGGACTCCAACAACCTCCTGGACCCACTACAATCAGGTCTTCACCCAGGCCACGGGAAAGAAACGGCACTTCTCAAAATATGGGATGATGATCTCCAAGCAGCAAACGCAGGAGAATCTTGTCTCCTGGTGCTGCTGGACCTAAGTGCAGCTTTCGACACAGTAGACCACAAAAGTCTACTCACGCGGCTCACAGAAGTAGGTGGAGTCGCAGACTCAAATTTACCATGGTTCGCATCGTTCCTAGAAAATCACATGTGCCGAAACAATATTAGAATCATAGGCTTACCAGAGAGAGCAGAAGGTCAAAATGCAGGAGAGTTTGTGGAAAGATGGTTGAAAGCTACATTCCCATGAATTCTCATGTGCGTTTATTATTGAGCGAGTGCATAGGATACCTACAAAGACACCGCAACCAGGTGCTCCCCCAACGCCATTTTTAGGACGTCTATTGAATTGTAAAGACAGTGATTTAATTCTGCGGAAAGCTCGACAAAAGGGATTGATAGAATATGAAAATGTTAAAATTTCAATATTTCCAGACTTTTCCCTGGAGTTACAAAAACAGCGGGCTGGCTTTAATGAGATAAAGCGGAAGCTGCGAGAAAATGGGACTGTATACTCAATGGCATACCCAGCCCGGTTAAGAGTGGAGGACAATGGGAAGGTGTTGTTTTTTACTACAGCAGAACAAGCCAATGAATGGTTGAAAATTAATAAGGGGACACCCTGAAGTTTGAACATTTTTCTTTTTAAATCTAAAATGTTTTTTTATGCTATTCTTTTACTTTTTTTCTTCTTCTTTAGGACTGAGATTCCCCCCCCCCCTTTTTTTTTTGCACAGTAATAATATTTTAATTTGCATGGCCAATTTTGTGGCTATGCAATCCTCCCTTTTTTTTACACTTGTTTTTTTTTTGCACAGTAATAATATTTCAATTTGCATGGCCAATTGCTTGGCTATGCAATCCTCCCTTATTTTTTTTTTTGGGGGGGGGGGGGGGAATATGGGTATATAAATATAGGTGTGGCACTGTTTAGTTACAGTTTTTTCACGTCATGGATTGTTTATCTTTGTTTTTGATTACTTTTGGGTACTCCAGATTGGTAAATGTTATGAATATTGTATGTATAGAGGTATTTAAATGTATGGAGGTATATATTGATATTTATATAAGGTATGGCATGGCTAGGATTAAGGCAGGGTGGGTACCTATTTACACTTTGCACAATGTGCACCTTATTAAGTTTTGTACACAGGTTGCACCCCCCTTTTTTTATGGACTTAAGTAAGAATATATAATGGGGAATAATGTTCATGGACTTAGTCCTAATGAGGGGGGGATAACCTGGAGGGAGAGGAGAGGGGGGGGGGTCAAGGTGGGTCAGAATTGATTTATATATCCTGGGGAAGTAGGGGTTTCATTGTGTAATCCCTTTTGTCCCTAAGGAGTTCTTTGGCTGCTTGTACTCCTTCATACCCCCCCCTTTTCTTTATTTTTGCTTTTTTCTCTTCTATCCCCTTGCCCCCTTGATGGGGGATGGGGGTAGGGGAGGGAAATGGAGTGGAAGAAGCTGCAGTAATTTAATTATATAGGCTGGACACTTTACGAATTGCAAAAGACTTGGGTAAATGCCAGTCGCAGGCAATGTCTCATTTTTTTTCTTTTTACACTTTGAGTTACTAAGGTATAATGAGGGTATTAGAAATGGAAGGTTTAGAATGGAGACAAACTTGTTGCCACGGGAAGCAGCGCTACCACCCTACTTGATACAGATAACCTTTAAGGAAGATAGGAGGCTGACAGAGTATTGCCCATGGAGATTATTAAAGTTAGGAAAACATGAGTGGACAATGTGTTTTTATATCCTGGAACGTAAGAGGAATGGGGTCAACCACTAAGAGAAGTCAGATATTTACAATCATTGGACAGACCAAGGCAAAAATAGTATGTCTGCAGGAAACGCATATGACAAAGGATAATTTTAAATATTTAAAGAAACCATGGGGAGTGTCCATGTTGATACACCGCTCAGTGCCATGGGAATGTATTAAGTATAAATGTGATCCTGAGGGTAGATATGTATTTATTTATGGAGTATTATATTCATTGCCATTTGTGTTGATGGAAATTTATAATCCACCATATGGGGGTATACAGGTTTTGAAGGAGGCAGTGCTGTTTCTAGCTCAATATCCTGATGCCTATGTGATGTGCATGGGGGATTACAATATGTTATTAGATCCAACCTTATGCTGCGTACACTTTTCATCAGACCAAACCGATCATGTGTGGGCCGCATCGGTTATTTATCCATAGGTTAAAAAAAATAGGAACTTGTTTTAAAATTATCTGATGGATAAAAAACCTATAGAAAAAAATGATCGTCTGTGGGTACGTCCATCGGTTAAAAATCCATGCATGCTCAAAATCAAGGCGACGCATGCTTGGAAGCATTGAACTTTTTTTTTTCAGCACGTCGTTGTGTTTTACGTCACCGCGCTCTGACACGATCAGATAACTGATGGAAAAATCCATCAGACCGTTTTCATCAGACTAACCTATCGTGTGTACATAGCATTAGACAGACATGGAGGGGCGACCCCTAAATGGGCCAGTAGAGAAAATACGCTAAAAAGGCTTTTGGTTGAGGTAGGTTGGACTGACCTGTGGAGAATTAGGAATCCACAGAGCAGGGCTTATTCGTGGTCAGCCCCAGGAGGAAGTTGTTTGTCGCGTATAGATATGGTTTGTGGAAATGATAAAGTTCAACCATTGGTACAATAAGTTGGCTACCTACCTCTGGGGTATCCGATCATTCCCCACTATTGTTTGGATTAAATATTGGTCCTAGGGGTAACCAGCCAACCTGGAAAATGCATCCATACTGGCTAGAACAAATTGGGCCTGATGACCGTATACCAGAACAACTAGATATCTTTATTGAGGCACATGGGACCTATGCAATGGACTGTAGTGTATGGGATGCATTTAAGGCATACCTGCGGGGGGTCTTGAAGTCAACTATATCACACGTTAAATGTGTTAGTAGGCAAGGAGAGGAGGAACTGGCTAAACAGTGTACACAAGCGGAGGATGAGTTGATATCCAACCCCTCGAGTGAAAATCAGGCAAGGTGGGAAAACCTGCGTAGGTTATATAAAGGTCAGATAGAAATAAAAGCCAAATGGAAACAATTCTTTTTACGGCAGAAATTTTTTGAACAGGGAAACCAAGCTAGTAGACTATTGGAATTTATAGCTAAACAACAGACATCTTCAGCTATTTCCAAGATACAAAATGAACAGGGGGATATTAGTTTGTACAATAGAAGAAATACTGAAATGCTTCCATGAATATTGTGTTAAAATGTATGCCACCTCATTAACATGTGCAGAGGAGGATATAGTGGGGTACCTGGAGGAAGTAGAGTTCCCAAAACTAACAAGAGAACATGTGAAATGAATGGATGAGGAGATTACAAAGGCAGAAGTAAGGGAAGCTATCGGCTCGTTGGCAACGGGTAAATCCCCAGACCTGGATGGTTTACCCCTGGAGGTGTATAGTCGATATGTAGACCTGATAGCTCCAATACTAACTAAGGTATATAGAGAGGCCTTTGTTAGATGAGAACTCCCACATTCCATGTATGAAGCAACAGTAGTTTTACTATTAAAAATGGATAAGGACCCAAGTGAATGTACCTCATATAGGCCAATATCTTTGCTGAACTGCGATTATAAAATTTTGACCAAGATATTGGCCAAAAGATTAAATACTGTAATAACATCTATAGTGAATACCAACCAGACAGGTTTTATAATTGGCAAATCAACATCGATAAACATTTGTAGAACACAGGCCCGTCGGAACAAGACAGGCAAAGCAAGAAACTGCTTGGGGCCCCCGAGCTGGCCAGGGGCCCCAGCAGGACGGGCCCTTACCGCGCCGCTGTGCAGCCGCTTAGGGTGCCTATGTCTGTCCCTGGTCCCGGACAGTTACATGGAGGACACAGCCTGTCAGCCACTGCATTTCCTGGACTGACTGCTAGGGCCTCCATGTCCATTTTGCTTGGGGCCCCCAAATTCCTTCAAACGGCCCTGGTAGAACATAATTGGTAGTACAAATGAAGGAGTATATTCCATAGACAGGGACTTTGGCATCTCTTGATACAGCCAAAGCCTTTGATTCCGTAGAGTGGAGATTCTTGCAGGCAACACTGGGGAAGTTTGGATTCGGGAACAGATTTAAGCAATGGGTAAGGATACTATATGCAGCCCCGCAATCAAAGCTATTGATTAATGGGATATCGACCACATCAATGAACTTATTTAGGGGTATGAGGCAGGGGTGTCCACTGTCTCCTCCTTTATTTGCTATTACAATTGAGTCTCACGATTCCGGCAGTCTGAAGAATATAAGGGGATAGAAATTGGCGACCGTACAGAACAGATTGGACTGTATGCATATGACATCATATTGTATATGCAAGATACACAGGATACCCTCAGAAATGCCATGAGTGTAATAGATACATTTGGTAGGTACTCAGGACTTAAGATTAATTGGTAGAAGTCTTTTCTAATGCCAATGCATCGAGAGGAGGAAATGGAGGAGATGACGGATACCCCACTTAAGATAGTGGACTCCTTTAAATATTTAGGGATCCATATAACAAGACAATCCTGGGCAGCTTTGGAGGCCAATGTTTATCCATTGGTGGAGTATATTAAAGTCAAGTTGAGGATTTGGAGTAAACTTCCTTTGTCAGTGGTGGGAAGAATACATTTTATTAAAATGATCCTACTACCAAAGTGTTTGTATATCTTCTCACACTCCCCAATAGTAGTGCCTAAAAAGTTCTTTAAAAAAATGAATTCACAATTTATAAAATGTATATGGGCAAAAGGTAGATGTAAAGTAAAGCTGACAACATTAAGGCAGAGGCAGGGTTGGCGCTGCCAGATGTCTATTTGTATTACTTGGCAGGACAAATGAGACATTTGCGTAGCTGGTTTACACAGGAACAAAGCTCGGGAGTAGAGAAGTATTTGTTAAATATATTACAAGCTGAGAACTTTTTGGTAGTATTAGAGACAAAACGTATACATACACCAGGGGTCAAGATCCCAATACTCTCATTGGTACGATCAGTATGGCGGGAGGTCAAAAAATTAATGGGCTTTAGGGATATCCCTGCTGAGCTATCTATGTGGGATAATCCCTTGTTTGAAGAACTATATACATTAGAGGATAGTATATTTTGGAAGCAAAAAGTAATAGTAGCTCTGGAACACGTATACCAAAGTGGGAATATATACTCATTTGATTATTTGAAAACACAATATAAACTAGTCGATACATTCTTTTATAGATTTTTATAGTTAAGACATGCGTTAAGTGCCCAATTTGGTAGTAAAAGTATAGATATATCTAGATTCCAGCTTATAGGAAAATTGAGAACTCAAGGACCAAATGGATTAGTATCCAAGTTGTACACATATTTTATGCAGGGCAAGATACAGGACTCTCCGCTTCAGATTAAGAGGAAGTGGCAAACGATATGTCCATCTATGACGGATGAGATTTGGGGGGAAGCCTGCAAATAACATTTGACAGTATCACCTGCAAGCAATAATAGATTGATACAGTTTTACATAATACCCCAGGTTTATCTTACACCATATAAACTAAGGCCTTGTACACACTATCAGTCCTTCAGTCCTGATGAAAACGGACTGAAGGCTGAAGGCTGATGGTCTGATGGACTGATGGTCTGATGGTCTAATGTGCCTACACACCATCAGTTCAAAATCAGATCGAGTCCAACGCGGTGACGTAAAACACAATGACGTGCTAAAAAAACGAAGTTCAATGCTTCCAACCATGCGTTGACTTGATTCTGAGCATGTGCAGGTTTTGAACCGATGCTTTTGCGTACTAACCATCGGTTTTGACTGATCGGTCATCGGTCCATCAGTCCGATTTTAAAGCAAGTTTTAAAACTTTGGTCTGAAGGACAAAAGTCTGATGGGCCATACACACGGTAGGTTTGGACTGATGAAACTGAACTTCAGTCCGTTTTCATCAGTTTGGACTGATCGTGTGTACAGGGCCTCAGCCTGACGGGGCGAGTAGTAAACGCAGAGTGTGCAAGATGTCATCTACTACGGGCTGACTTCAAGCACATGATGTGGTCTTGTCCAGGAATCAGTAGATAATGGAGACAGGTTTTGGATATACTATCAGAAGCAGGGCCATCTTAATAGCATCATGGGCCCCTGGGCAAAGTATTGCTATGGGGCCCCTACAATGGAGACAGTGCAGGTAAAAAGACATCAAGTAGGTAGGATACAGACAAGCGGAGCTTCCCCTTTTGGGTGGAGCTCCGCATTAACTACATGAACAATCATTCTGTACAGCAAAGAAACAGTGTGAAAATACTACATCCATAAAGTAACAAAGCTGTCCTGTGCATATAATATATCTGCTAGATTGATGCCTCCCCAGCACTCTGACCCCTCTATACCCCAGATATCCCCCCAGCACTCTGACCCCTCTACACCCTAGATATTCCCCCAAGCACTATTACCATATACCATAAAATACACCTTGTAGTGTGACCCCACTACATCCATGATTCCACCTACACTGTGACCTCTCTACATCCCGATACCTCTAGCACTATAGCCACCCAAGCTACCCCCTATACACTCCAGATCACCCCTCAGCATTGTTTTCCCCCATACACCCTTGATATCCCTCAGCACCATTATTCCATCCATGTAGTACCCCCTTTACCAGTGGAGATACAGTGCATGTAAATTTTTGGCTATGTGCCCACCTCCAGCACTGGACTCACCTATACCAATCAAGCAGGCAGGAGGAGGGATGGAGGAAGGAGCATCCCTCCGGGCATTCCAAGCCCTTTGTTGCAAACAGTGCTGGACAGCTGGGCTCACCATGACACCATCCACAATGCTACTTCCGCAAGTGGGCTCTCAGTGCTGCCGACTCAGCAGCTCCCACTCCAGCTCCTACCCTGCAGCATTCGAGTTCCGAGCATTCAAGCTGCATGGGGCGGGGTCAGAGCATCACTGGCACTCCCGCCCTGCCCCTCCCTGCTGGCTGTGAAATAATGGGTATTGTTCTGCACAGCATGGCGCACCGCTGCCAGCCTGCCTCCCCTGTGTATCCATCACTCTCAGTGCCATTATGGGGCCGCCAATTTTGGGGCAGTGTGGGCTCAAGGACCATCTGCTTTGGGGAAAGTGCAGGGCCCCCCATGCTGCTGGGGCCCCTGGGCAGTGCCCAGGTGTGCCCTCTCATTAAGACAGCCCTGATCAGAAGTGGTGGGAGGATGTGTCCCATTTACTCCAGAAGTATGTCTAGTGGGGTTAATCGAGAGTCAGAGGTGGAATGTATATGCTAAGACTTGTTTACAAGAAAAGTTATTTATGGCCCGCAAACAAATTGTACTTGGATGAATGCAACCTATGCCTCCTTCAAAGAGACCATGGCTTGGGGTGGTAAATCAAATCCTTCCATATGAGAAACTATTGTACGAGCATAGAGGAACACCCCAGAAATTATATAGAATTTGGGATGAGTGGTTGAACTTGGGGTCAACTCCTAGTGGTGAATAAGTACAAGAGGGGCACTAATAGAAGGAAATTCTGATTATTGGAAGTCAGTAAAGAGGGGGGGGCGCTGCAACCAGGGTAACGGTGTAGTTTGTCTTTATTGTTCTGTTTCCTATTTGTTATCTGTTGTTTTTCTTTTTCAAGGTGGAATGTAATGTATAATGACACAAACTTTTTTTCTGTTGATGTGGGTATAAAGAGGAAAAGATTTAATGAAGAAACCTAATAATATTGACGGATGTAGACATGTGAAAGAATAAAATAAAAACATATTTAACCACTTGCCTAATGTGCACATACACCCCCTTCCTGCCCAGACGAGATTTTAGCTTCCAGCACTGCGTCGCTTTAACTGACAATTGCGCGGTCGTGCGACGTGGCTCCCAAACAAAATTGACGTTCTTTTTTTCCTACAAATAGAGCTTTCTTTTGGTGGTATTTGATCGCCTGTGCGGTTTTTATTTTTTGGTTTATAAACAAAAAAAGAGCGTAAATTTTGAAAAAAAAAAAAAACATATTTTTTACTTTTTTTTTATATTTTTTTTTCTCAGTTTAGGCCGATACGTATTCTTCTACATATTTTTGGTAAAAAAAAAAAATCGCAATAGCCGTATAGTGACTGGTTTGCGCAAAAATTATATTGCCTACAAAATAGGGGACATAATGATTTTTTACATTTTTTTTTTACTAGGAATGGCGGCGATCTGCGATTTTTTTTGGGACTGCGACATTATGGCGGACACATCGGACACTTTTGACACACGTTTGGGACCATTCACATTTATACAGTGAACAGTGCTATAAATATGCATTGATTACTGTATAAATGTGACTGGCAGGGAAGGGGTTAACCACTAGGGGGCGGGGAAGGGGTTAAATGTGTAGCCTTGGAGTGTTCTAACTGTAGGGGGAGGTGGGTGACTTTGGGAGGTGACCGATCTGTGTCCCTATGTACAAGGGAGATCGGTCTCCTCTCTCCCTGACAGGACGTGGAGCTCTGTGTTTACACACAGAGCTCCACGTCCCTGCTCAGTTACAGGGCAATCACAGTTGTCTTGTCTACAAGTTGTCCAGAACACTGCAGCCAGACTTGTAACAGGTAAAAAAATTGTGGGAACCAATCTCCCTGGTCTTGAGGTCCCTCCACTGGCTAGCCATAAAGGATCGGGTGACATTCAAGACCCTCTGCTTCACCCACAAGTGCATGCAAGGAATCGCGCCACAATACATATGCAAAAAAAATTAAACACTTCACCCCAAATTGGGCCCTACGATCAACTAATCAGAAGCAAAATCCAGCAGGATCTACAGATTATAAAATAGAAGAGAGGCGCCTCTAAGTGTAGCAATATGTTGCTAAGGGGCTGATTTACCAAGCCTGTGCGCCATGACTCACGGCGCACAGGCAAGAGTAAAAGTGTTTTTGACATTTACTAAAGAAATACGCTGTCAGTGCAGCGTATATCTTTATTTACTAAAGTGCTCAGTGTGCCCAGGAGAGGGCGCATTGAGCACTACTATAGACCTGGCGCACGGCATATTGAAATGTAAATAGCGGGGATTTGGGCGGGAGTTTATTAGGGGGGAGGTGGGGTGATGCGGGGGAAGTGTAGTGACATGTGTTTGAATGTGTGTTGCGGGCCGAATTGAAAGTGAAAGTGATTTTAAGGAAGCGCTCCCCGTACGCTTGCACAGTACGCCTGAACCTCGGGAGGTTCATTTGCATACTGGGCATGCGTACAGAGAAATATCAGGGATTCCCGTGCGCTTTGTCAGTACGCCGAGAAAATCTTGGTAAATACCAAGCGGCGTAGCTGTAATTCCTGTGCGTGACGCGGCGCACGGGAATCTCTGACCTGTTTTCAGTCTGCGCCGACCATGAAGGGGAACTCCGCGCCAAATTTCAAAGCAAAAACCGGCGCGAGTTCCCCTCCAGGTGCATACCAGGCTCTTAGGCTTGGTCTGGAACGTAAGGGGTTAAACCCGCGCCAAAAACCAGCGCGGGGTTCCCCCCAGATCCAAACCAAGCCCTCATCCCAAGCACGCAGTCTGGCCGGACAGGAATGGGGGTGGGGATGAGCGAGCGCCCCCCCTGAGCCATACCAGACCGCATGCCCTCGACATGGGGGAGTGTGTGCTTTGAGGGAGGGGGGCACTGCCCCCCCACCCCAAAGCACTCTTGTCCCCATGTCGATAGGGACAAGAGCCTCTTCCCGACAACCCTAGCCGTTGGTTATTGTAGAAAGAAATGTTTGGACAGCCTCACTCTGGAAAAACCTTCTCGGTTGCCTTTTATTGATAAAAGTTATCAAACACCATACATCACAGCAAAGACAGGGGCATACAGCTCACGTTTCGCACTACAATCAGTGCTTACTCATAGCTATGCTATGACCTCAACCCATGTGACATCACATTCCCTGGGCATGATGGGAATGTGATGTCACATGGGTTGAGGTCACATGATGGCATTGCCCTATATAAGTCAATGCCCACCGCTCAGACGGCATTTCAGCGCCGGACCTCATCGTGTCAACATCGAATGGAAGAGAAGGGAGAAGACAGCGGAAAGAAAGCCCTGTCCCCCGGAGGAGACAGGCAGAAGAGGGAACAGAGAAGAAAGCGGAAAGAAAGCCCTGGCTCCGCGGGGGAGACAGGCAGAAGAGGAAACGCCAAGACAGCAGAGAAAAGACCGGGGAGTTGGCCCCCCCCGACAGAAGACGAGGAACAAGATCGAAGCCCTGGCGGAAGGCACCGGAAAGACCGGGGGATAGGCACCATCCCCCGGCAGAAGTCGCTGAAGTCCGGATGCCCCCCTAATGTAAAAGAGCTTAAATGGGTTGGGGGGCCCCGGCGGAAGGCACCGGATAAGACCAAGGGATGGCGCCCTTCCCCGGCAGAAATCGGCGAAGGCCCGGGCCCCGGCGGAAGATCGGGAGAGAAGACACCCCCCCCTTGTGAAAGAGCTTAAAGAAGAAAGGGGGGGCCCCGGAGCTGACTAATAAATTATTTTAAAAATGTGTGTGGTGTGTTTTTTTTAACTTTACAATTTTCCCCCAGGTGAATGGGTAGGGGTGGGGGGCCGGCATCTGGGGGCCCCCTTATTAAAGGGGCTCGCATATTCCGATTAGCCCCCGTCCGCATACCCCGACAACCAACGGCTAGGGTTGTCGGGAGAGGCTCTTGTCCCTATCGACATGGGGACACAAGTGCTTTGGGGTGGGGGGGCAGTGCCCCCCTCCCTCAAAGCACACACTCCCCCATGTCGAGGGCATGCGGTCTGGTATGGCTCAGGAGGGGGGGGCGCTCACTCGTCCCCACCCCCATTCCTGTCTGGGCCAGACTGCGTGCCTGGGATGGGAGTTTGGTCTGGATCTGGGGGGACCCCACGCTGTTTTTCAGTGTGGGTTTAACCCCTCACGTTCCAGACCAAGCTGAAGAGCCTAATGTACCCCTGGAGGGGGACCCGCGCCGGTTTCTTATTTGAAATTTGGCGAGGAGTTCCCCTTTATCCTGGTCCTGTCAGGGGGGGAAATGCCGGATCGTCTGTTGATACAATGTATGAACAGCGATCTGTCATTTCCCCTAGTCAGTCCCACCCCCCTTACAGTTAGAACACACCCAGGGAACATAATTAACCCCTCCCTCGCCCCTAGTGTTAACCCCTTTCCTTGCCAGTGACATTTTTTTACGCTGGCGTATCTATTGATACGCCGCGTAATTTTAAAGTTCCCGCGTCATATCTTTGATTTGTATCTACAAAACAAGATATGACGGCATCTGGGATCGATCCGACAGGTGTACGTCTTAGTACGCCGTCAGATCTTAGGTGCATTTTTTATGCCGGCCGCTAGATGGCGTTTCCGTTGAATTCCGCAGCGAGTATGCAAATTAGCTAGTTACGGTGATCCACAAACGTACGTCCGGCCGGTGCATTTTTTTACGTTGTTTGCGTTCGGCTTTTTCCGGCGTATAGTTAAAGCTGCTATTATGAGGCGTACTCAATGTAAAGTATGGCCGTCGTTCCCGCGTCAAATTTTTTATTTTTTACGTCGTTTGCGTAAGTCATTCGCGAATAGGGATTTGCGCAAAATGACGTCACCTTCGTAAGCATTGGCTTGTTTTGGTTTAATTTCGAGCATGCGCACTGGGATACCCCCACGGACGGCGCATGCGCCGTTCAAAAAAAACGTTGTTTACGTCGGGTCATGACGTATTTACATAAAACACGCCCCCATCACATCCATTTGAATTCCGCGGCCTTACGCCGCCAAAGATACACTACGCCGCCGTAACTTATGGCGCAAATTCTTTGAGGATTAAAAAAAAAAATTAAGTTACGGCGGCGTAGTGTATCTTAGATACGCTATGCCCGGCGGAGAGAAGTGCCGATCTACGTGGATCTGCCCCCTTAACTGTAAGTGTCCATTCGTCATGTGTATTTTATAAATCATAAAAGGATTTTACACCATATTAGCCTTTTTTGTCTTTATGTGCGGATACCCTGAAACGGTTATGCTTTATGAGAAATACACCATTTGGAACTGAGGCGTTTACTGCACAGTGCAGAGAACCCAGGCTGGGCATTAGCCATATGCGTTCATTGATCTCCTGTAATTAAGAGATCATATCCATTTGGTAAGCGGCAGTGTGTACTCAGGTGGAGGCACTTTCCTATCATCACTTTTCTCCGAGTGCTGTGGATTATTTGTCACCATGGATGCTTCAATGTTATTATTCATATGGAAATAATTTTTTTTTGCTTGCTACCTATAATCACCGATATTGACTGTCATTGTGAACACTGAGGGTTTATTTGTGTTCCCTTTTTTTCACCAATCTATTAAAATGTTGTTACATAGATTAATATCCCATTCACTGTTTTTTTATTTTATTTCTTTGATCTTCATTTGATCTTGGTGTTAGTGGTTAGATATATAGGCCCGGATTCACAGACACTGGCGCATATTTATGCCGCCGTAGCGTATCTCCTTTACGCTATGCCGACGCAGTGCAGAGAGTCAAGCACTGAATTCACCAAGCACTTCCTCCCAAATCTGCGCTGGGCTTCTCAGGCGTAAGCCGGCATAGGTGGAAGTGGGCGTGAGCCATGCTAATGAGGCGTGACCCCATGCAAATGATGGGCCGAGCGCCAGACAGATACGTATCGCCAACTGCTCATGCATCCCAGTGCGCATGCTCACAAATACGTCAGAACAACTGCCTAAGATACGGCGGATCACTGCCTGCGGCGTAAACGTAATCTACGCCTAGTCATATTCACGTCCATCGTAAACTACGTTAAATACACGGGCTTGTGTTCCCTGGTGCAGCCCTTTGCATGGATGCTGCTGAGTTACACCTTCTTTATGGGGCTTAACTTTACGCCGTACGTACAACTTCCGCGCACCAGTCATAGCCTGCGTCGGGCGCAAGTAGGACCGTGAATCGGCGTATATCCCTCATTTGCATATTTGAATAGAAATTCAATGGGAGCGCCACATGCGTCCAGCGTAAATATGCGCCCACTTTACGCCGGTGTAGGCAAGTTACGTTGGTGGAATAAAGGCTGTTTTTAGGCGTATCTTAGTTTTGTGGCCACGGCGCATAGATACGACGGCGCATATTTGCACTTACGCGGCGTATCTCGAGATACGTCGGCGCAAGTGCTTTGTGAATTCGGGCCAAAATATTAATTTATGATATATGCACATTTACATAGATAGAGGTTTGACAGGCCATTTCATTATTAGGTATTTGTCATATATCTTTTTGTATAACATGTGGTATAGTAACAATTCCTTTTTTCACTTCCACATTTGACTGTGAGTGCACTTAATATTAATATGGTTGCTTAGCGCAACACAGGTTCATTTACAGTGCAGCTTTTTCTTTTTCTTAATAAAAATTAAATGCCTTATTGGTATATATATTTGAAGTGACAGAAACAACACACAGACACAACAAAACAGTTAAAGCAACTTTTAATTTTAACTTTTACAACCAGAATACCTTACCTGTCATTTTGTGCTTGTTGTTTTGGTTTTCTTGAAGCCATTGATCAATAATTCTGTGATCCACTAGACACTTTTGCCTCTAGGGATGCTATGGGCTGTTATCACATACACTTAAAGAACAATCTATCTCCGAGGTGACATTTACTGAAAAGCATGCACAACTAATCATTTATGTTGCCCCAGGCTTCTCCATTCAAATTTTCCTCAGCATAATCCCTGAGGAATCTAAAAGAGAACAAAGCTAGCACAATACACAATGATGGTGATCTGTCTTTAGTAGTAATATTTAACTTTTTTTCTGCTCACAAAATCAATGAACGCTTTTGTAATCCTTTGGATTAAAACTTTCAAAGTGTTGTGATTATTTTTGCCTTATTGTACTGTTTCATCATACATGTAGATTCTATTGATATATCTTTTTGCAGTCTAATAGCTGGATTCAGGTAGGGTTACGCCGGTGTATCAGTAGATACGCTGTCGTAACTCTGAATCTACCCCGGCATAAATTTGAGCGTATTCTGGAAACCAGATACGCTTAAATTAGGATAAGATGCGAGCGGCGTAAGTCTCCTACGCCATCTTATCTTAGGGTGCAATTTTTCCGCTGGTCGCTAGGTGGCGCTTCCGTTAAGTCGTTTGCATAAGACGTCCGTGAATGTGGTTGGACGTAATTTACGTTCACGTCGAAACCAATACGTCCTTGCGGCGTACTTTGGAGCAATGCACACTGGGATATGTACACGGACGGCGCATGCGCCGTTCGTAAAAAACGTCAATCACGTCGGGTCACCATCCATTTACATAAAACACGCCCCCCTCAACCTCATTTAAATTAGGCGCGCTTACGCCGGCCCCATTTATGCTACACCGCCATAACTTAGGAGGCAAGTGCTTTGTGAATACAGCACTTGCCTTTCTGACTTACGGCGGCGTAGCGTAAATACGATACGCTACGCCGCCGTAATAATGCACACATCTACCTGAATCCAGCTATAAAACTATTCATTGTACTTGTGGTACTGATTAAATGCAACATAGTACATTTAATATGAACATCCATAAATGTGATCTACCAGTAGTTTCTCTGTTTCCTTTCCGCAAACTGGTTTGTTTGGATTATCCAATCTACAGGTTTTTATTGTGAATTTTGTTTTGTGTCCATAACACTAC
The DNA here is from genome assembly GCF_905171775.1 of Rana temporaria. Lineage (NCBI taxonomy): Eukaryota > Metazoa > Chordata > Amphibia > Anura > Ranidae > Rana > Rana temporaria. Next base: position 304,260,552 of record NC_053492.1, read on the forward strand.
CATAACAAGTATAGTTCTATACCCTGCATAAAGTAAAAATCACTCAAAAAGCTATGAACGATAATTTATCGTGTATGTGACATATAAACATCACCTTTATTGTACTCAAATAAAATTAAGGTTAAGCAAAAGAATAATCACAGTCTAAAAGGGTATTTGACGATAACTAAATACCCCCAGTGAACATGGTATGCTTACATAAAGTCAGCTTCTAATATGTGTCTCTATAAATAACTAGTAACAGTCCTAAACACTGATAAATAATGATACAGCAGGTCACACAGAGGTACATAGCCCAAGGGCAATTCCAAGGGACGTTGATTAATAAATACCCTTACATTTGGAGTCTAGTAAATTGATCATAACTAGTATGTCTAACATATGGTGTAATCAACTTCCCCAGTAATCCGATTTTTTGCCACTCTCCAGTGGCGTAACTAGAGACTTCAGGGCCCCGGTGCAAGATATCGTAAAGGGCCCCCCCCCCCGAAAAGCCTGATTTTGATACTTAATTTTTCTACACTGTACAACAACGTAAAGGGGGGGGGGGGGTGTCTGTGATGGTGCTATACTCTCCCACCACCACCTGTGCCTTTTACTGATCCCATCCCTCCACCACTGATCTCATCCCTATCGCCCCCATCACCTCTGTTGTAGAAGAGTAATAGGGGGATAGGGATGAGATCAGTGGAAGTGCTAGTGTTGAGGGGGGGTGATAGCGGTTGTATTTGAGGGGGGGCGATAGCGGTTGTATTTGAGGGGGGGTGGCTGCGGTGGTGCCATCCTCTCCCACCACCACCTGTGCCTCTTACTGATCCCATCCCCTCACCACAGGTGGTGGTGGGAGAGGATAGCACCACCACTGCCATCAGCCTCAAGTACCACTACGGCCACCCCCCCTCAAGTACCACCGCTACCACCCCTCTTTAAGTACCACTGCTGCCACCCCCCCCCTCAAGTATTACCGCTACCACCCCCATCAAGTACCAGCGGTGGACTGGTAGTACTTGTGGGAGGTGGCAGTGCTGGTGCCATCCTCTCCCACCACCACCTGTGCCTCTTACTGACCCCATCCCCCACCACTGATCTCATCCCTATCCCCCCCCATCACATCTGTTGTAGAAGTAATGGGGGGATAGGGATGAGATCAGTGGTGGGGGGATGGGATCAGTAAGAGGCACAGCCAGGTGGTGGAGAAGGATGGTATCAATTGCCGAGCTGAGTGATCTCTGACTGTCACTTTTGATTGACTTACCGTCAGACAGTCTATCCCCCACTTTCTGTTCTGTGGCCTGGCTTGGTCACTCACCGTCACTGTGCGGCTGTGCTGTGCCTTCTCCCGCCAGGATACCTTGCCTCATGCCTGGGACACCGGGTAGGTACACGCGCGCACGCTGCTGCAGAGTCCGCCCCGCCTCCCTACATCTGTCTGTGTCTCTGGATAGGCGGAGGCGGAGGGCGGGGGTGGGGACGGTCGGACGGTCCACAGTCTCATACAGTGTGAGATGCTGCCTCAGCCTCTGCATTGTTTTTCAGGCTCAGCGGCAAAAGCACGCCCCGCGGCTGAACGAACAGCACGCAGTGCGCACCGCATCAGCCAACCAACCAACACTATTGTGTGACAGTCACGTGGGCCCCCCGGACTTACAGGGCCCGGTCGCTGCTGCGACCGTTGCGACTATGAAAATTCCGCCACTGCCACTCTCTAATTTTACAAAGATGTTTGTTTCCTGTTGGTGTGGTAAAAAGAATGCAAAGTCCTTTTTAACAATTTCCTTAGACTTGCACCCCACAAATGAAAATACAATCTGTTAGTGACCAAAATCCTTTTCTTGGAGTTCAATAAAAGACACAGGGTTAGAAGGGTTCTTAAGCTACTGAGTTAGTTATACTGCTGTCTACAGGATAACTAAACACTGACAAACAAAAAGCTGTCAGTCAGCCAGTTATAACTTCTCCCACTCCACATGCTTCATTTTCATCCAAAACAATCGTAGGATTGATTATCAGACAGAGGGGTGGGACCAGTGTCTCAGCATGAACTGCAAAAAAGAATTTTACAGTAAGTAAAAAATCCAGTTTTCCTAATCATGTTTAAAGCACACAATATCAGAATAATTCTGAGACTACTGGGGCATCCCAAAGGATGGGATGGGCAGCACAGTAAACAAACAATAACAGGCCCACAAAACAACAGGCTAAAATTGGGGATTGGCTGCAGCTCAAATGACTACCTGAAGGAAACTTCATCTGACAACAGACAAGGCTTGGACATTCAGTTGGTAACACATGTGTAAAGCAAGCAAGAATGTGTGAACCAGGTGGCAGCCTTGCAAATCTGGGAAGAAAAAAAAAATATGCTAAAAAGCCCAAATGGGCAGTTATTTGTGTGGTGCACCTTAATAGGAAAAGTTGAACTTTATCTGTAAGACTATAGACTTGAATGATGAACTGCTCAAGAAACCCAGAAACAGTGGAGTAAAAGGCATCTTGTTCCTTATTGAGACCCTCAGTAATTAAGTAAAGAGAGTGATAACCTTGAACAGCTTTCATATCCAAACAATCTTCTAAGGATCTACCAGAGTAGGATAAAATAGATGGAAGTACAATGTTCTGGTTAAGGTGAAAGGATGAAACCACCTTAGGGAGAAAAAAGGCCCTAAGCCTCAAGACAACAATGGCCCAGATTCAAGAAGCACTTGCGCGGGAGCAAGTGTGATTTGCGCCGCGCAAGTACTGATTTGCTCCCATGCAAATTTGCGGCTGATTCTGTAAACCAGTTAAGCCTGAAATGCGGCCATTTTCCCGCGCACGCAGCCTAGCTGCTCCTGCGCAATTTTCGCGCAATTTTGCGCGGGGTGTAAGTTGCGCCTTCATGGAATTCCCTCAGCGAATATGCAAATTAGGTACTGCCGATGATTCAGAAACATGCGCGTGTGATGCGCATCTTGCGCTGGAAGCGCGCAAGCTTTTTTCCCCGGGCAAACTTGCTCCTGCTAAAAGCAGGGGCAAGTTAGCAAAAGATGGCCAAATGTCATCTGAAGGAGCGCGCAACTTCAGCAGCACCTAGACAGACGAGCTGACCAAGCAGAGCACCCACATTTTAGGGACCTCACATCTGTGCACCAACATGCCAGGGGCAGCTATGGTTCTTGATATTATATTGACTGAGCCGACTCGTAGGAGGGCACGGGAGAGGATTTACAGAGGGCGCTACAACCTTTTTCAGATGAGTGATAATGAGGTGTATCGCATGTTTCGCTTTAGCCCTGAAGTCATCCTTGAGTTGGTAAAAATCCTGCAGGATGACATCAGCAGCCCGACCCATCGGGGACAGGCAGTGCAGCCACTGGTGAAGGTAGTGGCAACCCTTCATTTTTTGGCAAGTGGCTCATTTCAGCGCACAGGTGGAGTGGTGGCGGGGATGTCCCAATCCAGCATGAGCAGGTGTGTGCACCAAGTGATCCCTGCAATACTCAGACGAATGGGCACACAATTTATCAAACCAACCACGGCTGACCTGCGGCAGAAGGCAATCAATGATTTTTATTTATTAGCCAGATTTCCACGCACTGTGGGTGCAATAGATTGTACCCATGTGGCACTACGCCCCCCCCCCCGGCTCCTCGAGCATATCTACTGCAACAGGAAACATTGGCATTCGATAAATGTGCAGATGATTGTGGATGCACATGGCCTCATATGGCATGTCCGTGCCAAACACCCAGGGTCAAGCCATGACAGTTTTATTTACCGACACAGCCCCATCCCAACCGAGTTTGACCAGAACATGTATGGAGACAGCTGGCTGATTGGTGAGTGACATGGGTGTCAGGTATGACTGCCCCCCCCCCCCATGATGCACACATCACAAGGGGCACATGCACGACTAACATCCTCCTGTCTTTTCCCTTCCAGGTGACTCTGCATATGCCCTGGGACCTCACATGATGACCCCATTTCGTAACCCTCAAACACCAGGAGAGGAAAGATATAACGAAGCCCATGCACGTACCCGTGCGGTGGTGGAGCGCACATTTGGCATCCTTAAATCTCGATTCAGATGTCTGGATAAATCAGGGGGGACCCTATTGTATTCACCCAACTTTGTGTGCCAAATCGTCGGGGCATGTAGTATTCTCCACAATTTTGCTCAGAGAAGGGGCATGCACATTGAGCTACGCAATGACCTTACCCCCGAACCACACCCCCCCCCCCCCCAGAAACACTACCGGATCTTCTGAGGGAAGAGCAATCCGGAATGGTCTTGTGGAACGTCTCTTTGCACATTAAACACACCCTGATCTTGTCACAAGTATAATGCATGTATGCACACCACTGTAGTCCCTAGCACACACCCGACACATGCACCCCAAATTGGATTAGACCCAACAATACCCCATGGTATTAGGGAGCAGCAACGCCGCGTCAAGGCTCCAATTATGTTGCTGTCCATTCATACACCTTTCACATGGCAGAGGGTGACACCCCTTTTCCAGCAGGAGTGCCACCCCCCCCCATTCACACACCAGTCACACTGTAGTATACACTCCTCACCGTGTGTAGGGACTACAAATAAATATAAAAGCTCATATCCTGAGCATATAAAAAAAATAGAAACTCATATCCTGAGCATATTAAAAAAATAGAAACTCATATCCTGAGCATTTAAAATAAAAAATACAAAATCATATTCTGTGCATAAATTACATTTTTCAATTAGATTATTTTTTGTTTTTTTTCTTTGGGCCAAGGGTGCCCCGGCTCTGGCTCCTCAATCTCCGTGGTGCGGAGGAGGCATGGGGTGGGGATTGAGGGGGGGGAGGAGCATCAACCCCTACTTCCACACTCCTTGCAGGTGGTGGCTGCATGCCCTCCATGGCGTTGGCCAGGCGGGCGAGGATGGTGTTGGTCTGGGCCAACATCCTCATTTGGCGGGTGGTGGTATCCCGCTGATGCCGGCGGGTAACTCTCGCCTCCTCCCGCACTGCAGCGGTGTTGGCCTGCACAGCAGCGGTATTGGCCTCCACCGCAGCTGTCATCCTGCTTAATAAAGCTGGTGTGGTCTCCAGAGCCACCAAGCAGGTGACTATGGCCTTCGAGTTGCCACTAATTTCCCCCAGACTCTGTGAGACATGTTTGTCCCGGTCCGCATGCAGGGTGAGGGCATGCTGCACAGAGGTGGAGGTGGATGCCATGCTGTCCGCCAGACGACGCACCTCTCCCACCATGGCCCCTATGGTCTGCAGGGCCTGCTCCTCCAGCAGACCGTCACGGAGGCTGGAGGGTATATGCCTCGTCTTGGACAGAGCCTTCCTGGGAGGAGAGGCTCGGCCACGGACAGAGGGAGAAGGGGAGGGGTCCACAATGGAGGGGCTTGCCCTGGAGGGGGATGACGTGCTGGGCGGGGGGGTGGTGGGTTGGTCAGGGATGGTGGTCTCCTCCTGGAGGGAGCCAGAGTCCTCCTGGATGAGGAAAAAGGTATCCTCCTCCAATACCACTTCCTCCTCCATACTTGGCCCCGGTAGGATCTCCTCCTGGACCAGCATAGACAGAATGTCCATGGGGCCTGACTGGACCCCTGGCTCTGGTATGGATGGGCTGGGTCGATCCGCAGCCGAAGACGGCCCAGCTTCATCTTCCTCATCACCACCTGTGGATGACACCAAAACGAATTATTTTGCTGGTGCAACACACTTCACACATGTTCACTTGTACCCCCTCCCATGATGCACAGCAGATATGAAAGAAAAATAATAGTTCCATCTTCACTTCTACCCACAAATATGTTCACTTCTACCCCCTCCCATGATGCACAGCAGATATGAAAGAAAAATAATAGTTCCATCTTCACTTCTACCCACAAATATGTTCACTTGTACCCCCTCCCATGATGCACAGCAGATATGAAAGAAAAATAATAGTTCCATCTTCACTTCTACCCACAAATATGTTCACTTCTACCCCCTCCCATGATGCACAGCAGATATGAAAGAAAAATAACTTACCAGTCCCCAAGTTCCCAACAGTGGAGTCGTACCCTTCAAGTCCCTCCACCTGCTCCTGCACGAACGTTTGGGCTATAAGCTGCTCCTCCTGATTGAGCCGGATCATACATCGCGGGCCACCTCCCGTGCCACCGGTATGTTTCCTGATAAGAGCCAGCTTATCCCGGACCCTGCGCCTCATATTGTTTAGTTTCTTCTGGATGTCATCCCAGGTACGCTCTTCATTACCCAGGGCATTGATGTCCAGGGCAATGGCTTCATATATAGCCCTCCTTTGGGCAATGGTGGTGTTTGCCCGCTGGGCACCATATAGGACTTCTTTATGCTGCTGGAGTGCAGCAATTAGGATGTCCATCTCCGCAGCCACAAAGTTGGCCTTCCTTTTTTTGGTCCCTTTGGGAGGTGCCATGTCTTGAAAATGGGCTGAATTTCCTTGCTCAGGGGGGGTAGGAAAAAGCAGGATGAAATTCAGCAAAGAACCTGCGCAAGTCTGCTCCTATTTATTTGCTCAGTGCAAGCAGCTGAGCATGATTTGCCCTGAAAGTATGCTAGGCGCAGTTTGACGCATGCGCAGACGGCAGCGCTCTAACTGCGCATGCGCGCGCCTGGCGCAAACCTCTGCTGAGCCGAAAAATGCTCATTTACATAGGGGCACACCCACTTTGACTTGCGCGGCCTTGCGCCCTCAGCTTTGCCTTAAACAGGAGCAAATTAAATGAACAAACGATTCCTGAATCAGGTGGCAATTTGGCAAAATTGCTCCAGCGCAGAGAAATTCAGCTGAGCAGCTCAGGTGTAAGTAATGGGCAAATCTACCTGAATCTGGGCCAATGTCTCTGCACAGAGCAGGAAAGGATTCACTGCAAGCGAGGGCTTCCAACTCAGAAACTCAACTTGCAGAAGTGATGGCAATGGGGAAGGCAAATTTGTTATTGAGTGTGTTCAGAGGAATATATACAAGTATATTATAAGGGCTGTTTTTGAAGAGTAAACAAAGCCGGATTGTGATCCCACAGGGTCACAGGTGGATGCATACATAGAGCTTTATGGTCAACACTCTGTATTAAGGCCTTTACCACTTCCGTTTCCCGGAGGGCGTGGTTTAGGCATGATGGAGTGAGGAAGCTCTAAATTAGAGCTCTGTGATACCGCTGTGCACTCTTCAGAAGACCGTCAATATTGCAAACCTCGTATTCCAATGCCGAGGCAGGGGAAGAATACAGGAGCGCCTTATAGTCCAAGCCACTTTTATATCCGCGCAAATTTGACGACAAATTTGACGACAAGGAGAGACGTCAGACGGCCTGCTGTTTCCAACATGGCGCCACTACAGGAGCCACAGTCTGAGCCATCTCAGCAAATGTCGGACGTTTCTACACTATCGACCGATGCAACACCCATTGCACGATCTGAAACAGCGGGGCTAGACTCCTCTACAACCATACAAGTGATTTCTGAGTACAGACTCACAGGTATACTCATTGAGCCCATGCAGCCCATATTCCCAGGCGCTGTAACGATACGCCAAATTAGATTTAAGTCTATGGATCGCAACTGCAGAGACTTCTCAGGTTCGAACCCAGGTTTCACTCTTAACTCAGTTAAGAGTTTGGGTTCTATCATCACAGCCTCAGTGAAGTATATGGCGCTTATTCCAGCATAAGCAGCATTAAAGTAAATCTTGGTATAAATGGTAAAGATCAGGTATAGGGATATGAGTAGTCGCAGTACTGGGACTGCACACTAGGGGTCAGATTGACCAGAGAGAGAGCTCAGTGGTTCTGGTATTGTACAGACAGGACTGGGTTCCTTATGGACAGAGTAGTCTACAGTTCACAGTTCATTGGTTATTACTGAAAGAAACCAAGATCATTGGTAGAGCACAATGGTGAGGACATCTGTAGAGGGTTTAAGTGTATCTGCAAACTGAGTAACCTTGAGATGCAATCCTCATTACTTTGATAAACTAGTAGTGCACAGCGACAGGATAGGAAGGGTTTAGGGATAAGGAGCGGTGCATAGTAATTTGTATCTAAAGCAGTGAGCATAACATGAGAGCTGTAGTTCAGGCTTTAGGGAAACTTCATAGTGCTTGATAAGTATAGCAACATAGTCAGGCATGGGAGCAAAGCGACAAGCATGGAGAGTGGTGCAAGTAATTTGTATCTATAGCAGTGAGCATAACATGAGAGATGTAGTTCAGGCTTTAGGGAAACTCCATAGTACTTGATAGGTATAGCAATAAACTCAGGCATGGAAGCAAAGCGACAAGCATGGAGAGCAGTGCATAGTAATTAATATCTATAGCAATGAACTTTAACATGAGAGCTGTAGTTGAGGCTTTAGGAGGACTCCATAGTACTTGATTAGTATAGCAATAAACTCAGGCATGGAAGCAAAGCGACAAGCATGGAGAGCAGTGCATAGTAATTGGTATCTATAGCAATGAACTTTAACATGAGAGCTGTATTTGAGGCTTTAGGAGAACTCCATAGCACGTGATAGCATTAGCAGTGAACATAAACTTGTAAGCAAAGCGGCATGTATGGAGAACAGTGCATAGTAATTGGTATCTATAGCAATGAACTTTAACATGAGAGCTGTAGTTGAGGCTTTAGGAGAACTCCATAACACTTGATAGCATAAGCAGTGATCATGAACTTGGAAGCAAAGCGACAAGTATGGAGAGCAGTGCTTAGTAGTTGGTTTCTATAGCAGAGTACTTGCGGTTACAGATAGCTGGGCATGGATGAGCGTCCTGGGTGCCTGGACCTGGTTGATGTGAGCGGTTGCGCTGTGCAAGGAGTCCTGGTGGTCCAGTTCAGGAAGCTGGAGCTCAGTACAGGTGAGTCTGGAAGCCCAGCTGACAGTGGCGTTCTGTCAGCAATAGAAGAACGCCATACTGTCAGTGCTGGGAGTTTAAATAGGCCGCGCAGGAGCGGACCAGGAAGTGCCACTAGTTGGCGCACCTCCGCAACCACCGTGGAGCGCAAGGCTGCAGGAAGTGAGAGAACACTCAGAGAGACAGATGTCAGTTGTAAGGGAAAGAACCAGCAGAAATTGTACTTAGTGCAGAGTATTTAGGGTGGCGTTACAGACGCACGCTGTAGAGCAAGATATTTGACAGCTTGTACAGACTCTCCCCACTAAAGAGGATATACAAAAGCTGCTGGGCAGCTTAACGAGCACTTTGAGGGAAGAAATAGATGAGGTATGCTCTAAAATAGTTGCTACAGACCAGAAAGTGGTTCATTTAGAAACTCAGCAAGGTTTGGCAGATGCACGCATGGATGCTATGGAGTAAAGGTTACATATTCAGCACCAGAGATTGATAAGGCTGCAATTACAAACAGAAGACTCTGAAAATAGAAGTAGAAGGAATACTGTTCGGATCAGGGGGATTCCAGAAGGAGTTGCGGGGTCAAGTCTGAGAGATACAGTGACTTATTTTTAATCAGTTATTGGAGACCCCTCCGGACACCCTAATCGAATCAAAGTCTTGAGCAGATGCCCCTCGAAGTATATCCCGATTTGTGCCACCAGACAAAGAACAGATGTCGCTTGCTGAAACCATTACTGGACCTCCTGCGCTCAAGGGGAACTACTTACAGACGGGGTTACCCATTGTCATTGTACATTAAACAGGAGGGCATCGTCGGGAGGATCCGCCTTGAGCCATGAGTCGAGCCACCCCTTAACCCCCCCCTCTTTCTCTCTCCCTGTCTACCTGCGTGTGCAGTCTCCTTTCTCTCCTCTTTCTTCTTCTCTCTTATTTTCTCTTTCCCTTTTTTTTTTTTTCCCTTTTCCTTTCTTTTGTTTGTTTTTTTGGCTCCCTCTTTTTGTTTCTTCCTTTGCCTCTGCTACTCAGGGGTTTGTTCTACACGTGCTTACTTTTGTCTTTTGGCAGATTGTGTTTTTAGGTTGGCTGCTCATGAGTGGAGTTACTGAGCTCCCCCTGATATCCGCCTTGTATTGCACTGTTATATGCTATGCACTGTTTTCCTTTCTGTTGAAGCTCTGCTGACATCCCTGTATCGTTTCTTTTATGGCACGGGGGTTACCTCGTGTCTAATAAAAATTGTTAATTGAAAAAAAAAAAACAGGAGGAACATAGTTTTAACTTATATGATCCCGCTCAAACTGCCAGATTTATTTTACTTCCTGGGCTCAGAGGCTATTGAAGTTCCCAACTGGACAGATCTTCCAACATTAGGGGAATGGGATCCCCAACAACAGTTAAGATCACAGTGGAGAGGGAGATCCCGCTCAGGACGCCCATGCAGTCTTACCGACAAGTCAGACGATAGGGAGACATAATCCACATAGCTAGCCTCAGAACCCCTTTTTCATCATCCCATATCTGGCCTGCACCCTCTTTACCATCTTTTGGGGACTTTTAGGTGTCGCAAACTACAGGAGACTGGGGCCTAGAAACATGTACCCAATCTTTTTATTTACAAATTATTAATCACTAAATGCTTTGTTAGAGAATATTGCACAGCATCAATGTTTACTGATTGGGCCAAAATAATTTAGTGTACACCATCATCACCCATTGACTAGGAGGTTGGGGGTTATTGCACATTACCACTGATAGGAGGTTGTAGAAATATATTAGGGGAAATGGGGAAAGGGGGAGGGAAAAGGTAAAAAAAGGGATTTTCTTTTGTGGTGTATTATTACCAGTCACTGACCTGGTTGTTAGGGTTAGTGCACATTTTTGCACATTGTTATTTTCAACTGAGTAAGGTGATAAAGGTTTTTGCACACTATTGATCACTGAGTGGGGTTTACTCTGAAATGTTGTTATGTATTAATTGGGTTTATAGAGTTCTCAGTATACCATTACTGATCACCAGATTGGGATGGTGGAGATTGTAACAAACTTTCACTGTTTTATGATTGGATAATTAGAAGTTATGGTACTTTTTTTTACGCATTTATTGACTGTTGGGAATTATAACACATGGATTCTGATAAATTGCTCATATTATCCTCATTTAAGCCCAGGTTAACACTGGGTACGATTTGGTACGATTTGAGATGCGATTTCACATGTCAAATCGCATCTCAAATCGGCGGCATTTGCCGGCAATTGTCGGCAATGGCACCGTCCTAATCGGTGCGACGCCGCATCTGCGGCGCTGCACCGATTTCAAAAAGTAGTTCCTGTACTGTTCGGGCCGCTGATCAAGCTCCCCTTCTGTGAGACTCAATCAGTTTAAGGATATGGGATAAAGGATGCCATTGGGGTTAATTCTTAGCATATATAAGCAAATGAATTAATGATCTGTAATGTGAATGTGAAATTGCTTATTTTATGCATTTCTGGAGCTGACGATAGTAGGCAGGCTACAATTCTCCTTTTATTAAGGTAAAGTAATGTTTATATTATATGTTCTACTGTGTGAATAAATTGTTTGCTTATTATTTAGATGTCCTAGGATGACTGCACCTGTGATGGTACCACATGTCAAATCTCTGTCTTGCTTGACCACTTTCCCCACCATAAACGCCTCTCCTGTTGGAGAAAAGTCGGAGGTGTTTTAATTTTTTCTATTGTCTGGTTAGCACACAGGTTCCAAAGTCATACCTTGTCTGCTACCTTTTGGTCTTAAAGATTCTTTTTTTTTTCTCCTCCCAAACATTAAAATGACTAGGATAACTTTGACCTCGTACAATATTAAGGGGCTAAATAGTATGAAATGTACGAGACTACTTGGCAAGCTGGGGAGACTTAAAGGATCACTAAAGATTTTTTTTTAGCTAAATAGCTTCCTTTACCTTACTGCAGTACTGGTTTCATGTCCTTATTGTTCGTTTTTGCTTTGAAGTAGCTGTAATTCTGCTATGATCTCCACACTTCCTGGTTGTCTGTTTCCTTATAACCACAGTACTGGGAGCTTTTCACTGTGGTCTAAGCTGTCATTACTGTGTGTCTAAAACTTAACAGAACCAATCAGATTCATTTTAAAAACAAAACACTGCCCTGGATTTGTTTGTTTTTGTTCTGTGTGTCTCTCTAGTTCACAGGAACATGAAACCAGTTTAAAAGTGAAACTAACCTGCAGGCACATTATATGATTGATTTTTATCTATTTGTAATAATTTTTAAAAGGAATCAGTTAACTTATATGTCTCTATACCCTGTAAACAGTCATTTCAGAAAAAAACCTTTTTTCCTTTAGTGACCTTTTAAATCTCATTATTTTTCTCCAGGAGATACATTTCAGAAAAGATAAAATCCCAAAATTAAAGAACCATAGATTTCCGACAGTCTATCATGATGCTTCAAAGGCTTCGAAGTCAAGTGGGGTTTCAATTCTCCTTTCTAAACAGATCCCATTTAAGGAATTAAAGGTAATTACGGATGATGAGGGTTGCCTCCTTATCGTCAGGGGTCTCCTGTTTGAGCAAAAAGTTACTTTAGTTAACTTATATTTGCCAAATGAGGATCAGGTCTCTTCATTGAGACATATCTTCATTTGGTGCATCAACATAAGTGTCTCCTGCCGGTGGGAGGGGACTTTAACATGGTGCTGGACCCCACACTTGATGTGTCTATAGGAGCCTCCCATTTGTTATATGCAAAATTGTGCTGGTTTGGTAGGACCAATACCTTAAAGATGAACGTTATGCCAAGACTTTTGTTATTACTAAAAAACCTTACCTATTAAAATTCTCTTTTTAGAGAGATCTTCGATCAAAGTTTCTGAGATTTATCTGGGCCAGAAACCAGCGAGAGTGCATAGGGTGATTTTATCGCTTCCAAAGGAAAGAGAAGGAATTTGATTTCCCGACCCAGTTAAGTATCATGAGGCTTCACATTTGGCACAGGCAGTGGATTGGTGTGTGCTTCAAAAGAAGCCTTGGGTCCACATGGAACAAGCAACAGTTGTCCTACCTTTGGAAGGGCTTACATGACTTCCAGATACAGATATCCCACAGACCATGAAGAGGCACCCAATGGTGGGTGCCACTTTATGGACTACTAACAAGATCTTTAGAACCACTACTATTTCACCATATCCGAGCCCTTTAATTCCAATTGTGGGCACACCGGCTTTCCAGACGGTTCTGACAGACCCTTGCTTTAATGCTTTAATAAGATGGGCCTCTAGTAGGCTTTTATATTTCTCAATGGGCTATTGCGTGATGATGAGTAGAGAGATCGAATGTAATTTTTGATAAGACCTGAATTTTTTCACCGGACACAGCTTAGCGCTTTTCTCCGATCGCTGACAATAATATTTACTATAATACGTGCACCTTTTATGTTTGAACAATTATGTCTAAAGGGGGAATCGCTGAGACATTCGCTGTCATATCTTTATGCTTTGCTGATTGGACTGGAAGCTCTACAAGAACTTGCTTTCCTACAATTGTGGGAAAGAGATCTGGGGGTTTTATTCTCTCAGGCCCAGAAGGATAGGATTTTACTGTTCGCTCACAAGGCGTCACTGGCGAATAAGAAGGGGGGTATAAAATCCTTACTAGGGGGCGTGACCTGGACATGGCCGTGTGAGGCAGCTTTTTCTGTGTGCTCCCTTCCTGAGCCCTCATGCCCCGGGTTAAAACACCTTTTACATCCAGTATGAGCTCCTCTACAGGACCAGGGCAGCATCTAAGGGGACACCCCGTGGGAAGAGTGTGGGAGAGATTCAATGCTATTTTCAGCTATTGCAGGGATCCTCTCCCGGAGTGAAGGTGGCGGCTCCGCGGGGCCCTGCACGTGGAGACGCTTCACTGACCCCGAGCTCGAGTTCCAGCAGTCCCCATCCGAGCGCACCAGGCCTGCAGACGACCAGCGGACCCCATTCGAGCACACCAGACCAACGGGCGACCACCCCGGGTGGGCTGGATACCCCCCAAGAGACGGCATGGACCCCCAAGGTGAACCGGATGCCCCCAGCCTGGATCAGGACATTCGGGTGATGCTCCAGGCCCTCCCAACGCAGACCGCCATCGAGGCCTTGATCCTCCGTTTGAAGGAGACTCACAGACAGGATTTTTAGGAGGTGAGGGGTGAGGTGTCATCCCTGTCTGATCGGGTGGCCATGGGAGAGGTATCGCTGTCTTCCCTCGAGACCCGGGTATCGGAGATGGAGAGATCGCGCGACCAGCACCGCGATACCGCGGTGTCTCTCCAGCTGCACCTGGAGGAAATTGAGGACCGGAGCAGCTGCAACAACCTGCGGCTCCGGGGTTTCCCTGAAGTGGCAGAGGCGGAGGAGGTTGCCGAAACAGTACGGTCGATCTTTTGGGTGATCCTGGAAGACCCGGAGGCGGATCCTGGAAGACCCTTGACCGGCGCTGTTGTACTTTATGGTGACTGGCCTGCCCGTCTGGGCGAAGCCACCCCTTCCGGGATCCCGGGGGGAGAGCTCTGTGACATGCTGCGATTATGCGGAGATAACACTCAGGAACTGTCAGACCCGTCTAACCGTTGGGGGGTGATGATCGGGGGTGATGTTCCTCCCAGCCGGGAGATGAGCTGGGGTTTCCTTCCTGGGTTTCCTATCTGTGTATATACCTTGTATTTCCTTCACCTCCCCATGTCTTCCTAAACTATGTAGTGTTCCTATGTTAGATTGCCCCCATTGACTAAAGTTACACGGACACTACTATGTTATGTTTAGTTTTACCTGCTTGACCCTAACTGAAATGTTTCATGCCAATGTTTTCTATGCTCTGGCTCTCGGATCTATGCCCGCTGCACTTTACATGCCTGTAATGCCTGTATTATATTGTTTTACCGGATTATATTTTGATATTTTTACATTTGCCGGGGTGGGGTGGCAAGGGTTGGGGGTACGCATACCGGCTCTGTCCACCCACTTCCCCACTTAGGACCACGCTCCCATTTAGGGGTATTCCCCAGAGGAGCGCATTAGCCGTTTTTAAGGCTACCTTAGATTTTCTTCAGTCGCTGCACACCCTAGTGACAGCTTCCTAACCTCCCTCTCTCTTCTCTCTCATCTACACCCTCGCTTTCCGGACCACCCTAGGTCCCTTCTTCCCCCCCTCTCCCCCCCTCCCCTTTACAACCCTACCTGGGCGGCTTTCTCGGACATGGGCGCGCTACATATTGTATCCCTTAATTCCCAGGGTCTGAACACCCCGGAGAAGCGACGGATGTTGCTCTCCGATATGAAGCGGGCCGGGGCAGATATTGTAATGTTGCAGGAAACGCATTTTAGGGAAAGCAACCTCCCGTTCCTTAAGAACAGACACTATCCCCTAACCTACCACTCTAACTACACGGAAGCCAAATCTAGGGGGGTAACCATCCTCATACCTTCTAGAGTGCCGTGGTCGCTTACGGACTCCCAGACAGACAGGGGGGGCGTTTTCTGTATCTGAAGGGTTTGATCGGGGACAAGAGGGTGACGTTGGCAAACCTTTACGCCCCAAACGACCACCAGGACGCTTTCTCAAACGACGGATGGACCATCTTATGCGCTTTTCGGAGGGACAGTTGGTGGTGGGAGGCAACTTTAACATCCCACTCCTCCCATCGGAGGATACATCCGGGGGGTCCTCCTCTACATCGCGTGACGTACGCGCACGGATACACACGACTTTACACTCCACACAGCTGGTGGTCACCTGGCGCCTCTTCCTTCCAGGGGAACGTGACTAAACTTTCTTCTCCAAACCCCACCAGACATATTCCCACATTGACTACCTGCTTGTACCCCACAGCCAACTCCACGCTATTAAAGACACCTACATAGGGTCGATCACGTGGTCGGATCACGTCCCATAGAGGAACCCATCTCTATGCTACGGGGTACAGGGGAGGTGGAGGACGTACGCGGGGCTGACTGACTCATCCAACCTTTACAAACTAGATTTTCTGAGGGCCAGTAAACATGGCCATTCTCTGATCGGACTACCGCCGCCCCCCAGTGACTCTCAGTTGCCGCTTACGGCCTTGGAGGAGCTGTGTGTGGGGACTGGGATGGTGCCTCATGTACTGTCTCTGGCGTACTATATGCTGATGACGCCGCCGGGAAACGCTCCCGTCCCCTTCTTTTCTAAGTGGGAGGGAGACCTGAATCGCTAGTTTACAACCCTCCAAAAACAACATATCCTGACATTCATTCACAAGTCCTCCCTGTGTTCTAAGACGCAAGAGACAAACTACAACATTTTCACGAGGTGGTATAGGACCCCGGCCCGACTGCATAAGTTCTTTCCGGCGAACTCGGAGCTTTGCTGGTGCTGTCAGAGTGAGGAGGGTACTATTCTCCACATATTCTGGTCCTGCCCCCGACTGTGGGGCTTCTGGGGAGAAGTGCGTTGTGTGACTCATAAATTCTCGGACCGCACAGTACCAGATGACCCAGCCTTTTTCCTGCTGCATGCTGGAGACACGCCGGCCCGCGCAAACAAAAAATCGGTGGTAAGACACCTCCTGGATGCGGCAAGGGCCTGCATCCCTCTAAATTGGAAGTCCCCCATCCTCCATCTGTTGCCCAGTGGCTTCGCAAAGTGGATGACGTCAGCAGAATGGAGGACTTGATTCTCTCAAGCCAGCAAAGGCAAGAGGCCTACTCCAAGACGTGGCAATTGTGGAACATCTTTAAATATTCGGATGAGGGTCAGAGCCTCAGGGGAGTAACCCTGATGCAGTAAACCCCTGCCCCCTCTGCCCCGGAAGATTGCTGTGGGTGCGAGGGTGTACCGGCGTGTCCGTGTCCGGGCATGCCTGCCTCTCCTACCCCTTCCCCCCCCACCTCTGGGTGCCCCCTTCTGATTGGGCACCTCTCTGTTCTTTCTCCTTTATCCTACTCTACTGTCTTTTCTCTTATCTCTCCCCCTCTTATCTTGAATACAGGAAAAATGGGATGGGGGGCAGGGCCCTCGGGGCCCCGGAACGCCTATTTTTATGCCCTCTCGGATGCTCCGCACCGGGTGGGGGACAGAGTTGGGTCTTATTACAGCTTTGACGGGGTAATATATCCCCGTAGACATATCACCTAGGGACCCCTGTTTCCTGTCCGGGCGGTGCTTGCATCAGTGGAGCACCTGTTTTGTGATGTTATCAGTTGTATTGTTGTACTGTTGTGATTGTAATGCTTTACTGTTTGTTGTGGCCCCCGGGGGCCGGCCTCTCTGTTATAAATAAAGAATTTAAAAAAAAATCCTTACTTGATGGTACAGAACACTGAAAGTACTATATTGGATATTTCCTCAGGTATCAAATGTCTGTTGGTGATACCAAATCTGAGGGCACTATGTTACACATTTTTTGGGAATGTCAAGGGCTGAAAGAGTTCTGGACGATGGTTGCCAAAATTGTTAAAACAATTACAGGTGTGTCTCTTGGAGAAAATTCGGCAGCTTTTCTATTACATGACACTCCCTTATCTATTGAAATATATAAAAACTCACTTCTAAAACATCTGCTTACCACAGCAAAGGCGTGTATCCCGGTGTTGTGGAAGAGTACTACCCCTCCAAATAGATCACACTGGTTTGCCAGGATAACAGAAATCCAACAAATAGAAAATCTTACAATGACACTGAAAGAGCAAGATGAGAAATATCGGAAAATTTGGACTCCTTATTTTAGTTATAGGGAACAGATCTTCCCAGCCGCCCAGCAGTTAATGGCCCACTGGTTTGTCTCATAGGGGTTATATATTGGAAAATAGAGGGTTGAACAGTTGAACCTGTTCGGGGGGAGGAAAAGGGAAAGGAATTTGTTTCTTCTTTTTCCCTTCTTTGTTCTTTTTATTTATTTTTTCTCTTCTTACTTTTTTATGTTTAGCCAAGACTCTTCTTGGTTAAGGAAAATGTAAGAAAAAGAGAAACTATGCTGCTTTTGATTGATTATAATAAAAGTTTGCTGAACTATTATATCATTTAACTACTAGCCGACCAGCCACCGCAGTTTTACGGCGGCAGGTCGGCTCAGCTACGCGAAACGTCGTAATATTACGTCATCTCGCATTTCAGCCATTAGGGGCGCGTGCGCACCGCCGGAGGCGCGCGCGTGCACCCCCTCCTCACCCCTGGTGCCGACGCGCATTCCCGACGGGCGCGATCACCGCTGGGCATCCGTGATCGCTCGTTACAGAGCGAGAACCGGGAGCTGTGTGTGTAACAGCCCCCGGTCCTGTCAGGGGGAGAAATGACTGTTCGTCTGTTCAGACAATGTATGAACAGCGAACTGTCATTTACCCTAGTCAGTCCCACCCCCCTTCAGTTATAACACACCTAGAGAACATAATTAACCCCTTCCTCGACCCCTAGTGTTAACCCCTTCCCTGCCAGTGGCATTTTTACTGTAATCAATGCATTTTTATAGCACTGATCGCTATAGAAATGCCAATGGTCCTAAAAATGTGTCAAAAGTGTCCGAAGTGTCCGCCATAAGGTCGCAGTACCGATAAAAATCGCTGATCGCCGCCATTACTAGTAAAAAAATATTAATAAAAATGCCATAAAACTATCCCCTATTTTGTAGACACTATGGGTCATATTCTCAAAGAAGTTACGCCGGCGTATATGGAGATGCGCGGCGTAAGTGTAAAGATGCACCGTCCTATCTATGCGCCGTAGTCACAGAACCAGATCCGCCAGAAACAAGTCTTCTCCCGTCCGTCTTAACTTGTTTAAGTTTACGCAGCGTAGGCGTATATTTACGCTGATGGCATCCTACACTGCCATAGAATTAGTATTCAAATATGCAAATGATGTATATGGGCTGATTCCCGAAACTACGCGCGATTGGTGTAGGCTACGCGCTGTGCGCGTAAGACGAATGGCCGGCTGAAAGTTACCCCTCATAAAAAACGGGTAGCTTTGCTCCAGACCTGAGTAAGTCAGCTTGAAAGCAAATACAGCAGCACCATCCCGGACGAGCTGAGCAACCACACTTATAGGACAACACATTCGTATGCCAACATGCCAGGGGCAGGCGTGGTCTTAGCACTACTAGTGTGTGCAGAGGCCGAGGCGCGTAGAAGGTGGAGGGCACGTAGGAGTGCACGTGAGAGGATATACCCACCGCGCATTAGCCTCTTTGGCATGGGTGATTTGGAGGTGTATCGCCGTTTCAGATTCAGCCCTGATGCCATCCTGGAAATTACCAGAGACCTGCAGGATGACATCAACAGCCCAACACAACGCTCACATGCAGTGCAGCCACTGGTGAAGGTCCTGGCAAAATTGCATTTCCTTGCCACTGGTTCTTTTCAAAGAACAAGTGGAGACGTGGCTGGGATATCACAAACCAGCATGAGCAGATATGTGCACCAGGTTGTCCCCGCAATCCTCAGACGCATGTCCCACCACATCATCAAACCCACCCAGGAGGACCTGCGGCTGAAGGCAATGCGTGATTTTTGCCTAATTGACGGATTCCCACGTACCATCGGGGCCATTGATTGCACCCATGTGGCACTACAGCCCCCCCATGAGACAGAGCACATATACCGCAATAGGAAGCATTGGCATTCAATCAATGTACAGGTGATAGTGGATGCCCATGGCCTCATATGGCACGTCCGTGCCAAACACCCAGGGGCCAGCCACGACAGTTTCATATTCCGTCAAAGCGACATCCCAAGACAATTTTAACAGAACATGTATGGGGACAGCTGGCTGGTTGGTGAGTGACATGGGTGTCAGGTATGACTGTCCCCCCCCATGATGCAGACATCACAAGGGGCACATGCATGACTAACATCCTCCTGTCTTTTCCCTTCCAGGTGACTCTGCATATGCACTGGGACCTCATCTTATGACCCCATTCCGGAACCCCCAAACTCCAGGAGAGAGAAGATACAATGAAGCACACGCACGTACCCGTGGAGTGGTGGAACGCACATTTGGCCTCCTGAAGTCCCGTTTCCGATGCCTGGATAAGTCCGGGGGGACCCTGTTGTATTCCCCAAACTTTGTATGCCAGATCATCGCTGCATGTTGCGTGCTGCACAACTTCGCAGTGAGAAAGGGCCTGGAGATTGACATACGTGATGACCTGACCCCTGAACCAGACAATCCCCCCCTAACCGAGGGTACCCCGTCTGCTGATGGACAGCAGTCAGGAGATGTCTCGTGGAACGAATCTTTGAACGTTAAACACACACAATTATCATGGCACAATGAGAATGCACGCATGCACACCACTGTGGTCCCTAGCACACACACCCCACATCCACATCACATTGGATTAGACCAAAGTACACCGCACGGTACTAAGGAGCAGCAACGCAGCGTCAAGGCCCCGATGATGTTGCTGTCCATTCATACGTCATTCATACGGACCTGGGGAGAACTTATCCCCAGCGCCCGAGGGTGACACCCCTTACTGGCAGGAGTGTCACCCCCCCCCACATTCACACACCATTCACACTGTACTCTGCACGACTGCCTGTGTGCAGCACCCAAAAATAAAAAAAACCTCTTAATCAGAGTAAATAATATAAAAAAAGCTCTTAATCAGAGTAAATAATATAAAAAAAGCTCTTAATCAGAGTAAATAATATAAAAAAAGCTCTTAATCAGAGCAAACATATTTATAAAAAGAAATCACTTTCCCTGGCGCGGGCTACGCCTGGTGCCCAGGTTCCTGGCCCTCACTTGCCTGGGGGGAGCCTCAGTTGGGGGGGGGTGGGCCATCAGGTGGAGGAGCATCCCCAGGTGGAGGAGCATCCCCAGGTGGAGGAACATCCCCAGGTGGAGGAACATCCCCAGGTGGAGGAGCATAACCAGGTCCCTCCCTGGCTGCCTGTCTGCCCTCTAAAGCCACCGCTATGCGGGTGAGCACAGCCTCCAGGGAAGCTGTCTGGGCCTCCTGGGAAGCTGTCTGGGCCTGAACAGCCACTCGCAGGCACCTGACCTCCCCCACAAGTTCAGCTGTGGTATTCTGCAGCTCCCCCAGGCTGGTGACTGTGGCTGCGCTGTTTCCAGCCACATGTTGGAGAGCATCCGGTACTGCTCCCGAGGAGGCCAGGCTGTCAGATAGGCGCCTCAACTCTACCACGATTTCTTCATATGGTGGCTTTGTTGGTCCTGCTGCCTGGCCAGATTTTCATGCAGCACTCCTGCCGCACCCCTTGTCTTGTGGGTCGCCTTCCTGGGGACAGGAGTGGCTGGGGCCCTTGCATAGGGGGAGTACCTTGAGGGGCTGGAGATGAGGGGGATGGGACGGGAGGGACTGGAGAGGGTGTTGGAGGACCCTGAGGGGCTGGAGATGTGTTGGGTTTGGGATGGTCCTGCCACCACATGAGATTCATCCAAAAAGAGGAACACCTCCTGATCGGTGTGGACCACCTCCTCATGGACCACCTCCTCCTGGACGACCTCCTCCTCAACCACCTCCTGCGCGGAGGACTGCCCACTCCCCTCCACCAAGGCCTGTTGGCTTCCCAGGGGGTCAGCCACAGAAGCAGGATGCTCAGGGGATGATGGCGTGGGACGGCCACTGGCAGCATCAGATGGCCCAGCTACCTCCTGCACACCTGTGGATGACACAAAACATTCACATGTTGGTGGACCCACACACTTGTCACATGTCCCCCCCAAACATGCTACACACCAGATAGAAGATAAAACACACTTACCTGTCCTCATGGGCGGCTCACTTGAGTCGTGGCCCTCCAGGCCCTCCACCTGCTCCCTCTGAAGGCATCTGGAAATCACCTCTTCCTCTTCAGTGAGCCGAATGGGACAGGGTGGCCCCCCTCCAGTGCCCTTGAAATGCTTAGTAATGGTGGCCATCTTATTCCTCACCACACCACGCAGGTCATTCATTTTTTTCTGAATGGGGTCCTGACCTCATGGCCTAAGGCATTCACCTGGGCAGTAACTCTCCAAAGGATCTCCTCCTTTTTGGTCTTGCTGGTGCTGCCACTGTCTGCACCATAGAGGCGAGAATCATATCTCTCCATCGCAGAGACAATGATGGCCCTCTCATCTTGGGTGACATTTTTTTCCTTCTCTCCTTCCTGGGTCCAGGCATAGCAAAGTTAAAGCTCCAAATCTCACACCACCAACAGAAATAAATGGAGTCACTTTGCACTCGTTGGGCGCATGTGGTGACGCTTTTATGCACTGGGCCGGCCCAACTCAGCGGGGAGTTACGCCTAATGTTGGTTTGCGAATGCGCAGAGGGCAGGGCACGTCCGGCGCATGCTCCGTTCGGTCTGGACATCATTTGCATGGGGTCACGGTTCATTAGAAAGCTTCACGCCGACATCCCTCCTACCGTCACTTGCGCCGGCTTACGCCGAAACATTTAAGTTGCGCGAGCGCATCGTAGGACGCATGTGGTCCGGGAATATGGGACAGCTCTCTCCAAGTTAAGCAGGCGTAGCGCATCTGAGATGCGCTACGCCTTACTAAATATGCGCCGATCTACGAGAATATGGCCCTATAACTTTTGCGCCAACCAATCAATAAACACTTATTGCGCTTTTTTTACGTAAAATATGTAGAAGAATACGTATCGGCCTAAACTGAGGAAAAAAATAGTTTTTTTATATATTTTGGGGGATATTTATTACAGCAAAAAGTAAAATATATTCTTTTTTTCAAAATTGTCGTTCTATTTTTGTTTATAGCGCAAAAAATAAAAACCGCAGAGGTGATCAAATACCACCAAAAGAAAGCTCTATTTGTGGGGAAAAAAGGACGCCAATTTTGTTTGGAGCCACGTCGCACGACCGTGCAATTGTCAGTTAAAGCTACGCAGTGCCGAATCGCAAAAAGTGGCCCAGTCATTGACCAACAAAATGGTCCGAGGCTGAAGTGGTTAAAGACAATATAGCCGAGCAGTATTTGAAATAGTAAATCTTATTAGCCGTGAGATGGGCAAGATTTATAATAGATGTGATGTCTTAGTTGTGAGTTGCCTTCTTGTGTAACTCTAACACTGTTTCTGTGAAAATAAAGAATTAATAAAAATAAATAAAGGCCTTTACCAAACAATAAGAGGCAATTGCCTCGTACACACAACCGTTTTTTACGGCAGGAAAACTGCCATGACAATTTTCGCCAGGAAAAACGGTCATGTGTATGCTAAATTGCAGTTTTCCTGGCAAGAAAGGGATTTCCGGCGGTTTTTTTCACGGAAGTCTTCCAATGGTAAACACTGCAAGGCAGTGCCGATGGAGCATACACACGGCCGCAATTTCTGACCAAAGCCCTCATGGCAGTTTTCCTGTCGGGAAACCTGGCCGTGGGTAGGGGGAAAAAGCTACTGAGCAGGTTTTCCCAGCTGACTTTTTACCTCTCGTGTGTACAAGGCAAATCAATCTTTAAAAGAGAGTCACTAGAACTTAGATCTGTCCTTTTATGGTATTTAAGGTCAAATATTGATCCAGACTGGATTGGAAAAAAGTCAGGATTCATTCCACAGAGTTTTTCCTGGGATAGAATTCCTAGACTTGCACCATGCAAAATACTCTATCCAATTGTCATTGTAGATCTTGCAAGAAGTAGACTTCCTAGCTTTTAGGTGCAAAGGAAGACCTGTTTCAGAGGGGGCTCTATCTTATGACCTGGGCTTTAACATCCATGCCATTAAAACCAACAACCATGAGTGATTATTTGGCACCTCTGTGGCTAGCACTAAATATTTGGGAGTGAATTTTGCTGATATCCCTACACATGAAGTAAACAGCAGAGAAGAAATATTTGTAGAGTGCTCCCCATTTATCCACTGAAACAATAAACCACCTGTAAAGCCATAGTGAGAAGTCTTACATTGCTGTCTGGGAGACTGCAGTGACCATTTGCATAGCCACAGTTGAGAAACCGGTTCCTCTGACTGACGTTATATCAACTGATACATCATTCTTGACTCTTTTTAACACAGGGTCCATGTGTTCTGTTAAGAGTCCATTCTGTCCAATGTTGGAGGTGCACCTGGGTGCCTCACATTTTAGATTAGAGTGATTCCCTCACTTTTTGGAACTTTTATAATTTTTTGTGTTTTTTTTTTCTTCATTAGATTTTGTCACATTTATGTTGATCTATTGCACTAATTTTCAGCGTGAAAAAAATTGTTGCATAAATAGTGTCTCTAGCCTGGTTATGCAGAGGAAGGCCTCTCTTGCACCTCTGACTCGGAGCCCCTGGTAGTGTATACAGGTTACGCAGGAGTGCAGAGTTGCAGGAGTGGCGATTAAACATGCTTGCTGTTGGACTGCTGATCCAGTAGTTCGGCAGATGGCAGCTGGTCTCCTTGGGCAGGATCAGGCTGGTACTTAGCCGAAGAGCAGGTCCCAAAGTTAGCTTCTTCTGCGGCTATTAGTCTTCTGACAGAGCCTTCCCATCACGGGCATATAAAAAAAGGGTAAAAAAAAACTAGTTGGCCAGAATTAGGGGCATAATAGGTGGCAAACATTATAAGGGAATCATGCATAGAGCCCAAAAAAATTATGTACCTGCCCTCAGGATCAGCAATTTGTTTGTTACAGAGATTCAAAAAAGCTATTAAGATTAATTATTAAAATTGAGGATAAGAAGCATATAGCAACTTAGGAACCTCATTCTGACCTCATCCTAGTATAGAAATGTATAAGCTGCAGGAGGTATGGTAATGGAAACTGTCATATGCCCTAGAATGTGGGTGTCAGCAAACTGAGAGTAAAGGAAGAATGTTAACACCTCACTGCCTTTTAGAAGTACAGGGGGGATGCCAAGCACTTCCCATCCACAGGGAGTGGGTCGTCGCTTGACATACAAATTGCAAGAGTAAAGCCTTGTACACACAAATCGGATTTTCCACAGACAAATCGTTGGACTTTTGTCCGAAGGGCGTTGGCCAGGAACTTGCCTTGCATACAATTGGCACATAATTGTGGGCCAACAAATACGAACGTAGTGTTGTACTAAGTGGGTTTTCAGCTCTTTAGCGCCACCCATTGGGCACCTTCTGCTAATGTTGTGTTTGTACTTTGGACTTTTGTCTGACGGACTTGTGTACACATGATTGGAAAATATGACAACAGACAGTTGTCCACGGAAAATTTTAAAGCCCACCATCCAAAATTTGTCGGCAGAAAATCCGACAAAAATTGTCTGATGCAGCGTACAAATGGTTGGATTTTAAGCCAACAGTCTGAAAATTCCTGTTGTAAAATCCGATTGTGTGTACAAAGCTTAAGAGATTTATATACCCACCTGTTCCAACTGGAGGCCAGAGACCTTAGACATGTGCAATTAGTTTCAGTCTGAATACAAATTCAGGCAAATGTTTGGTTATTCAGAGAATAGGACGTTTAGATGAAATTCATTAAAACATTTTTGTTTATTTGTTTTCAAAACAAATTCTAAATTTTTGGAAACAATTTGAATTGAGATGGACTGATTCGAATTCTGTGTGAAGAATATGCTAGTTGTTAAGCAGTAGGCCTGTGTAGTGTCTTTGCCCACTTTATAAACTTTTTTGGTGAATGGGCAGGGGTAAAATGTACCCCATACTCATTCACATGGGGTGAGGTTTGGGGGCCCCCTTATTAAAGGGGCTTCCATATTCTGATAAGCCCCCCCCACCCACAGACCCACACAATTACAGCCTAGGGTTGTGGGTAGAGGTCCTTGTCCCCATCAACATTAGGAGAAGATGCTTTAAGGTTTTCAAGGCCCGTGTGAATGTTAGGAATGTTTTATACATGGTGGATAAAGGTTTAGGTAGAGCTTCATTCCGAGTTGTATTATTTTTATCTGCAGTATGAAATAATTATGTATGAAATAATTATATTCCAAATATTAACCACTTGGGATCCGCGCTATGGACGAAAGACGTCCACAGCGCGGCTCTCAAGTGCCGGGTGGATGTCCCTGGACGTCCTGTTGTTGTCATTACCCGTGCGCGCCGCTGGGGGCGCGCAGCGGGGAAACAATGTGCCCGGCGCATCTCTCGGGAGCCGATGCGTGTGCCTGGCAGCTGTGATGTCCGCCAGACACCCGCAATCGTCGGTGACAGCAGGGACGTGGAGCTCTGTGTGTAAACACAGAGCTCCACGTCCTGTCAGGGAGAGAGGAGACCGATCTGCGTCCCTTTACATAGGGACACAGCATCGGTCACCTCCCCCAGTCAGTCCCCTCCCCCCACACAGTAAGAACACACCCAGGGAATACATTTAACCCCTTCCTCACCCCCTAGTGTTAACCCCTTCACTGCCAGTCACATTTACACAGTAATTAGTGCATTTTTATAGCACTAGTTGCTGTATAAGTGTGAATGGTCCCAAAATTGTGTCAAAAGTGTCCGATACGTCCGCCGCAATATCGCAGGCCTGACAAAAAAAAAATCGCAAATCGCCGCCATTACTAGTAAAAAAAAAAAATCATAAATCTATCCCCTATTTTGTAGGCGCTATAACTTTTGCGCAAACCAATCAATATACACTTATTGCGATTTTTTTAACAAAAATATGTAGAAGAATACGTATCGGCCTAAACCGAGGGAAATTTTAATTTTTTTTAAAAAAAATTGGGATATTATTATAACAAAAAGTAAAAAATATTGTGGTTTTTTTCAAAATGTTCTTTTTTTTTTATGTTTATAGCGCAAAAAAAAAATCGCAGAGGTGATCAAATACTGCCAAAAGAAAGCTCTATTTGTGGGAAAAAAATTATAAAAATATAATTTGGGTACAGTGTTGTACGCTGAAAGCTGAAAATTGGTCTGGGCACGAAGGGGGTTTAAGTGCCCAGTAATGAAGTGGTTAAGAGACATACATATGTTTAAGAATAGATTAATTCTAAATTTAAAAATAAGTCTTGATCAAATTATCAAGCCCTATGCACAATATAAAATAATAATAGTGCAGCGCAAAACAAACAATTTTAAACTATACATACAGAAAGTTAAAACATATGATATATGATATATAATTAAAAATTATATAATAGAGTCCATATAAAGTGCTCAAGTGCAAAATGATGATCCAAATCGGAATATAATAGTGCAAAAATCCAAAGGGTGATATCCAGAAGGAACCTCCACCAAATAGCAGGAATGGCCTCTCACCTTACAACTTCGACCTGCAATAGGTCACAAAGCATAATCAGAGAACCACCTGTTCTCAGAGGACAGCAAGCAATGCAGCAGTAGAACCACGATATCAGTCAGACTCAGGATCAGGACATGGCAATCAGGGCATAAAAAACAAAGGAGAGGAAATCTAGTGCTCTCTGAAGCCAAAATACATTTATTTAAGAATAAAAAACGAATACACTCACTGTATAAGCACTCTCAAACGAGTGCAGCGAAACAGCATAAAACATCCATAAGAGCATGGGTTTCAGTCTAGGTCGGCGATCGCGGGTGACGTCACATGTGGCCCCTTCCCCTCGTACGACGTTACGTCCCTATGAGCGGGACTTCATCAGCATGGGGTGAAAAAAGGCAAAGGCAAAGTCTCGATTTTAGAATTTCCGCTTGTTGATGAAAATTTGTTATGTTGGTACAGTTTCTCCTGATGCGTAGTAGTTGACTGTATGGTACAGAATTGAGCCATGAGCTGTAATGGTGAAAAAAAGGAAAAAGAAAAAACGTCCCAAAGTAGATCCTCAGAAAAAAGGCTGGAGAAAAGGGTGCTTCCAATGTATTCCACCTTCACCATATAACCAAACACCCGAAGTGGATAAGTGAAATGGCTCCTTACCAGATGGATATGTCCCTTAGTTTGGTATCAAACAAGGAGACATAAATAGCTTAAACCAGGATCACTTTGTGGAGTCTGCTGTATCCTAGCAAGGATGTATATACCAGTCTTGGACGTCCCAATATATAACATGAAAGACAGAATGGTGCCAATATAGTGTAGTAGGTTTATTAAAATAAAAGGCTTAACATAAAAGGAGCCAAATGGCCGCCTACCATAAGGAGTGCCTGTGACCCGGCACTGAGGCTGTATCGCGTAGGGTTGGTGTGTCACAATGTATACCTCGAGTGTATACCGCTGTTTCGACCTCTCATCGGTGGAGCGTGCGTTCCACCTCGGCAATGTCCGGAACCAGCGTTGGCAGGAAGTGACGTTTCGTGCGTGGTTGAGTGCCGCCCCGACGTACGTTTCGTTGGGAACGTCTTCAGGAGGCGTGTCCAACCACGCTAGGTTGTAGTTTATATATGTCCATCAATTGGTATGGGCGGAAATCACCGGGTTCAGCCTCAGTAGCGGGTTCAGTGCCGTAGGGCTGCCCATACAGTGCATAGACTTGTAAATTATGCCCATAATATCAATATTTGGCTACATACAAAGGAATAATACAAGTGATTGAACGGTGCTGGCATGCGTCCAAATCTAATATGCAAATATAACGGACATATATGGATAAATGAATTGAAGGGAAAAATAGGAAGAAATGTATCCACCCATTATTCCCTAAAAGCCCACATGGATAAATAAGGTAGTAAAACACATTTGCAAGGGCATGTCAACAATTATACATTCAATTAAAAATATTAATATTAAAAATGATATAATCCCTATATCAGATAATAAAAAATATTTAGATTTACTAAAAAATATTTTTTATTTTTAAAATTATTTATTAAAAAAAAAGGGGATTTAATATACATTGAATATAAACTCAACACCCTAGTTAATAATTAGTGAGGAAACAGTTGAGGTCCAATTCAATGTTGAGGCCATGCGGATGCATCGTCCCCAAACGGTGAATCCACATGGTCTCATTCTGAGAAACTGCCTGTGTCATATTGGTACCTCTCCAATGGCCAGTTACTTTGTCAATGCCCACAAATGTAAGTTGGCCAGGGTTCCTACCATGGCATTCATCGAAATGTCGGGACACACTATGGTTGGGAAAACCGCTCTTAATGTTAGCTACGTGCTCGTTGATCCTTATTCTTAATTTCCTGGTAGTACGGCCCACATATTGTAGCGGGCACGTACACTCAAGTAAGTAGGTGACGTGGTGTGAATCGCATGTGATAAGTGGTTTCACTGTGTACTCACTTTGGGTTGTGTTAGATTTAAATTTTGTGATCTTTCTACTTTTTCTAATGGTGCTTTTGCATGATTTGCACCTGGTGCAGTAGTGGAATCCTGTTCCATCAAGAAAAGTGAGAGGTTTAGGTGGTGGGTCCGGTATGTTTGGGGCAATTATATTTCTCAGTCCTGGTGCCCGTCTGTATACAAATTTTGGTTTGGGGGGTAGTAGTGCAGCTAAATCATTATCTTTAAGCAAGATGGGCCAATGCTTGTTGAAAATTTTCTCAATGCTCTGGTATTGTCGGTGAAAGCCTGAGAAGAAAGCCAGTTCTCCTGAGAAGGGAGGCTTCTTCTTAGAGGTCAGAAGTTGTTCTCTATTCATATTTGATACTTCCGATATTGCTTTTTCTAGAATTTTGGGATGATAGCCCTTTTCTTTGAATTTTTCTGTTAAGGTCAGAGATTGGGATTGAAAGTCAGAGATGGTATCACAATTCCGACGAAGTCGCATGTACTGTCCCTTCGGAATGGTGCTTAACCATTTGGGGTGGTGGCAGCTATTCACTGGTACAAACGCATTTCTATCCGTACTTTTGAAATACGTGCGAGTATTAATTTTGTTATCATTCTTGGTTAAAGTGAGATCCAAATAATTGATTGAAACCAGACTTGATGTCGCTGTGAATTTAAGTCCGTATTGGTTGATATTCAATCCATTTAAGAACATTTCCAGGGTGGCCCAGGTACCTTCCCACATGAGGATAATGTCATCTATGTACCTCATATAATAGATGAGTGATATGTGGTTTTGTTGATAGATGGTTTCTTCTTCCCACTTATTCAATACTAGGTTTGCCACACTGGGGGCATAACGGGCCCCCATTGCCACTCCCTTAATTTGATTAAAGAATGATCCTAAGGCCCAGAAGTAGTTGTTCCCCATTGCCTGCTGGAGTCCATCCACAAGGAATTTGACCTGAATATCCGGAAGTCTGGGGTCAGTATTAAGTGCCAGAGTTACCGCTTCTATGGCATCATCTTGTCGAATATTGGTATACAGTGACTCAACGTCAACTGTAACCAGCCAGGTGTTTTCTGTAACCTTCAGGGAGGATAGGGATTTGATCAATTCTCGACTGTCTTTCAAATAAGATTTGCCTTGTATGACCAATGGCTGAAGGAATGTGTCTAAATATTCCCCAATCCTGGAATATAAGGATCCAATCCCACTAATTATGGGCCTCCCTGGTGGGTTGATTTTATCTTTGTGCACCTTAGGGACTATATATAGTACTGGAGTCCTCGGTGAGTTGGGAACTAAATATAAGGCTTCCTTTTTGGTCAGTATAGATTTCGCTGTACCTTCTGATGTCCATAACAGTAATTGCTCCTTAAGTTTTGATAGGGGATCCCCTTTAAGAAGTTTATAAGTGGCCTCGTCTCCTACTAGTTTTTGAATTTCCCCATAATAATATTCCTTTGTTAGCACTACTACACCCCCCCCTTTGTCCGCGGGGCGAATGATAATATTCTTGTTTTCTTCCAATTTCTTAATGCCCTCTTTTATTCTACCATCTGTTTTGTTTCTTTTAACCTCAAGACCTTTGATATCTTCTTGGATCATGTTTTTAAAAACCTCCACATGATGGTGGGTTCCCTTTTTGGGATTGAAAACTGAATTATTCTTAAGTCCTGTGTGGACAAAGATGTCATCACTTGCTGTAGGAGAAGTGATGGTCTGTTGTGCAAAATGTTTCTTAATGTTCAATTTTCTTATATATTTTTCCACCTCAATGAATACCTCGAATTTGTTAATGTTCTTGTTTGGACAGAATTTCATGCCTTTTGACAGAACTTCCAATTCTGCTCTTGAAAAAGCAACTCCTGCCAGATTAAAGATACCCTCGCTTAGTTGTCCCGAGGTCTTTTTCGCCCTGGTTCCCCCTCGTCTCCCTCTTTTTCTTTGCTTGGTTGTTGGGGGTAGACTGGGGTAGTAGGAGTTTTCTGGGGAATTTTGTAGGGGATTTTGTAGGGTTCTTTCCATCCCCTCCATTCCCCCCCCTGGGGCGGATGATTATGTTGCTGTGCTGGTCTCCCCCTAAAATTCCCTCTAAATTGGCCTCTAAAGGGTCTGGGTGCATATTGGCCCAGTGGAGGATTATATTGGTAGTTGTCATAGTCCCCTGGATAATTATCTATAGGGGCAAATCTATTATGGTTCGGTCCCCCATATGGTGCCGGATAATATTCATATGGGGCTGGATGATTACCAATATTTGTTGGATAGGGGGGACCCCTCCCAGGTGGATTAATGTTGCTTTTGGGTGGTGCAGAAGGTTTGGTTTTTTTTGGGGTGTGAGTTTTGTTTTTATGTTTTACTTTATTGACTGGATAGGGCATAGGATTGGAGACTTCCGCGTCACTGATCATGGGTGGCTCGGTGGAGCTGGCTGGATCGAATTCAGCTTGCCATCTATAGGCTTTGTGTTCTTCATAGTCCCTAACGTCCCTCTGGTATTTTTTAGGCTTTTTGTTTTTAATTTCTGCATCATACTTGGAGAGATGCACCTGTAGCCTTTGTGCTCTCTCCAGCTCTCTCCCTTCTCAGGAGAACTGGCTTTCTTCTCAGGCTTTCACCGACAATACCAGAGCATTGAGAAAATTTTCAACAAGCATTGGCCCATCTTGCTTAAAGATAATGATTTAGCTGCACTACTACCCCCCAAACCAAAATTTGTATACAGACGGGCACCAGGACTGAGAAATATAATTGCCCCAAACATACCGGACCCACCACCTAAACCTCTCACTTTTCTTGATGGAACAGGATTCCACTACTGCACCAGGTGCAAATCATGCAAAAGCACCATTAGAAAAAGTAGAAAGATCACAAAATTTAAATCTAACACAACCCAAAGTGAGTACACAGTGAAACCACTTATCACATGCGATTCACACCCCGTCACCTACTTACTTGAGTGTACGTGCCCGCTACAATATGTGGGCCGTACTACCAGGAAATTAAGAATAAGGATCAACGAGCACGTAGCTAACATTAAGAGCGGTTTTCCCAACCATAGTGTGTCCCGACATTTCGATGAATGCCATGGTAGGAACCCTGGCCAACTTACATTTGTGGGCATTGACAAAGTAACTGGCCATTGGAGAGGTACCAATATGACACAGGCAGTTTCTCAGAATGAGACCATGTGGATTCACCGTTTGGGGACGATGCATCCGCATGGCCTCAACATTGAATTGGACCTCAACTGTTTCCTCACTAATTATTAACTAGGGTGTTGAGTTTATATTCAATGTACATTAAATCCCCTTTTTTTTTAATAAATAATTTTAAAAATAAAAAATATTTTTTAGTAAATCTAAATATTTTTTATTATCTGATATAGGGATTATATCATTTTTAATATTAATATTTTTAATTGAATGTATAATTGTTGACATGCCCTTGCAAATGTGTTTTACTACCTTATTTATCCATGTGGGCTTTTAGGGAATAATGGGTGGATACATTTCTTCCTATTTTTCCCTTCAATTCATTTATCCATATATGTCCGTTATATTTGCATATTAGATTTGGACGCATGCCAGCACCGTTCAATCACTTGTATTATTCCTTTGTATGTAGCCAAATATTGATATTATGGGCATAATTTACAAGTCTATGCACTGTATGGGCAGCCCTACGGCACTGAACCCGCTACTGAGGCTGAACCCGGTGATTTCCGCCCATACCAATTGATGGACATATATAAACTACAACCTAGCGTGGTTGGACACGCCTCCTGAAGACGTTCCCAACGAAACGTACGTCGGGGCGGCACTCAACCACGCACGAAACGTCACTTCCTGCCAACGCTGGTTCCGGACATTGCCGAGGTGGAACGCACGCTCCACCGATGAGAGGTCGAAACAGCGGTATACACTCGAGGTATACATTGTGACACACCAACCCTATCCACGATACAGCCTCAGTGCCGGGTCACAGGCACTCCTTATGGTAGGCGGCCATTTGGCTCCTTTTATGTTAAGCCTTTTATTTTAATAAACCTACTACACTATATTGGCACCATTCTGTCTTTCATGTTATATATTGGGACGTCCAAGACTGGTATATACATCCTTGCTAGGATACAGCAGACTCCACAAAGTGATCCTGGTTTAAGCTATTTATGTCTCCTTGTTTGATACCAAACTAAGGGACATATCCATCTGGTAAGGAGCCATTTCACTTATCCACTTCGGGTGTTTGGTTATATGGTGAAGGTGGAATACATTGGAAGCACCCTTTTCTCCAGCCTTTTTTCTGAGGATCTACTTTGGGACGTTTTTTCTTTTTCCTTTTTTTCACCATCACTGGACTGATTCACTTGAGCCCAGTTCTTACCAAGTTTTATACTATGGGGATCTGGACTTGACTTTATTTATAATCAAGTGTATATGGACTTTAATGTTAGATTTATCATTATTCACAGGTGTTTCACATATTTATATATAAGCACAGTTTTTTATTATATAAATATCAATATATAGCGCACCCATCCCCCACCTATTTCCTATGTTATAATCCTTTGATTATTTTTGGGTAGCTGCTTATATTTATTTATCTATTCAATTTTTTGGCGCGAGATAACACATACATGAGCTGTAATGGCAACTATCTGTAGGAATATATCCGTTGCGATCAGTCGGCTTGAAGAAGGTCTTAGTCACAAGCCGCTGATCAGTAACGGATATTTCTAGATCCAGAAAATGAATCATAGTATGGCTCATCTTATAAGTCAAAACAATACCCATCTCATTGTCATTTAGGGTAACCATAATAAACCGTTGCTGACCTGACACTGGCCCTCGTGACAGTTCTCCTGGCCTATGCGTGACGCTCAGCACTACATTCCGCTTGATTGATTGGTCCTTGTTGTGGATGGGAGGCGTTTTGATGGCAGAATCAGCTGTATGCACAAAACATCCTTCCCTTTCAAACTACCAGCTGTTCAATGTTTTGATCTAATTGTATTAACTATGTTCTATATATACCAGCGTGGTGCAGGTCAGCAGGTTTATGCCCCAGTTGAAGAGCCATCGGTCGAAACATGTCGGGTACATAGCCTGCCACAGCTATTTGTTCACCACGCTATACTACCATTTGTGATCACTTGTACCTGTTTCTTCCTAGGGCCTGTACTCAATTTTTTTTAATGTTTTTATTAAAAAAATTATACGTTTTATACCTTGTCTTTGCCAATAAAGGCTGTTTTATCTCCCATTGGGATTAACCGCACTATGTGGAGCCTGCCTTTATTTTTTTCATGTCCCTCCATGCGAATTTGATTCCCCACCACATTCCATGAGGTGTCCATTTTCCATCCACTACATCCTAGACGTATAAGATTGATGATTCCGGACTGCTACGTTTTCCTTTAAAATCGGTTGGTGTTCCTTCCATGGGCGTTACCATCCTGAGGATCTCGTTTATGCCTGATTGACTCACCGCCGGTGGCGAGTGTGTCCACTACGTCCGGTAACAGTACCCATTCTCTTTATACATCTTGGGCCAGATTCTCAAAGGAGTTACGCCGGCGTATCTCCAGATACGCCGTCGTAACTCTGAGTGTGAGGCGTCGTATGTATGCACCTGATTCTTAGAACCAGTTACGCATAGATTTGTCTTAGATCCGACCGCCGTAAGTCTCTTACGCCGTCGTATCTAAGTTGCATATTTACGCTGGCCGCTAGGTGGCGCTTCCGTCGATTTATGCGGCGAATGTGGTAATGAGCTAGATACGCCGATTCTCAAATGTACGTGCGCCCGGCACATTTTTTTACGTTGTTTCCGTAAGGCTTTTTTGGGCGTAAAGTTACCCCTGCTCTATGAGGCGTAGATGAGGCGTACCAATGTTAGGTATGGACGTCGGAACAGCGTCGAATTTTTCATGTTTTATGTCGTTTGCGTAAGTTACCTTCACGTCGAAAGCATTGAGTCTTTGAGGCGTAATTTGGAGCACACGCACTGGGATTTGTCCACGGACGGCGCATGCGCCGTTCGTTAAAAGCGTCAAATACGTGGGGTTAAGATTAATTTACATAAAACACGCCCACCACTTCCACATTTGAATTAGGCGGGCTTACACTGGCCCAGTTACACTACGCCGGCATAACTTAAATCGCAAGTTCTTTGAGAATACGGGACCTGCCACTTTAAGTTACGGCGGCGTAGTGTATCTGAGATGCGCTACGCCCGCCTAAAGATAGGCGATTCTACAGGAATCTGGGCCATTGTGTGTTATTGAAGTTCAAGGTGGACGTTCCATCCAAGTTTTTGAAGTTCTGGAATGATGCGATTCATCTCACATGTTCAGCATAATCGCACTACAGTATTACATTCAATACAATTTCCCACAGGAATACTGTGAGGACTTTGGACTCTATCACCAGTCTTGTCCATTGCTGTAAATTTATGATCATTCATTTATATTTTGCACGGACTGTCCATACCCTTTATGCACATAGTGGTTTTTACCATTATTTACACATTATTGGCACACCCTGTGCGCACGCCTATGGTTGGAACTCATGTTCATATATGGTGGCAGTGCTGTGTGATCCAGCCATATTGGGTGGATGTGCTAGATTTATTCAAGAGACTAGTGGGGTTGGATCCCTGGCAGTGTTTGTTTCATGCGATGGGGGACTCAAGGAAGAAGTATAGAGCAACAATAATTCCATTCCTGTTGAATGCAGCGAAAGCATTGATCCCAAAGTATTGGAAGTTAAAGGAAGTACTGAGGATAAAGGGGGTTGAGGGAGATAGATAAAACCAGATTATTGGAAGAATTAATATGTTCCCAAAAAGATTTAGAGATGAGACGTCACAGTACCTGGAAGAGCTGGTTGGAATTTAAACAATCCCCGGAATACACAAAGTATATGGGAAGTGAGAGTAATTGTCAGGGAAATTAGTAGACCAGGCTACGTGATTGCAAAAGAGGAAACCCAAAAACATATATATATAAGTAAGTATAATAATTTATTAAGAAAAAGGGGGTAACACCCCACCATCTCCAACAAAACACAGTGCAATAAAATAAGTAAACAAGCAGTGACAAGACGATGCTACAGACAATATGTACAGAGATGGGAGATACCGGAATCATAAACAGGCCAGGCCGAGGTCATACACAGGGAGGTCATAAGATGGATTGAGGACGGGGAATAAGCAGGAACAGGGGGGATGATGGATGGATGTGCTGAAAAGCAGGGATCCAGGGCAAAGGGGAATGCAGGAAGGGCAAGTCCAGGATAGGGATCAGGTCAGATCCGAAGTCCAGGATAGGGATAGCAGGCTCAGGGTCCGGATAGCAGGCTCAGGATCAGGATAGTAGAAAGATTCCAGGGCGAGGTATGCTTGCACACGCCGGGTATATGTAGAGGTGTGGTAATTGAGTTCAGGTCACACCTGAGCGCAGTAAAGGCCATATGCTCCATACTGCCAGGGTCCATCCGCTGGTGGAGACCAGTACTGCATCCCAAAGGTGATATAACACGAGCAGGGAGAAGTTCTCCTGACAGTTTGGAACTGTTATTTTTTAAGATACATGTCAGATGTATTTGTATTTATCATGACATGTGAATAATAGAAGTGTTACTCCTATTAAAAATGAGGAATAACTTACTTTCATTAATGCTTGGAATTATACAGTTATAAGATTTTTGTGGACATGTGTAGAAGATTGAATACAGTTCTAAATTAAAATGTAGTGCTTTCAATTTATTCCATTGCTCTTATACTCTCAAGCTCATGATAGTGTTGATAAATCTACTTTTTTCATGTGTTGTAGCAGTTAATGAAAGTAGTTTTATCAACAGAAGACAATAAACTACCACATTTCAAAATGCCCTTTCTTCCTTGCTCCCTCCACAATTTTTCTTGACTCTAAAACAGGTGCAATGATGAAATAACGTCTCTAATTAATTATTTATAAAAGCCTTTCAAATTCTTCTGAATTTGACTGCTAGTTCACCTTTTATTTCAATTATATTTTCTTTGAATTGTTCTTTCATATTTCTATCTTGAGAACATAAAAAAAAAAAAAAGCTTATCCATAAATATTGTTAGCATCAACAGTTTTACATGACATAATTACAAAATAATTATGACAAAATGACAAAATTGGGGGGAAAAAAAGCTATATACAGATACATTACAAAATATAGATTTTTTTCTTTTGTAACTGCATGTTGTTGGACATTGTGTATTGCCCTATATATAGTTATTTTTAAATGTTAGATAACTAAAGTCAAACATATTTCAGATAAATATTCCATAGGGACCTCTTAAGATCAAGGTAAAAAAAAAAAACTTTCCAGTACAGCTTTTCACTTTTTCATTATAAACCATTATAGGTCAAAGGTTTAAAACTGATTATGTTCTTCTTAGTTGTGGGTTTCTGTTGTAATAACTTCAGTCGTGCTGTATTGAACATAGTCTGACTTTTCAGTAATTGTAATAAATTTTTAAACTATAGCTTGCCATTTTAACTATAATGAGCATTTTCCTACATGCTTCAGTAGAATAATGAGTCAGACACAGTTTGGAAAGATATGCTTTATGCTTCTATCATATTTGTCATTATGAATGCTAGTATAAATGCTAACCAAGGGCTGAAGGTGCTATGTGAATATTCAAGGTATAAATATGCTAATTATGTTTTTCATTTTATATATTTACAATGTTGTTGTAATTTTAAACACTATTTCTAAAATTGCTGTGCAGTTTGCAGAATATAATAAGTCAAATAAATCCAGATGTTTTTGTTTACATAAAATTATAAGACCTAATTTTAACTATGACCCTTTAACAGCTTTGGGACGTATTTGAATAAAAACGGAAAATTGTATCATACTTACCAGTAATTTTCCTTTCCTGGTGCCTATCCATGGCAGCATACTTGTGATAGAGCTCCGCCTCGACTCCTCCTTCAGGGCTAGTGAATAGAATAAATTAAAGGCATAGCCCCTCCCCCAACATTCTCCGTAATATAGAATACCGAGGGTGGGAGCGTATGCTGCCATGGATAGGCACCAGGAAAGGAAAATTACTGGTAAGTATGATACAATTTTCCGTTTTCCTGGTGCCTCCATGGCAGCATACTTGTGATAAATAACTAGCTGATATGGGTGGGATAATGCTTAACAATAAACGTTTAATTAGAAGAAGACATAGCAGCCTGAACTGCCCTTCTTCCAAACTCAACAGTCGTGAGAGCTCCTAGACCAATATGGTAGTGTCTGAGGAACGTATGGTGAGAAGACCAGGTGGCGGCCCTGCACACCGTCTTCAACAAAACATTAGCCCTTGCTGCCCAGGAAGCCGAGACTGCCCTTGTAGAATGAGCATTTACTCAGGATGGAGAATATTCTTTACCCTGTAGGCCTTCTGGATTAACTTTACAACCCAAGATGCCAGAGTTCTGATGGAAGCATCTTTGCCCCTGTATTTACTGAACAGTACAATAAAAAGTCTGAGTTTTTGAAGGGGTCGTGGCTGCTAGGTAGGCCCTGAGCACTCTGGATACATCCAGCTCACGACAAGACTCTGAACCTGTGTCTGTAAACACTGCTAGTGCCCAGGTTCCAACAGGTGGCTTGGAGTAGCGACCTTAGGTGTGAACCCTCGAAGGGGCGAA
This sequence comes from Rana temporaria, assembly GCF_905171775.1. Lineage (NCBI taxonomy): Eukaryota > Metazoa > Chordata > Amphibia > Anura > Ranidae > Rana > Rana temporaria. Next base: position 304,299,192 of record NC_053492.1, read on the forward strand.
GTTCCACCCTGTTCGGGAAGAAGGAGATGTGGTCGTCACCCATCCCTAAGGTGTGAAGTTCCGAGATCCTTCTGCCAGATGTAATGGCTAGCAGGAAAGCCGTCTTTAGTGTCAGGTTCCATCTTGCTACTTGTTGCACTGGAGCAAAGGGATGGTCAGATAGAATTTCAAGGACCAGGGACAATCCCACTTAGGAAATGATCGTCTGACAGGTGTCGCCGAATCTTCAATACTCCTCTGAGGAAAGTGACTACCAAGAGATCCTCCACCCATCTCTTACTTGTTGCGGCAGAGACTGCTTCTACCTGCACTTTGAGGGAGCTCAGACCAAGCCCCAGATCAAGTCCTGTCTGAATGAAACCTAAAATATTGGACGTAGAGGGAAGGATTGGATCAAATCCATTTCCGGTAGCAGATGACAAGAACTTGTCCCAGATTTTTGATTATATGGCATTAGTTGCCGGTTTTTCTGGCTTTTAGAAGGGTTGTTATGACTCCTGGGGAACACCCTAGGGACTCGAACCCTCGCCTCTCAACCTCCAGATTCGAAGATTCAACTTCTGGAGGGTTTGGATGAACTAGACTGCCCTGTGACAGAAGTTGAGGGAAAGGAGGGATCCTGATTGGAGAGCTCACACTGAGGCGCAGGGCTAGAGGGAACCAGGGTCTCTTCAGCCAATACGGAAGTACTGCCACCACCTGGACTGACTCCCTGAGGAGCCTCAGGAGGAAAGGCATATGCTGTGGTGAACCTTCAGGGGCATGACAGGGCATCCACTGCCTCGGCTTGTGGATGCTGCATTCGAGAGAAGAATCTGTCCAGCTTGGTATTCTTTGGGGAGACGAACAGGTCTACCTGAGGGGGATCCCACATGCTGGCAATCTGATGGAAGACGAGGGGGTGGAAAGCCCATTCGTTGTTGTCCAGGAAGTTTCTGGGCAACGTGTCTGCTTCCGTGTTCTACCTGCCCGGCAGATACATTGCTCTGGGGTCCAGGAGGTTCTTCTCTGCCCAGAGTGTGATCAGCATCACCACCTTGAGGAACGACCTGCTGCGAGTGCCTCCTTGCTTCTGCAGATAAGCGACAGCTGCCATGTTGTCTAGATGTAGAAGTATTCTCTGGCCTCTGATTTGGGACGCCAAAGTTAGTGCTAAGAAGGCTGTCCTCATCTCCAAGATGTTGGATACCACTCCCTGGGTAGAACATGACCATCTACCCTGTATTCTGGTTTCCCCGGAATGGGCTCCCCAGCCCTGTCCGCTTGCATCGGACATAATTGTGATCCAAGGATGGGGGACCAGGTGACTAGGTTTGGAGAGGTTTTCTGGAACTGTCCACCAGTGAAGATCCCTGTGCATTACTCCCATCAGCAGTATCGTCTGGGATAGTCGTCGTTTCTTCCACTGCGCCAAGAAACCTGTCTGGAACTACCTTAAGTGCCAATGGGCCCAAGGAACCATGGGTATACAAGGAGACACTGTGCAAATGAGGCTCAGACATTGTGAAGCTGTCAGATACGGGCTCCGGATGACCTTGATCATTCTCTGGGTGACAATCCTTGCCTTTGGCGGTGGTAATGACACTGTCCCCTCCTGAGTGTTGAACATTGCACCCAGGTAGATTATCTGCTGTGTGGGTGCTAGTTGACTCCTTTTGGAATTTATTAGCCACCCTAGCTCTTTTAGGGACTGTAGAAGAATTTCCCGGTGACATACCAACTGATCCGGATTGCTTGCTAGGAGGAGGATGTCATCCAAGTAGTGGAATATCCTCAAGCCCCTTTCCCGCAGGGGAACCAAAGCGGATATTAGTATCTTGGTGAACACCCTGGGAGAGGTGCACAGACCGAAAGGCAGGGCTTGAAACTGTAGGTGGGTCCATCCCACTGCAAATCTCAGACATTTTTGAAATGCAGACAGAATTAGAACGTGTAGGTACGCATCCTGCAGAAATCATCCAATCTTATGGCTGGACTGCCTGAATAATCCTCTGCAGGGACTCCATTTTGAAGCTTTTGGGGCAGATATACCGGCTGAGCCTCTGAAGGCCTGTCACAGGCCTCCACTCACCTGTCCTCTTGGGATCAGAAATAGGGTGGAGTAGACGCCTGCGAAACGCTCTGCCAAGGGAACCAGAACAGCCGCCCCCTGAGGCTGAAGTGACGTTAGGAAGTTTTACAGAGCTTGAGCCCTTGGCGGAGAGGATGGAATCTCTGTTCCTTTGAAAGAATCCCGAGGTGGGGGATGAGAGAAATTCCAAAGGTGCCCCAATTGAATTGTAGACAGAACCCAGGGGTCCCGACAGCATGTGGTCCAGACTGGGACAAGAACTTTAGCCTGGCTCCCACCGGGAGTGCCTGGGCTACTCTGGCGTCAAAAAGACTGCTTCTGCTCCTGTGGAGCCGGAAAGGTCATTCATCTTCCTGTTCAAAAAGAATGTCTGAGTACCTTTCCAAGGTCTTTTGTTGTCTCTGGGCTGTCTTGACTGCCTAAAATCTATTGGATTTGTCTGGCGGAATCTAGAGGACCTGCCTCTGAATCTTCGCATCCTTCTGTCCTGGGGAAGCACAACGGACTTCCCTCCTGACAGCCTGGAGATAGCTTTAACCGTTTTGTCTCTGAATAGTGCTTTTCCACTGAATGGGATTTTGCACCAATTTTGTTGGAGAATAAGTCAGCCAGCCAATCTTCCAGCCAGAAGACCCTCTTCACCATTACTGAATGCAACATGGATCTTGCAGAGCATCTGATCGTGTCAATGGCCGCCACCCTGACAAAGTCTGCTGACAACCGAAGTTCTTCCAAGGCTTTAATTATATCCTCCTTGGGGACATCCTGACGCAAAGCCGTCTCAATATTATATGTCCAAGATCTTATGGCATTTGATACCGATGTGAGGGCGATAGCTGGCTTACATGCTGCTCCCGCGGCTAAATAGCTCCTCTTCGGGTCCAGGTTGGTTCGCATGCCTAGCGGTTCTTTTGAAGGAAGCGGAATCCTCCATTGGTAAAGCGCGTTCCTTTTTTTTTTTTTTTTTTTTTTTTTTTTTTTTTTTTTTTTTTTTGAGTCGCACCACCGATGCGTCTACCACTGGCATGGATTCTGTTAATGGGTATAGTTTATTGAACCAGCCCCATGAAAGTTTTCTATCAGTCTTTGCCCATTCATTCTGAATGACCTGGCTAATGTCGCCTCAACAAGAAGACTCTTGGGGAGGCTCTTCTGCGTCTTCTCAGGTGACTGCAGTTTTGACTGCCTGGAAGAACAGCTTTACCAAGGAGAGACTGAAGCCAGAAGGTTGACTCCTCTGAAGAGTCTACAGGTGGTGAATCTCTAGCTGGTCAGCCTGACAGTGGCAGAGGTGTACTGACTGCTGCAGGACCAGGGAGATTAGGTTCTGTATCCTGAACCTGGGACAACTGCTGAAGTGGTTAAGCGGGGACCCAAGTCGCAAGCTTGGAGAAGGAGTCCTTCATTGTTCACTTGAGCAGGTCTACAGCGTGCTGATTTTCTAGCTCGCAGCCGGACTCATAGTCCATAAAACAGTCCTTACAGACCACTCTGTCTGGTAGTGGTGTGGCCCCACCTGTCCAGCATTTTTTCTTTGTATAGGTCCTAGGAGAGGGGGAAGGATCTTGTCCTCTGGATCTTGATCTCTCTGATCTATGACGTGAAGAATGAGACCTGCGGTCTGATCTGTCGTCATCACGGTGTCTTGAAGATTTTCTGGACCTCTTGGAGTGGGCAGGGCCACGGTGTAAGGAACTCACATTAGACAGTGAGCGCACTTTTTTTTTTTTTTTTTTTTCAATACTCACATATAGTTGGTCACATACCTAATAGGGGTGCGAGGATCTTTGTTTGCAAGATAAATGACTAATTGCAGAGTTAGGCAAAAGGATCAGCTGCGGAAATTTAGAAAGAAAGGGAAAAAAGAAGGAACTATGGAAATTTTTTTTTTTTTTTTTTTTTTAAATAACACTTTTAATTATTTTATCTAGCACCATTTTTTTTTTTTTTTTTTTTTGAGAACACACACAAAACGGTAGCTACCACAGAGCAGCATCAGTGAAACCTAGCAGGGCACAGCTGAGGAGACTCTGACGGCTAACCCTGAATCTGAACTTAACTAGGCTCAGGTGGATGGGCTAATAATCCCATAAACCACCATTGCAAAGTGACTCTGGAAGAAAAAGGGCAAATCTGGCCCCTCTTCCAGAATCCAAGATGGCCGCAGTGATGTCGAGTGATATACAAAACAAAACAAAAACTGTAGCCCACCGCTGATTTCGGGGGAAACAATCAACAACTGCAAGCCTGTCAGGATAAAAGGCACCTGCCCCATCAAACTGACCGGACTTTAAAGGGAGCATCACAAAAAATAAAACAACAAGCACACCTTTTTTTTTTTTTTTTTTAAAGGAGACCTAACAGGCAAGTTAAAGGAAGGAAGGGATGGGAGAGGGGAGAGACAAAAAACAATATATGCCTAAAAATAAAATGGAAACCACCAGCCTGGAAAGATGTGAGCTGATCCTTTTGCGACTCCACTGCATTCATCATGGATGCGATAGCAGACTTCGTTCCTAAACGGAAACTCTGCGAAATGACCCCAACAGATCCACAGAGGGGTCTCCCAGGAGAATGTTGGGGGAGGGGCTATGCCTTTAATTTATTCTATTCACTAGCCCTGAAGGAGGAGTCGAGGCGGAGCTCTATCACAAGTATGCTGCCATGGAGGCACCAGGAAAGACACTTTGTAGTTGTTTCAGACATGTTTTTTATTGTATCATGATGTTGATAGTGTTACATTAAATTTAGCCCAAGGGCGGAGCCAAACACCCCCTGGTTCGGATCGCAAGAAGAACATGCAAACAGACAAAAAATTTGTGCGAACGTGCGAACACCGCTAAAGTCTATGAGACACAAACATGAAACATTTAAAAGCAAAAAAGGAAAATTACCGCGCTAAATACCCTAAATAAGCTGCAACTAGAAAGTGCAAGAAAGAAAATGTAGTTGCGCTGAAAAATAATAAACAATCCATATAAATTGTGTCAGTGTCCAAATGTGTAATCACAAATAAGGTGAGTTCAATCTGAAGCCACATAGGCGATGAAAGTCCTATTAATCAAGGTTTTTCTGGACGAAAGTGCAATAGAATTATTCCACATGTGAATCAACACTGATAGACCACCACCGACAGAAACCACCATAAGGGATGCAGGCTTACCAGATGGCAAGCATAACCAGCTTGCGGCTATAAACCCCAGCCCGGGCCTTTGTGAAGGGACTGCAACATGTACCGGTACACTATGGATCCTCCAGGCAACCGTTGACGATAGTAGGACCCCAGAAAAAACAAGGCTCACAATAGTAAAGTACCGTAAAATCAAGGTGAATTTAATAAATAAGAAAACACTTACAAGAATGTTGCTTCATAAAAGCATGGGATAAAATTGGTAAAGCCGGCCGGCTCAATCAAACGCCCGTCCACACAGGACAGTAACGCCACACGTCAGCATGTCTCCTCTCCCGACACGCGTTTCGGCACACCAATGACATTGTCTGGGGCACGGGCAATGTACTGACGCATCGCGTAATATACAACAACTTAGAAACCAAGCCTCGATCTGAGTCGAAATCTCTGAATACTCACAAATGGTGGCCTGTGATGACCAAAAGCGATCATAATGATTGTGGAAATGGATTCTATCGGAAACCCAACAGTAAATGGGTATTGCTCCGTTCCTCCATGTATGTTACCGATCACGCATAGAGAACAAAAGGGGAATTTAAAAAAAGGAAAGAAAAGGAGGAATAAAGGGTTATGTGTATCCACACGGGAACTAATATCACGTGTAGATATTAGGACACATAACCACAATAGCAAGGGTAGCTAGGGTGTAGATGGATAAACCCTTATTAAAGGGGACCAAAGTTGATATCTCATCCTTACACTTAATATTTGGACGTGGAAATATTGTAATGCATTAAGGACACACACTAATAGGATGAATTAGGATGAATATTAGTGTTAAAAATGAGTAAACATATAAAAATATATAAAATGTGTCACGTTTACGTGTCTATCTAGAAAGTATAAATAGGACATCCCTCATGAACGGGGGGGCTATATCTGTTAATGGGCTTGGATGTTCAGAAGATAACAATTCAAGGGGAACATTATCTCCAAGGACAAGCTAAAATTAAAATTGTTATAATGTGTACCTATATGAAGTTACAAAAAATAAAATTAATTAACCCTTATGTGGTATCAGCACTATGGTACCAAAAAAAAAATAATGTTTGATGGTCATTGGCACCTCACCTCAATGGGGGTGGAGAAAAATTATAATGAACATTTTTATAGTAAAAATATATACGATATATATGAATATATCGTATAGAGTTCCAAAGCATGATGTGAATGTTCCCAAACATGGATGGCTCCCACCCCATCAGGAGACCACCATATAGGAACACTCTCCCTCGAGTTCACAAAAACAACATAAATCAATCATGAATCCTTTATGAAAGCATTAACATCAACCTCAATATTAAGCCCAAAAAGGGTATAACATTTGATTTTATGTATCCATGCCATCTCAAGTTTAGAGATGCTCCTCACCAATGAGCTGCCCCGCCAGTGTGGACTATATTTGTCGATCCCCAAAAATATCATTTTGGAAGGGTCTTTATTATGGGCCAAAAGATAATGTTTTGAGACTGAATGCTTGGGGAACCCTGCTTTAATATTGGTAATATGCTCATTCAGTCTTACTGAAAGGGGTTTTTTAGTCCTCCCGACATACTGAAGTCCGCAAGAACATTAGAGTAAGTACACCACCCCCTCAGTAGAGCAAGTTATGAAGGGTTCAATTGTGTGTTCTTGTGATGTAGTGGTAGAGACAAATTTGTGTGTGCGTCTACGTGTACACCCACTGAGAGAACAGACTTGACAGTTCCTACACTGGTAAAATCCAGTGAAGGAATTGAGAAATGTAGTCTTAATGGGAGGGGTTCCAAGACATTGGGGGCCAATCTATGTCTCAATGCCGACACCCCTCTGTAAATCACCTGAGGTTTGGCAGGTAAAACAGAGTTGAGTATATGATCATTTTTAAGGATATGCCAGTGTTTGTTAACAAGATTCTTAATGCTGTAATATTGACTCTTTGGAACAGACTTCAACCAGGACTCGTGATGACAACTGTCTACTGGTATATATGAATTCCGGTCTGTGCTTTTAAAGTGGGTAGAAGTGATAAATTGATCCTGAGAGACAGAGATCTTGAGGTCTAGAAAATTGATGCTAGACTGACTAGCCTCAAAGTTCAAATGTATACCCCTAGAGTTATCATTAAGAAATTCCATGAAGGACTGAAGTTCCGCCAGTGGGCCATCCCATAGGAGGAGGATGTCGTCGATGTACCTGGCCCACAACTTGAGCTGGGGTTTGTGGTCCACATAGACGACATCCTCCTCCCACATAGCCATAAAGAGGTTGGCCAGACTGGGGGCATATTTAGCCCCCATTGCGACCCCCCTATCCTGGCGATAAAATTGGTTTTGGAACCAAAAATACTTCCTGGAGGCAGCAAACTGTAACGGCTCCAAAATGAAACAGATCTGTTCGTCGAACAGACCTGAGTCGCGTCTGAGATAGTACTCAACCGCAAAAAGGCCTAAATCATGAGGAATCACAGTATATAAAATAGGTCACATCAGCGGTAGCTAGCCACATATTTTTAGTGGGTTTAAGACCTGATAAAATATTGATTATGTGACGAGAATCCTTAAGATGAGACGGCATGTTGGACACTAATGGTTGGAGGAAAAATCTATATACCTGCCCACCCGGGAAGTGATGGAGTCAATCCCGCTCACAATGGGGCGTCCGGGGGGGGCAGGTCTGATGTTAATGCATTTTGGGGAGATAATAAATAATAGGTGTCCTTGGGGCTATAGGGATAAGATAGAATTTCTCCTTTTTATTGAGAATCCCTTCCTTATATCCCCTCTTTACAAAACTCTCCAATTGTTGAAGATAGGAGTTTTTAGGATCAGACCTCAAAGGGGTGTAGGTTTCTCTATCTCCCAAGATTCTTTCCATTTCAGTCAAATAGTCACTCCTATTAAGGATGACTATCCCGCCCCCCTTATCAGCAGGTCTGATAACTATTTACTTATTGTCACAGAGAGAGTCCAGACCTGCTTTGAGATCGTGGTCTCATCTAACTCTTTTAACAGGAAGTTTCTCTAGGTCTCTGAGAAGAACATCTCTAAAAACTTTAATAGAGGGAGCCACAGTCCCAGGTGGGTTTATATAGGAATGCATTTGAAAGGCCAGTATGTACAAAACCCACAGGTGCGGTTTGACTGTTTGTCATAGGGTTGGAAAACATATCACAGGACTTTACCAGTGTAGGAACTGTTGAGTCTGTTCTCTCAGTGGGTGTACACGTAGACGCACACACAAATTTGTCTCTACCACTACATCACAAGAACACACAATTGAACCCTTCATAACTTGCTCTACTGAGGGGGTGGTGTACTTACTGTACTCCAATGTCCTTGCGGACTTCAGTATGTCGGGAGGACTAAAAGACCCCTTTCATTAAGACTGAATGAGCATATTACCAATATTAAAGCAGGGTTCCCCAAGCATTCAGTCTCAAAACATTATCTTTTGGCCCATAATAAAGACCCTTCCAAAACGATATTTTTGGGGATCGACAAATATAGTCCACACTGGCGGGGCAGCTCATTGGTGAGGAGCATCTCTAAACTTGAGATGGCATGGATACATAAAATAAAATGTTATACCCCTTTTGGGCTTAATATTGAGGTTGATGTTAATGCTTTCATAAACAATTCATGATTGATTTATGTTGTTTTTGTGAACTCAATCTGAGTCGAGGGAGAGTGTTCCTATATGGTGGTCTCCTGATGGGGTGGGAGCCATCCATGTTTGGGAACATTCACATTATGCTTTGGAACTCTATACGATATATTCATATATATTGTATATATTTTTACTATAAAAATGTTCATTATAATTTTTCTCCACCCCCATTGAGGTGAGGTGCCAATGACCATCAAACATTATTATTTTTTTGTACCATAGTGCTGATACCACATAAGGGTTAATTAATTTTATTTTAGTAACTTCATATAGGTACACATTATAACAATTTTCATTTTAGCTTGTCCTTGGAGATAATGTTCCCCTTGAATTGTTATCTTCTGAACATCCAAGCCCATTAACAGATATAGCCCCCCCGTTCATGAGGGATGTCCTATTTATACTTTCTAGATAGACACGTAAACGTGACACATTTTTATATATGTTTATATGTTTACTCTTTTTTAACCCTATTTTCAAATTAGGCTAATTCTTTTTATTATTATTATTATTATTATTATTATTATTATTATTATTATTATATTTTCTTATATTCTTATATATTGTTTTTATATTCTTTATACTGTTTATTTGTTTTTATACGCATTATGCATACGTATGTATGAGAATGATCAATACTGCTTATTTTCCTTGATACGTTTTGTCAAATATGTTTTTAGAGTATATTTCAACTTGGATGGACATACAGAGAGAGAACTATTGAAATCAAGAAGCAGCTCCATTCCCCTCACTCCTAAATTCCTCATTCCAAAACCCCCTTCTCTTCACCCCCACCAAAGGAATTCTATGTAAAATGGCGAATGAGTCTGAAAAAAGACACGAGGGGACTTTATGCCACATGACAAGAAGGGTGTGTGCAGCTAGTCTGGAATGAACTTGTGAGGAGAAACGACCCTTCTATATGAACTGACCAATGACAGACTCACAGGGGGCGTGTAATAAGAGACTGAATGGGAGTAATCAGTGGGTGTGAAATGTATAGGTTGACCAATGAGAATGCATTTTGTGATCTTGTGCTGATAATAAAACCAACTGCCCAGTTGGCAGCCATGCTCTCTGCTGGTTGAAACATTGGAAGGTGAGATGTGGTCTGTTTTGTCTATAGATTGCACTGTTTTACCATAGTAATTTGAATCAAACGGTAGGATGGGTTTCCTCCCTGAGAAATTGTGTCAGGGAAATTAATTAATCTACATCACAGGTATGATCAAATTGATCAGTTTTCAGTAATTGGTACCATAGCTTGTAGACCCTATAACTTTCACACAGACTAAATAATATCCAACATTTTTTTTTTTACCAAAGATATGTATCAGTATAAATTTAGGCCAAATTTATGAAGAAAAATTACAGTATTTATCGGGGTATTGCGCGCTCCGGCCTATAGCGCGCACCCCTAAAGTGGACCCACAATTCCTGTAAAAAAAGATTTTAGTACTTACAGTTTTGGTGTCTTGCGCGGCGTCCATCGGCGGCCTTGTCGGGTCCGGCGTCTGTCTGCGGCTTCGGTGGTGTCCTCCTCGTCGGGTCAGGCATCGTTCTGTGGTGTCCACCCCGCTCGATCCCAGCTTCCCGCACTGAGTTTGAACTACTGCACCGGCATATACCGAGCGCAGTACACTCGTGTATAGTCAGGCAGGCTCGGCTCCTCTCGCGGTCACGTCCTGCCCTAATTCAAACTCTGCACGGGAAGCGGGTATCGGCGTATATCGCGCACCCACGATTTTGCCCTAAATTTCAGGGCAAAAAAGTGCGCGGTATACGCCGATAAATACGATACTTTTTGCAAAATGTTATAATAGAAATGAAGAAAATTCATTTTTTTACAAAACTTTCGTTCTTTTTTCATTTATAGCGAAAAAAAATAATAACCGCAGAGGTGATCAAATACCACCAAAAGAAAGCTCTATTTGTGGGAAAAAAATGACAAAAATTTCATTTGGTTACAGTGTTGTATGACTGAGTTATTGTCATTCAAAATGTGAGAGCACCAAAAGCTAAAAATTGGTCTGGTTATTAAGGGTGTTTAAGTGCCCAGTGGTCAAGTGGTTAAGGGTAAGGGGTATAGATTTTTAATAGTAACAGCGTTTAAGCCTCGATAATCAATGCAGGGTCTCAAGGTACCATCAAATTTGTCTCTACCACTACATCACAAGAACACACAATTGAACCCTTCATAACTTGCTCTACTGAGGGGGTGGTGTACTTACTGTACTCCAATGTCCTTGCGGACTTCAGTATGTCGGGAGGACTAAAAGACCCCTTTCATTAAGACTGAATGAGCATATTACCAATATTAAAGCAGGGTTCCCCAAGCATTCAGTCTCAAAACATTATCTTTTGGCCCATAATAAAGACCCTTCCAAAACGATATTTTTGGGGATCGACAAATATAGTCCACACTGGCGGGGCAGCTCATTGGTGAGGAGCATCTCTAAACTTGAGATGGCATGGATACATAAAATAAAATGTTATACCCCTTTTGGGCTTAATATTGAGGTTGATGTTAATGCTTTCATAAACAATTCATGATTGATTTATGTTGTTTTTGTGAACTCAATCTGAGTCGAGGGAGAGTGTTCCTATATGGTGGTCTCCTGATGGGGTGGGAGCCATCCATGTTTGGGAACATTCACATTATGCTTTGGAACTCTATACGATATATTCATATATATTGTATATATTTTTACTATAAAAATGTTCATTATAATTTTTCTCCACCCCCATTGAGGTGAGGTGCCAATGACCATCAAACATTATTATTTTTTTGTACCATAGTGCTGATACCACATAAGGGTTAATTAATTTTATTTTAGTAACTTCATATAGGTACACATTATAACAATTTTCATTTTAGCTTGTCCTTGGAGATAATGTTCCCCTTGAATTGTTATCTTCTGAACATCCAAGCCCATTAACAGATATAGCCCCCCCGTTCATGAGGGATGTCCTATTTATACTTTCTAGATAGACACGTAAACGTGACACATTTTTATATATGTTTATATGTTTACTCTTTTTTAACCCTATTTTCAAATTAGGCTAATTCTTTTTATTATTATTATTATTATTATTATTATTATTATTATTATTATTATTATTATATTTTCTTATATTCTTATATATTGTTTTTATATTCTTTATACTGTTTATTTGTTTTTATACGCATTATGCATACGTATGTATGAGAATGATCAATACTGCTTATTTTCCTTGATACGTTTTGTCAAATATGTTTTTAGAGTATATTTCAACTTGGATGGACATACAGAGAGAGAACTATTGAAATCAAGAAGCAGCTCCATTCCCCTCACTCCTAAATTCCTCATTCCAAAACCCCCTTCTCTTCACCCCCACCAAAGGAATTCTATGTAAAATGGCGAATGAGTCTGAAAAAAGACACGAGGGGACTTTATGCCACATGACAAGAAGGGTGTGTGCAGCTAGTCTGGAATGAACTTGTGAGGAGAAACGACCCTTCTATATGAACTGACCAATGACAGACTCACAGGGGGCGTGTAATAAGAGACTGAATGGGAGTAATCAGTGGGTGTGAAATGTATAGGTTGACCAATGAGAATGCATTTTGTGATCTTGTGCTGATAATAAAACCAACTGCCCAGTTGGCAGCCATGCTCTCTGCTGGTTGAAACATTGGAAGGTGAGATGTGGTCTGTTTTGTCTATAGATTGCACTGTTTTACCATAGTAATTTGAATCAAACGGTAGGATGGGTTTCCTCCCTGAGAAATTGTGTCAGGGAAATTAATTAATCTACATCACAGGTATGATCAAATTGATCAGTTTTCAGTAATTGGTACCATAGCTTGTAGACCCTATAACTTTCACACAGACTAAATAATATCCAACATTTTTTTTTTTACCAAAGATATGTATCAGTATAAATTTAGGCCAAATTTATGAAGAAAAATTACAGTATTTATCGGGGTATTGCGCGCTCCGGCGTATAGCGCGCACCCCTAAAGTGGACCCACAATTCCTGTAAAAAAAAGATTTTAGTACTTACAGTTTTGGTGTCTTGCGCGGCGTCCATCGGCGGCCTCGTCGGGTCCGGCGTCCGTCTGCGGCTTCGGTGGTGTCCTCCTCGTCGGGTCAGGCATCGTTCTGTGGTGTCCACCCCGCTCGATCCCAGCTTCCCGCACTGAGTTTGAACTACTGCACCGGCATATACCGAGCGCAGTACACTCGTGTATAGTCAGGCAGGCTCGGCTCCTCTCGCGGTCACGTCCTGCCCTAATTCAAACTCTGCACGGGAAGCGGGTATCGGCGTATATCGCGCACCCACGATTTTGCCCTAAATTTCAGGGCAAAAAAGTGCGCGGTATACGCCGATAAATACGATACTTTTTGCAAAATGTTATAATAGAAATGAAGAAAATTCATTTTTTTACAAAACTTTCGTTCTTTTTTCATTTATAGCGAAAAAAAATAATAACCGCAGAGGTGATCAAATACCACCAAAAGAAAGCTCTATTTGTGGGAAAAAAATGACAAAAATTTCATTTGGTTACAGTGTTGTATGACTGAGTTATTGTCATTCAAAATGTGAGAGCACCAAAAGCTAAAAATTGGTCTGGTTATTAAGGGTGTTTAAGTGCCCAGTGGTCAAGTGGTTAAGGGTAAGGGGTATAGATTTTTAATAGTAACAGCGTTTAAGCCTCGATAATCAATGCAGGGTCTCAAGGTACCATCCTTCTTGGCAACAAAAAAGAACCCTGCTCCTGCAGGCGATGAGGATTTCCAGATAAAACCTCTCTCAAGATTCTCTGCGACATACTCAGACATGGCCTGGGTCTCTGGGAATGGTTCGGCCTGAGCATAAGTTCAGGCTGAACTTTCATTGTTCGGTTGTTTGGGAAACAGCTGACCTTTTGGGTTGTTCGACCGTTTGTTCGCCCCCCCAACCGACCACAATGCATTGCAGCACTAAACAGTGCATTACAAGCCCTGATTGGCTGAAGCAATGAAAGGTTCAGCCAATCAGGGCACAGAGCACTGTCAGAGTCGTGATTGAACACTGTCATCATGACTTTATCCAATCATGGCTCATTCCTGCCCAACAGTATAAAAGTATTCTTTCAATAGCAGCCATTTTCAGTGTAATTTTGGAGTGGAGAGAGATAGAACAGGGCTCTGTTCAGTGCTGTTAGTTAGTGTGCTATATAGTGCTATTTTGCTTCAATTGTCAGTGTCAGTGTAGAATATTAATTCAGTGTCAGTCTAGGGAAAGTGTGAGTGTAGTGAGGAGGACCATCATTTAGCTTTGCATAGTGTGCAGCTAGAGTAGGGACAGCTCAGATAGTTTCCCTGTAGTGTAGTGAGACTGTGTCATTTATACATACATTAGTGTAGAGTAGGGACAGCTCAGATAGTTGCAGTGTAGTGTAGTGAGACCGTGTCAGTAATCTTGACATTAGTGTATAGCTAGAGTAGGGACAGTTCAGATAGCATCAGTGTAGTGACGGTTGAACACCATCTATTTGATTGCGTTACTGACAGTTTAATGCCATTTACTTCTGTGTGCGTTACTGACAGTTTAATGCCATCGCGTTTTGTGTGCGTTACTGCCAGTTTAACGCCATTTACTTCTGTGTGCGTTACTGACAGTTTAATGCCATTGCATTTTGTGTGCGTTACTGCCAGTTTAACGCCATATCATTTTGCGTGCGTTATTGTCAGTTTAACGTCATATCGTTTTGCGTGTGTTACTGCCAGTTTAACGCCATATAGTTTTGCGTGTGTTACTGCCAGTTAAACGCCATATCATTTTGCATGCGTTAATGCCAGTTTAACCCCCATATTGTTTTGTGTGCATTACTGCCAGTGTATTGCCATATAGTTCTGTGCATTGCTGCCAGTTTAATGCCATATAGTTTTGCGCGAGTTACTGCCAGTTTAATGCCATATAATTTTGCGCGAGTTACTGCCAGTTTAATGCCATATAGTTTTGTGCGTTACTGCCAGTTTAACGGCATTTATTTATGTGTGCGTTACTGCCAGTTTAACACCATATAGTTCTGTGTGTCACTGTACGTTTGGCGCATTATATTGCAGATGATTAGGGATGAGCTCCGCGTTCGATTCGAACGTATGTTCGACTCGAACATCGGTCGTTCGATCGTTCGTCGAAACTCGAACAAAACGGGTCGTTCGCGCCAAATTCGAGTGACGCAAAACGTCCCATAATTCACTGGGGCGTTGAGCGCTGATGATTGGCCAAGCATGCTGTATGTCCCGCATGCTTGGCCAATCACAGCGCTCAAAAAACGAAGAGCCATAATTGGCCAAAGCCAGGGTGGCTTTGGCCAATTATGGCTCAGGGGGATTAGTACACGCCCCCCACTATAAAAGGCAGCCTGCACGGCTGCCTAGTGTAGTGTGTTGGCGGTTCTAGAGAAGATCAGTCAGTCAGACAGAGAGAGATAGAGAGATAGAGACACAGTGGGGCTGATTTACCAAGCCTTTACTCCATGACTCATGGAGTAAAAGCAGGAGTAGCAGCCGTTTTGCCATTTACTAAAGAAATACGCTGCTAGTGCAGTGTATTTCCCTAGTTACTAATGTGCTCCGTGCGCCCAGGAGAGGGTGCATTGTGCACCAGTACAGACCTGGCGCACGGCACATTAAACTGTAAATTGCGGGGGTTTGGGCGGGAGTTTATTAGGGGGGGAGGTGGGGGGATGCAGGGGAAGTGAAGTGACATGTGTTTTGAAGTGTTTGGCGGGCCGAATTGAAAGGGAAAGTGTTTTTTGAAAACAGATCCCCGTACGTTTGCACAGTGCGCCTGAACCTCGGGAGGTTCATTTGCATACTGGGCATGCGCAGAGAGAAAAGTCAGGGATTCCCGTGCGCCTTGTCAGTACGCCGTGAAAATCTTGGTAAATACCAAGCGGCGTACCCGTGAATGCGCTGCGTGACGCGGCGCACGGGAATCTCCAAGCTGTTTTCAGCCCTGAAGGGGAACTCCGCGCCAAATTTCAAACTTGAAATCGGCGCGGGTCCCCCTCCAGGGCTACATTAGGCTCTTAGGCTTGGTCCGGAACGTGAGGGGTTAAACCCGCGCCGATTCGGCGCGGGGGTCCCCCCCAGATCCAAACCAAGCCCTCATCCCAAGCATGCAGTCTGGCCCGGACAGGAATGGGGGCGGGGACGAGCGAGCGCCCCCCCCCCCCTCCTGAGCCGTACCAGACCGCATGCCCTCAACATGGGGGAGTGTGTGCTGTGGGGGAGGGGGGCACTGCCCCCCCACCCCACAGCACTCTTGCCCCCATGTCGATAGGGACAAGAGCCTCTTCCCGACAACCCTTGCCATTGGTTGTCGGGGTATGCGGGCGGGGCTAATCGGAATCTGCGAGCTCCCTTTAATAAGGGGGCCCCCAGATGCTGGCCCCCCACCCTATGTGAATGAGTATGGGGTACATCGTACCTCTACCCATTCACATGGGGGAAATGTAAAGTAAAATAAAACACCACACAATAAAATATTTTATTAATCTGCTCCGGAGCCCCCCCTTTCTTCTTTAGCTCTCTTAGAAGGGGGGGTTTCTTCTCTCCCGATCTTCTGCCGGGACCCTGGGCTTCGGTGATTTCTGCCGGGGGAGGGCGCCATCCCTCGGTCCTCTCCGGAGCCTTCCGCCGGATGCCCCCACCCCATTTAAGCTCTTTTTCATTAGGGAGGGGCATCCGGACTTCGGGGTCTTCTGCCGGGGGATGGCGCCTATCCCCCGGTCTTTCCAGTGCCTTCCGCCAGGGTTCCGGTCTTCCTGGTCTTCTGCCGGGGGTGCGCCAACTCCCCGGTCTTTTCTCTGCTCCCTCTTCTGCCTGGCTCCCCCGCGGAGCCAGGGCTTTCTTCCGTCTTCTTTCTTCTCTCTTCCTTCTTCTGCCTGTCTCCTCCGGGAGCACAGGGCTTGTCTGCGCTGTCCTCTCCCTTCTCTTCCATTGGATGTTGACACGACGAGGTTCCGCGCTGACATGCCGTGTCAGCGGCGGGCATGGACTTATATAGGGCAATGCCACCATGTGACCTCAACCCATGTGACATCACATTCCCTGGGCATGATGGGAATGTGATGTCACATGGGTTGAGGTCACATGGTGGCATTGCCCTATATAAGTCCATGCCCACTGCTCAGACGGCATTCCAGCGCCGGACCTCGTCGTGTCAACATCGAATGGAAGAGAAGGGAGAAGACAGCGGAGACAAGCCCTGTGCTCCGCGGAGGAGACAGGCAGAAGCGGAAGGCATCGCAGAAGCCCGGAGAGTGGCGCCCTCCGGCGGAAGACACCGTACAAGCCCGGGACCCTCCCCCAAAGGCAGGAGCCTCCCTGGTGAAGGGGGTCCCGGTGAATTACGTCGCTGAAGACGGGGGTGGGGTGCCAGTGCACCCCCCCCCGCAGAAACCGTCGTGGAAGCCCGGGACCCTCCCCCAAAGGCAGGAGCCTCCCTGGTGAAGGGGGTCCCGGTGAATTACGTCGCTGAAGACGGGGGTGGGGTGCCAGTGCACCCCCCCCCGCAGAAACCGTCGTGGAAGCCCGGGACCCTCCCCCAAAGGCAGGAGCCTCCCTGGTGAAGGGGGTCCCGGTGAATTACGTCGCTGAAGACGGGGGTGGGGTGCCAGTGCACCCCCCCCCGCAGAAACCGTCGTGGAAGCCCGGGACCCTCCCCCAAAGGCAGGAGCCTCCCTGGTGAAGGGGGTCCCGGTGAATTACGTCGCTGAAGACGGGGGTGGGGTGCCAGTGCACCCCCCCCGCAGAAACCGTCGTAGTAGCCCGGGACCCTCCCCCAAAGGCAGGAGCCTCACTGGTGAAGGGGGTTCCGGCAGAAGATGGCGAAGCCCGGGGCCTAATGGGGTGGTGGTGGGGGGCCCCGGCAGAAGACCCCCGGCTGACTAATAAATTAATTTATTCATGTGTGGTGTATTATTTTTTCCATTTTTTTCCCCAGGTGAATGGGTAGGGGTACAATGTACCCCCATACTCATTCACATAGGGTGGGGGGCCGGAATCTGGGGACCCCTTTATTAAAGGGGTCTCTCAGATTCTGATAAGCCCTCCGCCCGCATACCCCGACAACCAACGGCCAGGGTTGTCGGGAAGAGGCTCTTGTCCCTATCGACATGGGGACAAGAGTGCTTTGGGGTGGGGGGGCAGTGCCCCCCTCCCCCACAGCACACACTCCCCCATGTTGAGGGCATGTGGTCTGGTATGGCTCAGGAGGGAGGGGGGCGCTCGCTCGTCCCCACCCCCATTCCTGTCTGACCAGACTGCGTGCCTGGGATAATGGCTTGGTTTGGATCTTGGGGGGGACCCCACGCTATTTTTTTTTGCGCGGGTTTAACCCCTTATGTTCCAGACCAAGCCTAAGAGCCTGGTATGCACCTGGAGGGAACCCACCTTATTTTTTTTTTCGGGGGTCTGGAGTTCCCCTTCATGAACAGCGATCTGTCATTTACACATGTCAGTCCCCCCCCCCTACAGTTAGAACACACCCAGGGAACATATTTAACCCCTCCCTCGCACCTAGTGTTAACCCCTTCCCTGCCAGTGGCATTTTTTGAGTAAGCAATGCATTTTTTACAGCACTGATCGCTAGAAAAATGCCAATGGTTCCAAAAAAGTGTTCGATGTGTCCGCCATAATGTCGCAGTACCGATAAAAATCGCTGATCGCCCCAATAACTAGTTAAAACAACAAAAAAAAAATATTTGTAGACGCTATAACTTTTGCAAAAACCAAACACTAAACGCTATTTGCGATTTTTTGGAAACAAAAAGATGTAGAATACGTATCGGCCTAAACTGAGGGTTTTTTTAGTTTTTTCAATATATATTTTTGGGGATATTTATTATAGCAAAAAGTAAAACTAATTTTTACATATGTGGGCGGGACTTACGCAAGTCCCGCCCACATATATAAACATCGTTCAAACCACACATGTGAGGTATTGACGCGTGCGTTAGAGCGAGAGCAATACTTTTACCACTAGACCTTCTTTGTAACTATAAACTGGTAACCTGGAAAAAAAAGAAAAAGGTTGCCTATGGGGATATTCACGGAATTCATTTTGGCCCCATTGCAGGAGTGTTTCCAATAGTAAAGCGTGACATGTAAGGTATCTATTTACTCAGTGTAACATCATCTTTCACATTATCCCCAAAAATTGGGCTCACTTTTGTGTTTTGTTAATTTTTAACCACTTGAGCCCGGACCATATTTCTGGTCAATGACCGGGCAAGTTTTTGTGATTCGGCACGGCGTCGCTTTAACTGACAATTGCGCAGTCGTGCGACGTGGCTCCCAAACAAAATTGGCAACCTTTTTTTTCCCACAAATAGATTATTAAATGTGCGTGTTTACTTCTGTCTTTAACACCTCCCCTTCAGGCTGGAAAGCATCAGATCAGGGGAAACAAAAAAAAAAAAGCTCTCATTCCATTGCAGCTTGGTTCCTACATGTGTGATGAACTGAGCATGCTCAAACACTTAGAAAAAAAATATCCTTTCTTTTTAAAAGGTGAAAAACACTCATTGGATGCTCATAGAGCGTGGTTTGGATTAATTGCAGGTGTGCCCAATTACAAGCTCACCCAAACTAGAGACTGCAATTTGGTCATGTGATTTCAATTGCTTCATTACTAGCACTGTTATAAAAAGCTTGGATCGATCAGTCCTCAGCTGCCCTCAGAAGGGGCAGGCTGGCAGGCAGAAATGCTGTTGCTAAACACAAATGTGGTTTGTTGCTTTTTGCCAATGGTTTTGGTTTATTTTTAAATGATGATCACTTTGATGTATTTGTCTATGTGGCCTTATTTTATGAAAAATGTGTAAAGCTATGGTTATTTAGAATTTTGAAATGTATTTTTGTTTGTTTGTCTTTTTTTGCTTTCCTTGTTTTGTTGACCAATAAAAATTACTTTAAAATTGTTAAGTTTTTGTCTTTTGTTACTTTTTCATGCTACATATGTTGACAGCTGCAGCTGAACTAGGTTTGGGCCTAACAAATTATGTGTGATTTTTGTCTAAGCTTCTTTCCTGGTGTGTAATCATGAAATGTTTGCCATGTTTATTCTCCCTGACTTTAAAGACAAAAACTGGTAAGTATTTTATTTATTCTGCAGTGGTCCTCAGCCCTCAAGTACCCCCGACAGGACATGTTTTGGGGATTTCTCTTATCAAGAATTGCTGTCCAGACTGTATTTTAAAGCACATGTGCAAGATGAAGGAAAACCTGCAAACATGGCCTGTGGGGGGGGGGTTTGCTATTGGTGGACAGGCTTGATGTGCTGATTTACAGCACTGTGCTTAAATCTAGCGCAAGGCAATCCTATTCAAATTGTGGGTGTTTGAGGGAAGCCAAGTGAGTGTTAGAACCCCTGCTTTGTGTTTTTTTTATTTTTGTGATGAGCTTTGTGTCCCTTTTCTTAAAATTGGCTTCACTTCCTGTCACACAGCTGAACAGGAAGTGAGGTTAAAACCCTACCAGTGTCTTTTCTTGGGGACACAGGTCAATCTTAACTAGTGTCCCCATTAAGCAAATTGCACTCCAGCACTGCTGTGTACACCCCAAATCATGGGTCTTCAAACTATGGCCCTCCAGTTGTTCAGGAACTACAATTCCCATCATGCCTAGTCATGTCTGTGAGTCAGTGCATTACAAGGCCTCATGGGATGTGTAGTTCTAAAACAGCTGGAGGGCCGTAGTTTGAGGATCCCTGCCCCAAATGATTATTTAGTTTGGGGTTTAGTAAAGGCAAAGCCACTCTGCAGTACAAGCATAGTTGCTGAAAATCAGAGAGGAAGCACTGATGGTTTTAACATCCAATCCTGTAGAAGCAAAGTTGTTTTGTTTTCTTTCTTCCTTGCTTTGCACTTGTAGTGCAAAGTGGATTTGCCTTTAGTCAATGGACCCCAAAGTCCAAGATCCCTAATAATTTGGGGTGTACACAGCAAAATGCTAGAGTGCAATTTACATAATGGGAAACTATTTAGCTTGATCTCTGTGTCCCCAAGAAAAGATATTAGTAAGGTTTTACCCTCACTTCCTGTTTGGCTATGTGACAGGAAGTGAATGAATTAGAAAGGGTGAAGACACCTCACAAATGTTGTCACTATCAGGGGTGCAGACATCCCCAAAAAATGAGCAGATAATACTTATTTGCAAATTAATAATTTTTTAGTTAACATTGGGTGGGGTGCTCTAACGCACACATTCCTACATATTAGCAACGCTCTATCCTGGCTTATTGGCATGGTTATATTTTTTGGGGCTCTCAATAAAACTCTATGAAATTTGTGCTTAAACTAGAACCAGGGGCGGACTGACAACTCATGTGGCCCCTGGGCAATAGAAGATTATGGGGCCCCTCTGGCTTACAGATGACCACCACGCCAGGAGGTAGTGCAGAGGCGGGCAGCTAAAATCTTGGGATATTCACATTAAAAGAATGTCATTTTCGGACATATCAGGGACAAATCTAAAAAAAACACAGATTTTTACATACTGTTCCTGGTTTTACTGAGCCTGGCAACCCGGATGGGGCCCCCTAGTGGCATGGGGCCCTTGGGCAGTGCCCGAGTGACTCAATGGTCAGTCCGCCCCTGACAAGAACTATAATCAACAAGTTTTATTTTCTTTAATTTTGGATAGAGTGAGGGAGTGTTATAGGCCCTGTCAGTTTATTTTGTATTATCTGTGTCCAATTGGGGAGATTTGCCTTCACTTCCTGCCCCATAGCCAAACAGGAAGTGAGAGAAAAACTATGCAAATTAACCACTTCCCGCCCAGCCTATGGCCGATTTACGTCCGGGAAGTGGTTACACAATCCTGACAGGACGTCCTGCAGGATTTCATGCCGCACGCGCCTGTGGGGGCACGCAGTGCGGCGATCGGTGATGCGGGGTGTCAGTCTGATCTCAGTAAAGAGTCTCTCACTGAGACGGAGACTCTTTACCACGTGATCAGCCGTGTCCAATCACGGCTGATCACGATGTAAACAGGAAGAGCCATCGATGGCTCTTCCTCACTCGCGTCTGACAGACGCGAGTATAGGAGAGCCGATCGGCGGCTCTCCTGACAGGGGGTGTTCGCGCTGATTGTTTATCAGCGCAGCCCCCCCTCGGATCACCACACTGGACCACCAGGGATGCCCACCCTGGACCACCAGGGTGTGCAAAAACAAAAAAAAATATAGAACAAAAAAACAAAAAGCAATAAAAAATAAGAAAAAAGATGCCAATCAGTGCCCACAAATGGGCACTGACTGGGAAAATCAGTGCCACCCCACAGTGTCCATCAGTGCCACCCCACAGTGCCCATCCATGCACAGTGCCCACCTATCAGTGCCCACCTGTGCCACCCATAAGTATCCATCAGTGCCACCCATAAGTGCCGCCCATCTGTGCCGCCCATGAGTGCCCATCAGTGCCGCCTATGAGTGCCCATCAGTGCCGCATAGCAGCGCCGCCAATCAATGCCACCTCATCTGTGCCGTCAGTACTACCTCATCGATGTCCATCAGTGCCATCTCATCGGTGCCCATCAGTGCCGCCATATCAGTGCCCGTAATTGAAAGAGAAAAACTTATTTACAAAAAAATTAACCTAAAAAAATAAAAACTTTTTTTTGTTTCAAAATTTGCAGTCTTTTTTTAGTTGTTGCGCCAAAAAAAAAACGCAGAGGTGATCAAATAACAACAAAGGAAAGCTCTATTTGTGGGGAAAAAAGGACGCCAATTTTGTTTGGGTACAGTGTTGTATGACCGCGCAATTGCCATTCAAAGTGCGACAGTGTTGAAAGCTGAAAATTGGCTTGGCGGGAAGGTGCGTAAGTGCCTGGTATGGAAGTGGTTAAGGGAATCCAGTGCCCCCCCAGAACTAGTGTGTGGGTCCCCTGAAAATTACTGGGCGGGGTTATACAAAAACAGGGTGTGACCTTGACAGGAAGGGGTGGGTCATTTTTCTATTAGGAGGTGCAGATATGTAGTCAGGCCTAGGGCAGAACCAAACCTAAATATACTACTGCATATTAGGGCTTATTTAGACCGGAACCGATTTACAGCGTGTTTTTATATTGTGGGAGGAAACCCACGCAGGCACAGGGAGAACATGCAAACTCCATGCAGATGCTGTCACGGGCGGGATTCGAACCAACGACTCTTTTGCTGCTAGGTCAAAGTGCTATACACTACACCACTGTGGTGAACGAACATGATTGCAGCTGAAAGCATGAGAACTTTTATTTATTTTTTCAATACCATGCTTTCCAGCCTTATTGACCCCGCCTCTCTCCATAAAGAGGACCTGTCACACACTAGTCCTATTACAAGGGATGTTTACATTCCTTGTAATAGGAAGAAAACTGATCATTTTTTTTTTATTTTTTTATTTCAGTGTAAAACATTATAAAACTAAATAAAAATAAATAAGAAAACCCCAAAAAAAATTTTTAAAGCGCCCCGTCCTGACGAGCTCGCGCACAGAAGCAAACGCATACGCGAGTAGCGCCCGCATATGAAAACGGTATTCAAACCACACAAGTGAGGTATCGCCGCGATCGTTAGAGTGAGAGCAATAATTCTAGCCCTAGACCTACTCTGCAACTCAAAAAATGCAACCTGTAGAATTTTTTAAACGTCGCCTATCGAGATTTTTAAAGGGTAAAAGTTTGATGCCATGCCACGAGCGGGCGCAATTTTTAAGCGTGACATGTTGGGTATCATTTTACTCGGCGTAACATTATCTTTCACAATATATAAAAAAATTGGGCAAAATGTATTGTTGTCTTATTTTTTAATTCAAAAAAGTGATTTTTATCCAAAAAAAGTGCGCTTGTAAGACCGCTGCGCAAATACGGTGTGACAAAAAATATTGCAATGACTGCCATTTTATTCCCTAGGATGTCTGCTAAAAAAAATATATATAATGTTTGGGGGTTCTGATTAATTTTCTAGCCAAAAAATTGTGATTTTCACATGAAGGAGAGAAGTGCCAGAATTAACCCGGTGGGCAAGTGGTTAAAGTACTCATGGCTATAAAGAATAGAGTCATTGCTCATTAAAAAAATAAAATAAAAAAGGGGGTCCCTCCAAATTAAATTACCAGGCCCTTCAGGTCTGGAATGGATATTAAGGGGAACCCCGCCGTAAAAACCCCCCCAAAAAATGGCGTGGGGTCCCCCCAAATATCCATACCAGACCCTTCAGGTCTGGTGTGGATTTTAAGGGGAACTCCACCCCAAATTGAAAAAAAAAATGGCGTGGAGTCCCCCTAAAAATCCACACCAGACCCTTATCCGAGCACGTTGACCTGGCCGGCCGCAGAAAAGAGGGGGGGACAGAGTGCGGCCCCCCCCTCTCCTGAACCGCACCAGGCCACATGCCCTCAACATGGGGAGGATGTCCCCATGTTGATGGGGACAAGGGTCTCATCCCCACAACCCTTGCCCGGTGGTTGTGGGGGTATGCGGGCGGGGGGCTTATCAGAATCTGGAAGACCCCTTTAACAAAGGGGACCCCCAGATCCTGGCCCCCCCCTATGTGAAATGGTAATGGGGTACATTGTACCTCTACCATTTCACCCCAAAAAAAATGTCAAAGTGTTAAAAATGACAGTAGCCGGTTTTTGACAAATCTTTTAATAAAATCTTCTTTTCTTCTTTCCTTCGGGTTTCTTCCGCTGCTTCTTTCTTCTCGTTCACATCTTGCCCGACGTGTTCTTCTATCTTCTCCGTCCGTCCTTCAGCCTTCTGGTCCCGCATCTTGCCCGTTGTCTTGTCCTGTCTCCTCCTCGTCCGCATCTTGGGTCTTCTGCGGTGTTCTTCTCGTCCCGGACCCAGCGTTTGAATTTGATTTGGCCGCCGTTTTCCCGCTCCTGGGACCCGCCCCCCTCTGACGCCACAAGTAAACTCCTTAGAAGGTCATGTGCGTCAGAGGGGGGCGGGGTCGCAGAGCGTCACACAGCGGGGGAATTCAATTTCAATCGCGCCGCCCGGAGAAGAAGTTCCCGCCGTGTCACACTCATGTGACCCCGCCCCCCTCTGACGCCACAAGTAAACTCCTTAGAAGGTCATGTGCGTCAGAGGGGGGCGGGGTCACATGAGTGTGACACGGCGGGAACTTCTTCTCCGGGCGGCGCGATTGAAATTGAATTCCCCCGCTGTGTGACGCTCTGCGACCCCGCCCCCCTCTGACGCACATGACCTTCTAAGGAGTTTACTTGTGGCGTCAGAGGGGGGCGGGTCCCAGGAGCGGGAAAACGGCGGCCAAATCAAATTCAAACGCTGGGTCCGGGACGAGAAGAACACCGCAGAAGACCCAAGATGCGGACGAGGAGGAGACAGGACAAGACAACGGGCAAGATGCGGGACCAGAAGGCTGAAGGACGGACGGAGAAGATAGAAGAACACGTCGGGCAAGATGTGAACGAGAAGAAAGAAGCAGCGGAAGAAACCCGAAGGAAAGAAGAAAAGAAGATTTTATTAAAAGATTTGTCAAAAACCGGCTACTGTCATTTTTAACACTTTGACATTTTTTTTGGGGTGAAATGGTAGAGGTACAATGTACCCCATTACCATTTCACACAGGGGGGGGGTCAGGATCTGGGGGTCCCCTTTGTTAAAGGGGTCTTCCAGATTCTGATAAACCTCCCGCCCGCATACCCCCACAACCACCGGGCAAGGGTTGTGGGGATGAGACCCTTGTCCCCATCAACATGGGGACATCCTCCCCATGTTGAGGGCATGTGGCCTGGTGCGGTTCAGGAGAGAGGGGGGGCCGCACTCTGTCCCCCCCTCTTTTCTGCGGCCGGCCAGGTCAACGTGCTCGGATAAGGGTCTGGTGTGGATTTTTAGGGGGACTCCACGCCATTTTTTTTTTCAATTTGGGGTGGAGTTCCCCTTAAAATCCACACCAGACCTGAAGGGTCTGGAATGGATATTTGCCGGGAACCGCACGTCTTTTTTTTTTTTGGTTTTTACGGCGGGGTTCCCCTTAATATCCATTCCAGACCTGAAGGGCCTGGTAATTTAATTTGGGGGAACCCCTACACATTTTTTTGTTTGTTTTATGAA
The DNA here is from genome assembly GCF_905171775.1 of Rana temporaria. Classification (NCBI taxonomy): domain Eukaryota; kingdom Metazoa; phylum Chordata; class Amphibia; order Anura; family Ranidae; genus Rana; species Rana temporaria. Next base: position 304,325,206 of record NC_053492.1, read on the forward strand.
TGAATCCCTTTAGAATTGTCAGAGCCGACAATTCATTATAGCCGCGTGTGAATTTTTAAATGACTTTTTTCCTTCTGAATGTCACTTTGTGCAGGGGGAGTTCTAAGTGCGGGAAAAATGCGCTATTTCACATGCTGACATTACACCCCCCCTAGGTACGAAATTTAAAGGAATATTTCACTTTTATTGTTTCACTTTAAGAATTATTAATTTCACTGCTCCCGAAAAAACGGCCGTTTTAAAAAATAAAAAAAACATTGATACATGTTCCCTGGGGCAGGACTGAGGTCCCCAAACACTTTTTAGGACAAAACTTGCAGATTAGCCTTTAAAATGAACACTTTTGATTTCTCCCATAGACTTCTATAGGGAGTTCGGCGCGGCTTTACATATTAGTTTCAATGCGCCGGCTGTTACGCTGGTTCATGCGCCCAATTAAGCCTCCACCCGGAGTACTAATTAACGCATGAACCAGCGCAGCGCACAGAGCATAGTAAATCAGGCCCAGTGTCTTAACTAGATAGATAGATAGATAGATAGATAGATAGATAGATAGATAGAAAGATAGATAGAGTAGGAAGTGTAGTCAGTATAGTTAAAAGTACAGTTTGTAGAGAATATATTCACATCCTTAGGCGTTGTCAATATATTTATAAACTGTACAGCTCAGCTAGTTTATCTATCAGGCAGGAGATTGTTCTACATGCAGCGCTCTAACGTGTTGTATTGCCTGCATTAGGGATTTACTTTAAATATAATTATTCTGTGTTATTTAACGTGTGCTAGTTAATTGCACACACAGATGCATTACCTGTTACTGCACGTGTGCAATTTATTTGCACAGAAGCGCAGTCGCTGTTAATGCAACTGGGCTATTGAATTGCACAGAAACGCAGTCGCTATTACTGCGTGCGTGCTGTTTAATAGCAACTAAAGGCAGTTGGTGTCACTGCGTGCGTGCTGTTAAATCGCATTTGACCGCAGTCGCTATTACTGCGTGCGTGCTGTTTAATAGCAACTAAAGGCAGTTGGTGTCACTGCGTGCGTGCTGTTAAATCGCATTTGACCGCAGTCGCTATTACTGCGTGCGTGCTGTTTAATAGCAACTAAAGGCAGTTGGTGTCACTGCGTGCGTGCTGTTAAATCGCATTTGACCGCAGTCGCTATTACTGCGTGCGTGCTGTTTAATAGCAACTAAAGGCAGTTGGTGTCACTGCGTGCGTGCTGTTAAATCGCATTTGACCGCAGTCGCTATTACTGCGTGCGTGCTGTTTAATAGCAACTAAAGGCAGTTGGTGTCACTGCGTGCGTGCTGTTAAATCGCATTTGACCGCAGTCGCTATTACTGCGTGCGTGCTGTTTAATAGCAACTAAAGGCAGTTGGTGTCACTGCGTGCGAGCTGTTAAATCGCATTTGACCGCAGTCGCTATTACTGCGTGCGTGCTGTTTAATAGCAACTAAAGGCAGTTGGTGTCACTGCGTGCGTGCTGTTAAATCGCATTTGACCGCAGTCGCTATTACTGCGTGCGTGCTGTTTAATAGCAACTAAAGGCAGTTGGTGTCACTGCGTGCGTGCTGTTAAATCGCATTTGACCGCAGTCGCTATTACTGCGTGCGTGCTGTTTAATAGCAACTAAAGGCAGTTGGTGTCACTGCGTGCGTGCTGTTAAATTGCATTTGACCGCAGTCGCTATTACTGCGTGCGTGCTGTTTAATAGCAACTAAAGGCAGTTGGTGTCACTGCGTGCGTGCTGTTAAATCGCATTTGACCGCAGTCGCTATTACTGCGTGCGTGCTGTTTAATAGCAACTAAAGGCAGTTGGTGTCACTGCGTGCGTGCTGTTAAATCGCATTTGACCGCAGTCGCTATTACTGCGTGCGTGCTGTTTAATAGCAACTAAAGGCAGTTGGTGTCACTGCGTGCGTGCTGTTAAATCGCATTTGACCGCAGTCGCTATTACTGCGTGCGTGCTGTTTAATAGCAACTAAAGGCAGTTGGTGTCACTGCGGCTATTTTGTTACTTTACACTTGAGCCAAGTCGCTCTTACTGTGTGGTTGCTGTTTAATACCATCTGAAAGCAGTTGGTGTGACAGCGACTATTTTGTTACTTTACACTTGAACCAAGTCGCTCTTACTGTGTGATTGCTGTTTAATACCATCTGAACGCAGTCGGTGTGACAGCGACTATTTTGTTACTTTACACTTGAGCCAAGTCGCTCTTACTGTGTGGTTGCTGTTTAATACCATCTGAACGCAGTTGGTGTGACAGCGACTATTTTGTTACTTTACACTTGAGCCAAGTCGCTCTTACTGTGTGGTTGCTGTTTAATACCATCTGAACGCAGTCGGTGTGACAGCGACTATTTTGTTACTTTACACTTGAGCCAAGTCGCTCTTACTGTGTGGTTGCTGTTTAATACCATCTGAACGCAGTTGGTGTGACAGCGACTATTTTGTTACTTTACACTTGAGCCAAGTCGCTCTTACTGTGTGGTTGCTGTTTAATACCATCTGAACGCAGTCGGTGTGACAGCGACTATTTTGTTACTTTACACTTGAGCCAAGTCGCTCTTACTGTGTGGTTGCTGTTTAATACCATCTGAACGCAGTTGGTGTGACAGCGACTATTTTGTTACTTCACACTTGAGCCAAGTCGCTCTTACTGTGTGGTTGCTGTTTAATACCATCTGAACGCAGTCGGTGTGACAGCGACTATTTTGTTACTTTACACTTGAGCCAAGTCGCTCTTACTGTGTGGTTGCTGTTTAATACCATCTGAACGCAGTTGGTGTGACAGCGACTATTTTGTTACTTTACACTTGAACCAAGTCGCTCTTACTGTGTGATTGCTGTTTAATACCATCTGAACGCAGTCAGTGTGACAGCGACTATTTTGTTACTTTACACTTGAGCCAAGTCGCTCTTACTGTGTGGTTGCTGTTTAATACCATCTGAACGCAGTTGGTGTGACAGCGACTATTTTGTTACTTTACACTTGAACCAAGTCGCTCTTACTGTGTGATTGCTGTTTAATACCATCTGAACGCAGTCGGTGTGACAGCGACTACTTTGTTACTTTACACTTGAGCCAAGTCGCTCTTACTGTGTGGTTGCTGTTTAATACCATCTGAACGCAGTTGGTGTGACAGCGACTATTTTGTTACATAACACCTGAACGCATAACTATGGCTGGAAGGACAAAGAGAGGCAGAGAGTCACGAGGGCAAGCAGGCTCTGCATCTAGAGGTAACGCTGGTGATGGATGTGGTGCATCCTCTTCAGCACGTGGCCGTGGCCGCTCGTCCTTCTTTTCGGGATCTGGCCGTGTTGAGCCTCAACATGCTGAGAAATTAGTTGAGTGGATGACCAAGCCGTCCTCATCCTCCTCATCCTCTCTCACACAGACTGATTATAGTTTGTCTGGCAAAGCAGCTGCCAAGGCGTCCTCTACCCTCTGCACAATGGGATCACACAATCCTTCCCTAGTCCCACCGTGTCCTCCTGAGGAGTCCCCCGAACTGTTTCAACACAGTGTTGGGTACATGCTAGCTGAAGATGCACAGCGTTTTGAAGACTCCGATGACGGAACACTGATAGAGGAAGGCATTGATGTGAGCCCAGGGAGAGGGGGTGGCCGAGAGGGACAACAATCTGGGAGTGATGTTCCCCCAGCTGGAGCATACTGCCAGGTTGTCGCCAGTGATGATGAGGAGGGAGGGGATGATGAGGTCATTGACTCTACCTGGGTGCCTGGTAGGAGAGAGGAGGAGGAGGAAGAGGACGAGGCACAGGCACATCTTCAAAGAGGCAGGAAGCCCTCCAGGGGTCAGCTTAAGGGCAGTACACCAACTGCATTACGTGGCGCTGCTGTGTCTCAACGGTACAGCAAAAGTTCTTTGGTGTGGGCCTTTTTTGAAACCTGTCCATCAGATGCTACCTTTGCTGTTTGCAACATATGTCTCAAGCGTATCTCGCGTGGCCAAAACATCACCCGCTTGGGCACCACATGCTTGTCCAGACATATGTCGACCTGCCATGCAGCTCGTTGGCAGGCATACCAGAAAGACCCACACCAAAGACCAAAGCGGTCCTCCCCTTGCCCTTCTGTGACCTCAAACCCCACTAGACCCCTAGTCCTCTCTGCAGCCTGCACCGAAGGTGTAGAAATAGGTGTGTCACAACGTAGTAGTGGTAGTACATCCGGCCAATCTACTGATATTACCAGACAAATTTCCCTGCCCCAGCTGCTGCAGCGCCGAAAGAAGTACGCTCCCAGCCATCCACATGCCCAGCGGTTGAATGCTAGCTTAGCAAAATTGCTAGCACTTCAACTGCTACCTTTTCACTTGGTAGATTCTGCCCCCTTCCGTGAGTTTGTGGAATGTGCAGTACCTCAGTGGCAAGTACCCAAACGCCACTTTTTTTCACGGAAGGCGATTCCGGCTCTCTACCGGCATGTGGAAGGCAATGTCCATACCTCGCTGGACAGGGCGGTCAGTGGTAAGGTGCATCTTACCGCTGACTCATGGTCCAGCAGGCATGGACAGGGACGTTACCTGTCTTTTACGGCCCATTGGGTGACTCTGCTGGCAGCTGGGAAGGACGCAGGTCAAGGCACAGTAGTTTTGGAGGTTGTTCCACCACCACGCCTCCAAAACACTACAACTGCTTGTGACACACCTCTCTCCTCCACCCCCTCCTCTTCTTCTTCCTCTGTGGCCTCTTCCTGTGGTGATGTTGGCTCAGAACCAGCCGTGCTCCGTAGGCGTATGACGGGCTACGCAGGAATGCAGGCCAAGAGATGCCATGCGGTCCTAGAGCTGGTGTGCTTGGGAGACAGGAGCCACACTGGGGAAGAGGTTCTTTCAGCTCTGCAGGGGCAGGCTCATAGGTGGTTGACGCCACGCCAGCTGAAGCCTGGAATGGTGGTCAGCGATAATGGCACCAACCTCCTCTCTGCCCTGCGACGTGGAAAACTCACCCATGTGCCCTGTTTTGCGCATGTTCTCAATTTGGTGGTGCAGCGGTTCTTGGGCAGGTACCCTGGCTTACAGGATGTCCTGAGGCAGGCCAGGAAAGTCTGTGTGCATTTCCGGAGGTCATATAATGCCACTGCTCGGCTGACAGACCTCCAGAGGGAATACAACCTGCCCAAGAACCGCCTAATCTGTGACATGCCCACCAGATGGAACTCTACGTTGGCCATGCTGCAGCGGCTGCACACGCAGCAGAGGGCCATCAATGAGTACCTGTGCCAATATGGCAGCAGAACTGGCTCAGGGGAGCTTGGGTTTTTTTCACCACGCCAGTGGGCCTTGATCAGGGATGCATGCACTGTCCTGTCACCATTTGAGGAGGCCACGAGGATGGTGAGCAGTGACAGTGCATGCATCAGTGAGACTGTCCCGCTTATTCACATGTTGGAGCACACCTTACGTGGAATAATGGACAGGGCCCTTGAGGCAGAACAGAGGGAGGAAGAGGAGGACTTCCTTACCTCTCAAGGCCCCCTTTATCCAGACACTGTTCCTGCTTGCCCACCTGGAACACAGGAAGAGGAGGAGGAGGATGAGGAAGAGGAGGAGGAGGAGGATTGTATCAGCAGCATGGAGGTGGAGCCTAGCACTCAGCATCAACAGCAGCAGTCTTCAAGGGATCATTTACAGTCCCAAGGAACACGTGGACTTTTACGTGGCTGGGATGAGGTGGCTGAGGATCCTGTCGTCCTCAGTGACCCAGAGGACTGTGCCCCGAATGCCTCTGCAAACCTACGCTGCATGGCCTCCCTGATTCTGCAAAGCCTGCGTAAGGATCCTCGTGTACGTGCTATCAAGGAGAGGGATCATTACTGGCTGGCAACTCTCCTTGATCCACGTTACAAGAGTAAGGTAACGGATCTTATGTTGCCATCGCAGAGGGAGCAGAAGATGAAACTACTGCGGGAGGCCTTGCAGAAGGGTCTGTGCAATGCGTTCCCAGAACCGGGGGGATTACCAAAACCTGGCCCTGGACAACGTCTTGCTGAGGCTTCGGTGAGTCAGAGAAGGAGCGGTGGAGAAGGTGGCCGTCTGACCGATGCGTTCAGACAATTTTTTAGTCCGCAGCCCCAAGGTCTGACCGGTTCCAGCAACCATCGCCAGCGTCTGGTTTACATGGTCCGGGAATACCTAGCGGCAAGATCCGACTTGGACACCTTCCCCACGGAAAATCCTCTGGCTTACTGGGTCTTGAGGATGGATCACTGGCCAGAGCTTGCACAGTACGCAATTGAGCTACTGGCTTGCCCTGCATCCAGTGTTCTTTCAGAACGTACATTCAGTGCTGCTGGAGGCTTTGTGACCGATCACAGGGTACGCCTCTCCACCGACTCTGTTGATCGACTGACCTTCATCAAAATGAATCAGGCTTGGATCAACACCGGCTACCAAGCACCTGATGCTGATGTTACTGAATAAGAATTTTGTGTTGAAATATCAGATCCCTTTGAGACTGCTGATGCTGAGTGACTGTCCTGTTGTGCTGCTGATGGAATATCCTTCTCCTCCTCACTTTTCATGCTGTTAGCTAGTAAGAAATTTTGTTTTTCTGTGCTCCGCCACCAGTGCCTAAGGCCTAATTTTTCTGCCCCTGTTTAACAGGGGCGCCTAATAACAATTTTTGATGCAATACTTTGCACGTGGCCTAAGGCCTAATTTTTGTGCCCCTGTGTAACAGGGGCGTCTAATAACAATTTTTGATGCAATACTTTGCACGTGGCCTAAGGCCTAATTTTTGTGCCCCTGTGTAACAGGGGCGTCTAATAACAATTTTTGATGCAATACTTTGCACGTGGCCTAAGGCCTAATTTTTGTGCCCCTGTGTAACAGGGGCGTCTAATAACAATTTTTGATGCAATACTTTGCACGTGGCCTAAGGCCTAATTTTTGTGCCCCTGTGTAACAGGGGCGTCTAATAACAATTTTTGATGCAATACTTTGCACGTGGCCTAAGGCCTAATTTTTGTGCCCCTGTGTAACAGGGGCGTCTAATAACAATTTTTGATGCAATACTTTGCACGTGGCCTAAGGCCTAATTTTTGTGCCCCTGTCTAACAGGGGCGTCTAATAACAATTTTTGATGCAATACTTTGCACGTGGCCTAAGGCCTAATTTGTGTGCCCCTGTGTAACAGGGGCGTCTAATAACAATTTTTGATGCAATACTTTGCACGTGGCCTAAGGCCTAATTTTTGTGCCCCTGTGTAACAGGGGCGTCTAATAACAATTTTTGATGCAATACTTTGCACGTGGCCTAAGGCCTAATTTTTGTGCCCCTGTGTAACAGGGGCACCTAATAACAATTTTTGATGCAATACTTTGCACGTGGCTCCTTGTTGCGCTCCAATTACAGATATTGGGAGGGGTTGCAGTGTTATGTTGCGCCTACGGACACATTTTTATGCCCCTGTGTAACAAGGGCGCCTAATAACAATTTTTGATGCAATACTTTGCACGTGACTCCTTGTTGCGCTCCAATTACAGATATTGGGAGGGGTTGCAGTGTTATGTTGCGCCTACGGACACATTTTTATGCCCCTGTGTAACAAGGGCGCCTAATAACAATTTTTGATGCAATACTTTGCATGTGGCTCCTTGTTGCGCTCCAATTACAGATATTGGGAGGGGTTGCAGTGTTATGTTGCGCCTATGGACACATTTTTATGCCCCTGTGTAACAGGGGCACCTAATAACAATTTTTGATGCAATACTTTGCACGTGGCTCCTTGTTGCGCTCCAATTACAGATATTGGGAGGGGTTGCAGTGTTATGTTGCGCCTATGGACACATTTTTATGCCCCTGTGTAACAGGGGCACCTAATAACAATTTTTGATGCAATACTTTGCACGTGGCTCCTTGTTGCGCTCCAATTACAGATATTGGGAGGGGTTGCAGTGTTATGTTGCGCCTATGGACACATTTTTATGCCCCTGTGTAACAGGGGCACCTAATAACAATTTTTGATGCAATACTTTGCACGTGGCTCCTTGTTGCGCTCCAATTACAGATATTGGGAGGGGTTGCAGTGTTATGTTGCGCCTATGGACACATTTTTATGCCCCTGTGTAACAAGGGCGCCTAATAACAATTTTTGATGCAATACTTTGCACGTGGCTCCTTGTTGCGCTCCAATTACAGATATTGGGAGGGGTTGCAGTGTTATGTTGCGCCTACGGACACATTTTTATGCCCCTGTGTAACAAGGGCGCCTAATAACAATTTTTGATGCAATACTTTGCACGTGGCTCTTTGTTGCGCTACAATTACAGTATGTTTGAGGGGTGCCCTTTTTTCTACAATTTTGCTTTCCCAAAAAGATAATGCCACCCCCCCACCACCCCTAAAATAATCGAGATATTGTTCCCACACAGCACGTGCGCAACCAGTATTAAATTACTTTGTTCTTATAATAATTTAATGTTGTGCAGGGACATTTCTAAACATGTGCCACTACTAGAGACACACAGCAGGTGTGATATTTGAAGGAATTTTTCATTTTTTTTTTTCACTTTAAACATCATTAAAATCGCTGCTCCGCAAAAACGTCCGTTTTTAAAATATTTTTTTCGATTGATACATGTTCCCTGGGGCAAGACCCGGGTTCTGAAAGACGTTTACCAACATTAAATTGAATATTGGTCTTTAAAATGATCGTTTTTGAATTCGAACGTTCGAGTCCCATAGACTTCAATGGGGTTCTAAATGTTCGCGCGAACCCGCGGTCTGTTCGAACGTTCTGATGCGAACCGAACCCGGGTATGTTCGGCTCATCCCTACAGATGATTATAGAGCGTGTCTGTGTAGTGTGATTACTCAAATTAAAGGGCACCGAAGACCTATCTACATTGATTAAAGTGCATCTACGTACAGATTTCAACTTCTCCTTTACATTTGCTTATAAGCACCACAAATTTTTACAGCAAGGCAAATTCTTGCTTTCATCCAGAGTACCTCTATAGGGTTACAGTGGGAAGGCACCACCGGCACCCAAAGACCAATTTTTATGCACCTGTCTGACAGGTGCATATCATTGCAATTTTTTACAGCAAGGCAAATTCTTGCTTTCATCAAGATTATCTCCATAGGGTTATGGTGGGAAGGCGCCATGACACCCAAAGACCAATTTTAACGCACCCATTACTTCTATCCAAAGTCAAAGTGACACAAGAATTTATCCAAACAATCTCTAATCTTGTTCCCAGTGCACTACTTCGTGGCCTCAACATACACACTGGCTCCCCAGACCAAATTAAAGGCAGCTTGCAGCAAAATGTATTTTTTTGGCTTTAGAAAATCAATTATTGCTGCAGCAGATTCTAGACATGGTACAGATCTGCCACTTTACAGTTAGATTAAGGCAACCCCCCAGTCACTATATTGGAGGGTGTTTTATATTTTAGGTGTTCACTTTAAAAATATAAAAAAACACTGCTCATTTAAAAATGATGTTTTTCACCCCAAATTTTTTTTACTGATACATGTCCCCCAGGACAGGACCCAGACCCATATAACCGAAAGTTCGGGTGCGAACCGAACAGGGGTTCATTTGACCCATCCCTACTGATCACAGCTGACACACATGAATCCACAAATATCACAGAGAAAGATGTCCCATTTGAGGCTTCTTATTATCATAAACAGTTAGAAATGTTGGAGATCATGGAGGATCTATGTGATGAGGCTCAACACAAGATTTTAGTGAGATGATATCTAACCCTTATAACAATCCTATATTACATACAAAATGTTGACCAAAATCAATCTTTTACCCCCACCATGTAAAAAGTGAGTACATTAAAACCTTCTATGCAATGGTATATGAAGACTTTGTTAAACTCAACAGCAATTCACAACATAAGTGTCCATCTAACCTTAATCCACAAGAGAAAAAAGCCTTGGAGTGTCTTGAAACTAATAAGGAGAGTCATCTGTACTGCCGATAAAGGCGGAGGTGTGGTTATCCTCAAAAAAAAAGGATTACATACAGGAAGCCAATAGGTTATTGTCGGATACACATACCTATTTAAAAACTAAATAGAGACCCACTAATGGTGGATGAGACATATAAAGGGGGTGTGATAAATAAAGCTGTGAAAAAATTCCTAACAAGACAGCATTATAAAACACTGTACTTTTATGAAATCCCAAAGGTGCACAAGAATGCAGTTAACCCCAGTGGATGACCCATTATCACAAGCTTGGATGGCTTAAAATGTTACATCTGCCAATGTGTAGACTATTTATTGCAACCTATAGGGAGATCCCTTACGCGATTCATTGCATATCTTGGAACAACTAAAACATCAAAAGTGGTCATCTAGTTTTACTTTGTTGTCTTTATATATATTAAAACAATTCTGTTTAATTCTGATTATTTGAGTCCCCTTCAAGCTCAATTTATCAGTGACTGCACAGCATTTGCATTAGAGCACAATTATTTCCAATTTCAAGACTCATACTACCTACAGAAATCCGGAACAGCTATGGGAGCTAATTTTTCTCCATGTTAATCCAACTTATTTATGGGCTTTTGGGAGGAAAGGCACATCCGGAGAAATAACCCCTTCAGCCAATATCTGATATACTATAAGCAATATATTGATGATATCATTAACATCTGGGAGGGGCCTCCAGATGTGCTTTCAAAATGTGTTGAATAGTGCAATACTAATCCGTATAATATTTGGTTTACTTTTGTTTCCGATCCTAAGAATCTGGTATTCCTATAACTTGTATCATCATGGGATGAGTATCTCTACATTGTATCCAAAACCCATTTCCTCTTATTTGCACCAGAATAGTTGCCATTTAGCAAGTTGGAAACAGAATATGCCATACAGTCAATACCATAGACTCAGGAGAAACTGCACCCATACAGCAGATTATCTGGAGCAAGTGAAAATACTACATAAGAAATGTATTGAAAAATGTTATAGAGGAACATATTCAAAATGCATCCAACCAGTATATGGAAGTACCAAAAGGTGATGCAGAGAATCCCACTAACTCCAAACCGCCCAGAGATTGTACAACTTAATGTATCACTAACTACCATAGCCAACACTGGGCAATTAAAAACACAATAAAGAAATATTGTCCAATACTGTTAAAAGATCCAACTCTATCCAAGACATTGCCCACCAGACCTAATACTGTATTTAGAAGGGCACGAAACATCAAGAGTCGTATAGCACCAAGTAACATTAAAGGCTCTAAACCTAAAATTAGTAACTTACCTTATATGTTTAACATTCAAGGTACCTTTAGGTGCAAACAAAAAACAACTGCATGGCAATAAAATGCCATAAATCTTTCCCCTTTTTTGTAGACACTATAACTTATGTGCAAAAAAATCAATATATGCTTATTGCAATTTTTATTACCATATTTTATTACCATTTTTATATGTAGAAGAATACATATTGGCTTAAACTGGAGGAAAAAATTTGCTTTTAAAAAAAAAAAAAAATGGGCATATTTATTATAGCAAAAAGTACAAAATATTGTTTTATTTTCAAGATTTTCGCTCTATTTTTGTTTATAACGAGAAAAAAAAAAAACACAGAGATGATAAAAAAAACACCAAAAGAAAGCTCTATGTGTTGGGGAAAAATACATCAATTTTGTTTGGGTACAGCATTGCACGACCGTGCAATTGTCAGTTAAAGCAACGCAGTGCTGTATCGCAAAAAATGGCCTGGTCATTGAGCAGCCAATTCTTCTGGGGCTGAAATGGCTAAACTGTATATGTGAAATTGAGTAAATGGTAAAATATTTACAAGGCAAAGTGGGTCAATTCCACAACACATGGCTCTCCTGGCTATATATAAAAGAGAAATACAATACAAGCAACTATTTTTTACTACGTTAAGGACTGACCGAGGGGCAAATGAGCTAGTGGATCTTCCAATAAGGACTGGCTGAGAGGCAAATGAGCTAGTGGATCTTCGAATCTCTTTTCTCTCTCTCTACTGAATTATTTCTTAATCACCTATGTTGTTGTTGTTGTTTTAGTCTTTTAAACAATAATGAGAACAATTTAACAAAGATGTACCCACCTTCATACCATTATTTTAAAGCACAAGGCAATCCCACTTTGGCAAAGTAGGAGAGACTGAATGTGGATTGAACAGCAGATGTGGCATCCCCATTCAGCATCTTATCATCGGTCTCCAAAAATAATCAAATATAAACTTTTCTTTATACTAGATCACTGTAATAAGTGCTGTTACAGTTTTCCTTGTTGATAAACATTATCATGTCATTTTTACTGTCCATTACAATATGTTGCAAATAACTGAATTTTATTGTAATGACTGTACATTGTACTATAAAACTATGCGGTTAAATAAAAAGTAAAATAAAAGCTCCAAAACGAATGTATGCTCTATGCAGGGTGAAAACGATATTCCCCAAAGACACATAAAACTCACAAGCCTATGTCCTCCACAGTGTGCATGAAATAATCATGCTCTCAAGTCGCATTCTGTCAGAGATGTGAGAGAATAACAGCACTCTCATTTTCAGAGCAGCATGAAGATGGTGGTATGCATCTGTGACTTTGACTCACAACCATGGTAAATTTTCCAACGGTTGCCAGGAGACATCACAGGTGCATGCTTTGTGGTTACATTTTAATTCAAATGTGCTACTTTTGCCATCAGCAGCAAAAACAGATAAACATGAAATAATCCTTGTCTTCTTTGTCTCTATCACTTCCAATTTCACTCACTAAGCTGTCCATAAGTAACTGACAGAGCCGAAAATTAACCCTGCACAGCAAAGCTGCCTGTGTGTGTGTGTGTAGACTTGGCCAAGTCATCAACTTTGGTACACAATGAAAAATGAAGTGAATTGAAGAGAATATATTACAACTAGAGCAGACATATTCCTAGATGGCAGTCAGTATCATTATAGCAAAATGGGAGGTCGGCACTTCCAAACGCCTCCTGCTCAATATGTCAAAATAAAGATTTTGATAAATAAATAAAAAAAAAAAAAAAAAAAAAAAAATATATATATATATATATATATATATATATATATATATATATATATATATATATATATATATATGAATATATATATATATATAACATTTATCTTGACCTGGCATCTGATATTTCTGTTTTTTGGTGAAATTACTGTGTCTCACAGATGCTTTCATAAAAGCGGATCCTTCCATTTTCATGGAAGGTCTGCCTTAAATTTTAAATGGTGATAACAGTGGAATATGCTGGGCAATGTGCATCAGCATTAGGGATGAGCTTTCTGTTCGAGTCAAGCATGAGTTCGACTCGAACATCGGCTGTTCGAACATTATGGGGCGTCCGCGCCAAATTCGAGCTGCGTGTCACGCCCCATAATGCACTGCGTCATCGCAGTGCATTGCTGGCTGATGATTGGCCAAGCATGCACTATGACCCGCATGCTTTGGCCAATCACAGCGCCGTCAGCAAAGAGAGCCATAATTGGCCAAAGGCAGTATATACTATATATATATGTATATATATATATATATATATATATATATATATATATATATATATATATATATATATATATATATATATATATAAAGGCTTGTATGTGTGTATATATATATATATATATATATATATATAGTCTAGCCAGGCCTATACCTGACTGTAGGTCATTTCTGGAGTGTGTGTTCAAAGACACTTTCAGGCAGGTGACTCAGTGAGCTGCAGTGCATTTAATATATATATTGTGACAGGAAGTCAGGTAAATCTGTGGGTGTTGTCACAGACGGAACTTACCTTTTTGCTCGTTTAGACAATACACCAATCGTTATTAGGCGTCGGCTGGAAAATGTAGCCAGGAAGGCTAAGGGCCGTTGCAAGACTCCAGCTGTTCAGAGTGAGGCAATTAAGGCCTCTATAAAAAGTCCAAAGGATTACCACTAATTGGCTGCATCACTCCTAAGGCTGTGTGAGTAGGAGAGCAGTGCCAGAAGGTCTTCTGTGGAGGTGAGGAGAGGATTGATTTTTTCTGTGTGAAACAAAATCAAAAGACTGAAGGTGAAGGGTGGGGCATGAAATGTCCCCGCCCCCACCACCTATAGGATTGTGTCATACCAAGAAATTAATTAAAGTTTAAAATTAAAAAAAAAAAAAATGTTTTACTTACCTATGATTGGTGGAGCTTTTGTTGACAGTTGCCCTTAACAACGATCCTCTAGCCCTATAAAAAAGAATGAGGATGCGTCATCTGGGGCAGAAGAACAGAGAAGTTTTGGAGAAGCACATTCTGCGTTCACTTACCTGTCATGGAGCAGTTACTGCTTCAGATGATGGACCGGGCCGCGGCTGTGAATGGGGATAGCTGGATGCGGCAGTGCCTCTCTCTCCCCGGTTCTTCTCCGGTGTTTTCTTCTCCTCCCTATTCTGCTGCCCGTGATGTTTTCGCCTGCCCTGCGGTGCCGAGTACTTCTTCCATGGCACATCCGTGTATCATCCCCCCCGCACCTCCAGTTTCTGTCTCCGGTCTTTCGGCTGCGGTGGGTGGCAGTTCCGCTGTGTCTCTCCGCCCGATGGCATCGTCACCGCCTACGTCATCGGCTTTTGGTCCTGCCTTCTCTGACGACGTCATTCGGCCTTCCCCTTCGGCTGGCGTTGCTGGGGCGGGCGCCGTTCGTTCTGCTAGGTCTACACAGTGGCAGCCCAAGCGTCCCCGCAGGTTCGAATCCCCGCCTAGCCGAGTTGCTGGAAAACAGATTAAGTAACAGTTATTAAGTTTGATTAATCTGATATTGTTTATTAAGGTTGTTTGGCTTCTCTAATGGTTCTGTTTGTGCTTCTAGAGCTATTTCTTCAGCTGGTCTGCCTCCATCACAGCCTGTCAATCCGGTTGTCGTGGCAACGGGTGCTAAACAGATGCCTGGGAAGAAGCGCCTCTGTAAATCAAAAGGTATGGTAATGCCTTCTGATGTTTTGCTGTGTTTTTCTTTCTTTTATGGTCGTCAATTAAATTCTCCCAGTTTCTTGATACAGTTCATTCTTTGTCGACGGATCCTGTTGACATTTGTCAAGAACTTGGATCTCCTGGATCGGTCTTTTCTCCAAATCTGCTGCCAGCAGGGTCTGCGAATGCCTTATCCGGGATGGTTTCCGCTCCTGCTGGTGAGTTTGGTGATTCATCTCAATTTGGGGAATTTCTTTCTTCCTTTTCTAAATTTACCCGAGTTTCGGATTGTGTGTCGGGAGTTTGGTGTTCCATTGGCTGAGGAGAAATCTGTTTATCCCACGTCTTGTCTTGACTTTCTGGGTGTTCAGATTGATACGGTTTCCATGGAGTTCCATCTTCCTGACGACAAGATTGTGAAGATTAGGATTTTGTTGGATTTCATTCTTTCCAAGAGTAAGGTTAGGTTGAAAAGTTTGCAATCTCTTCTTGGTTTGTTGGCTTTTGCATCCAGGGTTTTGCCAATGGGTCGGGTGTTTTCTAAGAGGTTGTATAGGGCTATTTCAGGTATTTCATCTCCTTTCGTAAGAATTACTTCTGGAATTAGGGAAGATCTTCGTGTTTGGCGTAGTTTTTTAGTCAAGTTTAATGGAAATTGTTTGTGGCAGGCTCCTTTTTGTTCTGCATCTGCTCTTCATCTACATACGGATGCCACTGGATCTTGTGGGTATGGTGCTTATTGGGACGGCCATTGGTCTGCTGATGCTTGGCCTGAATCTTGGAAGGTTTCTGGTTTGACGTCTAATATTGTTTTGTTGGAGATTTTTCCGGTTTTGGTGGCTTTGGAATTGTGGGGTAATAATTTCAGGAATCGTCGTATTTTGCTTTTTTCCGATAATAGAGGTGTAGTTTTTGCTATCAATTGCTTGGCATCTAAATTTCTACCTGTTATTGCTATACTTAGATTATTGGTGTTTAAATGTTTAGAGCTTACTATTTGGCTTAAGGCAAAATACGTTCCGGGACGTGATAATCTTATTGCTGACGCTTTATCCCGTTCCCAGATGCAGGAATTTCGACGGTTGGTGCCGGAAGCGGATCCTGTTGGCCTATTTTGCCCTCCACACTTATGGGAACTTCAATGAATCCGGTTTTTGCTGCCATTAAGTGTTCCTTGGCACACTCCATGTGGGCGTCTTATAAGGCCGCGTGGACGTTGTGGTACTCTTTCTGGTGTTCTTCTGGATGTGCTCAACCCCTTTTTTCTGAAAGTTCGGTTCTGTGCTTTCTTAATTTTCTAATGTCTCGCAGTTATTCGTACTCACATGTTGTTAAGACTCTTTCCGGTGTTTCCTTCTTTATGCGCCTGCAAGGTCTCAGGTCTTGTATGTCTTTTTTCTCAGTCAAGCACGCCTTGCAGGGCTACAGGAAGGAACATTTGGTCGCTGATGATAGATTGCCGATCTCTGTTGGGCTTTTGGGTCGTCTTTGTGACGTTTCTAAGGAGGTCTGTTTTTCTCCTTATGAATCCCTTTTGTTTTCCTTGGCTTTTTGTTTGTGTTTTTTCGGGGCCTTTCGGGTTTCGGAATTGTTGCCACGGAAGGTTATTGATGGCTCCGGTTTGTTTTTTCGGGATGTTTTTGTTAAGTCAGATTTGATTCAGATTTTGCTGCGTAAAAGTAAGAATGATCCCTTGGGACATGGTAGGTGGATTACCTTGCGGGTTGATCCCAGCTCTCGCTATTGTGTTTGCTCATTACTTAAACGATTTTTGGAAGTGAGACCTGTTTTTCAATTGCAATTGTTGATTCATGTCACGGGTGCTCCGGTGACTATTTATCAGTTCCAGGCTGTTCTGCGTAGATGCCTCAAAGCATTACGGTTAGGACACCTGCGGTTCTCATCTCACTCTTTTCATATCGGTGCAGCCACTACAGCAGCTATGGTTGGTCTTAATGAAACTATGATTAAGAAAATTGGTGGTTGGAGGTCTAATTGTTATAGATCATATGTTAGACCTAATTTTCAATTTTAATTTTAGATGCCAAATATAACGTATGGATCATAGGACACTCTTATGTTTACTGGGCTCAGAAGAGAGCTGAATGGAGAGTTTATGGCAAAAATTTGGGTTTACCACATCATTATTTTATTGTTTTGGGCTACGGGGTATGCTTTGGTCCAATTTGCGTTCTGTTTTGTCTCATTTGCATATTTGTTGGCCGGTACCTCAGATCATCATTTTACACCTCTCTGGTAATGATCTTGGTAAACGCAAAACTTTAGAATTAATTTCGCAGATTAAGCTCGATATATTGTGTTTGCATTCTGTTTTACCTAATACTGTTTTAGTCTTTTCTGAAATTATCCCTCTGGATTGGATTGGTTGCTCTGTTCGGAGCGTAAATATTTAGAAAGAATTCGGAAAAGACTAAATAGGTCATTGGATAAATTTATGCCTCTGGTTCGTGGTATGTCTTTTAGGCACGTGAACTTGGAAGGCGGTTTGCCTGGTTATTATAGACCAGACAAGGTGCATTTATCCGATGTTGCCATTGACATTTTGAATTTAGACTTTCAAACCTGTGTGGAATTGGCTGTCGCCTTGGTGGGGTGCCATGCCCCTTAAATTTGGGCCTGGCGTGTGGGATGATATTTTCATTTTATTTAGCTTGAGCTTAAATGGCTAAGCTATTTTTTATTATTATAGGTTATATATATATATGGTTATATGCTAATAAAATGAGTTAATATTTTAAATCGATTATTTAATTTTGATTTAAGAATTGTTTGATAAAATACAATTCCTTTATACCTATAATAAAGGCCACGGCCATTTCATACCGCAGGTATAATTTGTAGTTTTATTTATTTATCCATAGTAATATTATATTGGTTTTAAACAGGGCTTTTTTTCAGGGGGAACTTGGGGGAACTCAGTTCCACCACCTCTGGCTCAGACCATTTGGTGCCTGCTCACCACAATCACTTGTAAACACAGAAGTCTGGTTTCTGTGTTTACAAGTGACAGCTCTGCACTCTGTGTGTAACCCCCCCGGAACTCTGCACTCTGTATGTAATGCAGTCCTGGTATTTAATGCCCCTTTAAGACCCTCCTACTGTTTGTGAAATCTGAACAGGGTCGTGGTTGAGTTCCTGCACCTATTTTCTGAGAAAAAAAGCTCTGGTTTTAAATGGTTATGACTACAGTCCCATATTGTTTTGTGCTGTATGACCAGCACTGTCTACCCAGCAGTAGGCTGTGTTAGACTTCATAGATAGGTTCCTGTGTGGAAGGTAGACGCCCAAAGTGGCTAGGAGTTATTTTATGTTTGATTTTGTGTATGCTGTTTGGATGCTTGCAATTGTTTTCCAGCAAGATGGAAAAATAAACTAAAAACTTTGTTTTCAACCGTCTTCGACTGCCAGTCTTTATAAATTCAGTGTGTGGTGAACCCATCCAAGGGGTCACAAACCCCGCTACTGAGCTAACCCCTCACATAATTTTATATATATATACACACACACACACATACACATACACACACACACACACATACACAGTTGCAATAAAAGTAGGTGAACCCTTTTGGAATGATATGGATTTCTGCACAAATTGGTCATAAAATGTGATCTGATCTTCATCTAAGTCACAACAATAGACAATCACAGTCTGCTTAAATTAATAACACACAAAGAATTAAATGCTACCATGTTTTTATTGAACGTACCATGTAAACATTCACAGTGCATGTGGAAAAAGTATGTGAACCCTTGGATTTAACCACTTGAGATCCGCGCTATGGTCGAAAGACATCCACAGCGCGGCTCTCAAGTGCCCGATGGACGTCCCTGGATGTCCTGTTGTTGTTGTTCCCTGTGCGCGCCACTGGGGGCGCGCAGCGGGGAAACAACGTGCCCGGCGCATCGTTCGGGAGCCAGTGCGAGTGCCTGGTGGCCGCGATGTCCGCCAGACACACGCGATCGTCGGTTACACAGCAGGACGTGGAGCTCTGTGTGTAAACACAGAGCTCCACGTGCTGTCAGGGAGAGAGGAGACCGATCTGTGTCCCTTTACATAGGGACACAGCGTCGGTCACCTCCCCCAGTCAGTCCCCTCCCCCCACACAGTAAGAACACAATGAGGGAATACATTTAACCCCTTCCTCACCCCCTAGTGTTAACCCCTTCACTGCCAGTCACATTTATACAGTAATTAGTGCATTTTTGTAGCACTGATCACTGTATAAATGTGAATGGTCCCAAAATTGTGTCAAAAGTGTCCGATACGTCCGCAGCAATATCGCAGCCCTAAAAAAAAAAAAAAAACGCAAATCGCCGCCATTACAAGTAAAAAAAAAAAAAAAATCATAAATCTATCCCCCATTTTGTAGGCGCTATAGCTTTTGCGCAAACCAGTCGCTTATTGCGATTTTTTATTTTTTTACAAAAATACGTCGAAAAATACGTATCGGCCTTAACTGAGAAAAAAAATATAAAAAAAAAAAAAATTGGCATATTTATTATAGCAACAAGTAAAAAATATATATATATTTTTTTAAATTGTCGCTCTTTTTTTGTTTATAGCGCAAAAAATAAAAACCGCAGAGGTGATCAAATACCACCAAAATAAAGCTCTATTTGTGGGGAAAAAAGGACGTCAATTTTGTTTGGGAGCCACATCGCACGACCGCGCAAATGTCAGTTAAAGCGACGCAGTGCCGGAAGCTGAAATTTCGCCTGGGCACGAAGGGGGTTTATGTGCCCAGTAAGCAAGTGGTTAATAACTGGTTCAACCTCCTTTGGCAGCAATAACTTCAACCAAACGTTTCCTGTATGAAAAGTAGATGAAAGATGGATAGCCACACTCCAAAAAAAAATGTGCAGGTTGTCTTTTATTCAAATAAACAGCAAATACATCACCGAATCATAAAACAGGAACAGGGGAACAGCCGACGTTTCGCACAAGATTAGTGCTTATTCATGGCTCAATAAGCCATGAATAAGCACTAATCTTGTGCGAAACGTTGGCTGTTCCCCTGTTCCTGTTTTATGATTCAGTGATGT
Source organism: Rana temporaria (assembly GCF_905171775.1). Lineage (NCBI taxonomy): Eukaryota > Metazoa > Chordata > Amphibia > Anura > Ranidae > Rana > Rana temporaria. Next base: position 304,345,236 of record NC_053492.1, read on the forward strand.
GTTTGCTGTTTATTTGAATAAAAGACAACCTGCGCGTTTTTTTTTGGAGTGTGGCTATCCATCTTTCATCTACTTTTCATGCTTGCCCAGTGCACTGCCAGCACCCTTGGAATCCTGTTTTAAACGTGTGACCATATAGTAGCCCCACCTAGAGCGGTGACTCTCTTTCTTGCAAACGTTTCCTGTAGTTGCAGATCAGACGTGCACAACGGTCAGGAGTAATTCTTGACCATTCCTCTTTACAGAACTGTTTCAGTTCAGCAATATTCTTGGGATGTCTGGTGTGAATGACTTTCTTAAAGTGGAGGTTCCCCTAAAAATAAACTTTTAACATTGCATTTATGAGATTAATGACTATTAGAATCCGCCGCTTCCGGGTATGATGGTCGGGACTGGGTGTTCCTACTTGATTGACAGGCATCCGACCGACGCATACAGCGCGTCACGAGATGCCGAAAGAAGTTGAACGTCGGCGCGGCTCTATACGGCGCCTGCGCACCGACGTTCGGCTACTTTCGGAAAATCGTGACGCGATAGATGCGACCGTCGGAAGCCTGTCAATCAAGAAGGAACGCCCAGTGCCGAAGACCATACACAGAAGCGGCGGAGAAGATGTATCTCTAAAACGGTAAGTACTGCTTCATTTTTAAAAAAAACTAGCCGATTCCCCTAGACAAAATGAGCATGAATCTAATCTTAAAATTTATTTTGAGGGGGAACTACCGCTTTAAGGTCATGCCACAGCATCTCAATCGGGTTGAGGTCAGGACTCTGACTGGGCCACTCCAGAAGGCGTATTTTCTTCTGTTTAAGACATTCTGTTGTTGATTTACTTCTATGCTTTGGGTTGTTGTCCTGTTGCAACACCCATCTTCTGTTGAGCTTCAGCTGGTGGACAGATGGCCTTAAGTTCTCCTGCAAAATGTCTTGATAAACTTAGGAATTCATTTTTTCTTTGATAGCAATCCGTCCAGGCCCTGACGCAGTAAAGCAGTCCCAAACCATGATGCCCCCACCACCATACTTCACAGTTGGGATGAGGTTTTGATGTTGGTGTGCTGTGCCTCTTTTTCTCCGCACATAGTGTTGTGTGTTTCTTCCAAACAACTCAACTTTGGTTTAATTTTTCCACAGAATATTTTGACAGTACTGCTGTGGAACATCCAGGTGCTCTTGTGCAAACGGTAAATGTGCAGCAATGTTTTTTTTGGACAGTAGTGGCTTCCTCTGTGGTATCCTCCCATGAAATCAATTCTTGTTTTACATATCATAGATTCGCTAAAAGGGATGTTAGCATATGCCAGAGACTTTTGTAAGTCTTTAGCTGACACTCTAGGATTCTTCTTCACCTCATTGGGCAGTCTGCACTGTGTCTCCTAGGGAGAGTAGCAGCAGTGCTGAACTTTCTCCATTTATAGACAATTTGTCTTACCATGGACTGATGAAGAGCAAGGCTTTTGGAGATGCTTTTATAACCCTTTCCAGCTTCATGCAATTCAACAATTCTTAATCGTAGGTCTTCTGAGAGCTCTTTTGTGCGAGGCATCATTCACATCAGGCAATGCTTCTTGTGAAAAGAAAACCCAGTACTGGTGTTTGTTTTTAATAGGGCAGGGCAGCTGTAACCAACACCTCCAAAAAGAGGGGGGATAGGGGTGGGACTTTAAATGAGGCATATAGAGATACTACCATAGGCCTCCATCCATGTAAATAGATAAAAAATGGGGGAGGTTGGGACTTTATATGAGATGCAATTTTAGCAATATGCAATTAAATATAAACATGGAAAAAAAATGTTACCATGTGGCCAGGCTCAACGTTGTCAACCAAAAAGCACTATACCAAATTAATCTGTCTAACTGATGTAAGTAAAAACAGAGGTTTAGTTGCAAGCATTTGCAAATACCTGGGAAGCTGCAGCGCCTGCGACATGGCACTCTGTGTAGCTGCAGTCCTAACTATGAATTTAAGGTCTCCTGAAAGGTAGCCCAGGTGTGCTAATCAATAGGCAGAGGACAGGTGATATCCTAAAGCCCGCCCCTACCTAAAGTTGGTATGGCAAAAGAGTGCACTGGAAAACAAAAGAAAAATAGGAGTGGAGCAAAAACCCTGCCCAACAAACCAATATACCACCAAACTAAAGCAGACTAACTCAAACTGGGTCTGCCAGTAAAAAAATGACAATGCATAAATAAACTGATCGGTGGTAAATCTGTGCAGACACTCCATTCCACTCCTAAATCGCATCTCCATCCCTGAATAATGTTCAACCAACACTTCCAATCTCATCTCATTGATTGGAATCCAGTTGGCTGACACCTCACTCCAATTAGCTCTTGGAGATGTCATGGGTTCACATACTTTTTCCACCCGCACTGTGAACACTGTGAATGTTTACATGGTGTGTTCAATAAAAACATGGTAACATTTAATTCTTTGTGTGTTATTAGTTTAGGCAGACTGTGGTTGTCTATTGTTGTGACTTAGATGAAGATCAGATCACGTTTTATGACCAGTTTGTGCAGAAATTCATATCATTCCAAAAGGGTTCACAAACTTTTTCTTGCAAATATATAAATATATATATATATATATATATATATATATACATACATACACACACATACATATACACAGGCTTGTATATGTATAGTCTAGCCAAGCCTATACCTGACTGTAGGCCATTCCTGGAGTGCGTGTTCAAAGACACTTTCAGGCAGGCAGTCGACTCAGTGAGCTGCAGTGCATAAAATATATATAGTCTCCTACATATATATCCACTGCATTCTAGTCCAGCCAAGCCTATACCTGACTGTAGGCCATTCCTGGAGTACGTGTTCAAAGACACTTTCAGGCAGGCAGGAGACTCAGTAAGCTGCAGTGCATTTAATATATATATATATATATATATATACAGTTGTGTTCAAAATTATTCAACCCCCCAATGCTGTAAAGGGTTTTAGGGAATTTAGTGTACATTTGTAATTGTATTCAGAATGAAATCCTACAAGGACTTCTTAAAGAACCATATGCAACTAAAATGACATCAATCGGTTTTGTAATACAGTAGTAAATATTTATTTTGTGAATTCTTCATTTACACAATTATTCAACCCCTTAAAGACTACCACTCTGAAGAACAGAGGTTCATTGAAGTGTATTCAATCAGGTATTGAAAACACCTGTGGATGTCAAGGAGCAGCAATAAAGCCTAATATGCATTAATTAGGCAGTTTTAAAATGACTGTGATACTCAGCTCCTTCTAGACATTTACTGGTGTGGTTACAAACATGGTGAGGTCAAGAGAATGATCCAGGAAGACAAGAGAAAAGGTGATTATTCTTCACAGGAAGGGCAATGGCTATAAGAAGATTGCAAAGATGTTAAACATACCAAAAGACACCATAGGAAGCATCATTCGCAAATTCAAGGAAAAGGGCACTCTTGAAACTCTACCTGGTCGTGGCAGAAAGAAGATGCTGACTTAGACTGCTGTGCGCTACCTGAAGCGTAGAGTGGAGAAAAGTCCCCTTGTGACTGCTGAGGAACTGAGAAAAGATTTGTCAGATGTGGGTACTGAAGTTTCTGCTCAGACAATACAGCGCACACTGCGTAATGAAGGCCTCCATGCCAGAACTCCCAGGCGCACCCCCTTGCTGTCTCTAAAGAATAAGAAGAGTCGACTGCAGTATGCCAAAAGTCATGTGGACAAACCACAAAATTTTTCGGATTGTGTTCTGTGGACTGATGAAACTGTTTGGGCCCATGGATCAACGCTATGTTTGGAGGAGGAAGAACAAGGCCTATGATGAAAGGAACACCTTGCCTACTGTGAAGCATGGCGGGGGTTCAATCATGCTTTGGGGCTGTTTTGCTTCTGCAGGTACAGGGAAGCTTCAGCGTGTGCAAGGTACCATGAATTCTCTTCAGTACCAGGAGATATTGGATGACAATGTGATGCAGTCCGTCACAAACCTGAGGCATGGGAGAAGTTGGACCTTTCAACAGGACAATGATCCCAAGCATACCTCCAAGTCCACTAGAGCATGGTTGCAGATTAAAGGCTGGAACATTTTGGAGTGGCCATCGCAGTCACCAGACTTAAATCTGATTGAGAACCTCTGGTGGGACTTAAATAAAGCAGTTGCAGTGCGCAAGCCTAAGAATGTGACTGAACTGGAGGCTTTTGCCCATGACGAATGGGCGAAGATACCCGTAGATCGCTGCAAGACACTTGTGTCAAGCTATGCTTCACGTTTAAAAGCTGTTATAACTGTAAAAGGATGTTGTACTAAGTACTAAGATTGAATGTCACTTGGGGGTTGAATAAAACTGATAATGATGTGAGCACAGAAAAGACATTTGTGGTTATTTTATTATAAATGTTATGTTATATTTGTCTGGCCTCTTTGATTTAATTGTAAGCAGGATGACTGAATGATCAAAATCAATGTCAAACTGGCCAAAACAATCAATTTCAGTGGGGGGTTGAATAATTTTGAATACAACTGTATATATACACACACATACACACACACACACAGGCTTGTGTGTATATATATATATATATATATATATATATATATATATATATATATAGTCTAGACAAGCCTATACCTGATATTAGGCCATTCCTAGTGTGCGTGTTCAAATACACTTTCAGGCAGGCAGGTGACTCAGTGATCTTCAGTGCATAAAAATATATTTCTTGATCATACATCACGGGACACAGAGCCTTAATTACTTAATGGGTTATGTAGTCACCACAGGTGATTGGACACTAGCAAACCCAATTAAAATTGAGTTCCTCCCCTATATAACCCCTCCCAAATGGAGAGTATCTCCGTTTTTTTGCCAGTGTTAAGGTGGTTGGTCACATTTAACATGGGCTAAGAAGAAAAATGCTCTTTTGATGGTCTGGCTTTGGAGACCTAGGAGCTATAACCGGATCCATTCCTCGGCTGATGTCAAAGGCCTAAGATGGTTGGTACCCAGGCCTCGTGTAAGAAGAAACAAGGTTTTCCTGTAATGTCTCTCTGCAGAGGTCTGGGCTCTGGGATCCAGACTTTGATGTACTAATACATCTGTGGCACGAAAAGTTTCTGGCAGAGTCTTCTACGGGTCCAGGTATGAGTTTTTTTCTAATAAAACCCTTGGTAAACCTGAAGCTTGGCACAAATTGCCCGCCGTGATGGGTAAAAGTTGGAACTACTTTTAGTACCTTTCTTACGGCGTGGATAAAGTAAGAAGAGGAAAATTTTATTTATGTATTATATTATTTTGAGTAGTATGTCTTTCCTGGTTCTTGGTTCTCACCACTGGAGGGAGTAAGTGCAAACCTGGGGCCAGATCCACATATCTATTGATACGCCGTGTGATTTCAAAGTTCCCGCGTCGTACCTTTGTTTTGTATCCACAAAACAAGATACGACGGAATGAGGGATCGATCCGACAGGTGTACGTCTTAGTACGCCGTCGGATCTTAGGTGCATTTTTCCGGCGGCCGCTAGGTGGCGTTTCCGTCGAATTCCGCGTTTAGTACGCAAATTAGCTAGATACGGCGATCCACGAACCTACGTCAGGCCGGCACATTTTTTTACGTCGTTTGCGTTCGGCTTTTTCCGGCATATAGTTACCCCTGCTCTTATGAGGCGTACTCAATGTTAATTATGGCCGACGTTCCCGCGTCGAAATTTTAATTTTTTACGTTGTTTGTGTAAGTCGTTCGCGAATAGGGATTTGCGTAGAATGACGTCACCGTCGTAAGCATTGGCTTGTTCCGGTTTAATTTCGAGCATGCGCACTGGGATACCCCCACGGACAGGGCATGCGCGGTTTAAAAAAAACATCGTTTACGTCGGGTCACAACGTATTTACATAAAACACGCCCTCATCACATCGATTTGAATTGCGCGCCCTTACGCCGCCAAAGATACACTACGCCGCCGTAACTTACGGCGTGCATTCTTTGAGGATCCAAAAAAAAATAGTAAGTTACGGCGGCGTAGTGTATCTTAGATACGCTACGCCTGGCGGAAATATGTGTCGATGTACGTGGATCTGCCCCCTGGTGTTTTCTTACATAGCCTTCCAGGATACATGCTCAGTGAACTCCATCAAATATAACATTACTCACCTCCTTCCACTGCAGGCTCTGCCACAATACGTATACAGGGGTCCATAATGATGCCCCCAGTAATCTCTCCCCCCTCTTCCTCGTCTCCTGGGCACCACAATGACAGCGGTGCATGTGTGCATGTGCACGCCGGGAGTGTGGCTTTACTGTCTAATTGAGACATGGATAGGGGGAGGGCCAAGTGGTTGCTAGTGATCCGTGCACAATGCAGGACACCTGTGTGCAGGCGCCAAGAGGCTGGTTCAAAATCTCAGCATGCCAGAGCCTTCTGTAAGTGGCATGGACACAGAGCTGTGGATTGAACCAGGCAAACCTAAGACACCTACTCAGCATCAGGTTGTGCAGTGAGCTGATATTTTTTGTATTGTAAGACTATAGCACAACAGTGATTGCATTTGTATTTGTGGATAGTACATTTGCTTTGCAGTAAGCACTATGTCCCCGAGAAGAGGGTCTAGGGCGAGTAAAAGGGGCACCAGAAAATCACTGCGTATGGCTAAGGAGTATGAGCTTGCCTGCAGTTTACCAACCCCCTCTGTCAGCCTAATAGCAGCCTCACAGGATGAACCCATGTCTGGTTTTGCAGCTTCTCCTATGGCAGCTCCTGTATACATCACTGAGGATGCTTTAAAAGTTGCTTTGGATGACTTAGAAGGCAGGATTGCTAATATTGTCGCAACCTCCTTGAGAGATAGCAGAAAATGGGTAGATCCCCTTCATCTGCTCTAGCTCTCTTTTCAGATGAGCCTTCTGAGGGTGAGAAAATCCCTTTCTGGAGATGAGGATCATGTGCAGTCTGAGGACTCAGAGTACTAGAGGACTCCTGTGACTTCTCAGTTGCTAAAGATGCAGGTGCAATATCATGCAGAGATGGTGCATGCCACTTACAAATTGCCTCCTGTTGAAGCTTCTAGGTCCTCTGTTTCCTCTTTGGGATCCCGAAAATTCCTTCCTTTATCCCATGGAGGAAGGTTTTACTAAGAAATGGGGGGTACCTGCTATTGATGCAACTATTTCTTGTGCAAACAAAAACTTGACCTGTCCTTTAGACAACGCGCAGGGTTTTAAGGATCCAACTGATAAAAAGCTGGAGTCCCTATTAAAAGCCTCCTCTTTCATGGCTGGAATTGTAGTACAACCTGCAGTTTGTCACAAACTACAGTGAACGGGAGTGAACCACAACTGCGGTTAGCAAAAGATTTCAATGCACCTCTCTATGTTATGTGAGATTTCAGTATTGGACCCCAGGCGCCACTCCAATCAAAACACAGGAGTTTGGGGGTTCTCTACATCATCTCTCTCACACAAAGGAATGCGTTGAGCTACTAAGGGCTGGACGTATTACAACATGCGTCCAATCCTTAGCGTTAAAAGATTATAATGCACATAAAGATTCCAATGTACTTCTCTTATGCAAGTGATTATCAGTACGGGACCCCAGGTGTCACTCCAATCAGAGAACAGGAGTTTGGGGGTTCTCTACATCATATCACTTAACATAAAGACATGCATTAGGCCACTAAGGATGCAGGTATGAAATACCTTCATTCCTTAGCATAGAAAATTTAGGGTGAACATGTTCAGTAACTTAGGGTGTGGCCTATAAACAAGTAATAACTTATGTCAACCACGTAGCAATTAAGAATACTGGGCCAAATCCACAAAAGAGATACGCCGACTTAACTCGATTTTTCTAATTTTACACGGCGTGTATCTTTGCGCCCGATCCTCAAAACGAGAAGCGCCTGAAATTCCGGCTTTTCCGTCCTACCTAAAAAAATTACACCGGCGCATTCTCGTGCGCAAATTACGCTAGGCACGCCGCTTTATTTGATAGGCAAAGATGCAAATGAGGGAGATAGGGCGATCCACAGAATTAAGTGTGTGCGCCGTAGATTACGCCCTGTGCGCACCTGTTAGTTTCCTGGTGGGAATTTACACTTTATAAAAGCAGCCCTAATTTTACACATGCCGTCTGAATGTCTGCTGAAGCAACACCATTCAGGAAGAGCTCAGCACACACACGTTCAGGACTAAAATCTCTCTGCCAAAATGCCAGGACCATCAATGATACTAGCTGCATTAGTGTCTATAGAGGCACAAAGAAGGAGGAGGGCACAGAGGAGGAGGATGAGGGCACAGGAGAGGGTATACCGCCCACGCCAAGATTTGTTTGGCATGCCTGCTTCTGAAGTTTTCCGCAACTACAGATTTACCCATGAGGCCATCCTGGAATTAACAACAATACTTCAGGATGATCTTACCAGCCCAACCCAACGCTCCCATGCACTGCAGCCACTCACCAAAGTACTGGCCACTTTGCATTTTCTTGCCACTGGCTCATTCCAACGCACAAGTGGAGGCATGGCTGGGATGGCACAACCCTCCATCAGCAGGTGTGTGCACCAAGTGGTCCCTGCAATCCTGCGGCGCATGGGAAATCAGTTTCAAAAACCCACCCAGGAGGATCAGCGTTTAAAGACCATGACAGACTTTTATCACATTGCCAGATTTCCACGCACCATCGGGGCCATTGATTGTACCCATGTGGCACTACAACCACCCCATGATACTGAGCACATGTTCCGGAATCGTAAAGGCTGGCATTCCATCAATGTGCAAGTCATCGTTGATGCCCATGGCCTCATCTGGCACGTCTGTGCTAAATTTCCGGGATCCTGCCATGATAGTTATATTTACCGGCAGACCCAGATCTCAAGAGATTTTGACCAGAACATGTATGGAGACAGCTGGCTGATTGGTGAGTGACATGTGTGTCAGGTATGTCCCCCCCATGATGCTCACATCACAAGGGGCACATGCATGACTAATATCCTCCTGTCTTTTCCCTTACAGGTGACTCAGGATATGCCTTGGGACCTCATCTAATGACCCCATTCAGGAACCCCCAAACCCCAGGAGAGCAACGCTACAACCAGGCGCACATACGAACCCGGGGAGTGGTTGAACGGACCTTTGGGCTTATGAAGTCCCGCTTCAGATGCCTGGATAAGTCTGGGGGTACACTGCTGTATTCCCCTGACTTTGTGTGCCAAATAATTGGGGCATGTTGTATACTCCACAACTTTGCCCTCAGAAGGGGACTGCATATTGACTTATGTGATGACCTGACCCCCGACCCAGGCAATACCCCCCCAACCAACTCTACCCGGTCTGCTGAGGGCACAGCAGCCAGGAGACGCCTCGCTGAAGGCATTTTTTCCCAGTAAATGTACATGATTAATGTCACAATAAGAATGTATCTTTTCCCTGTAAATGCACATAAATAAAGTCACAATGATAATGCATGAATGCACACCACTGTGGTTCCTAGCACAGACACATCACATGCACATCGAATTGGATTAGATCCAAGTCCCCCCCCCCCCTTTGGGACTTGGGAGCAGTAACGCCACGCCACGGCTCCAATTATGTCACTGTGCATTCATACACCATTCAGGAACCTGGGATTGCACTTCTCCCTGGTCCTGGGGATCCCTTCTCCACCAAAACTGAGGGTGACACCCTTAATTTCTCAGGAATGCCACCCCCCCACATTCACACATCATTCACACACATAAATCAAATCATAAGTACAGAAGACCAAAATAAATAATAAAAAAAAATAATGCATAAACAAAAAAACAAAAGTATCCCAGCAAATTAATTAGCGGCGGCGATTGCTACGCCTTGGCTGGGCAGGGGCACGGGCAGGGGCACGGCCACGGCCACGGGCACGGCCACGCCGTCGCGGAGGATGTCCATTGGGGGGGGTGAGCTGGGGAAGGAGGAGCCTCCTGGGGGGGTTGAGCTGGGGAAGGAGGAGCCTCCTGGGGGGGGTGAGCTGGTGAAGGAGGAGCCTCCTGGGGGGGGTGAGCTGGGGAAGGAGGAGCCTCCTGGGGGGGGTGAGCTGGGGAAGGAGGAGCCGCCCCTGCTGGCCTGCCCTCCATGGCCCCTGCAATGCGAGTGAGACAGGCAGTGAGGGCAGCCGCATTGGCCTGGCCAGACCTTGTATTGTCCTGCACAGCCTGGGTCAGGGCACTCAGCTCATGGGCCACGCGCGTTGTGGCGGTCTGTATGTCGTTCAAACATGTAATGACCGCCGTTGAGTTGGTGGCCACATCACCGAGTGCCTCCATCATTTCACCCTGGCTGTGCTCCATCTGCGTAAGTTTTTCAAGTATTTTTCCAAGAGTGCGGGTCTGCCGGGCATTGTCCTTCACCACACTGGCCGACAGACGCTCGCCCACAGCCACGGTCTCCTGGGTTGGCCCCCTGGCTGCCGCTGAGTCTTGCGGGCCTGGAGGAGGGGAGAGAGTGACCCTGGTGACTGGAGGCCTGTTGGGGGAGAAGTGGGAGGGGCTACCCCTGATGGTGGCCTGACTGGTGCCAGCCTCAGGGGTAGTCTCAGGGGAAGACTCAAAGGTCATCATATCAGTGGCCAGGAGGACTTCCCGGCCAATCTGCATATTTTCCTCCTCCTCCCCCTCATCATCCTCCTCCCACTCATCCTCCTCCCCCTCAACCTCCTCCCCCTCAACCTCCTCATGAGTGGAGGTTTGGCCAATCCCCTCCCCTGGGGAATCCTGCCCTTCTTGGGACTCATCATCAGCCTGTCTTGGGGGTGGTGCTGCAGCCTGGCCCGATGGGCCTGCAACCTCCTGGCCTCCAACCTCCTGGCGTGTAACCTCCTGGCCATCTGTGGAGGACACAAAACAATCACATGTTTGAGGAACCACACACTTGGCACATCTTCCCTTCCCCCACCCACACATGCTAATCAACAGAGAATAAACAAAAAAACCTACCTGTCCTCCTAGGAACATCTGACGTATAGCCAGGCAGGCCCACCACCTGCTGTGGGTGGAAACACTGGGCCACTGCCCATTCCTCCTCCGTCAGTCTGACTGGGCAGGGTCCCCCTCCTCCAGTGCCCCTGGTATGGGCGTCGATCCTTGCCATCTTATTCCGGACGACGCTTCTCAGATCATTTATTTTTTTCTGTATGCCAGCGGGGGTCCTAGTCTCCCCCCCCCCCGCCGCATTGATCTGGTCGGTGATTTTTTTTATAAGCTGCCTCCTCCTGGCCGGGGTGGTGTTCTGGCTCTCAGGGCCATGCAGAAATCGCCCATATTTCACAATGCCCCGAGCAAGAATTTGCTTCTCTCCCAGGGTGAAATTAAGCTTCCTCCGTTTGGGGGGCATCACATACACCACCCAGCAACAACAAACACACCCGACAAACAATCTACAATACACACCCAAAAACCTGACAAAAATATATACCACAAAAAACTAAACTAAATCTAAACACACAAGGACACAGCTAATAGTAATTCAAAAACAAAAACGCACCAACAAACAAACAAAAAACAAACACCAAAAAACAATCAGCAAAAACAATAACAAACAAATTAAATAAAGACACTTCTCAAAAACAAACAACAACTAGACTCTCCAACTCCTCAAACACTTTTCTCACAAACACAACTTACCAACACACAAACAAACAGAGCAGAAGCAAATTGCTCATGGAAGGGGAACAATGGGATATACTTTTGCAAGGGAAGTGTGTGTGTGTGGTGCTTTTTAGACACAGGGCGATCCTCAAACTAAGTACACTTGGCCTTTTACCTATCTCACTGATTGCGCCGAGACCAGTTCTGCACATGCCCAGTGAGGTCCCGATTCGTGCGCGCATGCGCAGTACGGCCGGCGCCTCATTTGCATGGGGTCACGGCTCATTACAATGAAGCACGCCCACTTCCTTCCCACTTGCAAAAACCCCGCCTTACGCCTCTGAATTTAAGTTACGCTGGCGCACATTTAGACGCAAATGCGCTGTGGATACGGCACTTACGACACCAACTTAGGGCAACGTAACTTAAATGACATAAGTTAGGACAAACTAAATTTGCACCGCTGGCTGAGGATCTGGCCCACTGTATGCAATTAATATTTGCATAGGAGAGTCAAGTATAGCTGAGCCGAGTTGAGAATGTATGTCCCTTTAAGATATTCTACAGCTGAAGAAACACTAAGTAATCCCAAGCAGCAAGATTGTATTCAATAATCCAGATTTAAATACAGTACTTGATAAGGGCAATATATGAGCAGGTACCTGAGCAGTATAAATGACGTAAAGATGCTACTTATCCGTTTGCAGAGGATGAGTGTTGTAGTATGATAGCAGCAATGGGATTTCTGTAGTGCAGCGTCTTCTGAAGAAAGATATCTTTAAGGTGTGCCAGCATAGCAGTCTGCATTAGCTTCAATTAGGCACACTGTTCTCTTTATAGGTGCGAGGCAGGTGTATGGAGAAACAGCTGTAATTCACGGCGCACTTCCGCGTTCCAGGCTGGAACGCATGCGGCGCCGGTGATTACGTCATCGCGCGGTCGCCGTATGTGTTCCAGCGTGGAACGCAATACGTTGTGAGATCGCCCATTACAGTACCCCCTCTTAAGGGATACCCTCCTGGGGATCTCAATAAGTGGAGGCTTATCAAGATAAGGGGTTTCACAATTAATATTTTTTTTTTATATATACTATGTCAAAATTAGCGTCTGTTACAAACTTTGGTGAACGGGAGTGAACCACAACTGCGGTTAGCAAAAGATTTCAATGCACTTCTCTATCTTATGTGAGATTTCAGTATTGGACCCCAAGCGTCACTCCAATCAGAGCACAGGAGTTTGGGGGTTCTCTACATCATATTACTTTAACATAAAGAAATGCATTAGGCCACTAAGGGGGCAGGTATGAAATACCTTCAACCCTTAGCATTGAAAGGTTAAGGCGAACATGTTCAGTAACTTACGGCATGGGCCCATAAACAAGTAACAACTTATGTCAAGCACGTAGTAATTAGGAATAGTGAAGGCAACTAATAGTTGCGTAAGAGAGGCAAATATAGCTCAGCTAATTTGAGAGTATATGTCCCTTTTAGATGTTCCACAGCAAACAGCCAAAGACACAACAGACAGTCCCAAGCAGTATGTTAGTACTTAGCAAACCAGAGTTAAATATAGCAATTGTTTAGAAACAATATATGTAGCAGTTAATTCTGAAGCACTACAAGTGAAACAATTGCTACTTATCCGTTTGAAGGGCATGAGTCTTGTTGTATGTTAGCAGCCAGGTATTCCGTAGTGCAGGGTGTCAGCAAGGAAGAACTCTTAGGGTGTCCCCAGCAATGGCAGCATGGATGCAGTGAAGGCACTAGTTAGATGGCCATTGAGTGCAGCAAGGCAGTTTTGTAATTTGGGGATCAATGGTGCCTGTAGTGTAGCGTGGCCGGCTACGGCTGACAATAATAGAACAGTGTGCAAACAACAGTATTTTCTGAGAGCAGAGGCCCTGTTGAATAAAATGGTGTCAGTCGCAATTTATTATGTCACACAATATTTGCGCAAATGTTTATCAAGTCTGTATTTTCAGGAATAAATACACTAGAATGAATTTTAGTGCACACAAACACAATAGAATAGCCAATTGTTTGGTAAAATATAACAGAAGGGATGGTATTGAGTAAATAGATACCTAACAGGTCAAACCCTAAAATTGCATGTGTCTTTGAAATGACAAAAAAAAATAAAAAAACACTATCGTATCCAAAATTGTCCATAGGCAACATTTAAAAAATAAATAAAAAAATTGGTGTCATGAACTATAGGCCTAAATGTATTGCTCTCCTTCTGACATTTGAAGCAATACCTAACATGTACCTATGGTGCAACTCCTGTTTACATACACATGTGCGCCCTATTGCATGTGTGAGCACAGTGCAATGGGGTTTCTGTTTAAATTTGTTTATACATTTTTGATATTTTTAATATAGTATAATTTTTTCAACACTTTATTTAGCTTTACCACTATGATAGGGGGCCAACCAGCCCCCTATGCAATAGCACAGGCAAATGACACATTGGGGGTTATTTTCTAAAGGAAATCCACTTTGCACTACAAGTGCAAAGTGCACTTGAAATTGCACTGAAACTGGACTTGAAAGTGCAGTTGCTGTAGATCTGAGGGGAACATGCAAGGAAAATAAAAAAACAGCATTTTAGCTTGCACATGATTGGATGATAAAATCAGCAGAGCTTCCCCTCATTTCAGAGCTACCCCTCAGATTTACAGTGACTGCATTTCCAAGTGCCCTTTCACTTTGTAGTGCAAAGTGGATTTGCCTTTTGTAAATTACCCCCATTGTCTTTATAGAGACATCAGGGATTTATTAAACCCCAATGTCTCCCCTGCTCTCCACTGCAGCTAACCAATCAAAAAAGAGACAGAGCCGCGCCAAAAAAACAGATACAATTAACAGAACATAGTGTAGAGCAAGTCCATAAATAATGGTACTCCAGCATAAAACCCCAATGATGATACAGTTCATGCAAATATGAGGTTCAGGAAGATCACACCACCAAAGTGACTAGTATTATGATAATAAAGTGATCCCTTCACCAGAGATGTATGGCCGCTTACCAGAGGGCAAGCTTTCCATGCAGTCGGCTATAACCCAGCCGCGGCCTTTAAAGACTCACAGTATTGTGGGGGAAGACAGGTCCCAAGGAAGCATCAGGCACGATCTCCAACTCATTCGATGTTATAAATGAAAAAAGAAGGTGTACCATAGCATAATTCTGTGTATAAAATGGTATTTAATAAAATCGTAAGCGTACTCACAAACATCGGTATAAAAACAGCGTATAAAACGAATGTGCCGGCCGGCAAAACTCTAGGAGCCCTGCCTCCTTTGCGTGGTGATGTCATTGCACATCCTCCCAGACGCGTTTTGTCATCAATAGGACGTTCTCAATGGGATAGGGTGTATCAGTGATTCACCAGTATATATGCAACCAAGCCTCATTGTGAAATGCGGAACAATAGCAGCGTGGACGCCATTTTAAATATGGTAAAGCTTGCCAGTATTTGGTGGTGCAGCTTTACACCTCCGGGCAAACTAAAAAAGATTTGTAAGAACTTAGAATAACAGTACAAAAGGCAGGGATAGTGTCTGAATCCCGTTAATCCCTTGTTGTACCAATTTGACCTTTGGGAAATCTTGTAAAATAATACAACTAGCCTGACACCAACCAAGCACAGATTGTGCAGGACTATTAACCCTGTATTGTGTGCAGAGGGGTCAAATGTGCGTCTGCAGCTGTAGGTGGCTCAGAGAGATAAAAGCACAGAACCTGTTGCAATAATTAAGGAAGTCTGCTAGAGTGTGGATTAGGATAAATATTTCTTCATTATTACAGCTCTCCCAGACATAACAAACATTTAAGTTTAATCCTTACAAAGTTGGGGAACCACTGCAGGGGTATTGTTTGTTCCAGTCTGGAGATCAGCTTTAGGGTTGAAAAAGTTTGTCATTTTAACAGATAGCACATTGAACATCATAAGGAGTTACATTCCATGGACAGTCACAGATAACCATATATGGTGAGTCGCCCACAGCTAGACTCCCCCTATTACACAGTATAGTACTAAAATTAACAACTGTCGCTCAGTCTCTGGATCAATTTTGGCCAAGGGGCCATGTTGTTCGTCAAGAAAAAAATCCATATGTATATAATTAAAAAGAAAAAAAGAAAAATAATCTATGTCAGAAAGAGACCAGAAGGGGGAAAGAGCTGCCCAAGAATGGGCGTGAGTTGGGAAAGAAAAAGCCAGATTTGAAAAGGAAATGGGGAAAGAGAAAAAGAGAGAGTCGTAGGAGAAAACAAGAACTGCCGAGGAGACTTTGATCAAAAGAAAAACATATTAGACAGGGTATGAGGGGACCAGGGGGTATACATCCCAGCCCACTCCAACATCAGAAAATGCTGCAGGGTGTTCCTATTAGGGGTATTACAACATGTTCAGGAGGGTATCAGAGGCTGAGAAGTGGAGCCAGATGGACCACAGTATTTTATATTTGTCAAGTGTATTCTTGTCAAGAGCCAACATCTCCTCCATTCTCATGGTCTCGTTCATAATTGAGACCCAGCAGGGTAGAGGAGTGGTGGTCGTCCTCCAGAAGGATGGGATGAGCTGCCTCACTGAGGACATAAAAAAACGGAGAAGACTCCACTTCTTGAATAACACCGACCCAGGGAGCATAGAAAGGAGGGCAATCTTAGGGGAAGGCAATAGTGGATTATCATACATTTTACTGTAGCATTCAAATACCTGGGTCCAGAAGGGGCGGATCCTCTCACATTCCCACCAGACATGTTGATAGGTTCCTATAGAGGAGTTGCATTGCCAACAGGAAGTTGGAGTGGATGAAATTTTTTTTGTGTAACGTGGCAGGATCCCTGTACCACCTGGGCAGGATCTTCTTTTCTTGGGAGTAGCATGATACCGTTGACTTGTGAGTAAAGTGAAATGATGTCTGCCATTCCAGTATGGATATGTCCTCTCCCAAGTCTGCAGACCACATCTGGGTATAAGGTGGCAAGTCATTGTGTGTAAGAGCTTGTAGAATATGGCTGTATATGGTTGAGAGAAGGTGTCTAGGAGTTTCAGAGAGGGAGCATAGTCTTTCAAATTTAGTATAGGGACGGTGTACCTGAGAGGAAGAGTGTAAGTGTTTGGAGAACGTGGATAGGTGGAGAGTAATGAGCCTGTCGCGGGGTCCCGCCAACACAGACATAGTCCCATGCTGTGGGTGTACAAAGGAATGCACTTGGGGCCAGTCGGACCGTTTAAAGGATCCCAAAGTGGTCACTCCCATGCCCTGAGGGAAAGCGGGGTTGTCAAACAGAGAGGACAATGGGGAGGAGTCAGAGGACAAAGTGGAGTATAGACCGCTGTGGTACCGGAGTCTGAGAGAGGCAAGTGCGAGCGGTGAGGAAGCGTGTAGGGGGACCAGGCCATTGCGATATCTGCAGAGAAGAGCCCGGAGTTTGATAGGAACTAAGTCCTGCTCAACCAAAACCGAGGCCTTTAGGAAGGGACGGGGCAACCATTCCAGTATGCTTGCCATATGTGTGGCTTTATAGTAGGTCTCATAGTTCGGAAGACCCGCCCCACCTTGTAGCTTCGGGAGGGTGAGCAACTTGTGTTGTACTCTAGATAATCCCTGGTTCCATATGAATCTGATGGCGCTGGAGCTTAGGGAGTTGAAAAAAGTTTTGGGAATCATAATAGGGATTGTTTGGAAAAGGTATAAAAGTTTGGGCAGTATGTCAATTTTAAGGGCGTTGATCCGCCCGAACCATGGTAAGGTGGAACCCCCCCACTCCTCCAGATGCTTCCGTATATGGCTGAGAAGGGGAACATAATTCAAGGTAAAGAGATTGGAAAGGTTGGAGGGAATAGTAACCCCTAAGTAAGAAATACCCTTTGCCTGTCATTGAAAGGATAAGTTTGATCGTAGTGAGATTATTGTAAAGGGGGAGGGACATATTAAGGGCATGCATATAAATCAGGAGGTCATCAGCGTAGAGGGACAGTTTATGATGGGAGGAAGGTGTTTGGAGGGGGGAAAGGGGACAGCCCTTAAATGTCGAATGGATCAGAGGCAGTGCCATTCACCAGGACCGAGGCTGAGGGGTGTGAGTATAGGGACATCACCCAAGAGACAAAGGTGGTTCCCAACCCAAGTTGTTCCACTGAGAGTGGTAGGTAGCGCCAGTTAACCCTGTCAAACGCCTTTTTCGCGTCAAAGGACAGAAGGCAGGCTTTTAAATCTTTGCGCTGGATAAAAGAAATGAGATGGATTGTTTTGGTGGTATTGTCCCTCGCCTCGTGACCAGGAACAAATCTCACCTGGTCGTTATGAATCACTCGTGGTAGTAGTGGGGATAGGCGATTGGGCAACACCTTGGCAAACAGCTTGAGGTCTATGTTGAGCAAAGATATTGGCTGATAGCTGCTACATTGGGATGGGTCCTTGCCCGGTTTAGGTATTATAGAGATATTAGTGGATAGTAGATTTTTAGTGGGTAGGTGAGAGTCATCTATAGCATTAAAAGCTAGTGATAAGTGGGGCTAATTGTGGGGCAAAGGTTTTGTAGAAATGGGGGGTGTACCCATCTGGGCCATGACATTTGCCTATCTTCAGGTGTTTGATGGCTTCTAGGAATTTAGGAGTGGTCAGAGGTTCGTCGAACTCCACGGAATCTAGAGCACCGACAGTGGGTAATGCCGTCTCCATTATGTAGTCTTGCATTTTGTCACTAGAGCATGGCGCAGTAAGGGACAGATTGTAGATTTGAGAGTAGTATTGTCTAAAAGTGGAAGAAATATCTTTTGTGTTGAACATCTTGTCTTGGTTGGGTTGGGTGATGAAAGGGATGGAGTGTCGGGGAGGTCTAGGGTGAAGGATTTGTGCCAGGTGTTTGCTGCATTTGTTGGCCAAGGAGTAATGATAAATGCATGCCCTATCCCGAGCTATCAAAGAGTGTGGGCCACATTCACGTCCGATCGCGTATCTTTGTGCGGGCGTAACATATCTGATTTACGTTACGCCTCCGCAACTTAGATGGGCAAGTGCTGTATTCTCAAAGCACTTGCTCCGTAAGTTGCGGCGGCGTAGCGCAAATCGCCAGGCGTAAGCCCGCCTGATTCAAATTTGGATCAGGGGGGCGTGTTTTATGTAAAACTACTGTGACCCAACGTGATTAACGTTTTTGCGGAACGGCGCATGCGCCGTCCGTGGAATTTCCCAGTGTGCATTGCTCCAAAGTACGCCGCAAGGACGTCATTGGTTTCGACGTGAACGTAAATGACGTCCAGCCCCATTCATGGACGACTTACACAAACGACGTAACTTTTTTTAAATTTTGACATGGGAACGACGGCCATACTTAACATTGGTACGCCGCACTTATGCCTCATATAGCAGGGGCAACTATACGCCGGGAAAAGTCTAACGTAAACGTCATAACTTTACTGCGTCGGCCACGCGTACGTTCGGGAATTCGCGTATCTAGCTAATTTGCATACTTGACGTGGAATTCGACGGAAGCGCCACCTAGCAGTCAAAAAACAAATGCAGTTAAGATCTGACGGCGTAAGAGACTTACGCCTGTCGGATCAAATGGATATCTATGCGTAACTGATTCTAAGAATCAGGCGCATAGATACGACGGGTCGGATAAGGACTTACGACGGCATACATGGCGCTGCGCCGTCGTAAATCCTTTCAGAATCTGGCCCTGTGAGTCTAGTAGTTGGAGTAAGTCTCTTCGGGCATTAAATAATTGAATGAAGATGACCAGGTCCAAGTCTCGTTTATGGCGAGGTTCGAGTTCTGTAATAGTCAAGAGGAGGCAATGGATGTCATCAGCCCTTATAAAGGCGTGAGCCGTGCTGTATGAGCACACCCCGTAGGACACATTTCAGAGCTTCCCATTGGTTGAGGGGGCGGTAGACCCAAATGGGCTGGTAATGAGCTGGGGGGGGGTACCCATGCCTTTTTTCATAATGATTTTCATCCATATTGCTGGGACCACACATTACATTAAAGCCGCAAGCAGTTTTAAAAGGCTTTTACTCCTTCAGAAATGTCATTTTGTTCAGGAACAGTTCTAAACACGGGAAACACATGCCACTTTACAGGCATACTATAGTCACCCCCCCCCCAGGCACAATA
The DNA here is from genome assembly GCF_905171775.1 of Rana temporaria. Taxonomy (NCBI): domain Eukaryota; kingdom Metazoa; phylum Chordata; class Amphibia; order Anura; family Ranidae; genus Rana; species Rana temporaria. Next base: position 304,364,964 of record NC_053492.1, read on the forward strand.
TTTAAAGGAATATTTCACTTACATGTTTTCACTTTAAGCATCATTAAAATCACTGCTTGTTTTTGCATTGATACATGTACACTGGGGCAGGACCCGGGTCCCCAAACACTTTTTAGGACAATAATTTATATATTAGCCTTTAAAATTCTCACTTTTGATTTCTCACGTTCAAGTCCCATAGACTTTAATGGTGTTCGAAAGTTTGCGCAAACTTTCGTTCCGTTCAGATGTTCTGGATGCGAATCGAACCGGCGGGTGTTTGGCTCATCCCTATTCATGAGAAGGCCCGATTACAACAGGTTCAACCCCTTGATGGGGCCATGAACTTCTAAAGCCTCGTACACACGACCAAGTTTCTCGGCAAAAAACAGCAAGAAACTTGCTGGTTTTTTTTTTCGCTGAGGAAACCGGTCGTGTGTACACTTTTCGACGAGGAAACTGTCGATGATCCTGTTGAGCCACAAAGAGAGCATGTCTTCTTTTTCCTCGACGGGAATGGAGAAAATTGGCTCGCCGAGATCCTCGACAGCCTAACAAGGAACTTGACAAGCAAAGCGATGTGTTTCGCCTGTCGAGTTTCTCGGTCGTGTGTACGAGGCCTAAGCCATCTGAGAACCACAGAGCTAATTTTCTCAAATTGGGAAGTAGGGGTGTAGTTTGGAAATATGGGCCCCGAATGAAGCTATCATTATATATATATATATATATATATATATATATATATATATATACTGTATATAAAAAAAATGTTGTCCTCATATATGACTCAACATAGGGGGTTATTTACGAAAGGCAAATCCACTTTGCACTACAAGTGCAAAGTGCACTTGAAATTGCACTTGGAAGTGCAGTCGCTGTAAATCTGAGGGGTAGATCTGAAATGAGGGGAAGCTCTGCTGATTTTATCATCCAATCATGTGCAAGCTAAAATGCTGTTTTCTTCATCATACATGACGGGACACAGAGCCTTAATTACTTAATGGGTTATGTAGTCACCACAGGTGATTGGATACAGGTTAACCCAATTAAAATTGAGTTCCTCCCCTATATAACCCCTCCCAAATGGAGAGTGTCTCAGTTTTTTCACCAGTGTTAAGGTGGTTGGTCACATTCAACATGTGCTAAGAAGAATAATTCTCTTTTGATGGTCTGGCTGCGGAGACCTAGGAGCTATAACCAAATCCATACCTCAGGCTGATATCAAAAGCCCAAGATGGTTAGTACCCGGGGCTTGTGTAAAAAGAATCAAGGTTTGCCTGTAATGTCTCTTTGCGGAGGTCTGGGCTCTGGGATCCAGACTTTGGTGTTCTAATACATTTGTGGCACGAAACGTTTCTGGCAGAGTCTTCTACAGGTCCAGGTATGAGGTTTCTCTAATGGAACCCTTGGTAAACCTTAAGGTTGGCACAACTTGCCCGCCGTAATGGGTAAAAGCTGGAACTACTATATTTAGTACCTTTCCTGCGGCGTGGATAAGGTGAGAAGAGGATCATTTTATTTTATATTATCTTCTGTGATAGGATATCTTTCCTGGTTCTCGCCACTGGAGGGAGTAAGTGCAAACCTGGTGTTTTCTTACATAGCCATCCAGGATACAAGCTCAGTGAAGTCCGTAAAATTTAAACACCACTGCAGGCTCTGCCACAAAAAATGCATACAGGGGTCAACAAGATGCCCCCAGTGCGCTTTTGCTGTCTAAGTGAGACAGGGATAGGGGAGGGCCGTGGTTGCTAGTGCACCATGCGGGACACCTGTGTGTAGGTGCCAATAGGCTGGTTTCAAAGGCCCAGTACGCTAGAGTCTTCTGTAAGCGGCATTGACACAGAGCTGTGGGCTGTAAGCATCCCTGTGGATTGAACCAGGCAAACCTAAGACTCCTACTCAGCATGAGGTTGTGCAGTCAGCTGATATTTTTGTGTATTGTAAGACTATGGCACAGCAGTGATTGCATTTATTTTGTAGATAGTAACTTTGCTTTGCAGTAAGGACTATGTCCCCGAGAAGAGGGTCTAGGGCTAGGAAAAGGGGCACCAGAAAATCCCTGCGTACTGCTAAGGATTCTGAGCTTGCCTGCAGTTTACCATCCCCCTCTGTCAGCCTGATAGCAGCCTCACAGGATGAGCCCCTATCTGGTTTTGCAGCTTCTCCTATGGCAGCTCCTGTATACGTCACTGAGGATGCTTTAAAAATTGCTTTGGATGGCTTAAAAGGGAGATTTCTACTATTATCGCAACCTCCTTGAAAGGTAGCAGAAAACTGGCTCTGGCTCTCTCATCAGATGAGCCTTTTGAGCCTCTCTGGAGATGAGGATCATGTGCAGTCTGAGGACTCAGAGGATGAGAGGATTCCTGCTACCTATCAGTCACTAAAAACGCAGGTGCAATATTATGCAGAGATGGTGCGTGCCACTTACAAATTGCCTCCTGTGGAAGCTTCTGTCCTTTGTTTCATATTTTGGGGTCTCGGAAGTCCGCACAGGATGCATGCTCCTTTCCAGTTCATCCCTTGCTTGATAAACTGATGTATGATGATTAGGGTTCACCCATATAAACTGTTTTCTCCTCCTAAACAGTTTTCCCTCCTTTATCCTATGGAGGAAGGTTTCACTAAGAAATGGGGGGTACTTGCTATTGATGCAGCTATTTCTTGTGCAAACAAAAGCCTGACCTGTCCTATAGACAATACACAGGGTTTTAAGGATCCAACTGATAAAAAGCTGGAGTCCCTATTGAAAGCCTCCTCCTCCATGGCTGGGGCTGTAATAAAACCTGCAGTTGCAGCTATTGGTTTATGTCAGTTCCTCAAGGAACAAATAAAGCAGGTGATTAACCTCCTCCCTACAGAGGAGATTGAGGTTTATGAGGACCTTCTTAAGGCCTTGTTTTTTGTGATGTATGCGATTATGGACTCTGTTCAGCAAGCATCCCGCTTGAATCTCCTGCAGGTACACATGCGCAGGTCTCTTTGGTTAAAACATTGGGAGGCCAAGGTTTCTTGCAAAAGATACTTGGCAGCGTTCACCTTTGGGGAAGGATGCCTGTTTGGGGAGGACTTGGATAAATACATCCAAAAGTTTACCGAAGGCAAGTCTACACTGTTGCCGGTAAAAAAAAAAAAGGATTAAATGTCCTTTATTTACCGTATTTATCGGCGTATACCGCGCACTTTTTTGCCCTGAAATTCAGGGCAAAATCGTGGGTGCGCGATATACGCCGATACCGCTTCCCGCGCCGAGTTTAAACTACTGCGCCAGCATATACCGAGCGCAGTACACTCGGGTATAGTTGGGCAGGCTCGGCTCCTCTCTCGGTCACGTCCTGGACGTACAGTGTACTGCGCTCGGTATATGCCGGGGCATTGGTTCAAACTCAGCGTGGGAAGCGGGGATTGAGCGGGGAGGACACCACCAAAGCCGCAGACGGACGCCGGACCCGACGAGGCCGCCGATGGACGCCGTGCAAGACATCAAAGTGTAAGTACTGAAATGTTTTTTTACAGGAATGCGGGTCCATTTTAGGGGTGCACGCTATACGCCGGAGCGCGCAATACCCGATAAATAAGGTAAAGGTTCTCTTTTTCCAGCCCCTGAAACCTCATTCTCCTGGCAGTGGCGACGGTCTCCCGAGTCTAACATATATACATATATGCTCACCCCATCTAACCTGTAATTTGCGGGTAGTGCGCCCGACATATTCTAAGCCACAGGGGCACCTTAGAAGATACACTGCACACTTAGTGCTGCAGGTAATGAAGGTTTTAATGGGGTAAGTTTTACCCGTACCTGTGGAGGTAAAGTCCATATAGCGTCTACCCTGGAGAGCATTCAGCTTGCAAAACCTGCACTTTTTACAGGGATAAAAACCCTTGAAATCTCCGAAGAACACTGGTTGTCGCGGAACATCTAGTACATTAGGTGCTAGTGAGTGTCTGAGATTTGGGGCCCCCCTGAAGAGAATTGTAGGATTGGTTGTTAGAAGTGGGCCTAGAATCCTATCATTTTTAATAACTTCCCAGTGTTTTTTGATGATTCTTTTGATGGCCCAATGTTGGCTAGAGAAGGTGGTTATAAATCCCAAACCAAAGTCTTCCTTGTTGTTAGCCTCCGGTAGTTTATCCAAAAGCAAGATGCAGCGGTCTCTCTGGCTCACTTCTCTAATAGTGAGATCAAGTTTTGCCCCATCATAACATTTAGCCAAGAATCTAGATTTTAAAAGTTCTGCCTCTTTAAAAAACTCATTCAGATCCGTGCAATTTCGCCTTAGGCACAAGAATTGGCCCTTTGGGACTGCTTTCAGCCAGGATGGATGGTGGCATGAGTCGAGCAGTATATACCCATTTCTATCTGTGGGCTTAAAGAATGTTGATGTAACAATCCTACCCTCCACCACAGAGATGTTTAAATCCAGAAAATGTATCTCACTGGGACTTTTTTCATGAGTTAAGACAATGCCCCTATTATTGGAGTTAAGGGTGGAGATGAATGTGTCGACTGAGTCCTCATCTCCATCCCAAATGCACAGGACATAATCAATAAATCTTCTCCAGAAGATAAGATTTGGTGATCTGTTAATGAGTACAGTATCCTCCTCCCATTTAGACATGAACAAATTCGCCATGCTTGGTGCGAATTTAGCCCCCATGTCTACCCCCTTGATTTGCCAATAGTGGGTTCCATCATGCCAAAAGTGGTTGTGCTCCATGGCAAAATCGAGCAACTCCATTATAAATCTGCAGTGTGTATTTGTCAGAGTGGAGTTTTTTGACAAAAAATGTTGTACCGCCTCATGCCCTAGGTGATGTGAAATAGACGTGTACAAAGATGCAACATCTGCTGTGACTAGCATATAGGTGGATTTCCAATCAATATTGCCAAAGAGGTTAATAACATGTTTGGTGTCTTTCAGAAACGAGGGGGTGCCCATCACCAGTGGTTGCAAGTGAAAATCAATATACTTGCCTATTCTGGAGGTTATGGAATCTATAACACTGATGATGGGCCTACCCGGAGGGTTTACCAAGGTTTTGTGTACTTTTGGTAAAATGTACATTACCGGTAACCGGGGTGCCAGGGGGACTAGATGTTCTTTTTCTTTTTGGTTGAGAATGCCCATATCAAAACCCTTTGTTACGAGATCTTTCAGGTCTCGTTTGAAGGGTATAATAGGGTTCATAGGGAGGGTGGCATAAGTGTCAGAATCTGACAGGATTCTCGCCATCTCTGTCAAATAAGAGGTTTTGTCCAAAATGACAATAGCTCCCCCCTTATCTTCAGGTCGTACTACAATATTCTTCCTCTCACATATAGAATCCATTCCAGTTTTTAAACTCGAGTGGAGTTGTGTAGGTCTAATTGTCAGCTTCTTGAGATCCTTCAACAGCAGATCCCGAAAAACATTTAGGTTAGGGGCCTGAGTGCTGGATGGGTTAAAAAGGGAGGCTTTAGCCATCCCTGATTGTTTAACCACAGGGTTTTCTCTAAGTGATTGTCTGGCTGAATTACTCAAGATGTACCTCTTAATGTTGAGTTTACATGTAAATTTTTGAATATCTACAAACGTTTGAAATTTGTTCAAATTTCGTGAAGGAACAAACTTCAAGCCCTTGTTTAAAGTTGTAAGCTCATCCATAGAGAGTTGCTGCGAACTAAGGTTGATAATCCCAGTGTTAGTTAAGTCCTCCTTTGTCTTATTGGAGTGTAATTTCCTCCCCCCTCTGCACCCTTTCTTGCGTCCCCATTTCTTTTGTTTCGGTTTCGGGTGACAGGCCGAAAATCCCAAGCAGAATGATTTGCCACTTGTTCATTCTGATGTGAATATGGCAATTCCTGATTGTCACCGGAATTCAGAGGCCGTTCCTGCACTTCATTCGTTAACGGTGCAAACCTGTTATTACCCACACTACTGTGTTCATTAGTATTATCATTTCTAGTATTGGAATGAACTCCCAAACTAGAATGATCAAACCTCTCTGGGCGATGTCTCCAGGCAGGTGATTGATGATGATTGGATTGGGGAGGATTGCTTCTACCATTTCCTCTACTTCTGGTGTTAGGATACTGATGAGGGCCCCTTCTGCCAGGCCCCGAGGTCTGTGGCGGTTGACGGCCATATTGTGCCATATGTTGGTTAGAATGATCTCTAAATTCAGGCCTCCTATGATCAACATCAGCTGTTTGGGATGAATGGGTATACTGTGTCATATGTTGATTGAAGTGGTCCCTGGGATCAGTTCCCCTTTGATCCATAACAGTTGATTGTGGTCCCACCCTGTTGCCATTGGGTGGGTAGGCATACTGTGTCATATGTTGGTTAAAAGGATCCCTAGAATTAGATTCTGTTTGGTCCATAGCAATTGGCTGTGGTCCCACTCTGTTACCATTTGGTGGGGGGGGGGGGGGGACAGGTATGACCTGCCATTTAAAAACCACCCTATCTTTATAATCTTTCAGATCCCTGTTATATTTTTTCTTTTTCTTTAGTTTTTGTTCCATTTCCTCTTTGATCAAGATGGCCTTAAGCACATCTGATCTATGTGAGTAATCAGGATCCGATTTATAGGGTGTGAGTTTGTTATTAATAATATCAATCTCATGGTCAAGCAAGGCAAGCTTTCTTTTTTTCTTTGCTATAAGGAATTGCAAAAAATTAACCCCTGCCTTGTTGAAGTATTTAAACCATTCATCTAATACACTATCGTTTTTTGGGGGTGTTAATTTCCCACCTAAGGCTCCGAGGAACCATGTCAGCTTTGGCATATTCCTCTAAATAGGCTATGTCCCAACGAGTGTGAAGTTCAATAACAGTAAGGTTTTTTAATTAAAAAAAACAGCCAGCTAAGGCCTAGTACACACGAGAGGAGTGGTTGTACTAACCATCAGATCAAAATCCATGCCAACACATTTATATGAGAATTTTATCTGGGAGTAACATCGATCTACACGAGGAGTCGTGAAGTCGGGGATTTCATCGTTTGAGTCGTGAGAGACGCCGATCCGCTTCTATTACTTCAAGGGATAACCACTTCCCATCACACCTGTTTAGACCTACCCTGTGAAGGATAGGTCACAGGCTTTCTGGTAAGCCTTGAATTTGTCTGGTGTTGGGTCCTTTGAAGATTGCCTTTTTCTTCTGTCTTCACCTGCAGACTTCTTACATTGGATTATCACCGTTTCCATCACCTTTATTGGAGGGGGTTAACAACCCCTAGTTTTTCTTCTGTGGACTATACATTTATATTTTCTGAGGACTTGCACTGTATGCACTGTATGAATTACTACAAATAATTTAAATTGATTTTTTTTTTTTTAATCACTTGAGGTATAGAGTTCATATTATATTAGTGGACTTTTTGTTGTGCACTGAGTCACTACATATTTGCACATTCTCTTATGTTTTAGTTCTATATTTGTTTATTATTCTTTATATTTATTTATAGGGTATTTTTCTGTTCAGCGCTGCACTGTTTTTTCTCACATGTTTCCTTTACTTTCTATATCCAAGTATTAGTGTTCAGCAGCAGAACGTCCTTCTCAGGACCCACCCTTAATTGTTTTATTGATATAATTAGTCAATCAAGCGCAGATTCCCCCATCCCCATTTTTCCCTCTTTACATATTCTTTCTTTGATATACCAAATCTGCAGTTGGTGTATCTATAATGGATATTTTTGAGTACAGATATCAACTAACCCTCAATACTGCAGGAGTATTTGACGGTAGTGATGATCCCAGAGATGACTTAGCTGGCTGTTTTTTTAAATTAAAAAAACTTACTGTTATTGAACTTCACACTCGTTGGGACATAGCCTATTTAGAGGAATATGTCAAAGCTGACATGGTTCCTCGGAGCCTTAGGTGGGAAATTAACCCCCAAAAAAACTATAGTGAATTAGATGAATGGTTTAAGTACTTCAACGAGGCAGGGGTTAATGTTTTGTAATTCCTTATAGCAAAGAAAAAAAGAAAGCTTGCCTTGCTTGACCATGAGATTGATATTATTAATAGCAAACTCACACCCTATAAATCGGATCCTGATTACTCACATAGATTAGATGTGCTTAAGGCCATCTTGATCAAAGAGGAAATGGAACAAAAACTAAAGAAAAATAAAAAATATAACAGGGATCTGAAAGATTATAAAGATAGGGTGGTTTTTAAATGGCAGGTCATACCTGTCCCCCCCCCCCACCAAATGGTAACAGAGTGGGACCACAGCCAATTGCTATGAACCAAACAGAATCTAATTATAGGGATCATTTTAACCAACATATGACACAGTATGCCTACCCACCCAATGGCAACAGGGTGGGACCACAATCAACAGTTATGGATCAAAGGGGAACTGATCCCAGGGACCACTTCAATCAACATATGACACAGTATACCCATTCATCCCAAACACCTGATGTTGATCATAGGAGGCCTGAATTTAGAGATCATTCTAACCAACATATGGCACAATATGGCCGTCAACCGCCACAGACCTCGGGGCCTGGCAGAAGGGGGCCCTCATCAGTATCCTAACACCAGAAGTAGAGGAAATGGTAGAAGCAATCCTCCCCAATCCAATCGTCATCAATCACCTGCCTGGAGACATCGCCCAGAGAGGTTTGATCATTCTAGTTTGGGAGTTCATTCCAATACTAGAAATGATAATACTAATGAACACAATAGTGTGGATAATAACAGGTTTGCATCGTTAACGAATGTAGTGCAGGAACGGCCTCTGAATTCCGGTGACAATCAGGAATTGCCATATTCACATCAGAATGAACAAGTGGCAAATCATTCTGCTTGGGATTTTCGGCCTGTCACCCGAAACCGAAACAAAAGAAATGGGGACGCAAGACAGGGTGCAGAGGGGGGAGGAAATTACACTCCAATAAGACAAAGGAGGACTTAACTAACACTGGGATTATCAACCTTAGTTCGCAGCAACTCTCTATTGATGAGCTTACAACTTTAAACAAGGGCTTGAAGTTTGTTCCTTCACGAAATTTGAACAAATTTCAAACGTTTGTAGATATTCAAAAATTTACACGTAAACTCAACATTAAGAGGTTCATCTTGAGCAATTCAGCCAGACAATCATTTAGAGAAAACCCTGTGGTTAAACAATCAGGGATGGCTAACGCCTCCCTTTTTAACCCATCCAGCACTCAGGCCCCTAACCTAAATGTTTTTCGGGATCTGCTGTTGAAGGATCTCGAGAAGCTGACAATTAGACCTACACAACTCCACTCCAGTTTAAAAACTGGAATGGATTCTATATGTGAGAGGAAGGATATTGTAGTACGACCTGCAGATAAGGGGGGAGCTATTGTCATTTTGGACAAAACCTCTTATCTGACAGAGATGGCGAGAATCCTGTCAGATTCTGACACTTATGCCACCCTCCCTATGAACCCTATCATACCCTTCAAACGAGACCTGAAAGATCTCGTAACAAAGGGTTTTGATATGGGCATTCTCAACCAAAAAGAAAAAGAACATCCAGTCCCCCTGGCACCCCGGTTACCGGTAATGTACATTTTACCAAAAGTACACAAAACCTTGGTAAACCCTCCGGGTAGGCCCATCTTCAGTGGTATAGATTCCATAACCTCCAGAATAGGCAAGTATATTGATTTTCACTTGCAACCACTGGTGATGGGCACCCCCTCGTTTCTGAAAGACACCAAACATGTTATTAACCTCCTTGGCAATATTGATTGGAAATCCACCTATATGCTAGTCACAGCAGATGTGGCATCTTTGTACACGTCTATTTCACATCACCTAGGGCACGAGGCGGTACAACATTTTTTGTCAAAAAACTCCACTCTGACAAATACACACTGCAGATTTATAATGGAGTTGCTCGATTTTGCCATGGAGCACAACCACTTTTGGCATGATGGAACCCACTATAGGCAAATCAAGGGGGTAGCCATGGGGGCTAAATTCGCACCAAGCATGGCAAATTTGTTCATGTCTAAATGGGAGGAGGATACTGTACTCATGAACAGATCACCAAATCTTATCTTCTGGAGAAGATTTATTGATGATGTCCTGTGCATTTGGGATGGAGATGAGGACTCAGTCAACACATTCATCCCCACCCTTAACTCCAATAATAGGGGCATTTTCTTAACTCATGAAAAAAGTCCCAGTGAGATACATTTTCTGGATTTAAACATCTCTGTGGTGGAGGGTAGGATTGTTACATCAACATTATTTAAGCCCACAGATAGAAATGGGTATATACTGCTCGACTCATGCCACCATCCATCATGGCTGAAAGTAGTCCCAAAGGGCCAATTCTTGCTCCTAAGGCGAAATTGCACGGATCTGAATGAGTTTTTTAAAGAGGCAGAACTTTTAAAATCTAGACTAAAGGTTATGATGGGGCAAAACTTGATCTCACTATTAGAGAAGTGAGCCAGAGACCGCTGCATCTTGCTGGCGGATAAACTACCGGAGGCTAACAACAAGGAAGACTTTGGTTTGTCATTTATAACCACCTTCTCTAGCCAACATTGGGCCATCAAAAGAATCATCAAAAAACACTGGGCAGTTATTAAAAATGATAGGATTCTAGGCCCACTTCTAACAACCAATCCTACAATTCTCTTCAGGGGGGCCCCAAATCTCAGACACTCACTAGCACCTAATGTACTAGATGTTCCGCGACAACCAGTGTTCTTCTGAGATTTCAAGGGTTTTTATCCCTGTAAAAAATGCAGGGCTTGCAAGCTGAATGCTCTCCAGGGTAGACGCTATATGGACTTTACCTCCACAGGTACGGGTCAAACTTACCCCATTAAAACCTTCATTACCTGCAGCACTAAGTGTGCAGTGTATCTTCTAAGGTGCCCCTGTGGCTTAGAATATGTCGGGCGCACTACCCGCAAATTACAGGTTAGATGGGGTGAGCATAATATCCTGGCTGGATTTGATAAGCATAGTGTGTCTAAACATTATGAATTAAAACATAATAAAGACCCAAAGGGGACTGTTTTTTTTAGCCCTGGAGAAATATGTTCCCCACTGGAGAGGTAGCAATGGAAAGAGTACAATTTCTAGGGCCGAAACCAACTGGATTTACAAGTTAGGTTGCCACACCCCTGGGGGACTGAACGTTGAGTGGGACATCAATTGTTTTATAAACAATTGTTGAGAGTCACACTTATATTGATTTCAGCTTGTACCCTATAACTTTCTATTACTCATATTTTTTTTAATTTCTGTACCCTATGTATGGATGGTTCCACCTTACCTCTTTACTCTAGATAAGATCTAAAGCTGTTATCTTTTTTATACTGAATATTGGTATTAAGGAGTCTCCTTATGAGGCTGCTTCTTATATAACGAATTTTGGGATATCTAAATCTCTATGGCATTTTGTGTACATTGTTTTTTAAATATAATTTTAAATACAATTTTTTGTAAAATATATTCATATATCCATTGGAATTTAATTTTGAGAGGAACGATAGAACCTCATAATTTTTTATATACACCGCTATAATCAACTAATGAACATAGTGTATTTTAATTTTATTTTCTTGTCCGAACGGTAATACATTCTTTTAACCACAAGATGGCATGGTGATTTTCCCTTGTAATAAATTGAGATCTCTAGCCTATTGTTTTACTCCGTCTGATTTCTGTCTTATCCAATGAGCTTATTTTGCTCACGCTTTTGGGCTGTATAAATGTTGCGTGTGCGGTGATGAACGTGTGCCCCTGATGACGTCAATACGACAAAACGATCGTCGGGCAGATACACACGCACTACGCACGCTAACGGCCCAAGGCGATTTGTTATCATACAGAGCTTCATCCTTGCAAGGACTTTGTTTCACTGCTCTCTATGTATGAGAGTTTTTTATGGATTTTAAAAATAAACCTATTTTAGACGTCTGCACTATGGGATCATCTCCTTTTTTCTCCCTATGTGATGTTTGTTGATCCATGCCAACACATTTATATGAGAATTTTATCTGGGAGTAACATCGATCTACACGAGGAGTCGAGAAGTCGGGGATTTCATCGTTTGAGTCGTGAGAGACGCCGATCCGCTTCTATTACTTCAAGGGATAACCACTTCCCATCACACCTGTTTAGACCTACCCTGAGAAGGATAGGTCACAGGCTTTCTGGTAAGCCTTCAATTTGTCTGGTGTTGGGTCCTTTGAAGATTGCCTTTTTCTTCTGTCTTTACCTGCAGACGTCTTACATTGGATTATCACCGTTTCCATCACCTTTATTGGAGGGGGTTAACAACCCCTAGTTTTTCTTCTGTGGACTATACATTTATATTTTCTGAGGACTTGCACTGTATGCACTGTATGAATTACTACAAATAATTTAAATTGACTTATCAATTATATAGGTCAACCTAATTTTTAATCACTTGAGGTATAGAGTTCATATTATATTAGTGGACTTTTTGTTGTGCACTGAGTCACTACATATTTGCACATTCTCTTATGTTTTAGTTCTATATTTTTTTTTATTATTCTTTATATTCACATTATAAGTGGAAGGGGTGAGGGAGAAATGGGAGGAAAAGTACAGGGAGGAAGAGGTGGAGATGGAGTAGGGGAAGGGGAGAGAGAGGTGAATGAGGAATAGAAAGAGGAGCAGAGGGAGGAGGAGGATGTGGAAAAGGGGAAGGAACAGGAAGAGATCACAACAAGGCTCATCACCTACTACATCCATGTGGCAACACCTCTACCTCTTTTTAGGCTTGCCTATAATTTTGTTTGTCCTTATTTTTATAGTAGTAGGATTCTGTGGCACAGATGTTGGGGGAAACCTAAAGCCATAGGCAGTTCACTCTTCCACAAGGTTATGATTTTCCTTCTTCTATTCTGGAATAATCCCCCTATAATTTGAGCTAAAGCTAATTTCTACCAAACACAAACCTGATGTATAAATTTTGAATATTTTCAGAAACATTTGGTAAAGGAAAAAAAAAAGGGATCAGAGGATGGTGAGTTGTGGTTAATAGACATGTGCACACTGAAATATTTTGTTTCGGAATTTCGTTTTCGTCCAAAAAATTAATTTCTTTAGTTACTCCCGAAATTCGTTTTTATTTATTTTGTTTGGTTAAAAAATGAATTAGTCAGAAAATTCGAATTAATTAAGGTCAAACCTGGCATCGAAGGCTTATAGTGTCCGTTGAATGTTCTAAGAAGATTCTACGGAGCAGCTAAACTGTATGACGCCGCAATTATACATTTCCGGACGAATGTTCTGCCTACAATCTATAGAAGAATTCTAATGTATGATACTCGTAATAATTATATTTATAAATTATTAGTACTAGTCAACCAACATTCAAATTCTTCTATAGCCTATGGGCTGAGGATATGACCAGAAATGTATGATTGCTGCGTCGTACAGTTTAGCTGCTTGTCGAATCTTCTTAGAACTTTCAACAGACACCATAAGCCTTCAATGACAGATTCGACGTTTGTAAGTTTTTCGCTGCTTCGTCGAATTTTCGTCGTTCATGACGAATGGTCTACCCCAACACTGTCTCTAATGTTGAATCTTTTCTCTCTCTGTCTAACCTTTCCTCTCTATGTAGAATAATCTCGGACTAATAAAGTTAAAGGAGTTGTAAAGGAATCATTTTTTCTTTTTAAATAACAAACATGTTATACTTACCTCCACTGTGCAGTTCGTTTTGCACACAGTGGCCCCGAACCTGGTCTTCTGTGGTCCCTCGGCAGATGTCGCGGCTCCTTCCCGCAGCAACTACACATAGACATGCGAGCGAGCATGGTGTGTAGCTGTTGCGGGTGCGCTCCCATGATACAGCGGTGGCCATAGCCGCCGCTGTATCACTCGGCCCCGCCCCCTGCATCATTGGATGTGGTTGACAGCAACGCCAGCCAATGGCTGCGCTGCTTTCAATCCATCCACTGCAGCCAATCAACGGCCGGGCTTTGACTCAAGGAGGATGACGGGGTGAGCGCGGGACTTTCGAAGGGTCGGGTAAGTAAAACGGGGGAATGCATTAGGTGACATTTTTTTTCCTTTACAACTCCTTTAAGGTTAGGTACATTCGACCGCAGATTCGATAGACACAGATTGTTATTGTCAGCGTCACGTCGAATCTCCTATCTATATCGAACTGAAGGCCAGTCAAGTTCCTCCATCCCAAACTTGCTCATCCATGTCTTTATGGACCTTGTTTGTGCACTGGTGAGCAGTGATGTTGGAACAGGAAGGAGCCATCCCCAAACTGTCCTCACAAAGTTGAGAGCATGAAATTGTCCAAAATGTATTGATATGCTGACACCCTTAGGCCTCGTACACACCACCCAACATGTCTGATGAAAACGATCCGCGGACCGTTTTCATCGGACATGTCCGCTGGGATCATTTAGTCTGATGTGTGTACACACCATCAGACCAAATTCCCCGCAGTGACGTGGCGGCGACGTGGTGGTGACGATGATGCCGCGACATGCGCGCATCAGGAAGTTCAATGCTTCCACGCATGCGTCGAATGACTTCGACGCATGCGTGTGATTTCGGGCCAGCGGACATGTCCGATGAGTCGTACTGACCATCGGACATGTCCGACGGACAGGCTTCCAGCGGACAAGTTTCTTAGCATGCTAAGAAAATTTTGTCCGCTGGAAACCTGTCTGCTAGGCCGGGAAACTGTCCGGTCGGCCCTACACACAACCGAACATGTCCGCGGAAACTGGTCCGATGGACCAGTTTCAGCGGACATGTTCGGTCGTGTGTACAAGGCCTTAGAGTTCCCTACATTGGAACTAAGGGGCCAAGTCCAACCCCTGAAAAAAACCCACACCAAAATCCCCCCTCCACCAAATGATTTGGACCAGTGCACAAAGGAAGGTCCATGAAGACCTGGATGATCGAGTCTGGGGTGGAGAAACTTGACTGGCCTGCAACCCAATAGAACACCTTTGAGATGAATTAGAGCCGAGACTGTGAGTCAGGCCTTCTTGTCCAACATCAGTGCCTGACATCACAAATGAGCTTCTGGATGAATGGTCAAACACTCACTTAGGCACACTACTAAACCTTGTGGACAGCCTCACCAGAAGACTTGAAGCTGCAAAGACTGAGATGAAATTAAAGTTCATGTGCGTGTAAAGGCAGGTTTCCCAATACTTTTGGCAATATAGTGTATCCTTAATAGGGTTTCCTGCCAAGTTCAATTTTGTCAATTTTATTCAGGATTTGACGAACCTCCTAAGTTAAACTTTGTCAGATTTGAGCATCCCTACCTGTGGTGTTTAACATCAGAGCACAATCACACATTTTATCTATATAGATATGCAAGCACAATTAGATGTTTAACTGTACAGACATGCAACCCCAAAACTATTAGCACTCAGCTTTCTTAAGGTGGCACAGCCCATCTTCATAATCTTATTGGTTTAAAGGAGAAGTCCAGCCTGAGCTTTTTAGGCTGAGCTTCTCTTCTGGGTCTTAGTTTTGCAAAATTAGTTTTGCACTTCTGTGACCCATTTTCAGTGGAGAGTAGTCTGAAGTCCACTCTCCACTGACGTCACTGCCATCAGTCGAGGCAGCGCATCATCCCGACTTCTAAGTCTGGATCCGTCAGCTGCCTTGATTGATGGCAGTCTTGGCGCCTTAGCGAGCCACTGAGAAGGCTGCTCCACTCCCCTCCACAGCTCAGCGCTCCAATGAGTGTGAAGAAGTAGAGCAGGAGCGATGCTGACTGAGGCGTGAGAACTCGGGGAGGAGTAAGAATCGAGCCATCCACAAAGTTCTCAGTGCAGACACGCCAATGGACAGATGCAGCAGCAGTCTGATGCTTCATCCACCAAGGTAAGTATGACTAGAAATAAAACAACAACGTATTTTTAGACTGCCTCCTGCAGATATACGTCAGCAGAATGGCATGGCTGGGCACAAGCATGTACCTGTACGTCCTCTTTAAGTGCCCAGCCTAGCGTCGCGGCCACGCGCCCGCAAGCCGGTCCAAAGCTCCGTGACCGCGGCCGCGAGACCCGATCGCCCCCGGAGTCCCGCAATCAGTCCCCGGAGCTGAAGAACGGGGAGAGCTGTGTGTAAACACAGCTTCCCCGTTCTTCACAGTGGCAGCTTCATTGATCGTGTGTTCCCTAATATAGGGAAACACGATCAATGACGTCACACGTCCAGCCCCACCCCCCTACAGTTAGAAAAACATATGAGGTCACACAACCCCTACAGCGCCCCCTAGTGGTTAACTCCCAAACTGCAATTGTCATTTTCACAGTAATCAATGCATTTTTATAGCATTTTTTGCTGTGAAAATGACAATGGTCCCAAAAATGTGTCAAAATTGTGCGATGTGTCCGCCACAAAATCGCTGATCGCCGCCATTAGTAGTAAAAAATGTTAAATAAAAATGCAAAAAAAAAAAGCTCTCTCCTATTTTGTAAACACTATAAATTTTGTGTAAACCAATCGATAAACGCTTATTGCGATTTTCTTTTACCAAAAATAGGTACAGTAGAAAAATACGTATCAGCCTAAACTGATGAAAAAAAAACTTTTTTATATCTTTTTGGGGGATATTTATTATAGCAAAAAGTAAAAAATATTGCATTTTTTTTCAAAATTGGCGCTGTATTTTTGTTTATAGCGCAAAAAATAAAAACCGCAGAGGTGATCAAATACCACCAAAAGAAAGCTCTATTTGTGGGGAAAAAAAGGACGCCAATTTTGTTTGGGAGCCACATCGCACTACTGCGTAATTTTCAGTTAAAGCGACGCAGTGCCGAATTGCAAAAACTGGCCAGGTCCTTTACCTGCATAAAGGTCCGGGTCTTAAGTGGTTAATATATGAGCTGTGTCCCACAGGTACATGCCAGCCTCAGAAACTCATTAAAAAACATTGGGTTTCCTACAGTAATTGAAGAAGGATAAGTAGATTAAAGTGATGCTAGCCTTTGAACCGTTTGGCTGTTCTGGTAAAGACAACAGATTGGAGGTAGTTCTGAGAGAAAAGGGAAAATTTATATGAAATACTTACCGTAATTTTCCTTTCCTGATGGACTCCATGGCAGCCTACGTGTGGGTTAACCCCGCCTCTCATACCTCATAGGACCCTACTCCCATAAAGCTTTGCTTCCTGGCCATAGACAGTGTTCCATAATATAGCCTACTCCAGCAAAGGGAGGGAACTCCGGCTGCCATGGAGTCCATCAGGAAAGGAAAATTACGGTAAGTATTTCATATAAATTTTCCCTTTTCCTGACAGACTCCATGGCAGCCTACGTGTGGGAAATGACTAGCCAAACACACCCGGGTGGGCAATTGCTGGTTAAGAAACAAAATTTTAATTGACATTGTCAACAGATAATATATTCAAACCAAAATTAACCGACGACAAGGAGGCCGGTTCTACGCAATAGTGCGTCATAAATGTATTTAAGGACGACCAAGAGGCCGCTTTGCAAATAACTTCAGGGGAAACATGTCGGGCAGCCGCCCATGATGTAGAGACGCTCCGCGTGGAATGAGCGGTTACCGCTTCAGGAGGAGCCAACCCTTTAGCCTTGTAAGCCCTTTGGATAGCTTGGACGATCCATGCGGCGATGGTTCTGGAGGAAGCACGCATGCCTTTGTTTTTCCCATGGAATGACACAAATAAATGATCAGATTTACGGAAGGGCGCTGTGGCTTCCAGATATTGTTTAAGGATTTTGCCGACATCCAGAGGATGAATCATAGAACCCTCAGAAGAATGAAACGTGGGAAGTACAATTTCCTGGTTTTCATGAAAGATTGACGTGACTTTAGGCTTGGAACCCAGCATTGGAATCAACACTACACGGTCCGGAAAAAAGGTGAGGAACGGTTCTTTGGAGCCTAGAGAGCCAATTTCGGAGACCCTTTTGGCAGATGTTATAGCCACAAGGAAGACAATCTTGAGGGAAAGATCTTTGATAGATTGATTAGTTGAATCTTGATCTCCTGAAAAAAAGTCCAAGACTAATGGAAGATCCCACTTAGAAAATCTCGGTTTTCTTAAAGGTCTTAACCTCATAGCTCCCTTGAAGAATTGACGGACAAGGGAATGTCTGGCCCACGAAATACCTGTGAAGGCAGAGATTGCTGATACTTGGACCCTCAAGGAGCTGACTGATAAGGGTAGGTCAAGCCCAGTTTGGAGGAAGCCCAAAATGTCTTGCACTCTGGGGACTTTGGCTGAACTGTTCATGGAGAAGGTGTAATCCGAGAACTTAGACCATATCCTCTGATAGACTTTATTGGTGCTCACTTTCCTGGCATTTAGTAATGTAGAGATTGCTTGGCTTGGGCAACCTAGCGCTTCCAATCTTTCCCTCTCAAAAACCAGGCCATCAGGTGCAGATGTGATGGACAAGGGTGAGGGGTCGATCCCTGGAGCAAGAGATCTGGTCTGGATGGGAGCTGAACTGGATCCCGGAAGCTCAACTGAAACAACAGTGGAAACCATGGTCTGTTGGGCCAGTAAGGAATTATTGCGACCACTTCGACATCCTCCCATCTGAGTCTCGACAGGAACCGGAGAATAACTGGAGTTGGGGGAAAAGCATAGGCTTTGTGGAACATCCACTGATCTGTTAGAGCATCCACCCCGAACGCTTGGGGGCAGCGATTTCTTGTGTAAAATTTCTCCAGTTTGTAGTTGCACGGGGATGCAAATAGGTCCACTTCCGGTGTGAATCCTAGTGACAGGATCCAGACGAAAACTTCGCTGTGGAGAGACCACTCGTTGTTGTCGAGTGTCGTCCTCGATAGGAAATCTGCTTGAATATTCTGAGTTACGGGGAGATAAACTGCTGTTAGATCTGTCAGATGTGTCTGAGCCCATGACATAATCGGCTCCACCTCCCTCAGAAGGGACAAACTGCGTGTGCCTCCTTGTCTTTTTATGTAAGACACGGCTGTCGTATTGTCCATCCTCAGAAGGACTGACGACCCCTTTACCAGATGGATGAAGGCTTGAAGGGCACAGAAAGCTGCACGGAGTTCCAGGATATTGGATACTTCCTTTCGAGATGGGAAATCCCACTTCCCTTGGGCTACTTCTTTCAGGCAAAGGGCACCCCAGCCGCTGTTGCTGGCGTCGGATGTAACTGTGATCCAGGAGACAGGGGCTATTGAGAGACAATTGAGGAGATTTCTCCGCAGAAGCCACCAGGAGAGGCTGTCCCTCATTGGCTGAGTTATCCGGATTAATTGGTCCTGGGGCCTCGGATCCCATTGTTGGAGAAAACCCCTCTGGAAAGGACGCATTCGCCATTGTGCCCATCTGACCATGGGAGTCGTGGACACCATGGTGCCTATAATTTTGAGACAGAGTGAAGCTTTGAGAAAAGGGGACTCCAATGCAAGACGAACTCTTTCCCGGATGACTGGGATTTTTTCTAAGGGTAGAGAAATTGTACTCTGGATCGTATCGAACTGGGCACCGAGGAAGACTAGAGACTGTGTGGGTTCTAGATGACTCTTTTCCCTGTTCAAAAGCCAGCCGAACTCGGTCAAAGTGAGAATAACTTGAGCCCGATGTATCAATAGCTGTTCCCTGTTCTGTGAAAGTAACAGCAGGTCGTCTAGATAGTGGTGTAGACGGATGCCTTTCATTCTGATTAAGGCCACGACAGCCAATAAGAGCTTTGAAAACACTCGCGGCGATGTTGTAAGCCCGAATGGGAGACACGTGAACTGTAGGTGAACACTGCCCACTGCAAACCGAAGGTATTTCTGAAAATCTGCCGCTATGGGCACGTGGAAGTAGGCATCTTTCAAGTCGATTGACACAAGCCAGTCGCCCGGCAGAATGGTCTGACGAATTGTGAGAAGTGACTCCATTTTGAATTTTTCCTTTTTTATAAAGGTGTTCAAATGCGTCAGGTCTATCACTGGCCTCCAAGAGCCGGACTTCTTCAAAACCATGAACAGAGGTGAGTACATTCCCTGAAATCTTTCTGCCGCTGGCACTTGTATAGCGGCGCCCTGGGACAAAAGAGTGTCTGTGTAAGTTAGAAGGATATTTCTCTTTTCTTCTGAGTGAGGCAGAGTTGTGGGGACAAACTGAAGTATAGGAGGGTTGACAAAGGTCCATGAGTGACCTAAGGATACTGTCTTGATTGTCCAAAAGTCTTTTATCAAGGCTGCCCAAACGTGCCGGAATTGTAGAAGCCGAGCTCCGACCTGCTCCGTCTGAGCGATCCCAATATCAAAAGGACTTAGGGGTGTCACGGTTACCCGGAGTTGCCCCTTTTGTGGGTTTTTGACCCGAAGGTTGGTTTCTTCTCCAATTTTTCCTGAACTCTCTACCCGGCCTGTATCGACGGGCCTCTCTAGCACGATCTTGGTCTTGCCTGGGAAAAAATTTCCTTTGGTTGAAGGGACGACGGTCTTGAGGGAGGAACCCTGACTTACCCCCTGTGGCACGGGAGATAGCACTGTCAAGTTTGTTCCCAAACAGGGAAGATCCCTGAAAGGGAATACGGCACCATGCCTGTTTAGAGGCTGGGTCGGCTACCCAAGGACGGAGCCATAGGGCGCGTTTAGCTGTAACAGAAGAGAGCATGACCCGTGCCACTAAGCGGATAATGTCAAGGGAAGCTTCACCCATAAAGGCAGCCGCCATTCTTATTTCGTGAACTGGTAGGTCTCTGACCAGGAGACCAGACATATTTGAAAGAGTAGAATCCACCTCATCCGTCCAGGTCTCCGTTGCTTTGGAGAGGGCCGCAAGGGCCAGAGCTGGCTTACAAGCCATACCTGCTGCAATATATACACGCTTAAGGTCAGTATCAATCTTCCTATCCAAAGCATCTTTAAAAGAAACTGTATCTTCTAAAGGAAGAGTAACATGCTTGACCAGTCTCATTAAAGCGGCATCCACCAAAGGGGCCGACTCTAGGTGTTTCACTTCTTCGTGTTTAAATGGATACATTTTTGACACTTTGGAGATCAATGAATTCTTTCTTTCAGTGGAGGTCCACTCATCAGTGATCATTTCACTAAGTTCACCCAAAAGGGGAAAGCTAGGACGTTCTTTTTTGAGGTGTTTAAAATATTTTTTCTGTTTGTTAGGAGCTTCCACCGGGTCTTCCCATTTTAAAGCGGTTTTAACTGCCTTCACCAGATTTGGGACTAGAGAAAAGTCAAATCCAGTGGAATTGACGACACTCTCTTCCTCACTGAAGGAGGATAAACTTGAGGAGCGATTACGCTGAGATGGACCCGGAACTTCAGAGTCATCTTGTACAAGGACTGGAGCTGGAACTACAGGCGAAAGGATGTCACCACTGGGATCAGGTCTATTCAGAGATTCCAGGACCACTTTCCTGACTAGAGCTTCTACTTGTTGGTCTCCACCTTCTCTTTCTCTAGAAACCCGAGAAAAGCAGGAATCACAGAGGGATTTGTCTTCTGGGACTTGGGCCCTGCATCCCCAGCAAGACCTTCTCCCAGAGCTGCTGGAATGACGGTGGGAATGACGCTCAGAGGTGGATCTATATTTTTCCCCATGATGTCTGGAAGGTGACCTGCTTTTTGGGCGTTTAGAACTTGCTCTGGAATGATGCCGATGTAATCTAGTGACGTCAATATCTTCATGGACTGAAGGCTGACGATCAGACCTAGAAGGGCTGATGGTAACAGAGAAAAAGGGAAGTCAGAAATAAATGCAGTATTAAATGACTCAAAAGACAGGTAGAGGAAATTAAAAATTGCCATCCTACCTGCGGTGCAAGGGTTGGCCACCGGGGGGCGGTGAGACATCCATAGTGAAAAAAAGGTTTTGCACTGCAAATAACCAGAATTTTAGATGATAAGGATAGGGCATAGGCAAGTACAATAGCAGCAACATGATGCAGTGTAAAGGAACCAAGTGCCACAGGGCACCTTACCTTGTCCAACAGAAACCGTGCCTGGAAGTCAGAAAACGATCCTAGGAGAACCCCCAGGATCAGCTGTTCACTGACAGTCTTTTAAACCTGCCGCCCTAATGACGTCACCGCGCCCGCCGCGTCCACCGCGCATCTGCGCTGTGACTGGCGTGACCCTTGCTACCGTGTGCGCATGCGCGAAACGGCGATCAGACGCTACTGCGCACGCGCGAGCCGAAGACTCGTGTGCGCGCGCAGGCTCTCACACACAGGAATTGAGTGGAGGAAGAAGTGGAACGCAGCATGCGTTCCAGCGGCCATTTGACCAACAGGTAAGGCTGTGCGGCGCAAACGAACAACAAACATAAACAGCTGCCATGTGAGATTTTAAAACATATAAGTTTATACTTCACCAGCGATCCGGTCCAGCCTGGAACAGGGAGCATGTATTCACCGCCTGGGAAACTTCATATAGGGGAAAAGGGCCTCCTTGCTAATAGCCAGGATAAACGACCAAAGTTGCTTGCCAGCCAATGGCTGGATAGTAAGCTCTACCAGGCATCAGTTTGTACTGTTCACTTCACCCTGCTAATAGCCGGGACATGTTGGACACTAGTACATATCATCTCCCAAAATAAAAACCGCCAGGACTGAACCTTTTAGATTGAAAATAAAATAGGTCCTAGGAGGAGGACAAAAAAGGAACACTGTCTATGGACAGGAAGCAAAGCTTTATGGGAGTAGGGTCCTATGAGGTATGAGAGGCGGGGTTAACCCACACGTAGGCTGCCATGGAGTCTGTCAGGAAACATACATATGCAAGTTTAGATTATTTTCAGCTTAGTTCAATAACATGGAAAACCTCTCCAGTTCTACAGCACTGACAGGCCAGTAGACTGTGCATGTTGCAAGTGCAGTTGCTCCAGAGCTTAGTAAATGAGGTAAAGCTTCACTTTATAAAGAATACTCAATCACCTGCAAGCAAAATAAATAGAAAAAATAACATTTTGCTTGCACATGATTGGATAATGGAAGTTTGCAGAGCTCCCCCTAATTTACTAAGATCTGGAGCAACTGCACTTGCAAAGTGCTCAGTCTAATTTGCACAGTTAATTTATCCTAAAATTAAGTATCAATCATGTTAAGTGTAAAATAAAATGTTCAATTGCGCTTTATGGTAAGTACTAACACACATAAAATGATGTGCATTTTAGTTTTTTTTTTTTATTAAATCAATCCCTAATGTCTTTCGAGTCTATGCTATTATTTAAAATAAGTATGGTCAAATGAAAACACAGATAGAACACACAAATGAATTATGCCTGCATATTGTCAGCATTGTAATTAGTATGGTTAAAGCATCCAGCATACACTTTATATTATTTCCTTGTAAATGGTAATTAGCATAAGCAGTATATTGTGTGTAGCATCTTTGTTTAACTAAAAAGGGTTTAAAAGACTGCACACTTTCTTCTAATTTTACTACTCTTTCCAGTTATACGTTTTATCCATTCGAAAACATGTTCTTTATTATGCTGCAAAAATAAAACCCTACTCATACAAAATGATGTGGTTTAATGGGGTGCAAATTCAGTTTGGACTCTTATCAATAAAATGATTAATGCAGGATTTGCTAGAGAATTGTAAGTGGTTTATTCCTTGCTACTGTATGTAGATTAGAGCATCACACTATGGTAACTAAAGTCACAAAGAAGGTACCATTCTAGAATCACATAAGAGCAAGTTTTAAATCTACAAACCTTCTGTAGAGAGCTCTATAAACTTTGTTTAAAAGTAGCTACAGATGGTTAAGTTTTACTGCTGTCCAAGTCTCAAAATAAAAGCACAATTGCCACTGATTAAAAATAGTGCTTAGGAACACCGAGACTGTCAAATTAGATGTAATTTTGGAAGAGTTTATAATTGCAAAGGTATGCAGTGCAACTTATGTTCTAATCGATGAACGAATAACATTTTTTACTGATGTACTATATATAAATGCCAATTTCCTTTTAAAACCTGGAATCATGTATATGGTGTAAAAGGACATCATATTTACTGAAGCTGATCTTTTTTATATATTTGTATGGATAATTAAAAGACTAGAACATCCAGAAAAAAAAATTTCCTTTTTTTTTTTTCCTGAAATCATCCCAACACAAGTAAATTATTGTATAAAAAAGAGGAATATTCCAAAAAGAAAGACCCCTTGTGGACCACAGTATTTTCTTGGAAAAAAAACATGCCTAACCACTTCATCCCCAGACCATTTGGCTGCCCAAAGACCAGAGCACTTTTTGCGATTCGGCACTGCGTCGCTTTAACTGACAATTGCGAGGTCGTGCGAAGTGGCTCCCAAACAAAATTGCCGTACTTTTTTTCCCACAAATAGAGCTTTCTTTTGGTGGTACTTGATCACCTCTTCGGTCCACAATGCCGCGTCTTAAAAGGCAATGTACAGGTATATTAATATGCCCAGCTGTGCCATTTTGCCGACCGGTCGGCAAGTGGTTAAGGCAATATCCTTTATGCACACTATCATATTTCTATATAATCTTAGTTTAGACGTGTCAGATTTAGCCCCAACGCAGGTGGCCAGACACGGTGTGCTTCACCTATAGCAGCCCCCTTTCCCATAAGGCAAGCATGCCTACCGGTACTCAGTTGCCCCTAGGACATATACACAATGCCAAGTCAGGGCAGATGCAAACTAAACAAAGCAAATAGATACTTGCAGTTAGCAGACAGATAGCGTGGTTCTGTGACAGTCCAGGTAAAAGGCAGGCTGAGTTCAGGGAATAGTCCAAGAATTTGGTCCAAAGTCATACACAGGGAAATCCAAACTAGCAAAGCAGGGCAGACAGACAGGGAGCTAGATCAGGAACAACACACGTATCACTCTCTATCACAAGCACCCAAATAGGGTTTAAGCTGGCTTAAAACAGGCTTGGTTTCCACCCAGAAACTGATCAACTTAATCAGCCTGCAGGTGGACAGACAGACAAGGAGAGTGTCATAGCCAAAACCCAAGATGCTGGAACAGGAGCACTAAGTGCTCCTGATAAGATGATTATATATGTTAGATTTGGAGAAAAATATAGTGTAGCGCTAATAAAGTAAAGTATGTGAGAGTACTGTTATACTCAAAAACACAATGGGCCAGATCCACGTACCCTGGCGCATATTTCCGTCGGGCGTAGCGTATCTCTGATACACTACGCCACCGTAACTTACAATTTTTTTTGTATCCTCAAAGAATTTGCGGCGTAAGTTATGGCGGCGTAGCGTAACTTTGGCGGCGTAAGGGCGCGCAATACAAATGGATGTGATGGGGGCGTGTTTTATGTAAATACGTCTTGACCCGACGTAAATGACGTTTTTTTTTCAACTGCGCAGGCGCCGTCCGTGGGGGTATCCCAGTGCGCATGCTCGAAATTAAACCGGAACAAGCCAATGCTTAAGACGGTGACTTCATTCTACGCAAAGCCCTATTCTCGAACGACTTACGCAAACGACGTAACATTTTCAAAATTCGACGCGGGAACGACGGCCATACTTAACATAGGATACGCCTCATATAGCAGGGGTAACTATACGCCGAAAAAAGCCTTACGGAAACAACGTAAAAAAATGCGCCGGCCGGACGTACGTTTGTGGATCGCTGTATCTAGCTAATTTGCATACGCGATGCGGAGAATTGACAGAAAGGCGACCTAGCGGCCAGCATAAATATGCAACCAACGATCCGACGGCGTACTTAGGCGTACGCCAGTCGGATCGAGCCCACATTCAGTCGTATCTTGTTTTGTGGATACAAAACAAAGATACGACAGGGGAACTTTGAAATTACACGGCGTATCAATAGATACGCCGGCGTAATTCTTTTGTGGATCTGGCCCTATGTGTATACTTAGTGAGTGAACATCAAGAAAATATAAGCTAACAAATGTGCACAGTAATACATACACAATGAAATTAAAGTCCAATTGTAACCTTCACAATATATTATGGAGTGAAGTCCACATAAACACAAAAGTGGAGGAAAATTATTCCCATCAAGGTGACACCAAATAGGAGGAAGGAAAGAGTTGCCTGTAGTCACTCTCAAAATTTTCAGAGATAGGTAGATAAGGTACTCTTACCAAATGCAATGGACACACGTGACTTACGACAGTGGGTCAGAAGAGCTTGTGATCCTGAATGGTCTGGATCAATGCTGAGTAGAGAGGTAGGTCCGGTAGGTCGAGGTATAGGGTCCCCACTTCTCCACTGACGAACACCGCAGAAGCAGCAAGGTCACAATGGATGTACCAAAAAACAGAAAAAATATTGCGCATACCAAAGTAAATGTGTAACAACTGCGTCTCAAATGTTATATAACATCAAACCAACATAAAACAGAAAAGGAGTCGCGCTAAGTGATTGAAAATTGCATATGAATAATATCAAGTGAATAATTATGTGCAAATCTAAAAAATATGAATCAAAATAATCATACCAGATCAAGCCTCAAAATGTGATCCACAAAATAATTAGTGAAAAAGAGGGAAATAAAACCCAATCAAATGAACTGAATAGGTATATAGACACAGTCCCAAATATAGTGATAAAGAAAGTCCCAAGGTGTTGAATATATCCACAGCGTCGTGATGACTGACAGACAGGAGACCTCCACCAACGGGTAACACTGACTCTTACCACAGAGCAAATAAAAAACAGCAACAACGATATCCACTCTCCACTGTGTCTATATACCTATTCAGTTCATTTGATTGGGTTTTATTTCCCTCTTTTTCACTAATTATTTTGTGGATCACATTTTGAGGCTTGATCTGGTATGATTATTTTGATTCATATTTTTTAGATTTGCACATAATTATTCACTTGATATTATTCATATGCAATTTTCAATCACTTAGCGCGACTCCTTTTCTGTTTCACAATGGATGTACACCAGGATGACTCCTCGCGAACTCCAACGGAAAAAACAAAGAGCTGCTCCAAATGGTGCAGATCAACCACGCAGGTTTTATTGAAGTATGTCATACATCAAATGACAAATGTAAAAGTGATCACAGATATAAAAACACGTAAAAAGCAATGTGGGGTGCTGTAAATGCTGTCCCAATTTTATCTGTTAGTTTATCCTAAAATGAAGTATCAATCATGTTAAGTGTAAAATAAAATGTTCAATTGCGCTTTATGGTAAGTACTAACACACATAAAATTATGTGCATTTTAGTTTTTTTTTTTTTTGTTTTTTTTTTACTTTCTTGAACATACATAACAGAAAATTCCTGTAGAGGTGACAAGGAAGGGCACAACATATTAGATTTTTTTTTTAAACTGGACAGTACAGTGCTAATTTGTGCAACACAAAACCTATGAAACACAATATTAAGATGAAGGTTGTGGACAAATGGGTATATAAGTAGAAAAGGTAACATAGTGGGTCCAAAGGTGCTTTAAACAGGTAACAAGAATAACTGTTAAGCCCTGTACACACGATCAGATATCTGTTCTAATCCGATGGATTTTTTCATTGGATATCTGATGAAGCTGGCTTTCATCAGTCTTGTCTACACACCATCGGTCAAAAAATTGTTTGTGTCAGAAAGCGGTGACGTACACCACGTACGACGGCACTATTAAGGGGAAGGTCAAATCCAATGGCTCCACCCTTTGGGCTGCTTTTGCTGATTTTGTGTTACCGCGTGTTAGTAAAAGTTTGGTGAGAGCCGATTTGCGCTTTTCAGTCTCCGTGCTTTTTAAATCGTTTTCTGGTGTTCAGTTGGTGCTTGTGGGATCGTATCTGTCTTTCAGTGCGTGCAGTCAGGTCGTATCTGTTTTGCAGTGCATTCCTGTTCGCTCGTTTTCTGGTTTTCAGGTCGTTCTTTATAGGCCTTGCTGTTCCTTGGTGCATTCTGTTTAAAGTTTGTTCTGACCAGCTGACCGGTTTTAAGCCATGTTGGAAGTACATTCTCATTCTCGAGTTCGTGCTGCGTATGTGCTTGGTTCTGCAGTTCCTACTGTAACCCGAGCTCAGGCTGTGAACAGGGCGAGTTCATGGGCCAAGAATTGGTTGCTCCAGCGGGACCAATTCTCTCACATGCCTCTGCTGCGGGAAATCCAGGAGAATAACCCTGATGACTTCAGCAATTTTCTCCGCATGACGGACCCCGTTTTTCACCATCTGTTGGATTAGCTGTCCCCCTATATCACGAGGCAGCACACTGTGATGCACCAAGCCATCACTGCTGAGCAGAGGCTCATTGCCACGTTGAGGTACCTGGCAACTGGGAGAAGCATGCAGGTCCCTCAAGTTCTCGACAGGCATCTCCAGGGATGGACTGGCCATTGGGACTACAGGGAGTTTCCTGGTGGGCCGATGGCTCAGTGGGCCGGCTTTAGTGACAGCGGACTGCAGCCCCCTCTGCTCCTCTGTCTCCCTGCAGCGCTCACCTGGGGGGAACAAAGAAGCAGGAGGAGGACCAAAGGAGCAGGGGGGACGACAGGGGGGCATGGGGGGGAGGAGACAGACAGCTGACTCAACAGCTATGGCGTGGGAGTTTCTCACTTCTGCCTAATCTTGTCCCATAAGGGGGGCACCAAACTGATTCTTTGCCCTGGGTGAAATAATGTCTAGCTTCCCCACTGGTACTGCCTAAAAAAAATAAAGTAGAATGGCTAGGTGCTAGTAAGGGGGGAGAGGGGGCTTGGGTGGCCGGGGGAGGGGGGGTGCTGGCGTTGTCCGGCCGCCATGGGAGAGACCTGTCAAAGTGGGCCAGTCTGGATGAAGTCCAGGGCCAAATTTCTGTCCCAGTCCAGCCCTGGGCATCTCCCACCAGGATCTTGGGATCATCATCCCCGAGACGTGTTCTGCCATCATACAAGTTATGCAGAAGGAATATATTAAGGTAAGTTTTCTCCTTTAACATCACATTCTATGTCTTTAATGTATGCTAATGTATTGTATTTATTTCATCCTTCCCTAATTACCATGATTGTAATATGCTTTGAATGTCCCCTTTGTCCCCATGCATGCTGTAAGCTTTTAATGCTCATTTTTTGGCCTAGATGCATACATATTTCCCTACACTAACCTCTCCAGCATGCAATCCTTGGCCCAAACACACATAGCCTAGTCTGTTTTAACAATGTATTTTGTCTGCTCCCTGGTAGATCTGCCCCACCCCCTAAAATGTGGCCTAATGTATTGTTTTTCATTCAATTTAGGCAGAGTGCTAATGGCTTTTTTTTGGATGACCCAAACTCAGCTAGAATCCCCCCCCCCCTAAAATGTGTCCCAATGTTTTGTTTATCATTCAATTTAGACAGAGTGCTAGAGGCTTTTTTTTGGAGGGCCCAAACTCAGTAGACATGTGCACACTGAAAAATTTTGTTTCGGAATTTTGTTTTCGTCCGAAAAATAAATGTATTTAGTTACTCCCGAAATTCATTTTTATTTATTTTGTTTTTCGTTAGAAATTGCATTTGTCAGAAAATCTGAATTAATTAAGGTTGAATCTGTCATTGAAAGCTTATGGTGTCTGTCGAATGTTCAAAGAAGATTTGACGGAGCAGCAAAACTGTACGACACATTTCGACTACAAGCTAGCTATAGTAGAATTCTAATGTTGTATGACTAGTAATAATTATATGTATCAATTATTATTACTAGTCAACCAACATACAAATTTTTCTATAGCCCATGGGCCGAGCATTTGACCGGAAGTGTATGATTGCAGCTTCGTACAGTTTAGCTGCTCTGTCAAATCTTTTTAGAACTTTTGACAGACAGCATAAGCCTTCAATGACAGATTCGACGTTTGTATGTTTTTTCGATGCTTTGTCAAATCTTTGTCGTTCATGTTGAATTATCAAGTTAGTTCTAGCAATTTTACTGCTCCTCCTCTTTGGTTACAATCAGCCAATAACATTCATCATCATCATTATTTTTATTTTACTTCCCCCACCCAATTCCAGCAGCGATCTTTTCTCTCTATATTGTTGAATCTTTTTTCTCTATAATGTCGAATCTTTCCTCTCTATGTCAAATCTTTTCTCTCTATGTAGAGTAATCTTGGACTAATAGAGTTAAGGTTAGGCACATTTGACCACAGGTTTGATAGACACAGATTGTTACTGTCAGCGTCATGTCGAATCTTCCATCTATATCGAACTGTACAAATTAGCACTGTACTGTCGAATGCACATGTCTAAAACTAGAATCCCCCCCTCTAAAATGTGTCCCAATGTATTGTTTCTCATTCAATTTAGGCAGAGTGCTAGAAGCTTTTTTTTGGAGGGCCCAAACTCATCTAGAATGCCCCCCCCCCCAAATGTGTTCCAATGTATTGTTTCTCATTCAATTTAGGCAGAGTGCTAGAGACTTTTTTTGGAGGTCCCAAACTCAGCTAGAATCCCCCCCCCCTTAACTTTTTACAATGGGCCATCAGAGGGGTGAGGAATCTGATAAGTGGGCCTTTTAGAGTTTTGGCTTTAAAAAATCATTCAAATAAATGTTATACTGATGTTGGACAAAAATGTATTTTTGTAATCTGATTGCAATGATTATGTGCAAAAGTACTCTTTTTTTTGTTAGACTCCACAGTTTCCTTCAACGCCACAGGAATGGCAGACTGTGGCATCCCATTTTGCCGAGCAGTGGGACTTTCATAACTACGAAGGGACAATTGATGGGAAACATTTCCGCATAGCGCCCCCACCCCATTCGGGGTCGTACTATTATAACTATAATGGTAGTATTATTATTATTTAATGGTATTGTGTTAAAGGTTGTGGTGTAGGCACAGTACGAGTTTATATATGTGGACGTGGGGAAGAATGGCCGGATGTCCGATGGTGGAGTCTTCGCACAGACGGAATTTTCCCAACGTCTCCAGACTGGTGGCCTGGCACTGCCACTGGATGAGGA
This sequence comes from Rana temporaria, assembly GCF_905171775.1. Lineage (NCBI taxonomy): Eukaryota > Metazoa > Chordata > Amphibia > Anura > Ranidae > Rana > Rana temporaria. The sequence goes on from NC_053492.1 coordinate 304,395,781, forward strand.
CAATGTAGAGGGAGTTCCGTTTGTTTTTGTTGCTGATGAAGCTTTTGGGCTGGGACCACACCTGATCCGGCCATTCCCCCAGAGGACCCTCACCCCAGAGAGGAGGGTTTTTAATTACCGGCTGGCCAGAGCCCGGAGGGTTGTAGAGAATGCCTTTGGGATAACGGCCAGCCAGTTCCACCTGTTCCTGACAGCCACCCACATGGCGGAGTATAAACTCAACCACATTGTTTTCTGCTGCTGCATACTGCACAACTTTCTGCGCAGACATTCATCATCGTATTTAACTAATGTTGGGCTTGAGCCCGTACTTTCACAAACATACACTGGCCGTACTGGCTTGGCCCCCCAAAGTGCCTGTGAAGTACGAGATAAATACGTGGAGTACTTCACGGGTAGGGGGGCCATCGCTATGCCAGACAATATTTAATTTAAAACAAATAAAAAAATAAACCAAAAATTTGCTCTTTGAAAAACTTTTTTTGTCATTATTGCTTGTGTTTCTTTTATCTGTCTCCCTGGTTCTCCTATAGTGCACTTTGTAGTGCCAAATGTATTTCTCTGTTTTAGTAAATAACCACAATTGTCACAGTAAACAAGCACTTTTAATCGTACAAACTGGTATTGAGCATAGAAAGAAGAAGCCACACATTGTCGAGTAGAATTTTTTTTTATTTTTTATTCTGTGCACAACTTGTGCGTTCAAAAAAAAAATATTTATAAAAATAGAACCTTTTTTTTAATTTGGTTTGCCTAACCAGGCATGGTTTAAACAAGCAAATATCTAAATACAATGGAACTTACAAAGTTCAACCTTAGAAACACATGACATGGGGTGATGTCACCCCTGAACAAGCCAAAATTTGAAGATGCACACAGTTTGTGTGGCAAAATGGGTATTTATATTCTGATCCCATGCCAAATGTCAACATGTGCTATCTGCCATCATGGGGGATCAATGGACGTGATTTGGGGGTGCAAACCCTTCCTTCCTCTCACCTACTTGAGAGTCTGTTCTATTTCTTTAATAACATTCTAATTGCAACAGTCATGAGCTTAAAAATGTGTGTGATTGATGAAGCAAAAACTAAAAATATGTCCCTTTTTTATACAGACAGGCAGACAGTTAGAACGGGCTCTGATGAGGTGAAAGGTATAATCAGTATGATATAATTGAGAAATACTTTTGTGAGGTTGGGCACCAAGTGATAGGTGAGAGAAGTGAGGGAGGTGGGATAAGGTGTGATGGAGTGAGGGTTAGAGGTGGAGGGGTGTAAAGGAGGACGGAAAGGTATGTGTGTGTACTGTGTGGGGTCAGGGAAGCAAAGTGAGATGAAAAAGGACACATGTGATGGGGGAAAGTGGGAGAAAAGAAAGAGAAAAAGGGGGGGAAGGAAAGGGCATCCAGAAAGAATGGGAGCGGGTGGGGGGGAGGGGGGGGGAGGAAAAAAGTGAGGAACAGAATGAAAGGAAAGACTAGGGAGGAAGAGAGAGGGGGAAGGAAAGGAAATTAAAGGGAAGGAAACAGGTTAATGGAACAGGAAAGGGGAGAAAAGAAAAAAGACGGGAGGGGGAAGGGAGAGGGGGATGGAGAAGGTAGGGAGGATGAAGGGAAAAAAGGGGGGGCCAAGGTACAGGGTAGGATAGGGGAAACGGGGGAAGGGAATAGTTATGCCAGAAATGGGGGAGAGTGCGGGACAAAGAGTATAGTCAATAAAGAACGGGGAAAAAGGGGGAGGGTGGGGGTATTTGAGGACAAGTGGGAAAAAAATATAGTTAAAAAGAGACAGGGGGGAGAAAAGGACGAGAACATGGGGAGGTGGGGGCTGCGGAAGAAGGGGAAGGAGAGGTAAGGAAAAAGGGAGAGGCAGGAGAAGAGGGGGGGGGAAGAAAGGAGAGGAGAAATTAAGGGGAGGGAAAGGTGTGTGGGTAGGGGGAGGGGGGCAGAAGGGGGAGGGGGGGAGAAGGGGGGGAAAACAGAGACGGAAGGGAAAGAGAAATAAGGAAAATAGATTGTAGTGGGATGGTGGAAGGGGGTGAGGTTGAATGTCGAGGAAATAAGGGGGGAATCAGAGGAAGGAGGGGTAAGATGAATTGCAGAGTAGGGGGAGGGGGAAAAGGGGGGAACAAAAAAAGCCAACCACCACAAGTGACCAATCAGGGATTAAGAGACCACAGAGGGTCCTTACCATAGAGATAGTAAAAACCTCAGAGTTACTGGGGCACATGAGGGCGGATGGATTCAGCCAGAAAGATGGTAGAAATATTTCCAAGTGTTAGACCATACCTGAGAATTAGTCTGGCTAGAAGAGAGTCAGAAGAGAAGGGCTTAGGATGGAAACTCAAAATGTAACAGGCATTATAGAGAGGGGGGTAGAGACCGTGTGGTTAGGCACTGGTCCAGCTTACCATAGTCGTGTGGAATCGCCGTGTGTCCCCAGGGAGAGTGTCCGTGCTGTCTCACAATAACAGCTGAATCAGCTGTCTTTGTAAGGATCACTGGACCGCGTCAGACGTCACATGATTGCGACGGTGACGCCGTCCAACGTCCCACCAACCCACGCACGTGAGTGCGCAGGCGTGCAGCCTCGGACCCAATGGCAAGACGCCAGGTCAGAGGCTGCAAACAGGGAGCTGAGATTGGTGCTCCCTGCTGGGGACAACGCTCCATGCGCCAATGAACGAAGGGCTGGCCAGGCATAGAGCCGGATCAACCAACCAGGGGAGCTGAACTCCGGGAACATGCTGAGGTGGATAAGCAATTACAAAACACATTTACAATCGCGATTCAATAATAATCAGTAAACGGTACATTACATATATAAATATAGGGGAACATAGTCCCATAATCATACTTATGTTGCAAAGGGAGAGCTAGGTGCTCATAAACACTGAACTGGGAAACGGAAATTGCGCATAGCTAGCATCATATAGGTTCAACATAGTCAGCCGAATTAAAGTAACATATGAAGCAAGATGCTACCGAAAACCTGATTGTGGGAGAATATGGTAATAACCACATAAGGAGGGAGGGTGGAAAGGGACGGGAGGGGGGGAGGAAAAAAGGACGGGAACTGGGAAAGAAAAGGGGGGAGGGGGAAAAAGAGGGGGAGAAAAACACATGAACATTATCGCAGAAATGATTTGTATGAATTCATTTCATTTAGCCCTGGGAATACCATAGCATTAAGGTGTTCGATCCAAAGGCATTCTTTTTGTAAAATAGTTTTATCCCAGTCACCCCCACGTGGATCTGGGGGGATCACTTCCAAAATAAAAAAACGCACAATAGAGAGGTCATATCGGTGATAAAGTCCGATATGACGTCCTACTGTCGTGAGTTTACCAACATCTGATTTGTATAGGTGGTCGCCCATACGTTGGCAAAATTCTCTAATGGTCTTGCCTATATAGAAGGCTCCACAAATACAGGTCATAAGGTAAATAACCCCTCTCGTGCCACAATTGGCAGAAAAGGGGGGCAAAAATTCTCGCCATTGGGTAGGGTGAAGCGTTCACCTTCCAGAACCCAGGGGCATCGTGGGCAGCTGCCACACTGATACGTGCCTCTGCGTGTTGGTCGGGTAACGCGTTCAGTAACATAGTGACTCTGTACTAGTCGGTCTCGAAGTGAATTAGCACGACGGAACACCATCTCAGGATGTACTTTGACATATTTTTGCAGGGTATTGTCCTCAGTGAGGATATGCCAGTGTCTTTGCAGAATATTGCGCAAATGCAAAGACACTGGCATATCCTCACTGAGGACAATACCCTGCAAAAATATTTCAAAGTACATCCTGAGATGGTGTTCCGTTGTGCTAATTCACTTAGAGACCGACTAACACAGAGTCACTATGTTACTGAACGCGTTACCTGACCAACACGCAGAGGCACGTATCAGTGTGGCAGCTACCCACGATGCCCCTGGGTTCTGGAAGGTGAACGCTTCACCCTACCCAATGGCGGGAATTTTTGCCCCCCCTTTTCTGCCAATTGTGGCATGAGAGGGGTTATTTACCTTATGACCTGTATTTGTGGAGCCTTCTATATAGGCAAGACCATTAGAGAATTTCGCCAACGTATGGGCAACCACCTATACGATTCAGATGTTGGTAAACTCACGACAGTAGGACGTCATATCGGACTTTATCACCGATATGACCTCTCTGTTGTGTGTTTTTTTTTTTTTTTTGGAAGTGATCCCCCCACATCCACGTGGGGGTGACTGGGATAAAACTATTTTGAAAAAAGAATGCCTTTGGATCGAACACCTTAATGCTATGGTATTCCCAGGGCTAAATGAAATGAACTCATACAAATCATTTCTGCGATAATGTTCATGTGTTTTTCTCACCCTCTTTTTCCCCCTCCCCCCTTTTCTTTCCCAGTTCCCGTCCTTTTTTCCTCCCCCCCCCTCCCTTTCCACCCCCCCTCCTTATGTGGTTATTACCATATTCTCCCACAATCAGGTTTCGGTAGCATCTTGCTTCATATGTTACTTTAATTCGGCTGACTATGTTGAACCTATATGATGCTAGCTATGCGCAATTTATGCTTCCCAGTTCAGTGTTTATGAGCACCTAGCTCTCCCTTTGCAACATACGTATGATTATGGGACTATGTTCCCCTATATTTATATATGTAATGTACCGTTTACTGATTATTATTGAATCGCAATTGTAAATGTGTTTTGTAATTGCTTATCCACAGCAGCATGTTCCCGGAGTTCAGCTCCCCTGGTTGGTTGACCTGGCTCTATGCCTGGCCCCCCCCTTCATTCATTGACGCATGGAGCGTCGTCCCCAGCAGGGATCACCAATCTCAGCTCCCTGTTTGCAGCCTCTGACCTGGCGTCTTGCCATTGGGTCCGAGGCTGCACGCCTGCGCACTCACGTGCGTGGGTTGGTGGGACGTTGGACGGCGTCAGCGTCGCAATCATGTGATGTCTGACACGGTCCGGTTTATAAATGAGGTTGTTTACATTACATAGAAGTGTTCATAAATAAACATTGGATGTTCACTCTTTTAGCACACAATAATATTGTGTTCTGTTTATTGTTTTTTCTAATGGTCACAGTATATGTATATACTTCATTTTTTTTTTTTATTTATTTATTTTTAGCTATACACGGGTTAAAAGTGTGACTTCATAATTATACAATCTTAGGAGTTCTGCAGGGACATACACAGGTGTTTTGTTATTATGTATGTATATGTGTATTTTTTACATATATACTCTATGTATATTATGTGAGATTCTTTTAGAGTTTAATAATTTTGCATATATTTTGTTTATATGATCTTCACATTATTTTAGGCACCTTTTTAATTCACAGATTTTAAGGGAGGTTTTTTAACCCGCTTCACATGATCTAAATTGAATATGCCTGCATTTAATTGTTTGCTTAATTATTTAATTATTTGATTGATTTTATCCTGCCATTGGCGGATGTCTTTTTCACATGACGGTGGTTTTGATATTTATGTTGTGTTAGTTTGAACCCATGTTAGCCATGACTAAGCGCTGAAGTACAGCGTGAAACGCGTCGGCCTATACTGTACCTTTTTGCTTGCGGTGAATGCATGTGCATTTGAAAATAAAGACCTAATTTGTTTTAGTCATTTTGGAGTGCGGCAGTCCAGAGTTTTTTTCGCCTATTTGCTACAATCAGCATCGTCAGCACCCTGGTGGTTCAACAGCCCTTAATGACAAGTGAGGCTCACCTGGAGCGGTGAACGATTTGTCTGACACGGTCCAGGGATCCTTACAAAGACAGCTGATTCAGCTGTTATTGTGAGACAGCACGGACGCTCTCCCTGGGGACACACAGCGATTCCACACGACTATGGTAAGCTGGACCAGTGCCTAACCATACTGTCTCTACCCCCCTCTCTATAATGCCTGTTACATTTTGAGTTTCCATCCTAAGCCCTTCTCTTCTGACTCTCTTCTAGCCAGACTAATTGCCAGGTATGGTCTAACACTTGGAAATATTTCTACCATCTTTCTGGCTGAATCCATCCGCCCTCATGTGCCCCAGTAACTCTGAGGTTTTTACTATCTCTATGGTAAGGACCCTCTGTGGTCTCTTAATCCCTGATTGGTCACTTGTGGTGGTTGGCTTTTTTCGTTCCCCCCTTTTCCCCTCCCCCTACTCTGCAATTCATCTTACCCCTCCTTCCTCTGATTCCCCCCTTATTTCCTCGACATTCAACCTCACCCCCTTCCACCATCCCACTACAATCTATTTTCCTTATTTCTCTTTCCCTTCCGTCTCTGTTTCCCCCTCCTCCCCCTTCTCCCCCCCTACCCACACACCTTTCCCTCCCCTTAATTTATCCTCTCCTTTCTTCCCCCCCCTCTTCTCCTGCCTCTCCCTTTTTCCTTACCTCTCCTTCCCCTTCTTCCGCAGCCCCCACCTCCCCATGTTCTCGTCCTTTTCTCCCCCCTGTCTCTTTTTAACTATTTTTTTTCCCACTTGTCCTCAAATACTCCCACCCTTCCCCTTTTTCCCCGTTCTTTATTGACTATACTCTTTGTCCTGCACTCTCCCCCATTTCTGGCATAACTATTCCCTTCCCCCGTTTCCCCTATCCTACCCTGTACCTTGGCCCCCCTTTTTTCCCTTCATCCTCCCTACCTTCTCCCCCCCCCCCATCCCCCTCTCCCTTCCCGTCTTTTTTGTTTTCTCCCCTTTCCTGTTCCATTACCCTGTTTCCTTCCCTTTAAAGGGGTTGTAAAGACAAAAATATTTTCCTCTTAAATTAAAGTCTGACAGTAGCTGATAAAGTAAAAAGTAATGTTTTGCATTATAACTAGTTTGATACCTGTTGAAATCGAGCTGTTTTATTCACCTCCGTCACTCCTGAATCATTATTCCCACTGACTTCCTGGTTTGCGGTGCACATTCATTCTTGCTACATCATGGCCTAATGGGAACTACAGTTCACATTAGGCTTAGCCTCCATGCCTGTGAGGGATAAGAGAGCATCTTCACGCAGGGCTGTAGTCATAGGGAGGGGGTGAGCACATTCTGCTTTCCACCATGCAAAACAGCTCAGATGCTGGTGGAAAGAAAGAAGAGGAGAGACAGGAAATGGCATTTTCAAACCTGGATTACTGTATTTTGGAGGTCAAAAGGAAAAACTACGTAAGTGATATTTAAATGCTCTAGCTTACAGCAATCAATTGATCGAATAAAAAACAAACCTTTAGTGTTCCTTTAATTTACTTTCCTTTCTTTCCCCCTCTCTCTTCCTCCCTAGTCTTTCCTTTCATTCTGTTCCTCACTTTTTTCCTTTCCCCTCCTCCCCCCCACCCCGCTCCCCTTCTTTCTGGATGCCCTTCCCCCCCCCATTTTTCTCTTTCTTTTCCCCCCCCCCCCCCCCCCCCCCACTTTCCCCCATCACATGTGTCCTTTTTCATCTCACTTTGCTTCCCTGACCCCACACAGTACACACACATACCTTTCCGTCCTCCTTTACACCCCTCCACCTCTAACTCTCACTCCATCACACCTTATCCCAACTCCCTCACTTCTCTCACCTATCACTTGGTGCCCAACCTCACAAAAGTATTTCTCAATTATATCATACTGATTATACCTTTCACCTCATCAGAACCCGTTCTAACTAAATCCCCCTCCATGCGCCAAAGAAGGCAATAACCAGGCCCTGCGCTTGATCATTGTGACCAATCTGGGTGAGTTTTTTCTCCCTCGAGTAACATGCTGCTGTGCTTCTAATGAAATGTCTATATACTCTGTATTTTTTGCTTGTTCATTTATATGTTTTATAAATATCCTTTAGACCCTCCTGAAGAAGCGGTATAACCGCGAAACCGGTCGAGGTCACTGGCTCCTTTCATTTGACACAGTCGGTTTTTGTTTTCTGATGTGCAATGTGGGGCCTGTCCCTAAATGTCTTTTTATTGTAATTGTTTTATGTTCAATAAATATTGTTATTTTTTATTATTCTGTCTCCTATCAGTGCCGTGAAAGTCCCAACCAAAATCCCCCTTGCTCCCCCTCGTTCCCTTCGACCTATGAGTTTGATGCTAATTGGTCTCAAGCAGCCAATGGTATCCTTGTAATCAGGTCTCACCGTTTTACATACTAAATGGGATGTTGGCACATCTTACCACTTTTACCACCATTCTAAAAGAGACTATACTCTCCCCTTTTCAATTATGGAGATCTGGCTTTAAAAAAAAAAACATTATTCATGCGATCACAAGCAAAAATTAAAATAAATCAGTATGTGAGAACTCTGTATGAATACCATCAGCAAAACAACTTCTTTATTCTAGCATTAGTCTGGGCTGTCCCATTGACGTAGCAGAGTGTGCTGGATTTGTATTTGGTTTAATTAATAAAGTAATTTGTTCTACGGTGTGTGGTTTTTTTTCTGAAACTAACTTTTTACACTTCCTTCGTGAAATGGTAGGGGTACAGTGACGGTGGGGTTCCCCTTAATATCCAGACCTAAAGGGTCTGGTTATTGAATTTGGGGGGACCTCCGCGCATTTTTTTTTACTAAAAGTCCATGTCCCATTGACTTCAATGGGGTTCGGAGTTCGGGTTCGGGTTCCCGAACCCAAACTTTTTTTTTAAAGTTCGGGTTCGGGTCCGAACCCGAACATCCAGGTGTCCGCTCAACTCTAAATGGGAGTATATAAGCAGCACGTGCAGACAACTGGCTGCTCTGCGCCTGGGATAAGTAAGAAGAGCAAGGCTTTGTCAGCTACTTCACTGCCTCCTGTACGATGAACCATTGGCTGTTGGAAAAATACCAGCTCCCCCACAGCCTATCCTCATGCCATATGCATGGTAGTTTAAGGGGTGAATAAGAAAGGGGAGAAAATGTACAGGGAGGCGGAGTTGGAGTAGGAGGAGTAGGTGGAGGAAGGAGAGGTGAAGGAGGAACAGGAAGAGGAGCAAAGGGAGAAGGAGGAATTAGAGAAGGGGAAGAAACGGGAAGAGATTACATCAAGGGTTACCACCTACTACCTCTATGTGAGAGAATCTCTACCTCTTGTTTTACATTTGCTTGTTGTTTGTCCTTATTCTTCTAGTAGTAGGATTCTATGGCACAGCTTTATTATGTTAAGGGTAATTGGTACATCAAAGTACAGCAAATTAGAATGTTATGCCAGGGAAAAGAAATAGATGCTTGATATATACAATGTATTCTAATACAGAAACCTTGGAGCGAAATGTTCAATTATGTTTTATGGCTCTTAATACGAACAAACAGAACATGATCTTGCATTTTAGATTTTTGTTTGCTTTTTTTTTTGCTTTCTTGAACATACATAATAGAAAATGTTTCTGCAGAGGTGACAAAGAAAAAGTACAAACATGTGTGGACAAAAGGGCATATAAGTACCAAAGGGCACAAGGGTGAATCAAAACAGGTAACAAGAATAACTGAGAGTCATATTATGAAAGGAAAGTTGAAGGTAAAAGTAATACTGTATTTATCGGTGTATAACACGCACAGGCATATAACATGCACCCTTACTTTAAGGCCTTGTACACCCGACCGGATCTGTCCGATGAAAACGGTCTGCGGACCGTTTTCATCGGACATGTCTGCTGGGATCATTTGGTCTGATGGCTTTACACACCATCAGACCAAATTCCCCTGAATTTCCTGTACCGTGCGGTACCCAGCCGGAGTCTGGACGGACAGGAGGAAGAAAGAGGAGCTTGGCCACGCTACAGAGAAGGGGAAGTGACCACTCGAGGCAGCAGTGCTGCAGGCTCTCTATAGAGCGCTCAGGCTTCTGCAGCATATAGGAAGCGCGGCAAGGGCCCTGCTTGGGGCCCGAGGCCAGCACGGGGGCCCCAAGTAATTGCTTGGTTTGCCTGCCTTGTAGCGACAGGCCTGGACATAGGCATCATGTATTATACTTGTACCCATCAAAAAATACAAGAATGTTGGAACATGTCCTGAAAAATATTTATTTTATGGAAATGTGTGTGTCATGCCGCAGCTGGGGGGAGTGTAACGCCACCCTAATAACTTTGCACTAAGTACAACTATAGCTGGTTCTTTCCCTCACAACTGACATCCGTCTTTCTGAATATCCTCTCACTTCCTGCAGCCTTGCACTCCACGGTGGTTGCGGAGGTGCGCCACCTAGCTGCACTTCCTGGTGCGCTCCAGCGCGGCCTATTTAAACCCCCAGCACTGACAGTATGGCGTTCCTCTATTCCTGTCAGAACGCCACTGTCAGCTGGGGTTCCACACTCACCTGTATTCAGCAACCTGCCTCCTGAACTGGACCACCAGGACTCCTAGCACGGAGCAACCGCTTACATCAACCAGGTCCAGACTCGCAGGATGCTCATCCATCCCCAGCAATCTGTAACCGCAAACACACTGCTATAGATACCAATTACTATGCACTGCTCTCCATGCTTGACGCTTTACTTCCATGCCTGAGTTCAATGCTAATGTTATCAAGTACTATGGAGCTCTCCTAAAGCCTGAATTACAGTTCTCATGTTTATGTTCACTACTATAGATACCAATTACTATGCACTGCTCTTCATGCTTGTCGCTTTGCTTCCATGCCTGTGTTCACAGCCAATGCTATCAAGTACTAAGGAGTTTCCCTGAAGCCTGAATTACAGCTCTCATGCTTACGTATGTTCACTGCTATAGAAACCAATTACTATGCACTGCTCTCCATGCCTAACGCTTTGCTTCCATGCCTGTGTTCACTACCATTGCTATCAAGTACTAAGGAGTTTCCCTGAAGCCTGAATTACAGCTCTCATGCTTATGTTCACTGCTATAGAAACCAATTACTATGCACTGCTCTCCATGCTTGACGCTTTGCTTCCATGCCTGAGTTCAATGCTAATCTTATCAAGTACTATGGAGCTCTCCTAAAGCCTGAATTACAGTTCTCATGTTTATGTTCACTACTATAGATACCAATTACTATGCACTGCTCTCCATGCTTGTCGCTTTGCTTCCATGCCTGTGTTCACAGCCAATGCTATCAAGTACTAAGGAGTTTCCCTGAAGCCTGAATTACAGCTCTCATGCTTATGTTCACTGCTATAGAAACCAATTACTATACACTGCTCTCCATGCCTAACCTATCCTATATTGTCGCTGTGCACTGCTAGCATATACAAGTAATGAGGATTGCATCTCAAGCTACTCAGTACCTTACATGGTACTAACCTTTACTAAACTACCTAACTTATCTGGATTGTATCTCATGACTACGCAAAAATACATTTCATGCTACCTATTCTCTACTACAGTAACTATTATCGAGGATTACATCCCAAGCCTATCACAACCCTACATGCTAATTAAATGGAGGTACACCTAAACCCTCCACAGACTTCCTCCCCATTGGGCCCTGCCAATGATGACAGTTGCTAGTAGTATTAACCAATGAACTATGATGTGTAGACTATACTGTCCTTAAGGATCTCAGATCTATCTCTACAATACAAATACCACTGAACTCAATCTCCTGGGTCAGGGTGACCTCTAGTGTGCCGTCCTGGTACTGCAACTGCTCAAACCCCTATACCTTGTCTACGTAAACGACATAAAAAACGATGTCTGTGTTCCCTGGTGCAGCCATTTGCATTGATGCTGCTGACTTACACCTGCTTTATGAGGCTTAACTTTACGCCGGACGTACGACTTACGTGAACCGCGTATATTAATGCGCCGGGCGCAAGTACGTTCATGAATCGGTGTATCTCACTCATTTGCATATTCTAATCGTAAATCAATCGGAGCTCTCCTTGCGGCCAGCGTAAATATGCGCCCACAATACGACGGCGTAGGAAACTTACGTCGGTCGGATGAAGCCTATTTTCAGGCATATCTTGCTTTCAGAGTCAGGCGCATAGATACAACGGCGCATATGTGCACTTACACAGCGTATCTCGAGATACGTCGGCGTAAGTGCTACGTGAATCCGGGCCAATGTCTATAAGACACAAACATATCAGTGAGTATATCAAGCAGGCATTATGATAATTGCAATATTACAGCATGTAATAAAGTAGTGCATGTGATACAAGATAAAATATTGCAAGATAACCTTGAAAAGCCATCCTGAGTATATTTTACAACATACATTGTGTCCTCGCTAATCCCCTGCCTTGTCTCTGTTCCTCAAACCCATGGAGGCCCAGAGAACAGGTTAAGGGAGGCTCCCACCCCTAGAAATGGGGTGTGATCCACAATAGACAAACATTTGGGGCGTGGCTTGGCGCGCGACGGAGATGGCAGCTTGCTGAGACGGCTCTCCGGCACACACGGCCCGCTAGCACCTTTTACCCGACCGTAAGCTCCCAGATGCCTACCAAAAAGCTCCACTCTACGCCCTCATCCCGCACGAGGCGGACTTCGGGGTCTTCCTCTTCCAAAAACATTGCTGATCTCTTTAAACAAACGGGCCGCGGTGCTGCTGCGAACACCAAGATGGCGCCGATCCATCATGAAGAAGATTACAGCGATGACTCGCAGTCAGCCCCTGAAGGCACAACGCATAGTAAGTCTGCCCCTGATCACCCACTGACCCTTGCAGATATGTCAGTGATTGCTGCTGACATTAAAGCTACCTTCTCAGCGGCCCTTACAGACTTAAAAACGAGCATGATTGTGCTCAATGAGAAAATGGCGGCCACAGAGTCAGCGGGGAAACGCAGGGACAGAGCAATTCACAAGATAGAGAAGATTACTATGGTACATGCCCAGCACCTGATAGATATGAACCGACAAATAGAGGACCTTGACAACAGGGGACGGAGGTGCAACGTACGTGTAAGGGGCATCCCTGAGTCAGTAGACCCGGAACAAATCATTACCACACTGAGAAGTGTTTTTAACAGCCTGCTAGAACGTCAGGAGGACGCTGACATTGGCTTTGTGAGGGCACACAGAGCGCTGCGACCTAAGGGCCCTGATACAGCACCACCGAGAGACATAATATGTTGTCTGGAGAGCTATGTCCTGAAAGAAGACATTATGCGCAAAGCTAGAAGGAGTGATAACATCATCTTTAATGGCTCCACCATTATGTTATTTCAGGATTTGTCTCAGATAACACTGCGCAACAGGAGAGCTCTCCGCCCCCTGCTGGAGAAACTGAGGGAGAAGGAGCTCAGATACACGTGGCGCTTCCCTTTCGCTCTTAATGTTACGTGCAGTGGGCGACAGTTTACACTCCGCACCCCGGCTGATCTCCCCGAATTCTGCGAAGCTCTCGACCTTGGCCAGATTGAACTACCCGACTGGTACGCGGAATTCCTGCTACCGCCGCAGACACGTAGCCCACCTGATTCGCCACTCTCTACTCCAGACAAACGGCTGGCGAAGCGACCCAAACAAGGACGTGGCGGAGGCACGAGGAACGACACCCCGAACCGCTCTGCTGACGCACCCAGGAACAGAGCTGACGACTAACCGTGAGTAAAGACTTCTTCTCCCAGTTGAACCATGTCCACCGAAGCGATACCTCATGCAGCAGAGACCCCCCTGCACCTCTCTCTTTTGCCCAGAACTGACCCTACTATCAGACCCTCCATCGCCCTCAGCTGTAACCCTGTGTACCTGTCCCCCTCCACTGAACTGCAATCAGACACGCCAGATACTCCGAAGCTCTCATGGACGCCGTCGCTACTCGCAGCATACACGCGATGAGAACTTCAGGCCTAAACATGTACCCTGCCCTGGACGTGGCTCTCTGTTGGGTACGAGACTGTGTCTGCACGATAAATTTCAATCATCACAGGCCCATAAGAAGGGGATTACACCCGAACAATCTGATACTCCCTATGCAGCAACTAGGGTCTGATAGTCTGATCGCTTATTCTCCTTCTTGTCCTTTTAGTTAACAGGATAATCAACAATTTTAAAAATGCACTAGTTCATTCTCCAGGGTCAGCCAACACTGGCATGCAGGAGGACAGAGGTCCCTTTCTAAGGGCACTGCTACTGTCTGTTTGGGGTTAGAGGACTTGAAATAGTTCTCCACAGTTAAATGTTCACGCCAATTTACCAGGTTTGTTTACAAGTAGGTTGGGTAATAGTTAAATATATCATTGCTTGATCATTAGATCTAATATTATAGGGCTGTGTGTGCCGCCCGCTGTTTGACGGTATCTATCTGAGACTTTCTTTTTCTTTTTTACTTTATTATTTCCTGTTTTTGCTGTTGCTCGGATAGTAGATTGTCTGGGGTGCTGACGTCACGCCGTCGCTGCCTCCCTAACGCCCCACGAGGTGTCCTGACCTCCTGACAGGGAGACAGGACACACTGCTCACCATAGGCGGACTCCCCCTGGTGGGACCGATTTCGGCCTCGCGGGGGAGATCTCCTGACAGGTGACCTTCTCCTAACTTTCTCCTCGTTCCACTCTTCTCTGATCTCTCTTTCTACTCTAACTGCACCAACCCTTGGTCCTTCCCTCACCTACCCCCCCCTAACCTGTGCTGACTAGGTGCATTAGTCCACCTATTGTATTGTGATGTTGATAGGCTTTAAGGTATTGTTACTGATTTGTCTACTGCAGCTGTACTATTTCAGATTGTCCTGCCAACCGACTCTGTCATACGAGGCTCTCGACATGGCCTACTCCTCCTTGGGGACTCGTCCACTGGTGATTTCACACAACGTCAGGGGTTTAAATATTCCGGAACGTCGTTCCTCCCTACTAAGAGAGCTAAAAAAAGGTAGGCCCTACTTTGTTTTCCTCCAAGAAACCCACTTCAGAACCAATCATGTCCCTAGACTCTCCAATGCTCACTTCCCAGTTGCACTTCACGCGACCAACAATGACTCAAAATCGAAGGGCGTGTCGATACTGATCAGTAGAGACGCGCCCTTTCAGGTCACAGACCAACTGAGCGACCCTGGGGGTAGATTTCTATTCATCAGGGGCACATACGGAGGATCACCGCTGACCTTGGCGAACGTGTACTTTCCGAACAAGGCCCACGGCACCTTCTGCCGGAGAATTGTTGGGGAACTTGCTGGGTTTGCCAACGGATGCATTATCCTAGGAGGGGACTTTAATGTGCCCCTGAACCCCATCGAGGATACCTCGAACGGAAAGTCATGTATCACATATAGACTCCTAAAGAGGCTTAAGGTGATGCTACAATCTCTCCACCTGATCGACACCTGGCGCTTCTCGCACCCAGAGGGGCGTGACTACACTCATTTTTCAATCCCGCACGCGAGATACGCCAGGTTAGACTACCTATTTGTCACGCAACGCGACCTGACGAGATTGACGGGCGCACATATAGGCATTCAGACATTCTCGGACCATGCCCCGATATCACTGTCCATGGCGGCGGTTACCCCCTCACGACATTCGCCGTCTTGGAGACTTAACGCTTCCCTCCTGACCGATTCGACGACGCTTTCCTCTTTAACCGATTCCCTGAAAGAGTTTTTCACACTCAATGCCATCCCGGGCTCGGACCCGCTCACGGTCTGGGAGGCCCACAAGTGTACAATTAGAGGGATCTTGATTGGTCTCGGCTCCAAACGTAAAAAAGAAAGAGAGGCCTTAATACTTAAGTTGACCACTCAAATCAACAAGCTAGAAACCATGCACAAACAATCACTTTCTATCAACTCAGCCAAACAATTGCTTGAATTGAGGCGAGAATTACAGCAGCTTCTGGACACAACAGCCAGACGTATGCTGTTCTTCAAAAAACGATTGTACTACGAATCAGGTGACAAGACTGGCAGATTCCTGGCGAGGGCGCTCCGAGAGTGCTCTTCTGCCAATAATATTGCTGGTATAAAGCGAGAGGACGGGGGACTAGACGTAGAGACTGAAAAGATTGCAAACCACTTCCACAGCTTCTACACGAAACTCTATAACCTCCCCCCCCAACACAGACAACCACACATGACGGACGATAGATCACAGCTTATAAGAGAATACCTGGTCAAAAGTGGTATCCCAAAACTCTCAGACCCTGACATTGCCTTATTGGAAAAACCAATCACAGCAGAAGAGATAGGAACAGCGATAGGGCAGCTGAAAACCAATAAAAGTCCGGGACCGGACGGTTATTCAGCTATTTACTACAAGACCTTTGCTGAACGCCTGATAGAGCCCCTTAAAAAAGCTTTGAACTCGCTGTCTACACCCAGAAAGGTGACCCCGGACTTCCTCTCGGCCCACATAGCGGTCATACCAAAGCCTGGAAAGGATCCCACTTCATGCTCGAGCTACCGGCCCATCTCACTCCTCAATTTAGACGTGAAGTTGTTTGCTAAAATCCTTGCCTCTAGGCTTAGCCCATTGCTCCCCGGATTAATTGGTCTCGAGCAGGCGGGCTTCATGCCAAATCGAGAAGCCAAGGACAATGTAACCAAGGCCCTGTTGCTGACACACGCGGCGAGGGTACGGAAGATCGAGGGCCTTCTCCTTTCTACGGATGCGGAGAAGGCCTTCGATCGCGTGGCTTGGGACTTTATGACGGCGGTGTGCGACCGTGTGGGATTTGGCTCGCACATGATGGCGTGGGTCGCGGCGCTCTACCAAAAACCATCGGCTCGTTTGAAGGTCAATGGTAGCCTCTCGGATAGTGTGGGAATCACCAACGGGACAAGACAGGGTTGCCCCCTGTCGCCCTTACTTTTTATATTGACGCTCGAACCTTTTATCAGAACGGTCAAGTTAAACACGGCGGTGAATGGTTTCCATGTGGGAGACAGCGAGTTCAAAGTTGCGGCCTACGCCGACGACCTCCTTTTCTTCCTATCTGACCCTCACATATCACTCCCCAATTTGATGAAGGAATTTGCCCAATATGGCTTCATGTCAAATTTAAAAATCAATTACACGAAATCGGAGGCACTCAATATTTCGCTACCAGACAGATTGTTATCACTAACTAAAGCAAACTCACCCTTTCGTTGGGAAGGAAAGGCCCTCAGATATCTTGGAGTGTGGCTAACCCCTCACCTCCAGGATACATTTGAACGGAACTTTCCGCCACTCCTTAAGAGTTGTGGAGAGGAACTTAATCATTGGGGCCTACGGCACTTCTCTTGGTTTGGACGCGCTGCCATAGTTAAAATGGTTATATTACCTAGATTTCTATACCTGATACGCACCCTGCCGGTTGCGGTCCCGCGTCGGTTTTTCACATCCCTGAACTCCATGCTACTCCGCTTTCTTTGGAGCGCAAAGAAACCTAGAATCAAACTTCCTAACCTAACGCAACCTAAGGAAAAAGGAGGGTTGAGCTTCCCGGATTTCAAACAATACTATCAAGCAGCACATTTAGCCAGGATCATTGATTGGCACTGCCATGGCCACGCAAAAGATTGGGTGGCATTAGAGAATGAACTTAGCCCCATTGACCTAAAATACTCACCGTGGACTTCGTGGCCCAATTGCCCCATGACCCTCCGTAGAAACCCCATCACAGGAACTACCCTGGGTTTATTCCACTCACTTTCCAGACTTAAGAAACTTTCCACCTTTCCCAGTCCGCTCACCCCTCTAGCTGACAACCCTGACTTCTCACCCGGTCTGAACACACCGACGTTTAGATCGTCACGCACCGACGACCCACTGCTGGTTAGAGATTGCTATAGGGGGAACAAACTTAAAGATTGGTCCACCCTTAAATTAGACAATGACCTCACTAATCTGAAACAATGGTCGTTCTTTCAATTACGCAGCTACCTGAACGGATTCAGGAACTCGTCTGACCTACATAGACCACAGACGGTCCTGGAATCCGCCTGTCATGCGCAGAAGCCGGTGACTAGGGCCACATCGGTGGCTTATTCGTGGCTGACTTCTACAAATGAGGAGGGCCTAGACAAGCAGAGACGGGATTGGGCGGAGGACCTTGACCTCGCCATAACGGACAAACAATGGCAAAAAGCCTGTATACTGGCACACAAATGCTCCATTAGCACAAAGCTGCAGGAGACAAGTTATAAACTGTTAACCAGGTGGTACAACACGCCAGCGAGACTC
Organism: Rana temporaria; assembly: GCF_905171775.1. Classification (NCBI taxonomy): domain Eukaryota; kingdom Metazoa; phylum Chordata; class Amphibia; order Anura; family Ranidae; genus Rana; species Rana temporaria. Next base: position 304,413,795 of record NC_053492.1, read on the forward strand.
CACAGATGGGACCCCACAAAGCCAGACACCTGCTGGAGGTGTCAGTCCGCAGTGGGTTCGCTGATCCATATTTGGTGGACCTGCCCCCTGATCACCATTTTCTGGAATGTGGTTTGTGATACAATCAAACGGATCACAGAAACATCCATGGAACTGAATGCTGCGTGCTGCCTGCTTCATCTGTCCTCCTTCTCGCTCACCCGTTACAAAAACTCCTTAACTAAACACATGCTAAATGCAGCCAAATACCTAATTCCCCTCCACTGGAACACCACCAGAGTACCCTCAGCCCAAGAGTGGCTCCGTAGGGTGGCGGAGGTGTGCGAGATGGAGGACACGTTGGCCCAGGACAGAGGGACAGCTGAGAAATTCCTTGACACCTGGCGACCATGGTCTGCTTTTAGATTTTCACAAGATTACGAAGCTATGATGAACTGAGGCGACACTTGAGACCTCACAGAGCCCTTGTGGCTCCAGGACTATACCACTGTTATATACACCAAAGAGTGGCTGATAGATAAAGCATACAACCACTAGAAACACTACCGACTCACAATACCCCCTCCCATACCCCTCTTCCCTTCTTCTTCATGCTCTCCTATACTTTCTCCCTTTAAGACATCACCATTGATTTTCTTGAACACCTATGGCTCCCCGAGCTTTCTGAAGAGTTTCTTCCTGGAACTGATACGTTAACCATACGAATGCTTAGTTACCAACTAGTACACCTGTTAAAGCATTTAGCTTCATCCTTCTGTTGACTCCATGATTAGACCAACACTCTTAGCATTACACAGTTTAATATGCCAGTCTGTGGAGCTGTATATCTATATCTGTATCAGGCATGATCTTCCACACAGTTGCATCTGTGTCGAGCCTACATTTGTAATTGTCTTGTTTCTTTTGACTTTCAATAAAAATACCTTTGAATGAAAATAGACAAACATTTACCTAAAAACAGGTAAATAAGAACACAAAAAAAAAAAAAAAAAACAAGAACAGAACAATTAACCCCTGCAAGTCAAATTACCCTTATGCTATATGCAGTGCTTTTAGTGGAGTTGGAAAGAGAGCGCCAATATTTACCTACCCGTGCTACATACAGTCCATTCTCAGTAAACAGTGCCACAAATAAATAGATGAGGGCTTACAACTAAGAATTCTATTGTGGACTAACTGCATTGGAAATAGCCCAGGGACATCTAGCAAGGCATCCCAAGTAAATTGGTAATTGCTAATATCCTCAAGGGGCTCCAAAGAGGATTGTTGGGTGAAAACAGTCACCAATTTTTAAATCTTGAGATGTTACTAAATCGTGAAAGCGTTTTCTTCTGGGTAGCAGCTGCCATAGCAGGGGTAAATGGTTTAGATAACTCTAGCTTGGATTTGCAAACATAAAGTACCTAGAGAAAAGGTTTTTTTTTTAAGTGTGTTGGAGCAGGTTGCATTGTTTTTGTTGGTTGATAGAAGTGTAAAAGATTAAGATGTACATTATCTCACAAAAGTGAGTACACTGCTCACATTTTTGTAAATATTTTATTATATCTTTTCATGTGACAACACTAAAGAAATTACACTTTGCTACAAAGTAGTGAGTGTACAGCTTTTATAACAGTATACATTTGCTGCCCCCTCAAAATAACTCAACACACAGCCATTAATGTCTAAACCACTGACAACAAAAGTGAGTACACCCCTAAGTGAAAATATCCAAAATGAGCCCAATTAGCCATTTTCTCTCCCCGATGTCATGTCACTCGTTAGTGTGACAAGGTCTCAGGTGTGAATGGGGAGCAGGTGTGTTAAATTAAACTGAGCTGCAGCATGGTGGCCAAGACCATAGAGCGGTTTAACAGGATAGGTTCCACTCAGAACAGGCTGATAAAGGCCACTCCCAGGACGACACGCATCTGGGAATAGGAGCCAAACCCTCAGATGTTATCCCGCGATCATCTCTATCCTTGCTGAAGCATGTTGGAACGCTTATATGGTTTTATATCTGCCTGATATGCCGGCACAGTTGAGTGCCTGTTATGTGAGTTTTTTACCTGTTCATTATCTGTCATTAAAGTTGTGGTACAGAGAGCACTAGATATCTTTCATTTTGACTAGAGACCTGGAGCAGAGCAGAGCACAAATACCACTTAACCCTAATTAGGGGACTGCCTACTTGGACCCGCTGGTAACACAGGTGTCTAAGTATGAGGTGAGCAGCCATCCTGTCACTGGTGGAGGATCACATCTGAACACTGTTACTATTATCATTGTGGAAGATTATGAGCAAAAGGGACTGTATATACTCACTAATTGGTTTTTGATTCAGTATAGTAATATCAGCTGTTACCAGAGCTGCAACATTGTTGCCCAATTTGTATTTATCCACTCTGTTATTTGTTTTATTTTTGGTGACAGCAGCAATTTGAACATTTAATGCCGCATACACACAATCGGTCAAACCGATGAGAACGGTCTAATGGACCGTTTTCATCAGACCAAACCAATCGTGTGTAGGCCCCATCGGTTATTTATCCATCGGTTAAAAAAATTCAATCTTGTTTTAAATTTAACCGATGGATACCTAACCGATAGAAAAAAAAAGATTGTTTGTAGGCACGTCCATCCGTTAAAAATCCACGCATGCTCAGAATCAAGTCGACGCATGATTGGAAGCATTGAACTTCATTTTTTTCAGCACATCGTTGTGTTTTACGTCACCGCGCTCTGACACGATTGGTATTTTAACTGATTGGTGTGTAGGCACGACTGATCATCAGTCAGCTTCATCAGTTAACCAATGGAAAAATCCATCAGACCGTTTTCATCGGATGGACTGATCGTGTGTACGCGGCATTACACTTTCACATTTTCACAAGGTTTTGTTAATTTGGTACGTTCTGTTTTTATTTTGCCATTTTACGTTTCAGTGAATGACTAAGGATACTACAGTATATGCCAATTATTCCTTCACATGGGCGGGAGAACAGCTACCTGGGGTCCATTTTAGTTTCAGCATGGTTCAGGTTTTTCACTAGATTGCATTGGCAGTGAAGTTTTCATATGGGAGCATTTTCACAGGCACCAAGAGCAAACTTTCATAATGCTTTGTCTGACCTATGAACTGGGGTCACTTGGAAAAGCATAGCCAATAATGGAGCCTTGAAAATGTTCATGCCCCTCTTTATAAAAGTAATCTCTCCCATCAGCCTTTTGTCAGTGTATGTTGGAGTTGAAGTAATGAGGAACAGCTGGCAGCTTTGTAAATTGGAGAAAATAGTTAGTGCTACTGTACAGTGCCTATGTACTAGCTACAGAGCTAAGCAATGCTACAGAGAGTGGTGTGTACCTCCCTTTCACCCCCATCCATTCATCCTCAACTTTCTTCTCCCACATGTTCACTGTGCTGTTCAATGCTCCATCACAGCATTTTAGTTTATGATATTTTTTTTTATTTTTGTCATTCTTTGTTCTATTGTTTTAGGGTTCTTGTTTGAGGATTAGGATTTGCTTTTTATTTTTTATTTTTGAGGGATGTATATTTTATTTTGATGTTCTTTCTTTCATTTTTTGCAAACTTATTGGTGATGCAGCCAAAGTTGCCCATTTGTTAGCAGCACATCCAGGGAATAATGGAAACTTTGTTCATCCACTTACATTCCCAGCAGAATTTGCTGCTGCATAGCTTGGTCTCTCTGCTTGTGTAACAGGGGAAGTGAGAAAACCTTGAAGACCTCTCTTGGTAAGGACCATTATGGACCAGTTATGTGGATAGAAGTGCCCAGAAAAGAGGAGGGCAGTAGTGAAGGTAATCAATGCTTAACCTTCATTTTCAAGCTAATAACGTTTTTCTGATTAGCTCACTGGTCTTTGCAGAATCAACAGGTCTCTATTCACACAAGTGTGATTTTAGGAGCAATTTAAGTCATACAGAATCTGATGACAATGGAAATCACATTGTTTTCAATCATGTCCATTCACATCAATGCAACTCAGCACAGCACAATTTTGGAAAATTTTACTGTACTACTTTGGTGCAATTCCAAGCAAGATTGTGAAGCCATAGCATATGCAAACTATTTCAAAGTAGCATCAAAGTTTTATCCAAATGCACTGCATAATCACACTGAAAGTCTGATCGGATTGTAGCATTGTGAGCTGCTCACCTCTATTGCCTCAGGCCACACAAATAAATTCAGAAGTCCATGAACCCTTGGCGTCTGACACAGCTTCTTCGGAGGAGGGCCAGTATGATTCATTTAACTTTGATTTGGTCCAACCCTTCATCAAGGAGATCAGGCAGGCCCTACTTTAGGAAGATGTGGTGGAGGAGCCACAGAAGAATCAGAGGAGAGAAGGGGTGAATTTTGCCTTTGTGGAGGAAATTCAGGAAACCTTTAACGACGAATGGAAGCAAACAGACAAAATAATTGATTTCGAAAATCGGTTTAAGAAGTTAAACCCCTTTAAGAATTTAAATTTTTATTGAATTTAATGTTAAATAACAAATTCCTATTAGTTAAATTGTCTTTCAGTCAAGAAAAATCTTAACTAGTGTTATGTGCATGCATAGGTTAATTCAGAAGTCTTTACCATGAAAATCAAGCCATTAACATTGTATACAAATAAAAATACAAATGAATTCAAATGAAAGGTCACTTGAAATTAATAAAAGTCCATAAAAATGTCATCAAATGCATGGACTAACGATTTAACCTAACATTTAAACTAAATTCTACAAAGTGTAAAGCCAGTTTAAGAAGGGGGATCAGAGTGACATAAGTTCTGGGCGCACTACTTATGAGGAAAATAAATGAAATATTTGAATTTGTAATTAGATTCAATGTCTGCCTACCTTTCGCTGGTGTCTTTATTTATCTAGTGTGCAATTTAATGTATTTCTTTGACCTGTAGCAGGCCTGTTAACCCCATTAAATTAAAATTGAATAACTGAACTTGAGTACAAAGCTAATGAAGCACATCTGATTTTCACAGAACCTTACAGTGGGCCAGATTCACAAAAGAATTACTTTTAAATTTCCCATGTCGTATCTTTGTTTTGTATCTACAAAACAAGATACGACTGCATCTGGGATCGATCCGACAACGTAAAAAATGCGGGGTCAAGTCAAATTTAAATAAAACATGCCCCCAACATCCCCATTTGAATTACGCGGCCTTACGCCGCAACACATACGTTACACCGCCATAAATAAGGGCGCAAGTTCTTTCTGAATACAGAACTTGCGCCCAAAGTTACAGCGGCGTAACGTATCGGGGATACGTTACGCCAGCAGAAAGATCCGCTGATCTTTCTGAATCTGGCCCTCTATGTTTAAATATATTAACCACTTGACATTTGGAAGATTTACCCCCCTTTGATGACCAGGCCATTTTTTGCGATACGGCACTGTGTTATTTTTACCTGACAATTGCATGTCTGTGTACCTAAATAGAATTTATGTCATTTTTTGGCACACATAGAGCTTTCTTTTGGTGGTATTTGATCACCACTGTTTTTTTTTTATTTTGTGTGCTATAAACAAAAAAAAAGACCATCAATTTTGAAAAATAAAATAAAAAATATGTTTACTTTCTGCTATAAAACACTAAATATTCAGATAAAAAAAAAAATCTTCATAAATTTAGGGCAATATTTATTCTGCTACATGTTTTTGGTAAAAAAAAAAAACAATAAGTGTATATTGATTGGATTACATGAACGTTAGAACATCTACAAACTATGGTATATATTTGTGGATTTTTTGTATACTAAAATAGGATATTGCAGCAGACAATCAAACACCTTTGTCATTTTGGGGGAACCAGTGACAGTGCTAAAAAGATGCACTGTCACTATACTAATGACACTGGCTGGGATAGGGTTTAACATCAAGGGCAATTAAAGGGTTACATGTGTGCCTAGCCAGTGTTTTTTTGTACTGTGTTAGGTGCTTTGCAGGAAACAAAACCCATCCCTTCCCCCCTGTCAGAACAAAGATCTGCCTTGTGTACATTCTGTGTGGCTTACCAATGATTGGCGGGTGCTGGTGGACATCCAGTGTTCAGCACCTGCAGGTCAGCTTCTGCTGTGAATAATCCCAAGTACCCGCCTATGGCGCACGCACCCCCAGCATGCGGAAGTGCAGAATCACATATATATAAGTGATTCTGCACAGGAGAGCTGCCATGTAGCAGTAAAACTGCTATGGGGTGGTCTTAAACCACTTAAGGACCCCTTCACGCCGATATACGTCATCAGAATGGCACGGCTGGGCACATCCACGTACATGTACGTGGCCCTTTAAGCCCAGCCGTGGGGTCACGCTCGCGCGCCGCCGGCGCGCTCCCGTGACCCGGTCCGAAGCTCCGTGACCACTGCCACGGGACTCGCGGACCCGATCGCTGCTGGAGTCCCGCGATCGGTCCCCGAAGCTGAAGAACGGGGAGAGCTGTATGTAAACACAGCTTCCCCGTTCTTCACTGTGGCGCTGTCATCGATCGTGTGTTCCCTAATATAGGGACACACAATCGATGATGTCACACCTACAGCCACCCCCCCCCCCTACAGTTAGAAACACAGATGAGGTCATACATAACCCCTTCAGCGACCCCTGTGGTTAACTCCCAAACTGCAACTGGCATTTTCACAGTAAACAATGCATTTTAAATGCATTTTTAGCTGTGAAAATGACAATGGTCCTAAAAATGTGTCAAAATTGTCCGAAGTGTCCGCCATAATGTCGCAGTCATGAAAAAAATCGCTGATCGCCGCCATTAGTAGTAAAACAAAAAAATAATAATAAAAATGCAATAAAACTATCCCCTTTTTTGTAAACGCTATAAATTTTGCGCAAACCAACCGATAAACGCTTATTGCGATTTTTTTTACCAAAAATAGGTAGAAGAATACGTATCGGCCTAAACTGAGGAAAAAAAATAATGTTTTATATATTTTGGGGGATATTTATTATAGCAAAAAGTAAATAAATATTGAACTCTTTTTAAAATTGTCACTCTATTTTTGTTTATAGCACAAAAAATAAAAAACCGCAGAGGGGATCAAATACCACCAAAAGAAAGCTCCATTTGTGGGAAAAAAAACGCCAATTATGTTTGGGAGCCACGTCGCAACACCGCACAATTGTCAGTTAAAGCGACGCAGTGCCAAATCGCAAAAACTGGCCGGGTCCTTTAGCTGAATTTTGGTCCGGGTCTTAAGTGGTTAAGTGGTTAAGCATAAACAATTGTTATGTAAATGCTTATACAAAAAATAAAAAATTGAATTCCCAAAATTGAGATGTTCTTAGAAGTCTCAAAAATAAACGTTCACATAATAATGTTGCATCCAGATTTGTTAATCCCAAACTAAGCACACTGCAGCCTCACCTAGAACCACCCCTGTCTAATATTTCATCAAATACAGGTCTGATCCCACTCTGATGTGTGACTCCGGCTTTCTTTTTCCGTTCATAGAGCATAATTGGGCTCCCTTTGGTCAGCATTTGGAATTCCAGAGTCGAGGGATTTTCTATCAGCCTTAGAGCAGTAACATGTCTCTACTAAGGATGAACTCCAGATTCAGAAGTTCAGCATTTCAAAGGTTTAGAAAACTGCTGATCTAAATGTGTGCTAGGCAAAGGTAAACCTCTAGTTGCAGCAGAAGGTTTGTCGAGGATCTGCACTACTGGTGACGTAATTGATGTTGGATTTGCATATTGGTACTTGTTTAAATTTTTTTAAATAAAGGACTTGTCAAAAAGTGTGGTGTCGTTATTTAGTTTTTTACCCATGGAGCGGCGGAATCTGGTAGCCCCCTTATTTTTAAAGGGGACTTTCTGATTCCAATAAGTCCATGGACTGCAAACATAGCCCTTGTTCTCATCAACATGGGGACAATGTGATCTGCAAGGTACCCTCCACATGTTCAGAGCATGTGCCTCCTCTTTCGTATCCTCTTTTTAATTTTGCACTGGGTCTCCCATTAACATCAATACCAAACCGTCATTTAATATAATAATGTAAAATAGATTAAGGCCGTGTACACACGATCGGTCAAAACCGATGAAAACGACTAAAGGACCTTTTAATAGGTCGAAACCAATCATGTGTGGGCCCCATCGGTCAGTTATCCTTCGGTCAAAAAATGTAGAACTTGCTTTAAAATTCAACCGATGGACGCCTAACTGATAGGTCAAAATCCATCATTAGTATGCACGACCATCGGTTAAAAATCCACGCATGCTCAGAATCAAGTCGACGCATGCTTGTAAGCATTGAACTTCGTTTTTTTCAGCACGTCGTTGTGTTTTACGTCACTGCGTTCTGACACGATCGTTTTTTTAACCGATGGTGTGTAGGCGCGACAGACCATCAGTCAGGTTCATCGGTTAACCGATGAGAACGGTCCTTCGGACCGTTCTCATCGGATGGACTGATCGTGTGTACGCGGCCTAAGAGAATCCTCACCGGTATTGTTTACAGACAGAGAGCATTTATTTACCAGAAATTTAAGCAACCAGTTAAGAACATTCCCTAGGCATATTATTTAAAGAATAAAGCATTCTTAATGTTTCACTTTAATTATCCTGGGAAGCAGCAATTTTAAAAACTATATTTGCTGAGGTACATGTGCCCCAGGGCTGTGCACAGATATTTGAGAATCCCTTGCCCATTATCCTAAAAAATGGTCATTACTGATTCTTAAGCCTCGTACACACGACCGAGGAACTCGACGGGCGAAACACATCGTTTTCCTCGTCGAGTTCCTTGTTAGGCTATCGAGGAACTTGACAAGGCAAGTTTCTCCATTCCCGTCGAGGAAATAGAGAATTTGCTCTCTTTTTGGCTCGTCGAGTTTCTCAACAGTTTCCTCGACGAAAATGTACACACGACCGGTTTCCTCGGCAAAAAAATATCTCCCAGCAAGTTTCTTGCTGGTGTTTACCGAGAAACTCGGTCGTGTGTACGAGGCTTAAGATTCAACTCCTATTGATCTCTATGGAGTTGGAATCTGCACTTAAACATCGGAAAAGTTCCCTGAACCTGCCTCAAATCAAATCCAATTGGTACAGTCAGCTCTAAATGTGAAGTGTGTGGCCTAATTTGCTAATCATATGAAGGGTTGTGGATGGAATCAAAGATTAAACATAAAAGTTTCATTTTTATTTACTTCAAAACACACACATGTGTGTGTGTGTAAGGGTAAATGGCAAGTCTAGCAGAAGTCATGCACCAAGTGAGTCCCTGGTAACCACCAAAAATTACCACAAAAACAAGAGGGTTGCAGCACAGAAGTGTAAATCACAGCAGCACCCCTTCTCAAGCTGAATACTGACATTGGACATAATCCTTCCAACGTTCACGCCATGGAGTTTGGAGTATATGGAGAATATAGTCAAGTGTTTGTCAGCATGATGTATTTATTGGTTTATATATACACTATATATATATATATATATATATATATATATATATATATATATATACACACACATATTGTGAGTATATATTACACTGTATATACCCACAGTATATATATATATATATATATATATATATATATATATATATATATATATATATATATATATATATATATATAAAAACATGCTGACATAAAGCACAATTCAAATCCTAGTGAAGATCTTTGAATTTACCGTACATAAGTAGTAGACAAATAAGCTAGTATTTATTGCTACCAATGGAACAATATTTACAATGTTAAACACATTCCTGGTAGATTTCTCTTACAGAATTTTTAAATTACTTTTTCAGGCAATTGCAGACATTTGAAATATAAAATAAATCAAAAGGCCTAGGTGATGGGGAAAAGCAATATTAAATTGATGGCAAACTACTATAAAGTGAAAAGAAAAATGTTTTTTAAAAAACATTCTCATTAAATTACAAATACTGTAGTTTAACATAAATATCCTAAAATGTGCTAAAAAAAATATTAATAATCACCCCCCAAAAAAACAGAAGTTACGTTAAATAATATGTCTCTTTCATTCACAGATGGTTTACTACTTTAAAATGGTTCACCTATTATAGATTTGCAGCTTTGATAATAAAACCTGATTAGTTTTGTTTATTACATACATTATAAAAACAATCTAGTGGAATTTAGTGACAAGTCTTTGGTATGTAGTGGTATTGTTTGTTTAAATGTTTAATACTGAGCATCAAGACTAATAATATAAGGTAACATTTCTAAGTAGCATGACATGAAATACAGTATGTTGGACTTTTTCCCCAGATGTATGTTTATTCTTCTTCATGTATAGTAACAAATATGAATGAGTATGTTTCAGATTAACTACTTTGAAAAGCTGGAGAACTAAGGAGGGTCAATTCAAGGTTATACAAAAGTAACAGCTGATTTATTTATTTGTCTTGAAATAGCATATGGACTGATTTATTAAGGGGTAGTGCATTTTCACTTTCAAAGTGAAATTGCACATTTATTTATTTTTTCATTTTTCCTCACCTATTACTGTGTATTATTTTCAAAGTAAGTGTTTACTTTGTTTTGTCTCATTTACTAGGTTAAGTGAAATATTACTTGGTAAATAAACATGTTCTAGTCCTTTAGTAAATTAACCTTATACATAGGACAAAGAGCAGTGTGCAAACTTCATAGGATCACAAGACAATATTAGAGTCCCAATATCATTAAGTTGTCTTTCCCTGAAAGCACCATGGAAGCACAGCTACCTACCTTCCCCTTGCATAATCAGGACCTAACTCATAAATGTGTGCCTACCTGCAGCCTCTGCATTCCCCTTTCTTCCACCTGCATTAAGGATGTTGACATCTCCCTTCCTAGGTGGTCCAGAGGGATGTCTGTCCAAGGGAATTAGACATGTTGGGTGCAATCCCTGGCCTGCTGTGCTCTGCTATCAGAACTAAATTCAGGGAGCCCTGCTGCTGGCCCTTGTGGTGTCTGCATGCCAGCTAAGTAGCTTGCTGTTGAGGGATGTGTTGTGCTGTGTAGCAGTGTTCATTGTTCCTTCTGTGGCCACTGGTAATGGCAGGCAGCGCTTGCCGACTATATGGCACTAAAGCCAGATGAGATGTGGGCCAGCATGGAGCCACACACTGGAAGCCGCATTGAGAATGTGCAATGCCATCCGACCAAACATGAGAGGTGGAGTCAGGTTTACTGGAGCCATATTCAAAGATGTTTTGTGCCAGGAAACAATCTAGCTTTGTGTTCCCCCTACTGCAGCCTGCAAAGGCTTGCTGTTCCCCTCTCCCCAGGTAGACCTTGCAACTGCAGGGTTTTAATCTTGTGTTTATGCATGCTGTGGGTATGTTCTGTGCTGATGGCTCTATATGTTTTTTTCTGCAGCAGTGTCACAATGCCAACAACTCTTAAAAAGACCAGCACTTACAGAGAAGGATAGATTCACATTCTGACATGGCTATTTTGGATTCAATTTCTGATCTCTTGCTCTCTCCGTCTGTGCTGTTCCAGCTCCTCAGATCTTCAACATAGTTCTCCTCATTGGTTAAGGTTAGAGTAAAGAGGTTCTGGAAGAAGTAGAAAAATTGAGGCACCGCACTCTTGTTGCAGCTCTAGGTATCACACTACCAGAGAGAATTGCAACCTTGAATAACCCATACCAGGAGGATAGTGGGCATGCCCTAGCAGAGGCATATTAGTCAAGATGGCTTATTAACCTTGCTTCAAGGAAGCAACCAAGTAGCGAGAGTGCAGTGGGAGTGAGATCGTTTCTTAATGTAACAGGCATTTAAAGAAATGCTAAAAGCATTTTTGACACAAATGCAGCCTTCAGCTGCTCCAGTCCTCTCCACCTCATGCTCCTTGTCACCTAAATTGCCTCATGCCACACAAGTAAATTCAGAAGTCTGAAAACCCTCAGCACCTGACACGGCGGAGGGCCAGTATCACAGATTTGACTTTGTCTTGGTCCAACCCTTCATCAAGGAGATCAGACAGGCTCTGTTTTAGGAAGATGTGGCAGAAGAGTCACAGAAGAAGCAGAGGAAATATATTACAAACATGAAGAGAGGAGGGGTGAATTTTCCCTTCATGGAGAAAACTCAGAAATCATTAAAGTGGAGTTCCGGCCACAATTTCACTTTTTAAATATAAATACCCCTGTAATACACAAGCTTAATGTATTCTAGTAAAGTTAGTCTGTAAACTAAGGTCCATTTTGTTAGGTTGTTACAACATATAGATACTTTATAAAATAGAAATTGACTGGGGCCATCTTAAGTGTGGGCATCATGAAGCCAGACTGTATGACTTCCTGGATTTCAGCCTTGCAGATCTCGCACATGCTCAGTGCTGCACAAGCAGTGTAATATGTTTCAGAGCAGGTTTCAATAGCAACGGGAGTGTCAGAGGAAGTTACCGCCCCTTATCTATGCAAACCTCTCCTCCCCTCCTCCTTCCAGGAACCAGTAAATATACTAAACAATTTGTTCCTGTGCAGATATATCTACATAACAAGATTATATAAATATATATATATCTTGTTATATATGTAGTGTGTATACATATACTAGACATGTGCACTGTCAATAAATTCATTTTGTTTAGTTCCGTTTTGCATTAGCTGTTATTTCGTATTTTGTGCCCGAAATTTCGTTAGATCCGTTCACTTTTCATAACAAATACCAACATTCGTTATGATGAATTTAAAAATCTGGACGCTTAAAGAAGACTAATAGTATCTGCTGTGCTCATTATAGGGGGTTCCCACCATCCCTGTGCTGTGCTCATTATGAGGGGCTTCCACCATCCCTGTTCTGTGCTCGTTATGAGGGGTTCCCACCATCCCTGTGCTGTGCTCAGGGATAGTGGAAACCCCTCATAATGAGCACAGCAGGAGTACAGCCACAGGAAGTCAGCACAGCACAGGGATTGTAAGAACCCCTCATAATGAGCATAGCACAGGGATTGTGGGAACCCCTCATAATGAGCACAGCAGAAGTACAAACCCAGGAAGTCAGCACTGCACAGGGATGGTGGGAACCCCTCATAATGAGCACAGCACAAGAATGGTGGGAACCCCTCATAATGAGCACAGCACAGGGATGGTGGGAACCCCTCATAATGAGCACAGCACAGGAATGGTTGGAACCCCTCATAATGAGCACAGCACAGGGTTGGTGGGAACCCCTCATAATAAGCACATCACAGGGCTGGTGGGAACCCCTCATAATGAGCACAGCACAGGGATGGTGAGAACCCCTCATAATGAGCACAGCAGAAGTACAAACCCAGGAAGTCGGCACAGCACAGGGATGGTGGGAACCCCCTCATGAAGGGTTCCCACCATCCCTGTTCTGTGCTAAATTCCTGGGTTTGTACTTCTGCTGTGCTCATTATGAGGGGTTCCCACCATCCCTGTGCTGTGCCGAGTTCCTGGGGCTGTACAGCCGCTGTGCTCATTATGAGGGGTTCCCACCATCCCTGTGCTGTGCTGACTTACTGGGTGTGTACCCCTGCTGTGCTCATTATGAGGGGTTCTCACCATCCCTGTACTGTGCTGAGTTCCAGGGTACTGGCTGGTGTCACTGGGTGGCACTGACAGGCACTGATTGGTACTGGCTGGTGTCAATGGCAGGTGTCACTGGTTGGTATTGGCTGGTGTCACTGGGTGGCACTGGCAGGCACTGATTGGTACTGGCTGGTGTCACTGGCAGGTGTCACTGCTTGGTACTGGCTGGTGTCACTGGTTGGTGCTGGCTGGTGTCAATGGGTGGCACTGGCAGGCACTGATTGGTACTGGCTGGTGTCACTGCTTGGTACTGGCTGGTGTCACTGGCAGGCACTGATTGGTACTGGCTGGTGTCACTGGCAGGTGTCACTGCTTGGTACTGGCTGGTGTCACTGCTTGGTACTGGCTGGTGTCACTGGGTGTCACTGGCAGGCCCTGATTGGTACTGGCTGGTATCACTGCTTGGTACTGGCTGGGGTCACTGATTGGTTCTGGCTGGTGTCACTGGTTGGCACTGGCAGTTTCACACTGAGCCAATTTGTCTGCTTCAGTTACACTATATGTAACTGAATGCAGAGACCAGCTGTCAGCGTGATGTCGGGGGTGGGCGGGACCGGGGGGGGGGGGGGGGGGCATGCAGATATCAAACATCAGCCAATGATTGGGCTGCTTAAGAAAGTGGGCGGGGCTACATACACGTAGCGGCCCGCCCAGATCCCATACCATTGGCTCAGCTGGTGTTGGTGTTTTCAGCTGCTGTGCTGGTCCTGCCCCAGCCCACCCCCGAAATCGAGCCGATTCCTCTGCAATTCTGCAATGTATTCTCCCAGGAGGCATAGCGTCCGTGGATAATGCCGAGGCAGCTGCCGCCGCGGTGGGAATGAAAATGGGAATACAATATAACTGTGAGTTTAAAAAATAAAAAATAAATATATGCCAAAACGTCATAAGGGGACAGACCTACAGGGGATGAAGCTATGTTGTGAAAGAGGGTGGAACTCCGCTTTAACGATGAATGGAAGCAAGCAGACAAAAGAATTTCAGCTACAGGCTTCAAATTGAAGAGGCATGCCTCTTCCCTGAGACAGAAGTCCCAGAAATATTTTTGATAATCCACCAGCTCATACAGATTTTTCAAATTCCGGTAGGTGCAGACTCAAAGTATAAAGGAGCCTTTATCTACCATATGGTATGGTCATGCCTAGAGATTCCTCAAGCGACTCTGCAGAGTCTTTGACCCAACAAAAATTCCTCTGTTAAAGAGGAGCAGGATGTACTGTGGGAACAGATCAAAACCCTGTTGATCCAAGGGGCAGTAGTTGCAGTACCCCAACAGGAGCATTTCCCTGGAGTCTACTCAATTCTGTTCATAGTACAGAAAAAGTCAGGGTCATAGAGACTGGTGATAGATCTCAGAGGTCTCAACAGATACATAAAGAAAGTTTGGTTCAAGATGGAAATACTTCAGACAATCTTGAAGGTCATACATCCGTGGGACTGGCTTCTTTTAGTGGATTTCAAAGACATATACCTCCACATTTTGGTGGCCCCAGAATGTCAGTGGTTTGCAGTTTGCAGTGGGGAAGCTACTATTACCAGTTTGTGTGTTTGCTGCTTGGACTAACTACATTGCCCAGTGTTTATGAAGATTCTTCTGGACCTGGTAGCACATCTGAGGTTTCAAGGCATTTGTATTTATCATTACCTGGATGATTTCCTGCACCTAAGTCACACTTCTGTCACACCAAGAGATAACCATTTTAGCATTGGAAAGATTCGCTGGTTGATGAGTGAATGCATCTCCACAGAATAATGACTT
The DNA here is from genome assembly GCF_905171775.1 of Rana temporaria. Lineage (NCBI taxonomy): Eukaryota > Metazoa > Chordata > Amphibia > Anura > Ranidae > Rana > Rana temporaria. The sequence continues at coordinate 304,429,089 of NC_053492.1, forward strand.
TGATGGTCAAATGGGTGGAATGGAATTCACGCCCCTTTCAGATTGGGCTCCTGGAACAATGGAGATCGGAGGATCTTGGTCAGAGGATCCAAATCACATTCCAGGTGAGGGTGATCTTAGACTGGTGATCGAGAGAACAGAATCTTGTTGGCTTGTTTCCACTCAGTGGTTGGGGGCCCTATGGAAGGAACCCTGGGCTCAGGGCTAATGGCCGTTCCTTGATTCCCATATGGTCTCCAGCATCCTGGAGTTGAGGGCAGTCTTCCAGACCATCCTAGCACTCATATGTCTGATTTATGGAGCAGCTATTCTCATGAAGTTGGACAATACAAATGTGGTGGACTACATACGCCAACAAGGGAGCACCCACAGTAGTTGGTAGGTTGCACTGTTAATGGAGTGGGCCCAATCCAATTTACAGCTGCTAAAAGCAGTCTATTTTCCTGGCCGAATGAATATTCAGGCGGACTACCTGTCCAAAAACACTGGATAGGGAGCGTTTGACCAAACTGGGTAATAGAATGACAACCCAAAATTAAAAGTAACAGTTTATTCCATAAAAGGGGAAACATTGGCACATGTTATGCTCTGATTCCGAAATAGGTTTCCATCTTTGATCTGCACCTAAAATTGTATTTAGGAGAACAAAAACCCTTCCCTCAAACCCAAATCGAATTGCACAGAACAAATCTAAAAAGTCTGGAGTCAAGAGGTCTATGGACATCGGATGCTATTTGACAATCGTTTTGGCATATTCCAATGTAGAAAACAGGGCTGTTTAACCTGTCAATTTATTTTAAAAACACATTATTAACCACTTCCTTACTGGGCACGTATACCCCTTCCTGACCAGGTGAAATTTCAGCTTCTGGCACTGCGTCGCTTTAACTGACAATTGCGCGGTCGTGCGACATGGCTCCCAAACAAAATTGGCGTTCTTTTTAAATAGAGCTTTCTTTTGGTGGTATTTGATCACCTCTGCGGTTTTTATTTTTAACAAAAGTAAATAGAATTTTTAAGAAAAGTAAATATTTTTTACTTGTTACTATAATAAATAGCCCATTTAAAAAAAATAAAAAAAAACTCAGTTTAGGCCGATACGTATTCTTCTACATATTTTTGGTAAAAAAAAAAAATCGCAATAAGCGACTGGTTTGCGCACAAGTTATAGCGCTTACAAAATAGGGGACAGAATTATTATTAATTTTTATTATAAATTTTTTTTACTAGTAATGGCGGCGATCTGCGATTTTTATTGGGACTGCGACGTTATGGCGGACACATTGGACACTTTTGACACATTTTTGGTGCCATTCACATTTATACTGCGATCAGTGCTATAAAAATGCACCGATTACTGTATAAATGCGACTGGCAGTGAAGGGGTTAACACTAGGGGGGCATGGAAGGGGTTAAATGTATTCCCTGGGTGTGTTCTAACTGTGGGGGGAGGGCGGTGACTGGGGGAGGTGACCAATGCTGTGTCCCTATGTACAAGGGACACAGATCGGTCTCCTCTCTCCCTGACAGGACGTGGATCTCTGTGTTTACACACAGAGCTCCACGTCTTGTCCCTGTAGCCGCCGATCGCGAGTGCGTGGCGGACATTGCGGCCACCAGGCACGCGCATCAGTATCTCAGGGATGCGGCGGGCATGCGCACGCCGCCGGTGGCGCTTGCGCGCCCTCTAGTGGCCTGGAAGAGCGGAGGGCGCATATATGCGTCCTGTCAGAGATTTAGAACCACCCTGCGGCCGCACATATTCGTACGGCTGTCGGGAAGTGGTTAAAGCTATCAGACAGTTAATCACCTGTTCTACCCAATATGTAGTGTATGTCCTGCGCTGCCCTTGTAATTTAGGACACACTATACGTACTCTAAGCACAAGGGTGGTGGAACATCGCAGGCTCATAAAAAAGGAAAAAGAAAGAACACAGCATCGCACGCCACTTTGTCCTACACCATGGTAAAAACATCAAAGATATATCAGTACTAGCGATAGAACCAATACCCAAGGGTGTCTCTCACAGATACCGAAAGATTTATATTGTTAAGCAAAAGAGAGACATTTTAGATTTACAAGCTTGGCACGCTTTCCCCTATGGGTTATATGAGGAGATTGACATTCATTCGGTTATGTGACTGTTTTTTTCTTCTCTTTCTCTGGCTCCCATCTCATTGTGTGATTTCTTTTGTATTCCTTTGTCATTTTATCATGAAGTTTGATTTTGTCAGCTATGTTACTTGAGAAAAAAAATATAAAACAGTGTAAGCAGAAAATACACCAATCTAAACAATACAATGACATAATGGCTTGTGCCATAAGAATCAAAATGTGAACATGAAATACACACAACAAAAATATATAAAGTGCTTGGTGCTCTTATAATGATTGAATAGACGGCAACAGTGCTCCAAAATAGCATTGTGTGAGGTGCCACGCTCCCCCTTCGGTGACCCCACTCACCAGAAACATTAGACCCTCAGCTTTGCATTCTAGGGGTCAAAATAGGCGGTGATCTATTGATTGAAATAAAGTAAAAAGCACAACTTACAGGGTAACTGGCAAAAAACAGGCATCAGAAACATCCAAGTCCACTGCTGCTTGACGTGCTTTCCAAAGAGGTGGAAATTGCGTCAGTGGTTTAGCTTGAACCAGAAGTGCATTGATGCGTTTCGGCCTTACCTCTAGGGGGAAGGAAGAGACCAATTAAGATCAGTGTAAACATTCACCAACTTCCTCCAATACTTCCTTACCAATAGTTGTCTTTACCTAGACGTGTGTGCACATTTTGACTTAACCACTCCACATCAATATTTCCCTCTGGTTGCCGCTATTGTGTATTTCATCACTGCACCATTTGGGTTCACAATATACTTGAATATTCTGGAGGTGTTATCAGAGTCTAGGCCATTTAACAGTACAACCTATTTTATATGTGTCTGTGTATAACCATTTTAACATTATTCAATTAAAAACTTCAACTATTTTATATGGTCTACCCATGTGCCTATAAAATCCACTTTCTTAGCTTCAATTCTCTCCTTGTATATATGTCCACTAGACAATGGGCATACTTTGAAGGCCTACAGTATGTGGATGCAGTTGCTGAGCTCAGGAAATTTAATCATATCTTCATCATTCCAAACGGAGCACGGAAAGGCCTGGGGGCTTCTAGTAGAGTTATTGCTTGGCTAATAAAGATCATCTCCTTGGCCTACAGATTGAAAGATTGAAGGGTTTGCTGGGCCTGAAGAGGTCACAAGGCACTCCACTTAAGGTGTCTCAACCTCATGGGTGGCAGCAGGACAGGTGTTTCTGCAAGGTAGCTATGTGGACTACTATGCATACCTTTATGACGTACATTGGCAGGAGTGTTTCGGCTTCTAATTCTAGTCAAAATTAAATTAAAGATTAGCCTCTCTTGTGTTGCTAGTTATTTCCCAGCTGTGCTGACATGGGGCCGTCAGGGAAAATGGAAAATTGATTGACAGATACTTTTTTTCCTTTCCTGATGGGTTCATAGGGAAAGGACTAGTTCTGTAATGCCAAGGCTGCAGGTGGGCACACATTTATCAGTTTGGTCCTGATTTTGCAGGTGTGGTCTTACCCCAACTGTGCTGCCATGTGGCCCATTAGGAAAGGAACATTGTGGCAAGTATCTGTCAATTCCATTTTTTTATATCTAAAAAATATTCAAATTTAGAATTTAAAAACATGAAGATTACAGCTATTTTCAAAATAGTTTATAGACATGACAAGTCTGTCATTTATTTAACTTTTTTTTAAAATCTATTTCTCCCAATAAAACTTTTGCAATATAATGTTTTCTTTTTTAAAGGTTTAGTAATTAGAAACGTAAGCAGCATATTTATATAGCATTGCATTTAACATTAACCAAATGTTCTCTGCAGATGAATCAATCACTGTAATTTAAAGCATATGCCCAGTAAGATTGAGGACCTATTTAGACTATTGCATGGTGGTAATGTACAGCAATGCACATTACATGCTTCTGTACAATGATGTGCCATAAATTATGTGTGGCAATTGAATGCACCTTGTCAATTTATATGATACAAATAATATGACAATTAAATTCCATCTGTCAGGTTTAGCAGTTGGCTGTCTATAAATTACAATACAATTATACAATTTATAGTATACTGTATTTTACAACGATCTGTTATTTATTGTTCATATAAACATTAATTGTCTTATTTAATATTGTCAAAATTATGTTCATTATAATTATTATAGGAGGTAGAATGCATAAAATTGGTAGCAGTTATTTTGTTTCTTCTTTTAAGTGGTGTTTTTTTCTTTTTATCTGTAATTTTTAACATAGATTTAAGTAAAACAACATGATTCATTTGGTCTTACAGCTTCAGCTTAGTTCTAATCATATGCTGTAGTATATATTAGGCTGAATCTTTACTTTTTAGCTGCCTTAAGAGCCACTTAACCTAAAATATGCTGTTCTAATCATCAAATGTGTCAGATAAGCATAGCTATTTCTAACTATCAATCATCTTCACATCTTTGTCAATGACGAAATTAAAGAGAAGAGGCATGAAATTGAGAAATGCTACTTCTTAAAACTGGGGATGAGTGAAATTAAGGTTTTTGTTTTGCTGAAATGTTGATGAAAATCAAACATTTCTGAAAAATTATGCCTTTTCATCTAAATACATTGGAGTTAGTGGTGAAGTTAAGATGAAGGTGATTTTTGGTAGTTTTAAGGGAACGGTGGGGAGTAAATGGCTTCTGAGGGTTAGGGAAGTTACTTTCTACTATGCTTTGTCTCTTCAGGCCCCCATTAGTCTAATTATATGGTATGTTTTACAGGAAAAAAAAACAGTAAAATAAAAGGCTCAACTCCAAGTAAAAATAATTAAAAAACATTAATTAATGCAGGTATGTGTTAAAAAAAAATATGTTAAATATATTTAAAACAGCTTTTATAAGTATGTCAATTTGACTTGATAACAGCCTCTTGCCATATCCTGTACTGCCAAGGTAAAACTGGGAGCTAATTAATTGTGATACATGTGTTGAAAAGTATCATACTTATGGGAGGAGAGCATAGTGAGGAGATTACCTCAGTAATATGCTTTTGTTCCTTCACTGTCTGTTTACAGGGGTGTGAAGAAGACCACTTTGTATTACTTACAAAAAAATCTAAAGGACATGTGACACTCAAAGAAACCCAAGAGAGGCTGTAGATGAAAGCTACTGCAATAAAAAAAAAATGCTGCAGGGATTTCACTATGATCACCTTTTTTTTCTGGTGTAAATCCAACTTACTGTATGGTTATGTTCCAAAGACAATCCAAAATGGAAAAGAATCCAAGAGCATTCACAACATCACATTTTCTTTATTTACAACATAGAAAGGCTAAAAACAATTGACAATCATCTGGCCTTAAAGAAGCATGCTAACTGCATGGAAAGTAGTTGTGTGGGTAACAAACATGTTATACTGTGCAGTGTGTTTTGCACAGAGTGGCCCCCGATCCTGCTGTTCTCGGGTCCCTTGGCAGATGTCTTGGCTCCTCCCCGCAATAGTTAACCCCCTCTGGGAAGCTCTATCCTGAGGGGGTTAGGTTACGGGCACGCTTCCTGTCATACACGCTGCGTCCATAGACACAAAATGTTTGACTCAGTCCTGCCCCCGGTGGCCGCATCATTGGATTTGATTGAATAGCTGCGCTGCTATCAATCTATCCAATCAATGCAGAGGAACAGTGGAGAAGAGGATGCCGGGGGACATGCACAGCAGGTGAACGGGTTCAGGTAAGTAAAACGGGGGGCTGGAGGGACCCATGACAGCGAGGTGTTTTTTTCACCTTAATGCTAGGATGCATTAAAGCGCAGGTCCACCTAAAAAATATATATATATTAAAAGCCAGCAGCTACAAATACTGAAGCTGCTGACTTTTAATAAATGGACACTTACCTGCCCAGGGTGCCCACAATGTCTACAGCCGAAGCCGAGCATTCTCTCGGTATCTGCACCCCCTCCCCCCTGAAAGGTGTCAAATGTGACACCAGATGGGGGTTAAGGTTCCGAAAAGCGGAGGTTCACTTTTTATGTGGACCTCCGCTTTAAGGAGAAAAAACACGAACCTTTACAACCCCTTTAATTGTTTTTTTGCATTGCATACTGGTAAAAATAAAGAACCTATGATGTCATAAGTGCTTCTGGGCTTTTCTTCCCTTGTTGTATTACTTTTTTTATTATTTTATTATGGCAAAACATCTTAGTTACAGATAGGTGATCTTTATATATTTCCAAACTGAACAAAGGTACCAAACAGGAATACTTCAACAGCAGACATCAAATGCCAAAACATAATCATACAAGACCTGTGAATAAGTTTGCTGACAATTTAGGAATAGCTTTGTATATACTATAATATCTATATTCAACGATGCCGAGGGGCCTGAAGGCCCCTAAGTATACAAGTATCAAAAATCAAACAGTGAAGTTACAACTAGTGAAATGGAGTATATCTTGTAATAAGAGAAAGCATCAATTATTCATCCATGGATATTATCTCTTAACCCATATCTTCCGAAAAGTCTGCCATTTTCCATGTTTGCCATTACCATGTAGCAAGAGTTTAGAAGAAAATAAAGGAAGAAGGGGGGGTGGAAAACAAACAAAACAAGACAAATGGGTCACTCTCCCAAGAGGTGAACAGAAGCCCAAGTAAGAAAATCTGGGCAGCTGTCATGTCTAGCTCATTAAGGACTCGTAATGGACGACCTCCAGCAGGTAAGCCTACAGGTGTAGTATCTCCAGAGCCTCCACTTGTCTCTAAATTGTTCTTCTGTATTATGGAGTGAAGCTGTCAGTTCCTCCATACTGTGAATGTGATTAATTTTAGAGTACAGGACCCTGATTGAGGCTGTCTCCACAGCGCAGGGACACAGACACTTCCGAAGAGGTCTTTCTGTCAGGTGTAAAAGACATGCAGCCAGATTACCATTCAAATCTACTGAGGTCAGATGTTTGATAACACATTACATCGCCAACATGTGTCAGGGGAGGCCCTATCCATCGTGTGGAGTATGTAAGGTACTCTATACCATCGAGGTAGGATTTTGTACCCTACTTCCTCATATTGGTTTGCTATGGAGGATTTCTAAGCTAAGAGGAGAATTTTTTCTACCTGTCGTCGTGTAAACTGAATATCTAGGTAAATTTCCTACTGGTGAACAAAAGTCGGGGTTGGTTCATCAGCCAGGGCTGTCAAATAACCATACAACAGGGATAACGTGTGTCTAGATGATTCCCCTATCTTCCAAAGGGATTTAAAGGGAGTAACATCCCATGGGTTATAATGCGCTTTTCTGAAGGTACTGTAGGAAATGTTTAAGTTGGTTTGTACTCAGATTATGCAATGGTGGATCTAAAAGCCTGGACATGGCTGCGAGGGGGGGGGGGCTATCCTGTGACCACATGTCCATTACACAAAATTTCCCTAGGAAGGCCAGCCTCCGCACACTTCTGCTAGTAAGTCGGGAAATGAAATCAGGATTTCCTATAACAGGAGTCAAAGGGAAGGGTAATGGTGAGAGACCCGTGGTGTGGAAGGTTGACCTAACCACTGCAAGAGTAGCACCTATCAGGGGATGATCCCACATGTCCTTGGAAGGTAAGGAAGTGAGCCATGGAGACGTCAAGAGAGGAATGGAAGCATCCTTAATCTCCATCGCCACCCACTGCTTGAACTCTGCATTGCAATGCCAATCCATGACTCTCGAAAGGTGTATTGCCCTGTAGTACTGGAAGAGGTCGGGGAGCCCTATACCCCCTTTCGCTTTAGACAAAGATAATAAGTGCATTTTTATCCTCTGCGATCTCTGGGACCTAATTAAGTCCCTAAAAATCGATTAAAGCTGTTTAAAAAATGCCAAAAGAACACGGATTGGCATAGCATAGAATAGATACAAAATCCTTGGTAGAACAAAGGATATTGGGAAGAGATACCCGTGGGCTGGAAACAAAAAAAGATTAAGTCATCAGCATATGCCGCGATTTTATGATGTTGGGGTCATCTCTGATGGAACACAGAAAGTGCTCTAGAGTCAAGATAAAAATGATCGGGTAGAAGGGGCAGCCCTGTTTAATCCCGTTTGCTATGTCAACAAAGTCAGAGTGCCATTTAGTTACCCGAACAGCCGCTGATGGGGGTGGACTAGAGGGAAAGGATCCATCTGAGCATATTGGGACCCAGACCAATGTGAGCCAGGTGGCCAGGGCTGCCCGACAGGGCTGCCTGCATAAAGTACCAGGCCACTCTGTTGAAGGTCTTGTTTGCATCTGTGGAAAGCAACAGAAGAGGGCTCCTGAAAGATCGGCCATGTGAATAAGCATGTACACTCTAGTGGTGTTGTCTCTCGCCTCCCTCAATGGCACAAAGCCCATCCGTTCCAAACGTATCAACTTTGGAATGTGCAGTAAGAAACGGTTTGACAAGATTTTTGAGAAGAGCCTTAAATCCATGTTGAGGACTGCTATTGTATGGCAATTCCCACACTGGGATTGATCCTTCCCCTCCTTGTGTATGAGCATTTCAGAGCATTATAGGCTGTCAAGAAATGCAGAGTCAGGATAGTCGAGAAGGTATAGTAATAAGTCAAATTGAAGCCATTAGGCCACGGCATGCCAGGCCACGGCACCATCCGTTGCTTAGTTTGGGCTAAGGCTACACTGAGTTCCTCGGCAGTAATCTCAGACTCCATGGAGTCTCTGATCCTATCCGGTAGTGTGGGCATGTCAGAGGCTCTGATTTATTCACTAGCTGACTCTGTCTGGGCAGCAAACTTTTCTGGGGTAGGTAGGGTGTAAGTTAATACAACTCCTGGTAGAAATCACAAAATTCTTGTGCCATTGCCTCAGAGGTGTTCACCTTAATCCCCTTTCTGGTAGTGATATGTGGAATAAAGGTGCACTTTTTTCAGGCCACGAAGGGCTCTAGCCAACATTGAACCCAATTTAATAGAAAATTCAAACAAAGACCGTCTAGCCCATGCTATACGTTGGGTGGTCTTTTGGTAGAGCAGAGCATTCAGCTCTTCCCTGGCCTTCAAAAGGGCCGTGAGATGGGCTTCCGCAAATTAACATTTGTGTTGCAACTTGAGGGAGCGCACCTGGGAAAATAACGAGTTAATCTGCCGAGACCTCTCCCGCTTCTTTTGAGCCCCTATCCGGATCAACGCACCTCGCACCGCGCATTTATGTGCTTCCCAGATGGTCGCAAGATTCAAGGACGGATCAACATTTTCAGAGAAGTAATCAGAAAGTACCTTGTCTAGATCACAATGCACCTCCAGACTTGTAACAGTGACTCATTGAGTCTCCAAGTCGGGGGCTACAAGAGGTATCTTCCCATAGCAAGGTCAAGTGAGTTGGTGCGTGATCCGAAAAGGAGATGTAGTCAATTTGGCAGGAGGTCACAAGAAAATGTTTGTGTTGAATCAGAAAGAAGTCAATTCTAGAATATGTGCAATGCAGCGAAGAATAATAAGAATAATCCCTATCCTTTGGATGCATAATTCTCCAAGGATCAACCAAATTTAGATTAAACAGTTCTGCTTTTAGTTTTTTAAGGTAGGAGTAAGATATGTGGGATGTCCCTTTCGAGACGTTCTGTAACGGCTCTGGGGAGAAATGAAAGTCCCCACCCGACAGAAAGATTGGGGACCGGGAAGAAAAAGACCAAGGGACAACTAACGGATGGTATTTTTAATTTGGCAGGTATAGATCTTTCTGAGGCCGAATTAACTGTCCTATCACAAGGCATGAAATTTGCCCCTGCCAAAAATATTAATAAATTTGATATTTTCGTTGATATTGAGAAGTACGTGAGGAAACTCAATATCAAAAAAAAAATTCTCAGCAAACCAGTACTACATCACAACCAGAGGTCACTGAATACCAACATACTGCCCTAAAAATAATTCTACATTCAACCCAAAGAAAGATACACACCATCATGTTGAAGTATTCAAAAATATGGTACAAGAAGAGATAAAAGAATTGGAGAGTAAAGGCCATAATAACACTAATAACCTCATTAGAGAGAGCATTAAACGGCTAGAAGCCAATAAAAATATAGTAGTCCGCCCGGCGGATAAGGCCCGGGGAGTAGTATTACTCACAAAAGACAACTATTATAGGGAAATCCAAAGGTTGTTGGCTGATGTTGACACCTACCACCCTTTACCAGGTGACCCACTTACCAAACTCAAAGCTGAATTGGCTGTGTGGGTTGATGTTGGAGCTTCACGCTCAATACTAACCAAAAAAGAGGCACTTTATTTAATACCTAAAGTTCCACGCACCCCAGTCTTGTATATCTTGCCAAAAATACATAAGAACAAAACCAACCCTCCTGGCCGACCCATATTAAGTGGGATCGGCTCTTTATATTCTCGAGTTGGAGAATATCTTGATATATTTTTTTACAACCCCTGGTCATACAAGGGAAATCCTACTTGAAAGATAGTAGAGAGCTTATTAAATCCCTAGCCTCTCTAAGAGTTACTGAGGATACATGGCTTGTCACAATTGATATAGAGTCACTATATACGAATATCAGGCAAAGTGACGCTATCATAGCAGTCACATAGGTATTGACGGATATGTCCACGTTACCATTGGCTCAAATTCAATTTCTGATGGAAGGATTGAGACAAGCCATGGGTAACAATTACTTTTGGGTACAAGGCAAGTATTACAAACAAATTAAGGGTGTTGCTATGGGGGCTCGTTATGCCCCCAGTGTAGCCAATTTGGTTCTCAATAAATGGGAAGGAGAAACAATATTTTTGGTTAATGATGAATCTATGATTTATTACAAACGCTATATTGACGACATTATTATGTTGTGGGAGGGATCCAAGATATCTTTAGAAAATTTTCTAGCTAAAATGAATATTAATGGGAAAAAGGTGGAAATAAGGGCCGTCTAATTGAGCCACCCCCACTGCGCGTAACTGGAGAATATAAGTGAAAATATAGTGATATTGATAATATAAATAAATAAATTAATAAATAAATATATGTGAGCTGCTGCTCTAAAAGTTAAACAATCAAAATGTAATATGAAAATACAGTGCTACCTGATGTGAAAAAAGGTATCAAATGTCATGGGGGATCCCCATGATTAAATCAGTATGATGAAACATGTCGGGGCGTGGGTACTAAGTTACAACCACATACCTTAAACTGAACTGGTCGGGCGTGGAACGGTCCATCTGTCACCAACATAGTCATCTGAAGAGCGACTCCAGTACACCTTCATAGGGCTGTGAGTAAACCTGGGCTATTTGTTGGTCCGCCGTGACCACTGGTTCACCTGGAGGAAAATTTTTGTTTGTGTTTACACCGTGTGATGTTTGGATTTAATCACTGCTTATGACAAGAGTCATTTTTGTGAGTGCATCTATTGGGAGATTTTTAGTGTTTTTATTAAAAGTTGTGTTGCAATATCACACTATTGTGCTCTCTCTCTTCATTATACATGTGGCTGTCATCTTGGAGTTTTTCCTTTTTCCAACGGATCTCCATTTATTTTACTGAGTGCTCCAGTTTCCAAAGAGGGAGTTCCATCAATTAAACTGAGTGGTTCAGTTAAAAAGCCTGTGTGCCTTAACACGAGAGTGTCAGGCCATTTATTGTGGTGAGTTTGCATTCTGATGGGTGGTGGAATCACGCAGTCACTGTGGTGTGGTGAAAGCACTGTCTGAAGATCGTGAAGGGACTTCTTCTGTTCTCCATTTATGAACTTCATTTACGTTCACACAATCAGTTTATGGATTTTTTTTTGCCAACCTGTTATTTTGGGTGTATTATTGACACCTATTTTTTGACACTGATATATTGTTTCACATAGAGGGTGGATCACTCATTATTTTTCACTTAATAGTCTAGCAATATTATATGTGTGTTTTTTTATTTGATTCTCTTGAGCGCTGCTTAATATCACATTTGATACCTTTTTTCACATCAGGTAGCACTGTATTTGCATATTACATTTTGATAAAATGAATATTAACCAATATGGCCTTCGGTTTACTGCAGAATTCAGTTTAACCCCCATTAACTATCTCGATTTAACATTGATGAAACAAGGGAATCAGGTGATCACTAAAACATTTTTTAAATCTACGGACCGTAATGGTTTCGTACCCATGGGGAGTTGCCATCATCCCAAATGGTTGGGGGCGATACCAAAGGGGCAATTTATGCGCCGTCGGCGTAACTGTGATCATATTACAGATTTTGAAGCCCAGGCTAGTCTGTTGACCACTAGATTTGTAGAAAAGGGGTACTCTTCATTGATTTTATTGAAAAAAAAAAAGAAGTCCTTGATATGGATAGACAATCTCTTTTGGAGTCCAGAAAGAGGCCAACACGACATGACGAAGTAGCCTTCCTTTCTGGTTTCCATAGACAGTATAGAGGTGTAGAGAATATTTTTAAGTAATTTTGGCCCATTCTGTTAAAGCAGGGGTGTCAAACTGGCGGCCCTCCAGATGTTGCAAAACTACAAGTCCCATGAGGCATTGCAAGGCTAACAGTTACAAGCATGACTCTCACAGGCAGAGGCATGATGGGACTTGCAGTTTCGGAACAGCTGGAGGGCCGCCAGTTTGATACCCCTGTGTTAAAGGATACAGATTTGGCCAAAATTTTACCATCCAAACCCTCATTTATTTACAGGAGAGCCCCAGGACTGCGCAATAAGATTGCAGCCAATGTCCCAGACCCTCCTGAAAAGCCTTTGACCTTTTTAGATGGTTCTGGCTTCTACTATTGCACTCGTTGTAGAGCTTGTAAGAGTACTAATAGACAGGGGAAAAAAAGAATTGGCTTCAAATCCAATGTAACTAATGAAGAATTTACTATTGAACTATTAATTACCTGTCACTCCAAGTATATAACATACGTTTTGGAGGGCCCCTGCAAATTGCAATATGTAGGTCGTACTACAAGGGATTTAAAAGTACGCATCAATGAACATGTAGCTAATATTCTAAAGGGCTTCCTGAATCATAGTGTGTCTAGACACTTTGAAGAATTCCACAATAAGGATCCACGCCATTTAACCTTCTATGGGATAGATAAAGTTACTAGTCATTGGCGAGGCACTGATTTGAAAAAAATGGTATCACAGAATGAAACTCAGTGGCTACATCGGTTGCGCACGATGCGGCCTCTGGGTTTGAACATCAAACTTGATCTAAACTGTTTTTTGACCAATGAATAGGTATTCTGCTTTGTCTGATTGGGTTATTTTCTGCTATATTTTTATGCCATTTTTTAGCATCTTAAATTATTTTATTGCATAATATATTTTTAACTTGATTTATTAATTATTGGCATAAGTATATCTTATGCCCTATCTTAACAATACGACTATCTAATGTTTTGTTGTTTATTATAAAGCCTTTTTAGCTTTGGATGTAAAAACGTATACATTTGTTTAGGATTGTCGTTTTTTAGCCTTTTTTGCATAATCATTGTACTGTTGCTTGGAACGGGACTGAGGCTGTCACAATTCACTCTCCTCCCACTTAATTTGATTGAAAGGCCTATAATATGGGCTTGGTGCGTGACCAGTGACGCTTCCTGACGACGTGGCAATCACGAAATGTACGTCGAGGCGCACTGGTGACGCACAATCTCCGTACTTCCGGTCACACTGGTTCGCTCTTCCTGTTAGGTGGAACGCACGCTGGCTGCACACTTGCTGAAGCGTGGGATCGTCTCTCTGCACAACATCCAACGCCGACCAGCCTCAGTGCCGGGCTAAGGCACTGTTCAAGTAAGGGGCAATTTGGCGCTGCTTGTCTTAATTTTATTTTAAATAACACGTTATTATTCTATGGCGATTTTCTCTTTTCTAATTTACTCCATGTGATGGTGATTTTGGGAGTCGAGATATCAAGAGTCTTTTCTGGAATCTGTGGATATTCCAAATGCGCATTTTGACCTCTTTTTAACTAAAGTGGTCAACATCTTGCGGTAAGGTGCCATCCATGAGCACTTGTTTGTGGTGATTCTCTTCTGTTTGCGGTGGAGGTGGAAACCTTTATTTGAATAAGTGAAATCATCTTTCAAGCACTTGTTGTTTATTCACTGTTTGGACTTTATTTTTATACACACTGTTGGATTAAGACATCTCCCTTTGGGAGTCTGCATTCAATATGGACTTCACCAATAATAATTTTTGCTGTTACTTTATTCACTTTGTGTTTTTTCACCATTTATAACGAATTATTGCTGTATATTTATTCATTCATTTTGATTATCTATATTTATACCTAGGTGATTATTATCTATTTACTTAGTGCTCCCTTTTTCTTCACTTATAATGATAAGAACATGTCAAGCATGTCAATCACATTAAAGAGCAAAACAGGAGGTAGTCTCTGTGAGCACAGATTGGCCTGGTTGGGTAGCATACAACTGTGCAGTTTTATGATGGCAAACAAAGGAACATGGCCCATACAGTTCTCGGACATTCAATGCCCACAGGTATCACAAACAACTAAGTAGGCAAACTTGCTGGTGTGCAGTGGCCTCTATGTAGCATCCTATCACGTCATCACAGAAACAGATGGCAACCAAGAAATCTGGATGCAATTAAGGCTCAGAAGAGGTCGAAGTGTCCCTGGATTCTGCTATTATGTTGGATTGCCGTCTTCACCTCTTGGAGTTTTTAGGTCATGGAGATGTAGGACAGGTTCTGCAGTGGTAGTTGGAAAATCCAGCCAATCTGGGATGGGGACCTCTGGAGCCTCCAAGAAAGCAAAAAGATCTGTTAGCTTTTCAGGTCAACGCAAAAGGAAGGAGTCGTTTCCCTTTTGAACTAAGAGGTGTCCCCAACGATACGTGGCCCCAGAGTGCCTGATGCCTGAGTCCCCGACATCCGTAGAGTAAATTGTGAGAGGTCAGAAAAAAGGTGGATGGTGACACCATCAAAGTCCACGGGCCCATGCACGACACAGTATTTCCTCTTTGATGGTATACAAGTGGACCCTGGCAAGGACATCTCTGGGGAAGGAGGCATCTCTCCCGCAGGGTCCCTGTACTCTGTGCACACGATCCAACTCCAATTCCTCTGTGGGTGACTTATCCAGCAGGAGATAAAAATTACAGTTACTGTAGCTTTAAAAATCGCCCCCAGTGGTGGCCTCTCAGCTAAAATTGTTTCTGCGATTACAGTTTTCACCATCATCAATCAACAATTGTAACATAATGTGGCGTTGGTATTTTGTTTGCGATTCCTCCAGAGCCACCACTCTAGATTCCATTACTTTTGTGGAGGTCTCAACTGCTGAAACCCGGGTGTCCACATTATCAATTTGCTGCTTAAGATCATGTATCTCTCTAGAGAGCATACTCACTATTGAGGCTGCCATCTCTGAAATGTCCTGCTTGGTGGGGAGAAGGGAGATGATATCCTTCCATGCAGCTGCAGACGGCGGTTCCTGTGAGCTGGCAGCCAGTGGGGCTGAAGGAGAGTCTGCCCTGGGGATCTCTGGAGATAGAATCAAGGAATCTGGTTGGTCTGAGCCTGAGCTGAGCCTCGGAAGCCATAGATGGTAGTATTTTAACCCCTCCCTGAGCAGCAACAATTCTTTAGGTTGTCAGCAGATCAGCCTCTAGTGGCTCTGATTATTGGCACAAAGCCAAAAAATGGAGAGCAACTGAGCATGTGCAGAGAAGGGTGAGACAGTGTATTACTGGATTTTAAACAGTATAGGCACTTATTTTTAATGTTTTACATAGTTTTACCTGCAAGAAGGGACAGCCTGAAGTGATCTAGCAGGAAACATTTTACTGACAAATGTTCCACTTCAATGTTGATTGAGAGAGTTTAGTTCTACTTTAAATACCAGAAAATAAATAAAAAAAGTTGCACCTCACAATAGGAGGTGTCACGGAAAATAATACACCGAAAATTAGAATTTGGAGTCACTCACCCCCTTTACAAACAAACAAAAAAATAAATACAATACTCTTGCTATTCTGTTTATATACTATGGGCCAAATCCTCAGCCAGGCGGCGTAACTTAACTTTCAGCAGTTAAGTTACACTGACTTAAAGTTTCTACCTAAGTGCCTGATCCACAAAGCACTTACCTAGAAATTTCAGGCCGTGTAACTTAAGTGCCGCCGTCGCAAGGCGGTCCTCCTCTCCGGGGGGCGTTTAAAATTTAAATGAGGCGCGCTCCCGCGCCGGCCGTACTGCGCATGCGTGTGACGTAATTTTCCCGACGTGCAGCGCGCGAACGTAATTGACGCCGGGCGGCTTTGTGGATTGCGACGGGACACTAAAGTTGCGACGGGTGAAAAAAATATACGCGCCGGGAAAACAAATAATTATAAAAAAAAATGACAGCGTCGCTCAGCATGCATTCCTGAGAGGGAGAACTCCATGCCAATTTTCAAAGAAAAAAACGGCATGGGATCCCCCCCCAGGAGCATACCAGGCCCTTAGGTCTGGTATGGGTTGTAAGGAGACCCCCCCACGTTGAAAATTCGACGTAGGGGGTCCCCCTACAATCCATACCAGACCCGTATCCAAAGCACGCTACCCGGCCAGTCAGGAATGGGAGTGGGGACGAGCGAGCGCCCCCCCTCCTGAACCGTGCCAGGCCGCATGCCCTCAACACGGGGGGGTTGGGTGCTCTGGGGCAGGGGGGCGCACTGCTGGCCCCCCCACCCCAGAGCACCCTGTCCCCATGTTGATGAGGACAGGACCTCTTCCCGACAACCCTTGCCGTTGGTTGTCAGGGTCTGCGGGCGGGGGCTTATCGGAATCTGGGAGTCCCCACAAATAAGGGGGCCCCCAGATACCGGCCCCCACCCTAAGTGAATGGATATGGGGTACATCGTACC
Organism: Rana temporaria; assembly: GCF_905171775.1. NCBI lineage: Eukaryota > Metazoa > Chordata > Amphibia > Anura > Ranidae > Rana > Rana temporaria. The sequence goes on from NC_053492.1 coordinate 304,446,017, forward strand.
CCTACCCATTCACCTGTAGGCAAAAAGTAAAAGTTAGTAAACACACAACACAAGGGTTTTTAAAATAATTTATTATTCTGCTCCGGAGGCCCCCCCTGTCTTCTTTATTAGCTCTATTACCAGGGGGGGCTTCTTCTTCCACTCTCCGGGGGTCTTCTTCCACTCTCCGGGGGTCTTCTTCCACTCTCCGGGGGGGGTTTCTTCTTCCGCTCTCCGGGGGGGGCTTCTCCGCTCTCCGGGGGTCTTCTTCTATCTTCGCCGCTCTCCGCTGTTGACTCGGCGAACCCCGGTTCTTCTGCAGCTGTCCGGTGCCTTCTTCTTCAGCGCTGGCTACCTGCTATCTTTGTGTGTTAGCTCAATTACGAGCAGGCAGCCATCGCGGTCTTCTGTGACGTCAGGTGATGCCTATATAAATGGGATGCAAGGCGCGCTTCCATCATTACAGTGACAAGAGGCGACGAGGCAAAATCGGAAGAGGGGAGAAGAACAGAAGAGAAGAACCTGACGTCACAGAAGACCGCGATGGCTGCCTGCTCGTAATTGAGCTAACACACAAAGATAGCAGGCAGCCAGCGCTGAAGAAGAAGGCACCGGACAGCTGCAGAAGAACCGGGGTTCGCCGAGTCAACAGCGGAGAGCGGCGAAGATAGAAGAAGACCCCCGGAGAGCGGAGAAGCCCCCCCCAGAGAGCGGAGAAGCCCCCCCCAGAGAGCGGAAGAAGAAACCCCCCCGGAGAGTGGAAGAAGACCCCCAGAGAGTGGAAGAAGACCCCCGGAGAGTGGAAGAAGAAGCCCCCCCTGGTAATAGAGCTAATAAAGAAGACAGGGGGGGCCTCCGGAGCAGAATAATAAATTATTTTAAAAACCCTTGTGTTGTGTGTTTACTAACTTTTACTTTTTGCCTACAGGTGAATGGGTAGGGGTACGATGTACCGCATATCCATTCACTTAGGGTGGGGGCCGGTATCTGGGGGCCCCCTTATTTGAGGGGACTCCCAGATTCCGATAAGCCCCCGCCCGCAGACCCCGACAACCAACGGCAAGGGTTGTCGGGAAGAGGTCCTGTCCTCATCAACATGGGGACAGGGTGCTCTGGGGTGGGGGGGCCCGCAGTGCGCCCCCTGCCCCAGAGCACCCAACCCCCCCATGTTGAGGGCATGCGGCCTGGCACGGCTCAGGAGGGGGGGGCGCTCGCTCGTCCCCACTCCCATTCCTGACCGGCCGGGTAGCGTGCTTTGGATACGGGTCTGGTATGGATTGTAGGGGGACCCCCTACGTCGATTTTTCGGCGGAGGGGGGGTCTCCTTACAACCCATAACATACCTAAGGGCCTGGTATGCTCCTGGGGGGGAACCCATGCCGGTTTTGATTTTACAAATTGCCGTGGAGTTCTCCCTCGGGAATGCATACCAAATGCCGTCGCTTGAATGGGCCTTTACAAGGTGTGACTAACTTTACACTTTGTAAAAGCAGCCCTAGTTTTACACTTGGCAAACTAAAACTTACGGCGAAAAACGAAGCACAAAAGCTTTGTGGATCGCCCTAAGTGCTAATTTGCATACCAGAAGAGGCATTTCGACTCGAAATGCCCCCAGTGGCGGATGCGGTACTGCATCCTAAGATCCGGCAGTGTAAGTCCCTTACAGATGTCGGATCTTCTGCCTAACTTTGGAAAACTGCTTCTGAGGCCCCATACACACGATAGAATTTATCCGCAGATACGGTTCAGCGGACCGTATCCGCGGATAAATCCTCTCTAAGATTTCAGAGGATTTCAATGCGATGGCGTGTACACACCATCGCATTGAAATCCGCGCTGAAATCCTCTGCCGATGACGTGTCGCGCCGTCGCCGCTATTATGACGCGGCGACGGGCGCGACGCTGTCATATAAGGAATTCCACGCATGCGTCTATTCATTACGGCGCGTGCGGGGAATCCCTTTGGACGGATGGATCCGGTAAGTCTGTACAGACGAGCGGATCCATCCGTTGGAATGGATTCCAGCAGATAGATATTCTGTGCATGTCGACAAATATTTATCTGCTGGAAATCCATTCCAGGGGAGATTTATCTGCGGATAGATATCCGACGGAGTGTACACACCATAGGATCTATCCGCAGAAACCCATTTGATGGGATTTATCTGCGGATAGATTCTATGGTGTGTATGGGGCCTCAGGATCAGTTCCAAAGTTAGAACCAGAGATACGACGGCTTACGCCGGAGTATCTCTTTTGTGGATTTGGCCCTGTATGCTTAGCAGACTGGGTATCCCCTTGATACATAATAGCTATCATTAGCTGGGGAATCAAATTTGGCTTATTGGGGCACCGAAAATGTGCAAGACTCCTCCCTATAAAAGTCATCTATCCCATCAGTCTTTTGTCAGTGTATGCTGTATATGAAAAAATTGAAGGACAGCTGACAGCTCTGTGAAGAAGAGAAAGTTGTTAGTGCTTCTGTACAGTGCTAGTGTACCATCTATAGTGCACTACAGTGCTATAATCATTCCATGTATTACTACTTCTACACTGTGAATTGCAGTGTAGTGGGCTACAGAGAGCGCAGTGTAACCCCCCTATAAACACTGTGTTCAGTGTTCCATCACTGTGAACTGTATTGTACTGTGTAAATGTGCATCACCCATTGTATTCAACATTAATAGACCGAACAATCCTTTTCAACACAAAATTGTTTCCCTGTGTCAGCAACAACTTATATAGTTGTTATATATATGTACTCTCTAATCGGAAGTCCTACAAAACGGTAAGGGAATAGGAGAAAGTGGTAATGAATGACATTTGGCAAGGGAAGGGAGGGGGTGGGGATAATTGGAAACATGCCCTGGGAAAGGCGAGTATCATATAGCGGGGGAGGGCATGAAAAAAAATAGTGTCAGATTAGAATACTTCAACTAAGGCCAATAGAGTCCTCCTATGTATAAGTTCATCCAAGAGATAGGTACGATCAGTCGAAAGAGAGGGAGAGGGGAGGTTAAGAAAAGGAAGTTAGGAATCAAGAAGGTCCTCTGGTGGGGAAGCTTCCTCAGGTTTCGTTTTCCTGTGGCATAGGGGGTTCAAGTAAGTTTTACATACTGCATGAGATAAGGTGATGGAGGAAGATATCGTACAGATAGCAGGAAAAATTAGGTAACAGGCATAGCTTTCGTTTGTTTAGGGTTGATATTTTGGGATAAGCATTTTAGCATTTTTTTTTTTTGGGGGGGGGTACATTATCTTTTAATATCAATTTGATAGGATCTTTTTTTTAAAGTAAGGAATGTGAACTTGTTGGTGACACAGGCAACGCTGTTGTTTGTTAGCAGCACATCATTGCACACATTTGAGGTCCAGTTTACTGCACAAATCACCACAGTCAAGTAAACTAAAGCACTATATTTGAAATCCCATTATTACTATAATTGTTAAGAAAATTAGGCAGCTCCCAATTCTAATCATGCCGGGGAGGCATAAACAGAGAGACAGAGGTTCTTCGCACTTAGCTAGTAGGAGGCAGGGCAGGTTGTCTTTTCTTTTCTGGCAAAGGGCATGCTAGCCAGAGTACATGGAGGAGATGCAGTGGATAACCAACACTTCATCTTCCTCATCCTTCATCTCCCAGGCACAGGTTAGTGCAGTGTCATCAGAAGCTGCAAATGCATCTTCTTCTACCTGTTCAGCATCTAATCCTACTATATTCCTACAAAATGGCATTAAGGTGTTGACTGAATTATTTGCCAGCGATTTTCCCCCAGCTGTAGCTGTAGGTTACTGCAGAGTGAGCTTAAACAATTACGTGATTATGGGGGATTATGAGGTGGCAGACAGTACCTTGGTGCTACAGAATGTAGAGGAGGTAGAAAGTCATCAAGAGGAAGCTTGTAAATGAGTGCAGGAATATTCACCTTATTCCACTGGATATTCCTGCTTCACATTTGCAAGCCACTGAAATCCCAGGGTTTGCTCCACAGAGCACAGCAGTCTGGGACTTTTTTTCATATGTGTGCTGCACACAGCACTGTAGTGGTTTGCATTCTCTGCCTGCAGCATATCAAATGTGCTATATCTACCATTTGGGTAAAAAATGCATTAGGCACCTCATTGTTCACCACAATGTTTGGTGGGAGCATCGCATGAATGAAACTGGATGGCAGCCAAAAGACAAAGGTCCACAAACCTCATTTTCACCATTCTTTTTCCACCACTTCAACCACTCCACAGGAATCTCCATCTGCTGCTACATCTGTGGGCTCAGGCGATAGAAATGTGCTATGAGGAAGGCTGCCACAGCCAAATCGCAGTAGCATACTTTTGATGTGACTTACTGTATGTGTAGCCAATAAAGATTTTTAATTTGGCGTATTTACCAAGTGCTGCCTTTTTGTTGTTGGAGTACATGGATCAGATTCACATGACAACTGACACATGGTACAGAAACAATGGGTAGAGATGTTACATCTCCTTCATAGCCCACTGGTTCATTTTTTTGTGCACCAGGAAAGATACAGGATGGGGCCAACCACTGGAGTTGGTGGTGCTACGCGGAGTAATGCTACTTGGTGATGGTGACAGCTCATTTTCGGAGGTTTCATAGTTGGTAAAGTAGAATTAAGACACTAATCCATCCAGTTTAACCTGTGTGGGTGTGTGTGTTCATGTCGAGAATTATTTCTCATCTCCCTGTAATCCTAATTTTGGTTTTCTTCTCTGGACTCCCTCTGGTTCCAGCACATGTTTCCTGAGGATTGGTTCCCAGAACTGGATGGAATACTCCAGATGTGGCCACACCAGACTTTTTTAAAGTGGCAGGATTATTGTTTTATCTCTGGAGTAAATACCCTTTTTAATGCATGCTAATAGTCTGATGGCTTTGCTTGTCTGTCTTCAACTAGGACCCCCAGATCTTTCTCCATCCTGGATTCCCCCAAAAGTTCTCTCAGTAGTGAGTAACCTGTGTTTATATGTTTAACCCCCAAGTGCATTACTTTACATTTTTCAATCTTAAACCTAATTTTCCATATAGTTGTCCACCCCTTTAATTTATTTATGGTCTTCTTGTAATGTTTCTATGTCTTGCTGTGATGTTATTGCCCTACTTATTTTTGAGTCATCAGCAAACACTGAGATTGAGCCATTTACCAACCTCTATATTGTTTATGAATAAATTAATTAAATCAAACAGAATTGGTCTGAAGACAGAGCCAGGAGGTACCCCATTTAAGTCACCAGATGAGGCCACTTACCAGCTACTGTAACCTGAAGTTAAAACAAATTGACACTGTTTGTATTTTTAAAGAGTCAGATTTACTGTAAAATTGTAAATGTTTATGTCAGCAGTTGGAACTAAGTATAGAGTGCCTAATAAACAAGTTAAAGTAGAGCCAAAATTTCAGTGCTATAGTACGTGTTTATGTGTAAGTCTAGGGATAATAGCATACCCTGTCTGGGCCAAATTCATCCCAATTAGACCATAGCAACAAGATGCTTTTTAGTGCCCTTCTAATTTGGTTTCCCACTTGATGCTTTGTCACAAACCCTACTTGGTTTGTGTGGATACAGAATTCTAGAAAATTAATTCTATTAGCATAGATTTTTGTTGGCAGTTTTAAGTAATTATTTATTAAGGAGATGGATCTGTAATTCGTCACATTGCTATGGTCCTTATCAGGTTTGAGCAGCATGCATATCGTAGCCTTGTTAAATCCCATGTTGAGTAGTGAACCTTATGGCAAGGCATTATAGAATTTTTGTAAATGTAGAATCAGTAGTGGAACAAATTAGTAGAGTATAGAAACGCCATTGTGACCCGGCGCTTTAGATGGCTGGGCCTTTTGGATGGCCTGTTGGATGGCTTGCAAGATTTCCTCTCTAGTGACTACCTTTTTGAGGAGCTCCCTGTGGGAAACAGATAGAGAGGGTCAAGGAAAACTGAACAGAAAGGTTGCCAGTCTGCTTTTTGGGATGGTGTTTAGAGCAGTATTAAGATTCATATAGTAATTGTGGAACAATTGTAAGACCGTCTGAAGGTTTTGGGTAAAAGAACCATCTGACTTCCTCAGTTTTGGGATAACCATGTAGCGTGGGTGCGGAATGTGCTTTCTGGCTAATACTGGGACAGTCTGCCTCAGTATAACATTTCTTTTGTGACTAGAAAATACTTTTCGGCCCAAATGGTTTGTCAAGCATTGAGTTAACAGAACTGTTTTTCAAGGTTCATCTCCCATTGACTTTAATTGGGTTCACATTACAGTTCATAATTTACAAATTTACAATGAGTTCACTGAACATTCCCACAAATCAAACCTAGACAGGTTTGCTCATCACTATTGAAAGCTGACCTATTTAGGTATCATGGAACAGCTACAATCACTCATAAATTAAATACATTAATATACTGTATGTTTGAAATTGTACTGTAACCTATAAGCAAATCATTTTTATTTATGTACCTATCTGCTTCTGCATTCCATAAACAAAAATGGCTTCAAGTATTACATTTTGCCCTTGTTGGTGAAACAGAAAAAGTCATTATTCTGCTGGAAAGCATGGTAATATAAATTTGTTCAGCAGCATCAGAATTTGCTCCTTGTTGGAACACACTTATTCTGAAAGAAAGCACCAGCATGTTGAAACTTAATAATTATCTTAGAGAAAGGATATGAAAAGCCTAATAAATTGAATCTGTGAAAGTGTTTTCAGATCTCAATAAACTTTTGTTGAGGAATGAAGCATATGACTGAGGCTAAATTCAGTTTTCATGTAACAGATCTACCACTTAGTTTTTAATGTCCTTGAGAAAACTTACCTTGATAAGAATCGGATGTTATAAATAATGCATGTGTGCACCCTTTCTATTGTACTAGCAAGTCTTTCAAATTTTCCAAAAAAAACATAATTCCCAGTGAATTTAAGCTAACATTTTAACTGTTACTAACACTCTTTTAGGGAAGAACATTTTTGATATGAAGTCACCCATTTTATTTGTCATATAATTTACCTTTTTCATTAAGACAAAGAAATTATATTTTTTAGTTAAAAAAAGGCTTGTCGATTATTCAACTATTGATTGTTCTAATACATACAGTACTGATATCCTTGTTTAGCTTTGCACAATATAGTTCTTTAGTATTATGAATGAGAAATAATTAAAAAATCTGACAGTTTTTGTGAGTTTCCTGAACATGGCCTTGGACCACATTTGGCTAGATACCTGGAAAGGGCTACCCAAACTCTGTAAGATACCAGCTCATAAAACAATTTTTAATAGTTAAATGCACCCATGCTTTACTTCATATGAAAACAGGGAATTTAATTGCGGATGCATAATGGTAGTTAACCAGCCAGAAAATGTTGCCTAAACCTTTTTTAAGCTGGTGGGCTGGTATGCATTGTAAACACATCTTTTTACTTGCTTCCCAAAAGACCAAAACACAAAAAAGGTATTTGATTGCATGTTGTGACTTTAAATAGTTTTATGCCAATAACCAAACATTTACTCTTCAAATAACTTGCCTGAAGTGCTCCCATGATCTCATCCTTAGGGTTCAATCTTCCTCAGTTAAATGAGTCATGCAGTAATCATGATGGTTTCTACATGATACCCTATAATAAAAGCTCTCATGTGCCACCCTAATATAAGGGAACCTGGACACATCTGGAAAAATTGAGGCATATTTTTCATAGGGAATTTAGCATCTTTGCTGTGCATTTAAAAACAAAAATGATGATTAATTCATTAGCTTTTCTAAAATCCTTATCATTACATAGGCAAGAGAACATTGAATGGACAAACATTTGTGTTTAGAAAAAAAAGGTACAAATAAAAATATTTATAGCTGATATTTTAGAATTGTTTTTAAGAAATTTTAAATATAGTTTTGCAATACATTATTTATAGGATTTATTTTATGATATACACTTAGGATCCATGCACACTAGGAGCAGAAAAAAATGTCAGCGTTTTAGCTGGGAAAAACATGGCATAAAAAAATGCAAATTGAGAGCATATTGTATTGGAGTTTAGGAGCGATTAATGTTTTTACAGCTCCTAAACTTCTTCAGAAAACACGATCGAGGAGGTTTTTTTTTCCTGCCTCTGAACTCCCCTGTCAGAAAATGCCTGTAGTCGTCATAATGTGCAAAGACCCATAAAATACAAGAGAAGTGTCTAGAGACAGAAAAAAAAACCCTTCTGATTCGCGTTTCTGATTGGAGCTTACTGGCAGAAAAAAACGTAAAACTCTCCTAAACTCGTCCAAATTGTGTACATGAGCATTTTTAACTCCAAAGAGAACAGACTTTTTTTAAGCTCAGTGTACATTGAGCATAATGCCCTGTACACACGATCGGTCAATCAGATGAGAACGGTCTGATGGATTTTTCCATCAGTTAACCGATGAAGCTGACTGATGATCAGTCGTGCCTACACACCATCAGTTAAAAAAATTATTGTGTCAGAACGCGGTGACGTAAAACACAACAACGTGCTGAAAAAAATGAAGTTCAATGCTTCCAAGCATGCGTCGACTTGATTCTGAGAATGCGTGGATTTTTAACCGATGGACGTGCCTACAAACAAATGTTTTTTTTCTATCGGTTAGGTATCCATCGGTTAATTTTAAAACAAGTTTTAAATATTTTAACTGATGGATAAATAACCAATGGGGCCTACACACGATCGGTTTGGTCTGTTGAAAACATTCTCATCGGATTGACCGATCGTGTGTACGCGGCATTAGTGTAAAAAGTGCTAACTGCTATATATAATATCATTTTATTGTAATCTTGTGAACTAATTAACTAGTTACTTAAATCAGCCTAGGTGACTCAATGCCCACACAGACAATGTTGTGATTAATCAGACAATAGGTGACCCAATTAACAATTAACCACTTAACGCCCGCCGCACGACTATTTCCGTCCGCAAAATGGCACGGACAGGCAGAAGGGCGTATATATACATCCTTGCCTTCTAGCGGGTGGGGGGTCCGATCGGGTCCCCCCCCCGCTGCGTGCAGCGGGCGGATTCCCGCGGGGAGCGATCCGCGACGACGGCGCGGCTATTCGTTTATAGCCGCTCCCCGGAGCTGAAGAACGGGGACAGCCGTGTGTAAACACGGCTTCCCCGTGCTTCACTGTGGCGGCGTATCGATCGAGTGATCCCTTTTATAGGGAGACTCGATCTATGATGTCAGTCCTACAGCCACACCCCCCTACAGTTGTAAACACACACTAGGTGAACCCTAACTCCTACAGCGCCCCCTGTGGTTAACTCCCAAACTGCAACTGTCATTTTCACAATAAACAATGCAATTTAAATGCATTTTTTGCTGTGAAAATGACAATGGTACCAAAAATGTGTCAAAAAAGTGTCCGCCATAATGTCGCAGTCACGAAAAAAATTGCTGATCGCCTACAATAGTAGTAAAAAATAATAATAATAATAAAAATGCAAAAAAACTATCCCCTATTTTGTAAACGCTATAAATTTTGCGCAAACCAATCGATAAACACTTATTGCAATTTTTTTTTACCAAAAATAGGTAGAAGAATACGTATCGGCCTAAACTGAGGAAAAAAAATGTTTTTATATATTTTTTGGGGGATATTTATTATAGCAAAAAGTAAAAAATATTGAATTTTTTTCAAAATTGTCGCTCTATTTTTGTTTATAGCGCAAAAAATAAAAACCGCAGAGGTGATCAAATACCACCAAAAGAAAGCTCTATTTGTGGGGAAAAAAGGATGCCAATTTTGTTTGGGAGCCACGTCGCGCAATTGTCTGTTAAAGCGACGCAGTGCCGAATTGTAAAAACGCCTTTGGGCATTTAGCAGCATATTGGTCCGGGGCTTAAGTGGTTAACAATAGAACAGACATGCTTAACAGAAAACACATAACACCTTAATAAACAGACCAAAGAAGGAGACCACCAGCAACAGACTGTCCGGTTCCTACATTGAAGAACATGGAATAGAGGCCAATGTGACCAGCTCTTTCAATGAGCATGTATAGTTCAGAATCAAACAAACCAGGAATAGTCTTTATATATTCGTGAGGTATATTGTTGATAAATAATAACTGTCCCATTTAAAGTAATCCAAACCACATTCTCAATGAATTAAGTAGTTGTCCATCATTTGCTCAGTCACCCGGTGCCCCTAATAGACACATGGGGCCAAATCCTCAAAGGAGATACGCAGGCGGAACTGCTGTTCAGCCTGCGTATCCCTGTGCCTATCTTTGGATCTGATCCTCAAAAGGATTTTCCTAAGATAGGCAGAAGATCTGACATCTGTAAGACACTTACACTGTCAGATCTTAGGATGCAGTACCGCATCCGCCGCTGGGGGCATTTCGAGTCGAAATGCCGCTTTGCGTATGCAAATGAGTACTTAGGCAGATCCACAAAGCTTTTTAGCTTTGTGTTTTCTGCGTAAGTTACGTTTTGCATACGTAAAATTAGTTCTGCTTTTACAAAGTGTAAACTAGTAACACCTTGTAAAAACAGAACTTTTTTTCGATCGCCGTGATTTTTTTTAAATTTAGAATTTTTTTTCCCGGCGCGTAACTTTTTTTTTACCCGACGCAACTTTATTGTCCCGTCGCAATCCACAAAGCCCGACGTAATGTAATTTTTCGCGATGCACGTCGGGAAAATGACGTCACACGCATGCGCAGTACGGCCGGCGCGGGAGCGCGCCTCATTTATATTGTAATCGCCCCCCGGAGAGGAGGACCGCCTTGCGACGGAGGCACTTAAGTTACACGGCCTGAAATTTCTAGGTAAGTGCTTTGTGGATCGGGCACTTAGGTAGAAATTTTAAGGCCGTGTAACTTAACTCGGAAAAGTTAAGTTACGCTAGTTTTCTGAGGATTTGGCCCCTTGAAACTTAAACATAAGAGGAGCATGTGGAGCTGAACAAGGAGTTTCCCAACCTCTATAAAGTAAGCTGGGTTCCACGAGCCCCCTGCCCAAACTAACTCCCACCATAGTACCTATTTCACCTACATTTTGCAATGTCCTGGTGGCTTGCAATACATGGACAGTACCACTGGAAATCTAAAAACCTGTATATGTGAAAGTATTACTAATATTTAAAAGGGAATAAAATGTAGCTTTTCGTTGCAAAGCTGCCAAAGGCTGGGTCAGCAGAGAATTAGGTAAGGGAGAGAAGGTAGGAGAAAGGAATGATCAGGTTAGGGGGTCAAAAAGAGAATGAAGACTGAGGCCGTGGACTTGGGGGTATCCAATATGTTGCTGAAGTCAGTAAGAATGCTTAGTACAAAGACTGTTAGAAGGGTTCAGCCCTGGGAGAAGTGGTATTCAGATGAATGCTTGAAATTTGGAAAACAGAAACAGTTATGTTAAAATCTTTCATCTGGATGGTGAAGTGAACTTATTCCGCGTACACACGATCAGTCCATCCGATGAGAACGGACCGATTTTAACTGATGAAGCTGACTGATGGTCCGTCGCGCCTACACACCATCGGTTAAAAAACCGATTGTGTCAGAACGCGGTGACATAAAACACAACAACGTGCTGAAAAAAACAAAGTTCAATGCTTCCAAGCATGCGTCGACTTGATTCTGAGCATGCGTGGATTTTTAACAGATGGTTGTTCCTACTAACGATTGTTTTTTTTCCCATCGGTTAGGAATCCATCGGTTAAATTTAAAGTTGGCTTTTTTTTAACCGATGGTTAAATAACCTATGGGGCCCACACACGATCGGTTTTGACCGATGAAAACGGTCCATCAGACCGTTGTCCTCTGTTTAACCTATCGTGTGTACGAGGCCTCAGAGGTCTTAGTTTGAAGTAGTGGTGGGCAGCAGTGAGTTGTGATAAATAGAATGGTAACATACAGTGCCTAAAGTATTCATACCACTTGAAATGTTCCACATTTTGTCATGTTACAATCAAAAATGTAAATGTATTTTATTGGGATTTTATGTGATAGACCAACACAAAGTGGCACATAATTGTGAAGTGGAAGGAAAATTATAAATGGTTTTCATTTTTTTTTTACAAATAAATATGTGAAAAATATGATGTGCATATTGACTATGCTTACACTGTTTATCTTTTTATTATTATTATTAACCGTTTGCCGACCAGCCGCCGTAGTATTATGGCGGCAGGTCGGCTCGGCTGCGCGAGATCACGTAATATTACGTCATCTCGCGAATCAGCCAATAGGGGCGCGTGCGCACCCCCGCTCGCCCCCTTGTCCCGACGCGTGTGCCTGGCGGGCACGATCACCGCCGAGCACCTGCGATCGCTCGTTACAGAGCGAAAACCTGGGAGCTCCCGGTCCTGTCCGGGGGAGAAATGCCTGATTGTCTGTTCATACAATGTATGAACAGCGATCAGTCATTTCCCCAAGTCAGTCCACCCCCCCCTTCAGTTAGAACACACTCAGGGAACATACTTAACCCCTTCCTCGCCCCTAGTATTAACCCCTTCCCTGCCAGTGGCATTTTTATAGTAATCAATGCATTTTTATAGCACAGATCGCTATAAAAATGCCAATGGTCCCAAAGATGTGTCAAAAGTGTCCGAAGTGTTCACCATAAGGTCGCAGTACCGATAAAAATCGCTGATTGCCACCATAACTAGTAAAAAAAAATATTAATAAAAATGCCATAAAACTATGCCCTATTTTGTAGACGCTATAACTTTTGCGCAAACCAATCATTAAACGCTTATTGCGGTTTTTTTTTTTACAAAAAATATGTAGAAGAATACGTATCGGCCTAAACTGAGGAAAAACATAGTTTTTTTATATATTTTTGGGGATATTTATTACAGCAAAAAATAAAAAATATTATTTTTTTTTCAAAATTGTCACTCTATTTTTGTTTATAGCGCAAAAACTAAAAACCGCAGAGGTGATAAAATACCACCAAAAGAAAGCTCTATTTGTGGGGAAAAAAGGACGCCAACTTTGTTTGGGAGCCATGTCGCAGGACCGCGCAATTGTCAGTTAAAGCGACGCAGTGCCGAATTGCAAAAAGGGGCCCGGTCATTGAGCAGCAATATGGTCTGGGGCTGAAGTGGTTAAACAAGTGTGATTTTACTGTACTTCTGTCTCGGTCTGATTCATGGTTTCTGACAAGTCCCAACTCTATACATTTTGAGTGCCTTCATAGAAGTAGCACATACAGTATATAATAATTAATGGACAGATTGAGGGCAGGTATGCCTGGAGGGGGCCCACCCCTCCTATAGGCACAGGGGCACACAGGATGCCCAGCAAATAACACAATGGCTGTAAAGGTGTCCTTTTTAAACCATTTTTGAGAGCAAAAATTGTAAAATTAGATAAACCAAAGATGGATTATAATGAAAAAAGGTGAATAATAATAAGGGTAAAAAATAAAAAATAAAGAGTGGAAAAAATCCTTATAAAAGAAAAAATAAGATGTTGTATTAAAAAATACTAGGAGTTAAGATGAAAGAATAAAGTATTACAACTAATAGTTGAATTTATTTTTTTTCAATTTAATTTCCTGTCTCCAATAGCGGATGCTAAGGAAGAGGATTAAAGAGCAGTGGCTTCTCTCTCACTACCTGAAAAACTGACCCTTTTTTTGGGGGGAACCAACAGGTGTTTATGAAGTTCTGAATATGGAATATTTGGATTCATCTTGATTTCCAATTCTTTGACATGCATCAAAAGTTTTCCATTTGTACCTTCTTCGTAGTCAGATTTATCCCCCAAGAATTTTGATATTTTGACCTTCATCTTCAAGTCAATCCAAAGATTTTGTAAGTTTTTCTTCCCTTGATTATTCAGAGCCTCTAAGTGATTTTTTTTTTATAATTAAAAGATAGATTCACCTTTGGGAACATGTTACATATTCCACCCATTTTTACGGTGGAACATGTAACATGTTTCCACTACTGCAGCATCTACATGATCCACTGCCTGTAGTGAGCCAGGAATGTTCTCCCCAATCTCGATGTCACCATTTTTTTTGAAGTGTGGCTGTGCAGGGCCCCGCCCACCCGGCTGCATTATTTATTCACAGAGTTCTGTGAATAGGAGAACTGCGGCTGTCGGCTTGTAGTTATTAATGAACTACCTGTGAGCTTCACAGTGCATTCTAGGGACCTAATTGTATGAAGTCTTGCGGTCAGGTGCAAGGCTTTGCCAGTTAGGACACAGAGCACTGTAAGAGCCCTGATTGGACAAAGTGATAATAACTTTGTCCAGGGGCGCACTGACAACTCATGGGGCCCCCGGGCAATAGAAGATTATGGGGCCCCCGGGCTTTCAGATGGCCACCACGCCAGGAGGCAGTGCAGAGGCAGGGCAGCTAAAATCTCTGGATTTTCACATTAAAAGCATGTCGGTTTCGGACATATCAGGGACAGATGTAAAAAAAACACAGATTTTTACATACTGTCCCTGGTTTTACTGAGCCTGGCAACCCTGATGGGGTCACCTAGTGGCATGGGGCCCTCGGGCAGTGCCCGAGTGACTCAATGGTCAGTCCGCCCCTGACTTTGTCCATTTATGGCTCAGTGCTCATAGCTCCATTCCACACTATATAAGGTTCATTCCCACAAAAAGCTTTTTTAGTGTGTTGTTGGAATGGAGACAGATAAAGCAGGGCTCAGTTTGCTACTAGCGAGTTAGTGTGTTCACTTATTATGATTCTGAGTGTAGAGTGTTAGTATAGTGTGTGAGTATAGTGTGAGTATAGTGTAGTGTGTGAGTATAGTGGGAGTATACTGTGAGTACAGAGTAGTGTCAGCGTAGTGTGATAGTGTAGTGCAGTGTTTAACACAGCATTACATAACATTTAGTCCTGCTGTATACTCTTTTTATTTTTCTGGTTGCTGCGTGTATTTTTTTTTGGGGGGGGGGGGTTGTCTTTTTTTTGTCCCCTGCCTGCCCCCTTTTTTAAATTGTCAGCTGCAATTTTTCTGACTGTGACACGGGTGCTCCCTTTTTTTTTTTATAGTTTTTACCAGGGCTTTTTTTCAGCAGGAACGCAGGGGGAACACAGTTTTGGCACCTCCAGCAATGAATGTAATGGCAAGAAGTGTTTGGTTGTGCTGGAGGGTCTATTGATGCTTGCTGCTGGGGGATCTATTTTTGTGTGGAGGTCTATTGCTGCTAGAGGAAGGGGGTCTTATATTTCTGGGGGGGTTAATTGTTGCTGGGAGGGATCTACTGGTGAGAGAGAGTTATATTGTTACTGGCTCCTGGAGGGTCTATTGATCCAGTCTATTGGGACATCTGTTGTTACTGCTGGGGGTCTATTGTTGCTGGGGCAGCATTTTTTTTCAGGAGGTCGTCTATTGTTTCGGGGATCTATTTTTGCTGGGGTGAGGGCTATCATTGCTGGGGATGTCTACTGTTGTTGGGGGTGAGTCTATTGTTGCTCATTGAAGGGTATATATTTAACTGTCTTTCTTGTACCATTAACAAATTCTGTGCAAATTACTTAGTAACAAAATTTAAACTTGGTTCTCGGACGTTGGTAGGAGGTGGAACCAAGGAACTATGCTCAGAGGTGGGTAGGGAGCAGAAACAAAGGGTGAAGGTTGGAGTTCCTGCACCTATTCTCTGAGGAAAAAAGCCCTGTTTTTTACATTTCTGTCAGCGGCAGTCCTCAATTTAAAGTGCACCAAACACCACTTTTCCAATAAAGTGCATCCAAACATTTCCCAGTTTTTATTAAATTTGGTTAACATGATCCCTCCTCATCATTTCTGGGAGGCCAACAAGGAGTGGCAGGTGGACGTGGTCCATCCTCAGGCAGGGCACATTTGTCTCTGTTTAGTGATGTTATCTGTGCTATCCAGCCACAGTATGCAGAGGAGGCGATAGACTGGCTTACTAAATCATCCTCATCTTTTATGACCCAAGCTGACACTAGTGTGCAGTCCACCACATCTGCCAGAATGGCTTATTCTGCCTCATAGCTACTCCTGCCATAGCCACAGCATCATGCATGGAAGAGTCAGCTAAAATATTTGAACACAGCATCAGCCCCTTTGCTTCTTGAGTATGCACAGACATTACTTGATTCTGATGTTAGTTCTAAGGTAGATGAAAGGAGTAACATGAGACTACAGAGAGAAGAGAACACTGTTAACCCCTTGCCGCCGAGCATACACACATATGCGGCCTCGGGTTTTGGGGGTTATACCGGGATGATACCGCAGCTGCAGGCATCATCCCAGTACCGTTTTGTAGAGCCGGCGATTGGCTTTCCAGGGATAACAACCGATGTGGCTAAAATACCCCCCTCCCACCGCCTCCGCCGCTCTTACCAGGCCTCCTGTCCCACCGGGGGACCCGATCCACGATGCGCCACCTCTGGCACCTAGCCACACACTGGAACAAAGCCATAAACTGCTTTGATCCAGTCTCCTCAATGTAAACACAGAAGTGACGTCGCAATGTCACTTCCGGTTTACTCGGCTGCCAATGGTGCCGGATTTAAAAATATATACAGTATTCAGAATCGCTGTTTTTGGCGATTTGAATACTTTGAAATGCAAAGGAGGGGTTGGGGTCTTTAAGACCCCCGATCCCTCCATAAAGAGCACCTGTCACCACCTATTACTGTCACAAGGGATGTTTACATTCCTTGTGACAGCAATAAAAGTGATCATTTTTTTTAAACACAATTTAATGTTACAAAAATAAATAAATAAGAAAAAAAAAAATAATTTAAAGCGCCCCAGTCCCTGCAAGCTCGTGCAGCAAAGAAAACGCATACGGAAGTCGCGTCCGCATATGTAAACAGTGTTCAAATCACACATGGGAGGTATCACCGCGATCGTCAGAGTGAGAGCAATAATTCTAGCACTAGACCTCCTCTGTAACTCTAACTTGGTAACCGTAAAAAAAATTAAAGCGTTGCCTCTGGAGATTTTTAGGTACCGTTGTTTGTCGCCATTCCACAAGTGCGTGCAATTATAAAGCGTGACTATTTACTCGGCATAACATCATCTTTCACATTATACAAAAAAAATTGGGCTAACTTTACTGTTTAGTTTTTTTTTTTATTCATGAAAGTGTCTTTTTCCCAAAAAGTTGCATTTAAAACACTGCTGCACAGATACTGTGTGACATAAAATATTGCAACAATTGCCATTTTATTCTCTAGATTCTCTGCTAAATATATATATATATAATGTTTGGGGTTCTAAGTAATTTTCTAGCAAAAAATATGGATTTTAACTTGTAAACACCAAATGTCAGAAATCGGCTTAGTCATGAAAGGGTTAAACAACAAATTGGCAGCCATGTTTCCCCAGCCGCAGCATATTGCCAAATTGTGTCCAGTGATGATGAGGATAGAGGGGATGATGATGATGAGGTCCCTGACGCAACTTGGTTGCTGGATAAAGCAGAGAAGAAAAAGTGAGGGCGAGGCACAACCCCAACAAGGCAGGATGTCCTCCAGAGGCAGCCATCATGGAAGAGTAGAGAGCAGCCACCCTATTCTATCACATTGTGGAGATGTTATCTCCTGGCATACTTTCCACAACTCAGCTGTGTGGGTCTTTTTTAACACATGTGCAGCCGATCGCACTGTTGCAATTTGCAATCTCTTCCGCAAGCAACTCAAGCGTGTCAAAAACACCAGCCATTTGGGTACCACATGCTTGACTTTTAACCTCCCATGACTCAGTTCATTGGCAAGAGCACCTGAAAGCCACACACAATTCTTCCCCTACTCACTCCTCATCTGACCTCTCAGGCCCCGTACACACGACCGAGTTTCTCGGCAGAATTCAGCCAGAAACTCGGTCGGAATTGGATTCTGCCGAGAAACTCGGTCGTGTGTACACTTTTCAGCGAGGAACCCGTCGAGGAACTCGTCGGGCCGAAAAGAGAACATGTTCTCTATTTCCTCGTTGTTCAATGAGGAAAGTCGGCCCGCCGAGCTCCTCGGCGGCTTCCACACTGAACCTGTCGAGGAACTCGTCGGGCCGAAAAGAGAACATGTTCTCTATTTCCTCGTTGTTCAATGAGGAAAGTCGGCCCGCCGAGCTCCTCGGCGGCTTCCACACTGAACTCGCCGAGGAACTCGATGTGTTTGGCACGTCGAGTTCCTCGGTCGTGTGTACGGGGCCTCAGAAGCCTCCACTGACAGGGATGATGGTATAGTACAGGGTGTCACAGGTCCTTGCAACACAGCATCAAACCACCAGCTGTAATGTATAGCAACATTTCTCTATCCCAGCTGCTGCATTGAAAAAAAATACACTCCCTGCCACCCCACATGCCCTGCATCTAAATTCCAGCTTGTCCAAATAAAGAACGCTTGCAGGGAAAGTCATTTTAAATGTATTTTTGTTCTTTATAAATGTCAGTTTGGCTGCAGCAAGTGCTATACATGGTACAGAAGTGCCACTTTAAAGACAGACAAAGCCCCCCCCCCCCCCCAGCCACTATATTTAAAGGAATTTTCATTTTTATTGTTTCACTTTAAACATTATTAAAGTCCCATAGACAAAACCGGGGGGTGTTTAGCCCATCTCTACTCACTTATTGCACAATGTTGAGTTATGCTCTTATTGATTGAGTTATGCTCTTATTGATTACCATATGTTACGGTCTTTCTCAACTATTATCGCAAAACAACCTTTTCAGCTGTTTTATCTATGATTATGCAATCCTATGTATGTTTTTTTCATTGCATTTTGGAGCTTACTGTACCTGAGCTTGTCTACGAATGTTTTAAACCTCAATAAACACATTTGACAAGAAAAAAAATGCCTTTAATGTGAAGCGTATTCAACAAATATGCAAGCAGTAATCTAAACCTAGCAAAGGTCATAATCATTTCCTATGTTGTTTTAAAACTTAGGGTTCATGTATTCCACTTGTAGAGATGTCCCTATATTTCCTAGTTACCACGTTAAAAGGGTAAAAAAGAGAAATTTCCAGGGGAGAGACTAATGTCGCGTACACACGATCAGGCTTTTGCCCGGCCAAATCACATTGGAGTTTCTGACGGAATTCCACCGGGAAAAAAATAGAACATGTTCTATATCTAAACTCCGATTTCTGATGAAAAAACTCTGATGGGGCTACACACGATCGGAAAATGCGATGGAAAAACTCCATCTGACTTTTTCCATTGGAAATTCTGATCGTGTGTGCGGGGCATAAGACTCCAATAGAGGTTTTAAAACTATGTTAACCTCCCTGGCGGTATGATTCTTTCAGAAAAAAGGTGCTGAAAGCGGTACCATTATTTGCAAGGAAATTTGGCGTTTTATACTGTAGGTCTGTAATTTTTAGGAATAACTCACTTAAATCTGACCAAACAAGAGACTAGTAGGCATCCCGGGTATGATATTTTTTAAAAAACAAAATTATAAATTATAATATAATAAATAATTATAAATAATTATAACAAGTAATAATATAATTATAATAAAAATTATTCAATAATGTAATCAACTCAAAATCACTGAAATTTGCTCAGTTGCAGAATTGTTGCTGTCATTATTTTATTTTTTTTATGACGAATTTCCCCACAAATCACTATTGCACAATTCTGCAAGTGATTATAATTTATTATCGCTGTTTTTTAGCTGATCTAAAACCATTTTTGACATAAAGGGACACTTTTGGTTGCTATGGACAATCTACAGTTTGCAGGGAGAAAGAAAGGTTTTTATTATATAAAAGAACATGTAGGACACAGGGCAGACCACTAGGGACAAGGGGGGTGTGTATTTTTTACATACAGTACTGTAATCTATAAGATTACAGTATACTGTATGTATAGTGTTTGTTTACGTTTTTGAATTTGGCACCGTTCTCCGCTCCCCTGCGTCGTAACGTCGCAGGGAATGGAGATCGGCGGCACAGGAGGACACTGTGTGAATCGAGCGAGGTTCCGATACGCTCACACAGCGCAGTGGCATCGCTGGATCCAGGGACAAGGTAAGTAACTTTGTCTGCTGCTGCAGCGAGGCAAGCCCGAGTCTGACTCGGGGTTACCGCTTTTGGTATGAAAATCTCACTCCGAGTCAGACTCGGGAATACCGCCAGGGGGGTTAAAAAGAGTTTTATGAAATATGTAGTAAAAAAAAGGTGTGTGTATATTTCCAAGAACTGGTTAGTTATGGTTTAAAATTATCAAATGTGTGAAACCAAACGATATTTTAGTTATGATTTTGCTTTTTTATCTTGTTATCTATAACTTAGAAATGCACTTTAGGGTATATAGAAAACTGTTTAAATAATTTACTTAGACAAATACACATTTCTCTCCAGCTTATCAAATTGCTTCATGCCTCCTGAACATTAAGTCAATAAGAAGAAACAATATTTATTGAGTTGTTAGTTAAAATCAATGATACTGTATTAACATTTTAATAATTGCAATGCTTTTTTCTTTATAGATTTTAGCTAAATTTGAAAGGACTTGCACTTTTGAAGTGGTTGTAAAGGCTAAAGTTTTTTTTTTTTTTTTTTTATACCTTTATGCAGTCTTTTGCACCCCCAGCTCCCCCTAAATACTTACCTAAGCCTGATCTTGATCTATTGCTGTGACCAAGAGCAGCATAGCTGCTGTCTCTCTCTCTCCTCACTGGCTCAGAGAGCAGTATGAGCCATTGGCATCTGCTGCTGCAAATCACAGCCTGTGAGGAGATAGTAGGGGGGGGGGCTGAACCGCACTGTTGGGCTTGGGAATGAGCCTGCAGGTGTACCACAAGAGCGAGCAGCTCCCTATATGGTGTTAGGAACAACAGAAGAGGAGGACCAGGGCTGCTCTGTGCAAAACCATTGCACACAACGGGTAAGTATAAAACATGTTTGGTATTTTAAAAAAAAAATGCTTTTACAATCACTTCAGCAACTTCAAAACCAGCCAATTTTCAGATTTCAGCACCGTCACACTTTGAATGACAGCCACATGCAACACTGTATCCAAATTACATTTTTGTAATTTATTTGAGACAGATAGAGCTTTCTTTGGGTGGTATTTAATTACCACTGGGTTTTTATATTTTTGGTATATAAATGAAAAAATACCAACACTTTTGAAAAAAAAACTGTTTTTCTTCGTTTGTTGTTAAACATTTTGCACATAAGTAATATTTTTTCACTAATTTAGGCCAAAGTTTAAAGCGGTAGTAAAAAATCCACCTGCAAAGTAATATCATAATGTGATAGTATGCATCGCATACAAGCACATTATGAAATACTTACTTTAAAACAAAGCCCTCCAGTGGCGTGCTGTCACCTCTGCCAGGACTTCCATCTTCACCCAGGCTTCCTTCTAGGTATGTTGACTCCGCTGTCTGACTGGCTGAGCAGCGATGACGTCCCTCCCGCTCACACGTGGGGGAGTCGCATTTTGAGGCACAGAGCTCTGAAGGAATGGCACAGCATTCAGAGCGCATGCACTAGTGCTTTTACCAGCAGCTGTTTACTGGAATATCTCATAAACTGTGCATGTTCAAGAGATATTCTTTTTACCTACAGGTAAGCTTTAGTATAAGTTTACCTGTAGAGAGTATGGGGCAGATCCACAAAGGAAGTACGCTGGCGTATCTACTGATACGCCGGCGTACTTTCAAATTTCCCGCGTCGTATCTTTGTTTTGAATCCTCAAAACAAGATACGACGGCATCTGGGTTAGATCCAACAGGCGTACGTCTTTGTACGCCTTCGGTTTGTAGATGCAATTCTTCAGCGTCCGCTGGGTGGCGTTCCCGTCGTAATCTGCGTCAAGTATGCAAATTAGCTATTTATGACGATCCACGAACGTACGAGCGGCCGTCGCATTCTTTTACGTCGTTTCCGTTCGGCTTTTTTTGGCATATAGTTAAAGCTGCTATTTGGTGGCGTACGCAATGTTAAGTATGGCCGTCGTTCCCGCGTCGAATTTGAAAATATTTTTTTTTGTTTGCGTAAGTCGTCCGTGAATGGGGCTGGACGTAATTTACGTCCACGTCAAAACAATGACGTCCTTGCGACGTCATTTAGCGCAATGCATGGCGGGAAATTTAGGGACGGCGCATTCGCAGTTCGTTTGGAGCGGGGATGCGCTTCATTTAAATGAAACTTGCCCCCTACTCGCCGATTTGAATTGCGCGCCGTTACGCCGCAAGAGATACACTATGCCGCCGTAACTTACGGCACAAATTATTTCTGGATTCAAAGCTTTGAAAAGTAAGTTACAGCGGCGTAGCGTATCTCACATACGCTGCGCCCATGCAATTGTACGTGAATCTGCCCCTAATACTATAAATGGCTTTACTACAACTTTAATCTGCTATATTTCTTTGGTAAAAAATAACCCAAATTGGTGTATTTTATTTAGTCTGAGTGAAAGTTATATAGTCTACAAACTACTGTACATAAATTGGAAAATTGATTAATGTACTGACTTGCCTATATCATTGCTTGAGGCCCTAAAATGCCATGACAGTACAAATACCCCCCAAATTACCAATTTTTGGAAAGAAGACTCCACAAAGGTATATAGTAAGAGGCATGGTGAACTTTTTAACGTTGTAAATTTTTCCTACAGTTCTTCGGAAAATGAAGAAATTTAATAATTTTTTTTCACAAAATTGTAATTTCAATAAGTTATTTCTAACACACATCATAGGCATGCGATTACACCCCACAACACATTCTGATACACCTCCAGAATAAAGGGATACCACATGTGTGATACTTTTTCACAGCCTAGATGCATAGAGGGATCCAAAATCCAAGGAGCACCTTTGGGCTTTCAAGAAACATAAATTACACATAAATTATGGATCTAATTTCCTGATCACATTTTACATTTTTGAATGCCCTGAGCACCAGGACTACGGAAACACCCACAAAATGACCCCATTTTGGAAAGTAAACACCCCAAGGTATTTTCTATGAGGCATAATGAGTCTTTTGAACATGTCATTTTTTTGTTTCAAGTTTTTGAAAAATGTGGAAATAAGGGGCCAGATCCACAAAAACCTGACGTAACTTAAAAAATCCAATTTAAGTTACACTGGCTTAAAGTTTCTACCTAAGTGCCTGATCCACAAAGCACTTATCTAGAAATTTCAGGCTGTGTAACTAAAATTCCGCCGGCGCAAGGCGTTCCTATTCAAATGGGGCGAGTCCCATTTAAATGAGGCGCGCTCCCGCGCCGGCCGTACTGCACATGCGCGTCGGCCGTACTGCGCATGCGCGAAGTTACGTTACGCCGAGTTTTGAGGATCGCGACGGCTTAAAGTTGCGTCGGGGAAAAAAAAAATGACAGCGGCATGCATTCCTGAGGGAGAACTCCATGCCAATTTTCAAAGAAAAAACCGGCATGGGTTCCCCCCCCAGGAGCATACCAGGTCCTTAGGTCTGGCATGGGTTGTAAGGAGACCCCCCCACGCCGAAAAATTGACGTAGGGGGTCCCCCTACAATCCATACCAGACCCGTATCCAAAGCACGCTACCCGGCCGGCCAGGAAGGGAGTGGGGACGAGCGAGCGCCCCCCCCCCCCCCTCCTGAGCCGTGCCAGGCCGCGTGCCCTCAACATGGGGGGGTTGGGTGCTCTGGGGCAGGGGGGCGCACTGCGGGCCCCCCCACCCCAGAGCACCCTGTCCCCATGTTGATGAGGACAGGACCTCTTCCCGACAACCCTTGCCATTGGTTGTCGGGGTCTGCGGGCGGAGGCTTATCGGAATCTGGGAGTCCCCTCAAATAAGGGGGCCCCCAGATACCGGCCCCCCACCCTAAGTGAATGGATATGGGGTACATCGTACCCCTATCCATTCACCTGGAGGCAAAAAGTAAAAGTTAATAAACACACAACACAAGGCTTTTTAAAATATTTTATTATTCTGCTCCGGACGCCCCCCCTGTCTTCGTTATTAGCTCAATTACCAGGGGGGGCTTCTTCTTCCGCTCTCCGGGGGTCTTCTTCCACTCTCCGGTGGTCTTCCGCTCTCCGGGGGGGCTTCTCCGGACTCCGGGGGGGCTTCTCCGGACTCCGGGGGGCTTCTTCCATCTTCTCCCCTCTTCCGCTCTTGACTCGGCGAACCCCGGTTCTTCTGCAGCTCTCCGGTGCCTTCTTCTTCAGCGCTGGCTGCCTGCTATGTTTGTGTGTTAGCTCGATTTCAAACAGGCAGCCGGCGCGGTCTTCTGTGACGTCAGGGTCTTCTGGTCTTCTGTTCTTCCGATGTTGTCTCGTCGCCTGTTGTCGCTGTAATGATGGAAGCGCGCCTTGCATCCCATTTATATAGGCATCACTGTCCCATCATGCTCCGGTAGGTACCCACGTGGTGGGTGCCTACCCACGTGCACCCACCACGTGGGTACCTACCGGAGCATGATGGGACGGTGATGCCTATATAAATGGGATGCAAGGCGCGCTTCCATCATTACAGCGACAACAGGCGACGAGGCAACATCGGAAGAACAGAAGACCAGAAGACCCTGACGTCACAGAAGACCGCGCCGGCTGCCTGTTTGAAATCGAGCTAACACACAAACATAGCAGGCAGCCAGCGCTGAAGAAGAAGGCACCGGAGAGCTGCAGAAGAACCGGGGTTCGCCGAGTCAAGAGCGGAAGAGGGTAGAAGATGGAAGAAGCCCCCCGGAGTCCGGAGAAGCCCCCCCGGAGTCCGGAGAAGCCCCCCCGGAGAGCGGAAGACCCCCGGAGAGTGGAAGAAGACCCCCGGAGAGCGGAAGAAGAAGCCCCCCCTGGTAATTGAGCTAATAACGAAGACAGGGGGGGCGTCCGGAGCAGAATAATAAAATATTTTAAAAAGCCTTGTGTTGTGTGTTTATTAACTTTTACTTTTTGCCTCCAGGTGAATGGATAGGGGTACGATGTACCCCATATCCATTCACTTAGGGTGGGGGGCCGGTATCTGGGGGCCCCCTTATTTGAGGGGACTCCCAGATTCCGATAAGCCTCCGCCCGCAGACCCCGACAACCAATGGCAAGGGTTGTCGGGAAGAGGTCCTGTCCTCATCAACATGGGGACAGGGTGCTCTGGGGTGGGGGGGCCCGCAGTGCGCCCCCCTGCCCCAGAGCACCCAACCCCCCATGTTGAGGGCACGCGGCCTGGCACGGCTCAGGAGGGGGGGGGGGCGCTCGCTCGTCCCCACTCCCTTCCTGGCCGGCCGGGTAGCGTGCTTTGGATACGGGTCTGGTATGGATTGTAGGGGGACCCCTACGTCGATTTTTCGGCGTAGGGGGGGTCCCCTTACAACCCATACCAGACCTAAGGGCCTGGTATGCTCCTGGGGGGGAACCCATGCCGGTTTTGTTTTTTACAAATTGACGTGGAGTTCTCCCTTGGGAAAGCATACCAAATGCCGTCGCTGCAATGGGCCTTTACAAGGTGTGACTAACTTTACACTTTGTAAAACGAGCCCTAATTTTACACTTGCAAAATAACACTTACGGCGCAAAAAAGAAGCTAGAAAGCTTTGTGGATCGCCTTAAGTGCTAATTTGCATACTAGCAACGGCATTTCGACTCGAAATGCCCCCAGCGGCGGATGCGGTACTGCATCCTAAAATTAGGCAGTGTAAATCAATTACACATGCCGGATCTTCTGTGTAACTTTGGAAAAAGCCTTTTGAGGATCGTTTCCAAAGTTACACACAGACTGAACAGCACTTAAGTCGGAGTATCTCTTTTGAGGATCTGGCCCTCGATTTTTCAATTTATTGATATTTCCATCACACTGCATGGGCATACTAAGAATTGCACCCCAAAACACATTCTGCTACTCCTCTTTTGTATGGCGATACCACATGTGTTAGACTTGTTCACAGCCTAGCCACGCAGGGGGGTCCAAAATCCAATGAAGCACCTTTGAAGGAGCATACATTTACACATCTAATTTTCTGACTACTTATTACTACCTATTACATTTTTTAAATGCCTTCTTGCTTGTGTAAAACTTGTGTAATTGCATACAAAATCCTTGTAAAGTTAATTCAAATTCTTAAACAACAACAAACTCTCACTTGGTAACTGGCAGTGCTTTCCGTGCAACAAAAGCACTGCTATTGCTTTCTCATAATGACAGATTAGTGTTTGAAATATGTACTATTTTTTTAAAATCTATGAAGTAGTGGGTACTATATATGGAATTATGATGCTCAGGGCTTTTTTTCAATGAATAGGTACAGGAACTCATTCCCCCCTTCACCACCAGTAAGGGGGAGTGAAGGGTTTGCGATGAGGCACATTGTGTGCACATATCATAAGGTGGATTTGGCCAAATTGCACTAACAGTTGGGGTTATAAAGGGCCATTGTTAACCACTTTACCTTTGAAAGGTTTTACTCCCTTCAAAAACAGGGCATGTTTTTCAATTCAGCACTGTGCTACTAGCAATTGTTTAGTCATGCAACACTGTGCCCAAATTAAATGAATATCATTTATTTTTCTCACAAATAGAATTTTTTTGGATATATTTGTCAATCCTGACATTTTGAGGGAACAGCAAATTGACACTGTTATACAAGCTGTACACTTACTACTTTACGTAGCAAAGTGTGATTTCTTCAATGTTTTCACTTGAAAAGGTATAATAAATTATTTACAAAAATGTAAGGGGTGTACTCACTTTTGTGAGATACTGTATACTGTATGTAAATAACAGTTAAAATCCACAGAGCTACGTTTTATGAGAAGTCACTACCATTTGACTGGAGGCCACTATGTGTTAAACAGTATAATTCTACTAATTCTGAGAGGCAAAAGTAGAGTTCAGTATAGCTGTAACCAATCAGAAGTCAACGTTTTAAAGCAGCAGTTCTTTTTTATGGCAATCTCTTCCTCCCCTCTATTTCTGCTGCAGGTATTGTGCTTTTATAGGCCTTGCTTTTTCTGCATGAATGAATTAAAGGCCTTAGGGTACTTTAAAAGCTTTTACCAGCATTTAGCACAAAACGTTTCTTTCTCAGTGACAATAAACAAAGTTCAGTAACAGTTAAAGTAGAAGAAATCCATTTTATGTTTTACTACTTTGCTTAATGGACATGCAAAGCAGTCTCCTTCCCTACATAAAAAGAGTGCTGACCGAATTGTACCTGGAAAGCAAGGTAAATCTGTCTTTAGGTTTATTTTTTTACTCAGATTTACCAAATTATTAATGGGCATCTGTTTTTATGTTACAAAATGGGATTTTTATGGAAATTCTAACATTTTATTTTAAAACTTTTTAGTAAAGTGTCTCTAAAATGAATCTTGTGCAGGTAATCAGTATTTATATTGTTTTCTTCTCTTACTGCTCATTTTAACCACTTTACCTCTCCATCCTATTGACAAATATCTTGAGTATGGCCTCATATAAGCAAAGTAGCTAATCTTAAAAACGTACCATGGTCCAAATTAAATATAAAGACAAGAAGGATGGGGGCAAGGGGATAAGGGACAGTGGCTAATGCTGAACCTATAACATTCCCTTCCCCTGAAATTGATGGACTATCTTGGTACTTGATAAGGAGCAACATACATGTTTTAGTAAAAAGGACATTTTTATTACATATAAAATATGTTAAACATAAAATACATGGTTAAAATTTAAAAAAACTGAAACTCAGGATGCCCCCAAGCAATATATGTTATTACAAACATATAGACTGGTCTGTGCCCCTATGTAACATATTTAACCCCTTGATCGCCCCCTAGTGTTAACCCCTTCCCTGCCAGTGACATTTGTACAGTAATCAGTACATATTTATAGCACTGATTGCTGTATAATTGTCAATGGCCCCAAAATAGTATCAAAAGTGGGGGATTTTAAGCCACCAATATAAATTTCTAGATTTCTACACTGACATTAATGTAATAGGAGCATTTTATAGGATAGGTGGATCGCGCTAACTTTTTTTATATATATATATATTACCACTCTCTATAATATCCAAAACCAACACCAATTAGTGTATACGTATTGTGAGCTCTGTGCTCTATAGGTATAGTATATCCAAACCTGTTATGTAAAACCTGTCATATATAATATGCCAGTTCAAATTATGTATACCATGAACAACAATTCCAGTGATCAAAGTGCTTGTGCCCGATACAATATAAATTCAATTATGAAAATATAGAAAATATAGAGAAAATATGAAAAAATATATACAAACTTGCCACTTCAAAAAATATAAAGTGTCCAAACAAAAAACTGTGTTGTGCAATTAATTAAGTCCATCATTAAAAAAAACAGCAAATAATGTCAAATGAAAAATCTAGGGGGAAGAAATTATCGCTCCTTTTCAAATGGTGACTTCCTATGCTGCTACCTTCACCATAAATGGTCATCCACCACACCCTGTATATTTTCATAATTTAACTTATTTTGTATTGGGCACAAGCACTTTGATCACTGGAATTGTTGCTCATGGTATACATAATTTGAACTGGCATATATATGACAGGTTTTACATAACAGGTTTAGATATACTAAACGTATACACTAATTGGTGTTGGTTTTGGATATTATAGAGAGTGGTAATATATATATATATATATATATATATATATATATATATATATATATATATAGTTAGCGCGATCCACCTATCGTATATAATTTTCAAACACCCAGTTCACAGGGGTTCATGTTTTACTTGATTGCAGCAAACTTGATAAGCATATACTAAATGGTATCTTGGCGCTGGTAACAAATTTATTGAATAGGAGCATTTATACCAACCACCAGTGTAAGGGGAATATATAATGACTTCCATGTAAGGGGGAATTTACACTGACAACCATTGTCAATGAGATTTGTACTGACTACCAATGTAAGGTAACACTTCTACACTGACCAACATTGTAAGGGGGATTTACACTGACCACTAGTGTAAGGGCAATTTTGCACTTGCCACCAATGTAAAGGGAAACGTACACTGATCACCAATGTAATGAAGAATTTACACTGACAACATGTAAGGGACGCCTTCACACTGGACACTAGTGTGAATGAAAGGATTGTATACTAAACCCCAATGTAGGTAGAAGAGTTACACTGACCACCAATGTAACTGAGACATTTAGCCTACGTTCACATTTCTTTGTGTCGGGACTGCATGCAAAATCGCTTTCCAGACACCACAGAAATGATTAGACATTAGACTAATAACACAATTAGCATATTTTAAATTTAAAATCATGCGTTTTTATAATATCTGGTCACTTACTATTTTACAATCCGCCGCCGCTCCGCATAGTTATTCAAAAAAGATAGTTTTATAAACTATGTCCACACCGTTGTCATTTTGCTTGTGGGCATTGTGAAGCCCACAAGCACTTACTTCCTGGAAGTCTTGGATGGGGAGTGATAATAAGGGTAGCGCACTGCATCCTGGGAGATGATGACACACATTTCCCAGGAGCATTAGAGGGAGATGATGTCAGAATCCTAGGTGATTCCTAAGGCAGATTTTGTGGGACCGCATAGCAACAGGCATTTCCAGATGAGTAAAAAAAAAACTTTTTTTTTTCTTTTTTTCTTTTTTTAGGTCTAATGAGCACAATAATGAAAAACACTTTTTGGGATGGAAACTCCACTTTAATGACCACAGTTGTAGGCAGGACTTTCCAGTATGCCCTGTTACCTCCCCAGTGGGCAGCATTTAGCAGAAGTGATGGTGGATATGACCTCAGGGGGGCATAATATACATATAAATGCTGCCTCTATTTACATATCAATGCATCAGGTCCGCGACTATTTACATATTAATGCCACCACTATTTACATATCAATGATGGTTATTTACATGTAAACACAGGGTCTGCGGGTAAGTCATCTGTACATGGCAATAGGACAGAGCTGGGAAGCATTAGTAACAGAACTTTACATATCGGGACACAGCATAGGACTAAAATTTCAAGGAACAAGGGAATTTAAACTGGGATAGTTGGCAAGTATGAGGCAGCTGCTTTGGGCCCCACAACAATAATGGGGCACAGGGCAGATACCGCTTTTGCCCTGCCCTGCCTTGACAGCTTATCTTTGGGGTGCGTACCCGACTCCTGCTACACTTGTGGTCCCACAGGTCAAAATGCACTCCCTCTTGCACTGTCCACCTAGCTTCTACGCGTTTCGCAAATGTGCGTCATCAGTAAAGCTGGTGGATGGTATTGATGTTACTGTATTTATACCCTGTGCTCCCAATTGAATGTAATCGCGAAACTGGAAGTGGCTTCACCACCATCTTGGCTGTACCGGAAGTTCCTCGGCCACCATCTTGGCTACTGTATACTGGCCAGTACTACATGCAGTGTTGTTTTAGTTTGAGCAGGGAGAGTGTTCCTACTGGGGCGATTGCTGTGCGCTATCGCGCAGCAGTCCCCCCCTCACTAGTGCAACAACGCTGCCATTTTCACCCATTCTTTTACCTCCCTGCTCTCCAGTATAAACCGGAAATTCCTACAGAGGAACCGGAAGTACCCGCGCCGCCATTTTGGTGTCTGGCATGTGTGTTGTATAGTGTGGAATACTTGGATTCCTTGCTGTTTACACAGGAAGTGCCCGGTCGGCCATGTTGGACCCTGGAAGTAGCCCTCACTTGCTGTGTACGTCTGTGTCTGACGCTGCCATAGACACCTTACAAGGGCACATCAACAGTTACTATATTTCTTTTCATTAACACCCCAAACTGTCAAAAAAACCTTGGCAATGTGGTTTAAGCTAAAAAGATTAGGAATTAATTAAAACTAATGGATCAATTTCTCTATATTGAATAGATCATTGCATCTTTGGTGTTCCAATTTTGCATTTACAAGGATGCATAAAATAAAAACAATAACATTAAAATTTAAATTAATTCTATAGGTGCATTTATTACTCCGGAAGCATATAAGTTATGTGGTTTTGGAAGCCAAGGATAACAGAAATGGGTGTAGATACATACTCAAATTAATTTATGTATGAGCCTATATCAATAATCCTCCAAAAAACAATTAACATCTAACTCTACATTCATTACCTTTGGTTTGAGTGTGTCCATTTTAAAAATCCATTCTGTTTCATTGCGTGAGACTTCCCTGCGCATGTTTAAATTTCTCCAATTTTGTTCTATTTTATCAATGGCGTAAATTTTTAATTTGCTAGGATCTTTATTGTGTTTTTGCCTAAAATGCAACGAAACACTATGGTGTATGAACCCCTTTTTTATATTTCTAATGTGCTCGCCCATGCGTACTGACAGCTTCCTAGTGGTTCTACCCACGTACTGCAGTCCACACTCGCACTCCAGCACGTAGGTGACATGCGTGCTGCTGCACGTGATGAGTTTCTCTATTTTGAATTCTTTTTTATTTGTGTGGGATTGGAAATGTGATGTCACACTAGTGCGACGAGAAACGTAATGCATTGGGCATCAACGGGGAACAGAGGCATAGCCCAATAGGGATAAACGCAGCGTCGGGTGGAGCATCAGCAGCTAACGTCACTTCACTCCCAGCTGATCAGCCTGAGCTGAAGCTGGTTGAACTTTTTACCAAGGACTCTTGAACTTTGTTGCTAAGAGCTTTTTAGATGTCAGTATTTTGTTTCCATCAAGTGGAATAAAGAAACCTTTTTTATCAAAGTACTGCACCATGAAGCCTTTCTTTTTCTCTTCACCCACACGTTTTCCAATTACCTTGTGATTTGGATACCATCCCCCGAGAGATCCGTCTGAGACAGCATTGTTCCTGGAATCTTCAGAGGAGGAGGGGAGCAGGATTGAACATCCAGATCCAGCCGAGGATATTTCTGTAAGCAGAGCCTGATTGATCCCTCTGGGGTCCTACTGATCTGGTAAAGCGGCCATTTACTTACCTTTTGAAGGAGTGTTTGTTATTGAAGATTTTCACATCATCCCTGTAGTCTGGTGGAAGACCGATCTCCCCACAAAGGATTTCATACACGTGGGATGTCATAACAGGACTTTATGCACATGATTTTATGCAATATATCACTCAGTTGATTTGCCCATTCCTTTTCAGGATTTAGGACATTTGCATCTTTTTATTATTTGGTTGCGCACTTATTTGTTTATTTTTTCATGTATGCCAAGCCCTATATTCAGGCTTTTTTGTATTTAGGTGCTGCACCTTCACATATATTTTTTTCATCACATCTATGCAATTAATATTGTTCATTTTTTCACTTGTTTGCTTTTTGCACCATTGTTTAACACGTTGTATATTAGGGGTTAGCGCGGATTGTCCTTGCTACACAAACATAGACATAGTCCTGAGTGTATACACGCTGAGTCTCGATCCCAGAGTGGTAAACCATCGCAGCTGTGCTGCATAATCTCAAGAGCACAGAAGAACAGTGTCATGAGTATACAAGACACGGACATGGTGCATTGCCGTCCGGGGCTTGAGACCTCACACATTGGTGGCAGGGGGACACTGCCAGTCCTGTCTACAGACTTCCATCCCTAATGGCCTTGCCTTTACACCTGCCATATCTCTTTGTATCCTCTTCATGTAAGTACTTGAGGAGGGCCCTAACGCCCCTTCCCCTTTCACTATTAGTGATTACTATACTAATTATATTCTATTATTCTTTATAGATACTTATGAGCATCCGCCCCTGATGAATATCTTTCTTACACAAAATGCGTCAGCCATTTAGGATGCAGACATATGTTTATATTATACCATCAACTCAGAATATTTTCTACTATAAATTATGGTTTTACTTTTTTTATACTATTTATATTCCCCTTGCAAGTGCTGCTTAGATGTTTTTATGTATATATATATATATATATATATATATATATATATATATATATATATATATATATATATATATATATATATATATATATATAGTATATAGTTGTGTTCAAAATTATTCAACCCCCCAATGCTGTAAAGGGTTTTAGGGAATTTAGTGTACATTTGTAATTGTATTCAGAATGAAATCCTACAAGGACTTCTTAAAGAACCATATGCAACTAAAATGACATCAATTGGTTTTGTAATACAGTAGTCAATGTTTCTTTTGTGAATTCTTCATTTACACAATTATTCAACCCCTTAAAGACTACCACTCTGAAGAACAGAGGTTCATTGAAGTGTTTTCAATCAGGTATTGAAAACACCGGTGGATGTCAGGGAGCTGCAATAAAGCCTAATAAGCACCAATCAGGCAGCTTTAAAATGACTGAGATACTCAACTCCTTCTAGACATTTACTGGTGTGGTTAAAAACATGGTGAAGTCAAGAGAATGGTCCGGGAAGACAAGAGAAGAGGTGATTACTCTTCACAGGAAGGGCAATGGCTATAAGAAGATTGCAAAGATGTTAAACATACCAAGAGACACCATAGGAAGCATCATTCGCAAATTCAAGCCAAAGGGCACTGTTGAAACGTTACCTGGTCATGACAGAAAGAAGATGCTGACTTTGACTGCTGAGCGCTACCTGAAGTGCAGAGTGGAGAAAAGTCCCCTTGTGACTGTTGAGGAACTGAGAAAAGATTTGTCAGATGTGGGTACTGAAGTTTCTGCTCAGACAATACGGCGCACACTGCGTAATGAAGGCCTCCATGCCAGAACTCCCAGGCGCACCCCCTTGCTGTCTCCAAAGAATAAGAAGATTGAACTGCAGTATGCAAAAATCATGTGGACAAACCACAGAAGTTTTGGGATTGTGTTCTGTGGACTGATGAACAAAATTAGAAGTGTTTGGGCCCATGGATCAATGCTATGTTTGGAGGAGGAAGAACAAGGCCTATGATGAAAAGAACACCTTGCCTACTGTAAAGCATGGCGGGGGGTCAATCATGCTTTGGGGCTGTTTTGCTTCTGCAGGAACAGGGAAGCTTCAGCGTGTGCAAGGTACCATGAATTCTCTTCAGTACCAGGAGATAGTGGATAACAATGTGATGCAGTCCGTCACAAACCTGAGGCTGGGAAGACGTTGGACCTTTCAACAGGACAATGATCCCAAGCATACCTCCTAGTCCACTAGAGCATGGTTGCAGATTAAAGGCTGGAACATTTTGGAGTGGCCATCGCAGTCACCAGACTTAAATCCGATTGAGAACCTCTGGTGGGACTTAAAGAAAGCAGTTGCAGTGCGCAAGCCTAAGAATGTGACTGAACTGGAGGCTTTTGCCCATGACGAATGGGCGAAGATACCCGTAGATCGCTGCAAGACACTTGTGTCAAGCTATGCTTCAAGTTTAAAAGCTGTTATAACTGTAAAAGGATGTTGTACTAACTACTAAGATTGAATGTCAATTGGGGGTTGAATAAAACTGATAATGATGTGAGCACAGAAAAGACATTTGTGGTTATTTCATTATAAATGTTATGTTATATTTGTCTGACCTACACGTGCCTCTTTGATTTAATTGTAAGCAGGATGACAGGATGATCAAATTCAATGTCAAACTGGGCAAAACAATCAATTTCAGTGGGGGTTGAATAATTTTGAATACAACTGTATATATATATGAATTTATCGAATGTATGAACCAATCAATTGAGACCCCTATGTGGCGCTAAGTTGTTATATATTTATGTACCCTTTGTTGCCCATAGCTTACACACACATACATATGTGTGTGTGAACATTTATGGAATGATATTTATTATAATGTCTTCTCTGTATGTGGTCACTGTCATTTATATGTTTTTCGCAATTCTTTATGATCAATAAATAAATCCAATTAAAAACCTTTGTGGATGGCAAGGGAAGTTTACAAAAATGGACAACAGTTCCAGACAGTAGATGGCCTTCGTGCGGCTGCCTTCACCACTTGGAGAAATGTTCCCACTCACCTCATGGAAACACTTGCATCAAGCATGCCGAAACACATTTTTGAAGTGATCAACAATAATGGCGGAGCTACTCATTACTGAGTTCATTTTTGGAAGTTGGATCTCTGTTTTGGGGGGGGTTTAGTTTTTTTTGGAGGTGTGGTCCTAAACTTTTGATCAGCTGAAAAACAGCCTGTTTCAGTTCATTCATTGTTTTCATTAAATTGAATGCACAAAAAATATTTTGTCTCACTCTCATTTCTTCTTGTTGCACGTTGAAGCTCTACTTGGAACCTTGTTAAGATCCAACAATGTAAAATATGATTTTTTGCCATTTTTCAAGTGGTCTTAAACTTTTGATCAGGACTGTATATGTAATTAAATAACAAACCATAAACCTAATTACGTATAAATCAAACAATCAAAGAGGGGAGGTATGGGGGAGAGGAAAGAAAAAACTGGAAAGAGGGATGGGAGGCATAAGAAAAATCCCAAAGGTAACGGACATAAATTGGACATGGCCAGTGTACAGTAGGTGAACGCGATATTGTGTCAATCTCGCTCCCTTTCTCGGCGAGATTGAGCACCTACGAGCCCCATTGCGGGAGCCAGCGCCGAGCTGGCTTGCCGCGATGGAGACAGAGCCGTCATAGAAGCGACGGGAGATCCGACTTGGATTCCCGCCAATTCTACACGTGTGCGGCGTTTGTTATGAATCCTGAGGGGGAAGTCCCCGCCGGATTTTAAATAAAAATCCGGCATGGGTTCCCCCCTCAGGAGCATACCGGGCCCTTAGGTCTGTTATGGGTTGTAAGGAGAGCCCCCTACGCCGAAAAAAACGGCGTAGGGGGTCCACCTACAATCCATACCAGACCCGTATCCAAAGCACGCTACCCGGCCAGCCAGGAAGGGAGTGGGGACGAGCAAGCGCCCCCCCCTCCTGAGCCGTACCAGGCTGCATGCCCTCAACATGGGGGGGTTGGGTGCTCTGGGGCAGGGGGGCGCACTGCGGCCCCCCCACCTCAGAGCACCCTGTCCCCATGTTGATGAGGACAGGGCCCCTTCCCGACAACCCTGGCCGTTGGTTGTCGGGGTATGCGGGCGGGAGGCTTATCGGAATCTGGGAGCCCCCTTTAATAAGGGGGCCCCCAGATACCGGCCCCCCACCCTAAGTGAATGAGTATGGGGTACATCGTACCCCTACCCATTCACCTGCAAGAAAAGTGGTAAAAACACAAATAAACCACACAGGGTATTAAAATATTTTATTAGTCTGCTCCGGAGGCCTCCCCTGTCTTCTTTAGCTCTTTTACCAGGGTAGGCTTCTTCTTCCGATTTCCGGGGGTCTTCTCCTGCTCTCCGGGGTCTTCACCGCTCTTCTGTGACGTCTTCTCCACTCCGGGGGGTCTTCTTCTATGTTCGCCGCTCTCCGCTCTTGACTCGGCGCACCCCGGTTCTTCCTCCCGCTGTCCGGTGCCTTCTCCTTCTTCCGCTGTTCTGTGACGTCTTCTCCTCTTCTTCCGCTGTTCTGTGACGACTTCTACTTCTCCCTTCAGGCCGCTGTGCTGTGACGTCTTCTCTTCTTCTCTTCTCCAGATGTTGACACGCCGGCTCTTCTCGCTGAAATGGGCGGTGCGCTGCTTTCATGGGACCTATATAGGCCTCACAGTCCCATCATGCTCTGTACCTACCCATGTGACACCTACCCACGTGGTAGGTATCACATGGGTAGGTACAGAGCATGATGGGACTGTGAGGCCTATATAGGTCCCATGAAAGCAGCGCACCGGCCATTTCAGCGAGAAGAGCCGGCGTGTCAACATCTGGAGAAGAGAAGAAGATGACGTCACAGCCCGGAAGAAGAAGAATACCTCACAGCACGGAAGAAGAAGATAGACGTTCAGCGCTGAAGGAGAAGGCACCGGACAGCTGGAGGAAGAACCGGGGTGCGCCGAGTCAACAGCGGAGAGCGGCGACCATAGCAGAAGACCCCCGGAGAGTGAAGAAGACCCCCGGATAGCCGAAGAAGACCCCCCCGGATAGCGGAAGAAGAAGCACACCACCCCCGCCGAAGACGTCGGAGGAAACCCGCCGAGGAGTGGGCGCTTTTATAAAAGCGACCCCCCCGGCAGTGAAAGAGAACCGGACGGCGGCGAAGAGCGGCCCCCACCCGAAGACGTCAAAGAAGAAGCCCCCCTGGTAAACAGAGCTAAAGAAGACAGGGGGAGGCCTCCGGAGCAGACTAATAAAATATTTTAATACCCTGTGTTTTTTATTTGTGTTTTTACCACTTTTCTTGCAGGTGAATGGGTATATCCATTGACTTAGGGTGGGGGGCCGGTATCTGGGGGCCCCCTTATTAAAGGGGGCTCCCAGATTCCGATAAGCCTCCCGCCCGCATACCCCGACAACCAACGGCCAGGGTTGTCGGGAAGGGGCCCTGTCCTCATCAACATGGGGACAGGGTGCTCTGGGGTGGGGGGGGCCGCAGTGCGCCCCCCTGCCCCAGAGCACCCAACCCCCCCATGTTGAGGGCATGCAGCCTGGTACGGCTCAGGAGGGGGGGGCGCTCGCTCGTCCCCACTCCTTTCCTGACCGGCCGGGTAGCGTGCTTTGGATACGGGTCTGGTATGGATTGTAGGGGGACCCCCTACGCCGTTTTTTCGGCGTAAGGGGGCTCTCCTTACAACCCATAACAGACCTAAGGGCCCGGTATGCTCCTGAGGGGGGAACCCATGCCGAATTTTTATTTAAAATCCAGCGGGGACTTCCCCCTCAGGATTCATAACAAACGCCGCACACGTGTAGAATTGGCGGGAATCCAAGTCGGATCTCCCGTCGCTTCTATGACGCGCACGTTGGAATGTGCTGTCACTATTCCAGTGAGTGCGAGATCTCGGCACCATGTCGCCGAGAATCAGCGCGATGCTGTCATGCTAAAAACACAATATCGCAAACACCTACTGTACCTCAGATGAAAAAAAGCGGGGAGAGTGAGGAGAAGGCCCACAGAGAAGGACCTTAGAGTGAACAAATTCCACATAGGTATACCATTCAAAGATTATGAAAATATTAGATCAATTTGAATTCTAAAGCAATAATTAATGTAAGTACGAAGTAAATAAAGGCAATAATAGTTTGTTTGCTTAAAGAAAAGATTTAAAACTAATATTTTCATTAAGGCCCGGGTAACGAGTAGCATTCAGTTGATGGATCCATTTAGTTTCAAGCGATCAATGCCGCCACCTCTTGCATGTATAGGTACATGCTCAAGGGCTGTAATTTTTATCATTCCTGCTTCAAAATCATGTTCAGGACCCACATGACGACTAATAGCAGTGGTCATGAGTTGTTTGTAGATTGGACCAACATGATCCTTGATACGTTTGAAAAAGGGCCTCTTAGTTTTACCTATGTAAAAACTGCCACAAAGACATTTGGCTATATAGACAACCCCAATTGTCTGACAGGATATTCTATAATGGATAGAGTGTGTAAGGCAATTGGGGAGAAGAACAGTTGAACCATTTAGAATAAACTGACAGATGTCACATTTATTGCATGAAAAAGTACCTGTTTGTGACACACGTTTACTACCCGAGGGATTATAGTGGCTTTAAACCAACCTATCCCTCAGGGAAGGGTGCGTCGGTAAGTAATATCAGGATGTTCTTTTATATATTTAATGGCAGAACTGTCTGCTAGTAACAAAGGCCAAAATTGGTTCAAGATATTTCTAAAATGCGTATGATGTTTTGAATATTGCGTAATTATTCCAATAGGTTGTAGAGTAGTTTTTGTTTTGATGGAAAATACCAAATCCTTACGGTCATGTTGGGAGGCCCTATTGTAGGCTTGTTTCAAAATTCTATGGCTATAGCCTCTTTCTTTCAATCGATGATAGAGATTTTTTGAAGCTTTTTCAAAATCCTCATTATGAGCATAGTTTCTTTTTAATCTCACATACTGGCTGTATGGAATACTTTTAATGAGGGATTGGGGATGTCCACTAGATGCATGAAGGATTGTGTTACCAGATGAAGGTTTGCCATATAAGGAGTATAAAAGACCATCCTTGTCAATGGAAATTTTAAGATCAAGGAAATTGATACATTGCTGGCTACACTCCATAGTAAATTTTAAGTTGTAAGTATTTGTAGCCAGAATAGTCATGAATTGGGTCAGTTCGGCCCTGCTACCAGACCATAGAAGTAGCACATCGTCGATGTACCTGTACCATGATAAAACGTGGGACAGGCAATATGTCAGGCGATATGTCATTGCGTGAAAAAAGTTCCTTCTCCCACCCCCCCAGGTACAGGTTGGCATATGATGGGGCACACTTGGTCCCCATTGCAACCCCCTGCACCTTGAGGTAGTGGTAGAGTCCAAAAAGAAAACATTACGTCTCAAAATGAAATTGAGGTGTTCCAAAATAAACATATTGTATGGGTGTGCAGAACTGCCCCTATCTTTTAAAAGATTGCTCACAACCTCAATTCCCCTGGCATGCGGAATCGCGTTGTACAGGCTCTCTATGTCAAAGGCAACTAGCCAGGTATCAGGAGAAACACATGTACCTTCAATCGTTTGCAGTAAGTCAATTGTGTCTTTAATGTAAGAGGTCAAAGATATCACATGAGGATGAAGATATCTGTCCACCAAAGCACTCACATTTTCTGTGAGGCTCTGGCAACCAGACACAATTGGTCTACCTGGTGGTTCAGATATGGATTTGTGCAATTTGGGGAGGGCATACATGGTCGGTATTTTTGGTTCTTTTGTGTTCTTTTTTTGGTTCTTTTGTGTTCCATGGATTCCATGTATCTTTATCAATAAATCCCCTTTGAAAAGCTTTAGTGATTAAAGAATAATACTCCAAGTTAAAATTGTTGATTACAGATTTGGATATGGGACAATACCATTCTCTATTTTTAAGAATTTTTAAACACATCATTTCATAGTCAGTGGTGTTCATGACTACAACATTACCGCCTTTATCTGCCAGCTTGATTATAATTTGGTTGTTGTTTTGAAGAGACTTAAGGGCTAATTTTTGATTGTATGAAAGATTGTTCATAGGGTTCTTCGAAGAGAAACCAAGTTTTTCTATCTCTTTGGTGGTCTGTTCCACAAAGGACCAAATACTAGCATTTTTACTCAAAAGAGGAAAGTTCATAGATCTGGGTTTGTATGACGGGGGTGGGGGGAAGGCCACACTGGAGGCGCATATGCCCACCGAGGGTGGGACAATAGATGCACCAACATCGGTGTGACCCTCCTCCCAAAGTTCCATCAAGTCTTCAATAGCCTGAATTCCATCAGCATCATATTTACGTTGTTCAAAAGAAAGAGTTTTGGAACCAGTTGATGGCTTATAATCTAGAACCTTGAACTTGAGTTTACGTGCAAAAAGATGTATATCTTTAATCATCTGGAATTTATCACCACTAACCAAAGGGCAAAAAGTTAGACCTAATTTAAGGACATCAATTTCATCCTTGGTAAGGGTGATTGATGAAAGATTAACAACTTCCAACTCAGAAAGAGAATCTAGTTTTACGGTTGTATCATTGGAGGTATGGGAGTGGAAGGATGATCCAGAGTTTTGGCTAAAAAAATAGGAGCCGAAATGTTTCCAGCCGCTTCTTCATTATGTTTCCGAGATTGTCAAGCCCAGGGTTCCATGCTGCATATTTGGTGGGAGTGCCCTAAAATCAGGGGATTTTGGAACAAAATGTTTTCTCTCATCAGGAAGGTAACCGGTGTGTCTGTTGCAAAGTCCCCCCAGATAGCTTTGCTAGGGGTCCATGTACCCCAGGCCCCTAAATACACTCAAAAACTAATAGCTTTCATGCTTACAGGTGCAAAAAGTACGCTGGCTGGAGATTGGAAACAGCCATTAGTCTCTGTCCTGATGGCCAAGAGGAAAATTTCTTGGATCATGCACCAAGAGAAAATGGTCAGTTCAATACTAAATTCCTCTAAAACTTTTGAGGCAGTCTGGGAACCCTGGGCTAGACATGTAGGCGTATCTATCATTTAAAAAATTTAGGCGTCCTATGAAAACATATAAAGTCTGTAGCTGGAATAGAGAGGGGAAAAGAGAGATAATAGGATAATGTTTATCCTATCATCTCTCTTTTCCCCTCTCTATTCCTGTCCTCTTTTCTTTTCCTTTTCTTCTTTTTTCTTCTTTCTTTTTTATTTATTATTTTATCTCTTTACCGCATTGTCTGATAGCAGTCAGTTTCAATTTGTTTGATTACGTTAGAGATTTTATCTTCTACGGTGACACGACCATTGGAGATAATTCTTTACCTCAAATGTTATTTTCAGGATACTCCGGACTTCACCGAGCCACAGGAATATGTTAATGTATTCCCCACCCTGGGATTGCCTCACGGCTCTGGAAATCTCAGTTATTCCGGAGCTGGGTGTGCAATCTTGCCTTCATTAGGCACATCCTATGAGCTTAACGTATACGTCAGTCCCTAGGCACAGTGTAAAACCCATTGTGGGTGCCGGGACTGATGTTAGTACTAAGTGCTATTTTTTCTTTTTCTTATCCTTTTTTCATTCCGGGTATTTTTTCCTTTTTACAACTTCAGGCTCAAAGTGAAGAAAGATATCCTGTTCTATGTAAAGTGATGATTTTATTCTAAGTTGAATTCTTGATTTTGAAATGTATGTATACCATTCAGCCCCAGGTTGTTCTGGTGGCACTTAAAGTGTACTGTACTGCTTTACAATAAACTTCTTTTGAAAATTAAAAAATAAATAAAAATAGGAGCCAATTTAGGGTCAAGAGCCACAGTGCTTTGTGGGAATAAAGACAAAAGATTAGGTTCACTTACCCGTCTAGTAGGTGTTGTTCTGGGTGAAAGAGAAAAGGGTGGGGCCAATGCCGATTGGATTGTGCAGGAGGTAAAGCCGGTGCATGCGGAGTGTCAGGTTGTGACAGTCGCGAAAGTGAAGATGAAAGAACAATATCAAGTGTAGAAGAGTTTGCTTGAGAGCATCGTGTAATTGTGGATCCGGTGCGCAAAAGTCAGTCTGATGATGCTGAATTACGGTCACCCTTACTTTTTTTGGGAGTCGATCATGGGAAATATCCCGATAGACTGTAGACTGACTAGAGGCTGCTGAGGAAACAGATGACATGTTAGGCATATTTGAAACATTTTGAGGTACTGTACAAATAGAAGGATAAGTTGAAGGTCTATTAAATGTAGGTTAATTTCATTTGTATGCATAGTTATTGTCATAGGCAGACTTATCTCTCAGGAATTTCCCTTCTTTGATGTTTAAAAGATCAGAAGTATATTCCTTCTGTTCTCGCAGGTCTTTCTCCCTCTGTATAAACAGAGGGGTAGAGACCGCAAAAACAAGTTCTACATACCATGCGTTGATTTGTGTATCTAAATCTGCAATCGCACTCATCATCTCAAAAGAGCAATTTTGCAGATTATGTTCCCATTTGGATTTGAGTGAATCATACATTTTTTGGAGATTTGGAAACATCTGTATCCTAAGACCCCAAGGGGTAATATGATTTTTACAATATTTTTCAAAATAGTACTTATGCCAGAATACTCTGACCTTTTTTTCCAATAAACGCTGTAACCATAGAAATGCTTTGTCCAATTCAGGTTCAGTTATATCTGTTGTTTTCTTTGTAGAATGAATTTTATACATAAAGCCCTCCCAGGCTTCTCCACAAAAGCTGGCCATGATAAAGTCACGTCCCATTAACAGTGGGGAAAAGAAAATGAAAGGATGGGAAAAATAATGGGGTAGTTGATTAGATATAACAAAGAAAATAAATGATATATATTAATATAGTTTCAAACATTCATGTATAGCTAGAAATATTTTAAAAAATCATAACATAATTTTCATAGAAACTCTCGGATCCGAAATGATGTATT
Source organism: Rana temporaria (assembly GCF_905171775.1). Lineage (NCBI taxonomy): Eukaryota > Metazoa > Chordata > Amphibia > Anura > Ranidae > Rana > Rana temporaria. Next base: position 304,488,687 of record NC_053492.1, read on the forward strand.
AAAACATCGGTAAATAGAATTCAATAGGTGAGAAGGATCCGGGTAGTTTAAAAAAGAGACGCACCTCATCCCAGATAGGTATATATGTAGAAAAGGAGGATAATGGGATTATATCGGTGCTCAAATATCAAAATATCGACATCACAATCAATTTTAATTGTTTATTAAAATATCATGAAATTATTGCACAAACTACATGATAGAAACAATTCATTAAAAACATGTATATTCAATACAGATATATTGGACTGTATGGGTCGATGGTATGCCCAAGTTAGAGTATACTGGTGGTCAGGTATGATGTCACTTCCCTATATATTTCGCCAACTTGGCTTCCTCAGGGGGATACACTGTGACCACAAATTTTTAAACAGTCAGATCTATCAAAAAATCAAAAACAACATGTAAGAAAATAATATAATGCATATATAATAACATATAATGTAATTTTATATATAAATATGAACGTGTGCCGCCAAGTTGCCCCAGGGGAGACCCACCTTTACTCAGCCAGAACTGGAGGAAATCTACATGTGAAGTCCCACATGGAGTGTGGAATAAAGATCCAAAATTATGGAGTCGTGCAAGAGGCAGTGCTCAGCCGTAGGGGGTAATAAAAGGACCCAGCTGTGGGGAACAAAGAGCCTAATGAATGCTACGTTCCCAAAATCATAAGAAACATGAGTAATACAATTATATATAAAAAAAATCAAAATAGGGCTTACTATATTAGGTAATTAAAGATGTTTCTTATGATTTTGGGAACATTTATTAGGCTCTTTGTTCCCCACAGCCAGGTGCTTTTATTACCCCCTACGGCTGAGCACTGCCTCAAATCCTGGATACTGCTATTATGAACAATTTTGCACTTTATGTTGGAATGTCCTGTTAACTTATTCTTTGGTAAAGCTTTTGAAACTTTGCCTTTGCCAGGTCTGAAGTTACAAAAGAGGTGTAATGCACGTAACCTGCACATATAGATCACAGCTCGGGTCACTTAGCATATTGGGATATGAAGATGACGTACAAGAGTTCATACATTGTGAAGATACAGTGGTTACCAAGGATAATGGAGGTCTCACTAGCGGTCTGTCATAAATAGGTACATGTGCCAGGTGGGATAGCTTTTAACAGGAGGAGTTGTTGTCAGCACTCTCTTCATGAGTAGGTCTGCCTCCCATAGCAATGGGAGCTGATCAGCACCGCAGAGGTCCCAAACCTGTACACAGGTATTGAAGACAAAAGGGTTAAGTGAAGTGCACACATGGAGTCAGCGCAAGGTGCGTGGTGAGGCTCCATACCGTTACAGGTAGTGAGGTAGCAGTGATAACCTGGACAGGTGGAGAGGGCATTGGACAGGTGGGGAGGGACATTTAGGAGTGTCTCTCCAAGAGACTGTAGTGGTGTAATTACATCAAAAGATTTTATTAAAGTTCAGTCGTCTGTTTCAGTAAAGATACCCCATATGTTAGGCAGTGACCCTATCCAAAGTGTCTAGCATAGCCCAAAAGACCCCAGGCCTCTCATGTGACCCTTGCTTGGCAACAAATGAGGAGGGAAATATAGAGGACATTAAATTCAAGATTAATCACTGCGCTAGTATTAATAAAGCAGCTGTCATGAATTGTATGGTGACAATAAAAAGCATAAAAAATGGGTGTATGAGGGGGCCCATGTGCGGGGCCTGAGAGAGCGGACATGCCGACTTATAGCTTCGCTCCATGGGCAAACACGCTGGAGAACTAATAGCCTCAGGGGCATCACGAACGTTACCCACTATTGTCCCTTACCTCATAGAGTCCTCCGCTACCGCTATTATGGTCCTGAGGTGCCCAGAACCTAAATACAAGGCCGGTGTCAATAAGGATGCTCTGTCCAGGCCATCAACCAAGATGGCGTAGTCAGCTCTCTCACAGCTCAGAACACTGCATGCCATCAAGCCTCTGACACACAGCCTGAAGATACAGAATTTCACTGGTGAGTCTGATTCTGACGCTGGCAGCTCTCAGACAGTGATTCAGTCTAGCACGTTCAAACAATTTGAACACATGCTACAGAAAGTCCTAAAGCAGATGTCTGACCACATAACTGACAAGCTAACAAGGCAGAATATAGAGCTGGGGCAGAGAATAGCAGAGTTGGAGGTGCAGGTGGATGAAATAGAAAACCACACACAGCATTATATCTCTGAATTTGAGAACCTCAAAGAGGAGAATATTGTGTTACAGTTCCGTTTGGAGGACCAAGAAAACAGGGATCGCCAATCTAATCTACGGATCAGGGGAATTCCTGAGGCCTCGTACACACGACAGAGGAACTCGACGTGCCAAACACATCGAGTTCCTCGTCGAGTTCAGGGATGAAGCCGCCGAGGAGCTCGGCGGGCCGCCTTCTCCCATAGAACAACGAGAAAATAGAGAACATGTTCTCTATTTTCTCGACGAGTTCCTCGGCGGCTCCATCGGGCCAAAAGTGTACAGACAACAGAGTTTCTCGGCAGAATCCGGCTCTGACCGAGTTTCTCGCCAAATTCTGCCGAGAAACTCTGTCGTGTGTACGAGGCCTCAGACTGTTCCAGATGTACAGGCCACTATGATATCCCTCTTTCAGGAACTGCAGCCTGGCATCCCAGTAGAGAGATTAGAGATGGACAGAGTGCACAGAGCCCTAGCCCCACACAAACCTAACGGCCCTCCTAGGGACATAATAGCTAAGTTCCACTACCACCCTACCAAGGAGCAACTGCTTGCAGCAGCTAGAGGGAAAGACTTCCTCAACTTCCAGGGCCACACTTTCCAGCTCTTTGTGGACCTTTCCCCACTCACAGTGGCTAAGAGACATGGACCCATAGGACACTCGGAGACAGCATTGAGCCAAGCAGGAAACAGGAGCAAGGTCACAAGGATAGCTGGGTTTGGTAGCAGGCGGGCAGCGAGGTAACAAGCCATTAAGCAGAAGCAAGGTCAAATGGGAAGCCGGGATCAGGAACCAGTAATCAGGAGTACAACAGAGTCCAAAGGCAGGGTCCAGGAAAGCCAGGTTCAGCAACAGGTATCAAGCAAGGTATAACAGGAGTTCAGGATATCAGGACACAGCTAAAGACTAGTCAGCACTGCTCAGGAGTCAGGGCACTCTTTAAATAGGCCCTCTGGCGCCTATTGGGACTAGGGGCGCGCTCCTGTGCTCCTCCGTTGTGCACGCGCATTGGTGCATTTGGAAATCCGCTGTTGCCTGTGAGTGTGCGGGAGCATTTTAACAGTTCTCTTACAGATGTGGTTGGCACATTTCCAAGGCCCCATTATTGTTCATACTTTTTACCTGATTACATTTGCCAGGTCAGGCAAAGCATTATGTGGTTGGCTTGTGGGCCAAACGTGCCCATATGTTTGCTGCTTGAGCAACCCAGCAAAAAAAAATGATCTTCATCTGTAATCTCTAGTGCCACTCCAAGATCTAAGTTTTAATATTTTACCCTTTCCTTCCTGGCACCCCTTTAACAGGGTCTGTATGGCCGGGGAAGGAGCAGGAAGGAGCAGTAATTCTGTGATCACTGTGTCTGGTTGTTATAGTGGTCACATGACCAGGAGCCAGCCCTGCCAGCTATCGATAATCAGTGGGGCTTAAGAGATGTCTTTGAAAGCTTGGTCTCTGTGCTGGGAGCCTATAGGTTTATTATCCTATAGCACATGTGTCAAACACAAGGCCCGCAGGCCGAATCCAGCCTTCCAGGCCTTTTTATGTGGCCCTTGCATGTCTACTGCAGCTGAAGCACTCCTCTCATCTCCATCCCACCTTGTTTCAGCAGTCAGCAGCAGAGAGTAGCATAGAACTGTGATGTAAGGAAGGGTGGAGAACTCTTGACTTCGGATGATGGGGGTGGCTATTGACATCTGTTTATAATTATTATGAGAATAATATAATTTTATGTCAGTTGAAAAGGAGGGTCGCACACTGCTGGTATTATCTACAAGAAACTTTATTGGAGACTGTTCAGACAGAATACTATGGCAGAACCAGTTTCTTATGGATGATGCCAGCGGTGTGCAACCCTCCATTTCAGACTTGCATCATCTGCTACAGGAGAGTGGATACCATATCAGTCTACACTCGCCCTTCACAGCTTAAGTCTTAAGTCATTACTAAAAACAGTAGTAGATGAATGCAATGGCAATTATTTAACCACTTGGTTACTGGCCCATAGTCAAAAGACGTCCTGTTTTTAAAGATGGATATCTCGGGAATGGCAGCAGCTGCTGCCACAAACGAGGTATCCATCTTTAGTGTGCGCGGTCCTGTAAACGATAACGGCGGTTTCCGCGGCGGATTCGCCGCAAGATCGCCATTATCGGTGGCGGGAGAGGGCCCCCCCCCTCCCGCCGCTCTCCCGCGCCCTCCGCCGCTTACCGGAGCCGTCGGTAGCGGCGGAGGAGATCAGGACCGTTCGGCTGCTGACTGGGGACGAGACTGAAGGAAAAATCTCCTTCACCCGTCCCCATAGCTCTGCTGGGCGGAAGTGACGTTAAAACGTCAGTCCCGCCCAGCGTCTTAAAGAAACATTTTTTTTTTTGTCATTTGAAAAAATGACATTTTCAATTTTCTTTTTCTTGCATTTTAGTGTAAATATGAGATCTGAGGTCTTTTTGACCCCAGATCTCATATTTAAGAGGACCTGTCATGCTTTTTTCTATTACAAGGGATGTTTACATTCCTTATAATAGGAATAAAAGTGATATTTTTTTTTTTTATTTCAGTGTAAAAAAATTATAAACTAAATAAAAATAAATAAGAAAACAAAAAAAAAATGTTTTAAAACGCCCCGTCCCGACGAGCTCGCGCACATAAGCGAACGCATACGCGAGTAGCTCCCGCATATGAAAACGGTGTTCAAACCACACAAGTGAGGTATCGCCGCGATCGTTAGAGCGAGAGCAATAATTCTAGCCCTAGACTTACTCTGTCACTCAAAAAATGCAACCTGTAGAATTTTTTAAACGTCGCCTATCGAGATTTTTAAGGGTAAAGGTTTGACGCCATGCCACGAGCGGGCGCAATTTTTAAGCATGACATGTTGGGTATCATTTTACTTGGCGTAACATTATCTTTCACAATATGTAAAAAAATTGGGCAAAATGTATTGTTGTCTTATTTTTTTGTTCAAAAAAGTGTTCAAAAAAAGTGCGCTTGTAAGACCGTTGCACAAATACGGTGTGACAAAAAGTATTGCAATGACTGCCATTTTATTCTCTAGGGTGTTAGAAAAAAATATATATATAATGTTTGGGGGTTTTAAGTAATTTTCTAGCAAAAAAAAATGTTTTAGTCTCGTAAATACCGAATCTGAAAAACAGGCTCGGTAATCAAGTGGTTAATATGATAAATCATGGATACATTTATATAGTCTTATGCCGCGTATACACAACCGTTTTTCTCGACGTGATTCCTCCCAAGCCTGCCTAGCATACACACGAACGTGATAAAAAATGCTCGAGCAAAGCTCGGTGACGTACAACATGTACGACGGCACTATAAAGGGGAAGTTCCATTCGAATAGTGCCACCTTGGGCTGATTATGCAAATTTTCCTTCTCATAACTTGCTTCTGAGCATGCACGTTTTTTTCCCCCTTGTTAAAGCCTACACACGACCGTTTTTCACGACGAGAAAAATAACGACGTGAAAAACGACGAGAAAAAATAGAGCAGGTTCTAAATTTAACGGACATTTTTCTCGTCGTGAAAAATGCTCTGGAGTCTACACACGACCATTTTTCATGACCAATTTACAAAAAATGCAAATGAAATTGAGTTTGCCGCATCTTTCCTATAGGTTTTAAAAGTTAAGGATCTGTTTATGTAAAATAATGCAAGACATTTTATTATACAGCCCCCTTAGCTGTAAGCAATATTTTCATTTATAAACATCTAGGGGCAGATCCACAAAAGAATTACGCCGGCGTATCCGCCGCGTAATTTCAAATTTTGCGCTTCGTATCTTTGTTTTGTATCTACAAAACAAGATACGACTGCATCTCGGATCGATCCGACAGGCGTACATCTTAGTACGCCGTTGGATCTTAGGTGCATTTTTTTGGCGGCCGGTAGGTGGCGTTTCCATTGAATTCCGCGTCGAGTATGCAAATTAGCTTGTTACGGCGATCCACGAACGTACGTCCGGCCAGCGCATTCTTGTACGTCGTTTGCGTTCGGCTTTTTCCGGCGTATAGTTACCCTTGCTATTATGAGGCATACTCATTGTTAAGTATGGCCGTCGTTCCTGCGTCACCTTTTGAATTTTTTACGTAGTTTGCGAAAGTCCATCGCGAATAGGGATTTGTGTAGAATGACGTCACCGTCGTAAGCATTGGCTTGTTCCGGTTTAATTTCGAGCATGCGCACTGGGATACCCCCACGGACGGCGCATGCGCCGTTAAAAAAAAAAGTAGTTTACGTTGAGTCACGACTTATTTACATAAAACACACCCCCATCACATCCATTTGAATTCCGCGTCCTTATGCCGCCAAAGATACACTACGCCGCCGTAACTTACGGCGCAAATTCTTTGAGGATTCGAAAAGAAAAAATAAGTTACGGCAGCGTAGTGTATCTTAGATACGCTGCGCCCGGCGGAAATATGCGCGGAGGTACGTGAATCTGCCCCCTTATATATAGTAATTATTCATTAACATGTTAGCACACCAGAATTAATTGATAATACCTCTATCATTGACAGTGTTATCATTCATTTTAGAAATAATATTGAGCGACAAGAAAATATTCAGTAAGTATATTCATTTCTAAATAAGGTCTAAATAAAGTTAAAATATAGCTTCTATTTAACATAACTGCACAAATTAATTATTAGTAATTGACAACCAAAATTTGTTTATGTAATTAAAAATAGTTACTAATATTAAAAAAGAATACATGTTAATATTTTTATAAAGTATTATGTTTCCTGTGCTGTAATTATTGTGCATAATGATCCTCCTTGGCCTTTATCACACTGAGAAGAAAGCATTCAGATTGAATGTGGATAGGTATAAGCCAAGCTCTTTAGTTAATGAGCGTTGTTTTAGCCTGTTGTGTCATGCTGTGTTTTATGTCTGTTCACTCAGATGTGCTGTTGTTTCTGGTTATTTTCTCAGAAAGGAAAAAAAGAACATGAAGACAGACCTTCATGATGAGATGTACCCCATGCTGACTTTATCAACCAGAGGAATAAAGTCTTTCGCTCCAAGTGCAAATCATTACAAACTGTTATTTTTGCCTTTTGGATTTTTTTGAAGTGTTGTCGTCTATCTGAACTTAACCTTACCTTATTTTAACTGTTTAATAGAAATTTGTGATACAAAAAACTGAGTTTTACTCTCTTTTTCCTTATCCTCCAGATGATTAGTTCTGCAGTAGGGTAGCTAACAGGCACTTAGAGTACATTTTTTGAGTCCCCTGCTCTTGAAGTTACAATTACCAGTAAAAATATATGCCATTGTGTCGTGTATGTTGCTAGCACAATGCGCACGTTGACATTTTTAGTTCATCTAACCAGTGCAATAATGTATAAGACTCTATATTTCTCTTAAATAAGATTATATAATGTATTGTGTACCAATGTATAAGTCTATGTTCCTAATGTATTTTTAGCTATCAGGGACAGACAGCTAAAATGTTTCACTTACCCATACCTAATACATTTTTTTTAAACATCAGTATCCCAATTCTTGTGAAATACACCTGTCATTAAAAAGGACACATGCTCTACCCCAATACCTCCCCCCTATGTTGGTTGAGAATGTGATAAGGTAGGTAACCTCTTACATACTCTATGGATCTGCCCCAGCTTCACTAGCTTCTGTTTCCAGGTATTCAACCTCCTTGTCACTTGCACAGGTATAATACTTAAACCTCAGCCTGCCGTAGTCCTGCCGTAGCCCTGCTGAATATTGGAATAGACCAGTACCCAGATACCCACAGATCAGTAGTAACTCACATCCTAATTGCAGCCCCTCTCACCATTCTTAGGAATTGGAAATCAAATCTGTCTTCGAACATATCCGATGTTGTGAAAATGGCAAACTCCAATTACACCTTTGAACGCCTACTAGCCATCAATAATCTTAACCTTAACAAATTTTCCCATCTATGGAGTATATGGCCTAATAGATGATCCTCTTTGAGGTTATTAGCCCCCAAACTCAATAACTGTTGTACTTTTATGGTTTTCTATGCTCTAAAGTCTTACCTGCACTCTCTGTTGTTCCTACTCTGTAAATTGTTACACTTTATTTGATGTGTGTTTTGTTTAACTTGATAAATGAATAAAAATGTATTGAAAGGAAAAAGGACACCTGCCACATCGATTGTGTCTCTGAAAGAATAATGGTGGATGGGTAAGAAAGCGTCTGGATTGTGAACTTGGTTACAAGTAATGTTTCTGCTTAATAATGGCCCAGTATGCAGTAGGCAGTCACTGATTATTTCACTCATTTATAAATGTTTTCATACAAGATTCACACGACTTTCACCCAGGATTCATACATTGTCCAATAGACTTAAATGAGAAAAAAGTAAGAATCTTCTTTGCAAACTCTGTGAATCTTGTGTGAAATAATTTATAAATCGACCCCTAAATGTTCAGGTTGTTTTTGCTGACCATGTTGCCTACTTGCACATAATGAGAGTTAAACCAGCAACTGATTTACTAGTGGAAATAAACAAAAAGTTGTAATCGGAAAAGGAAGAATAAGGTGCTAACACAATCAAATTTACACAAATTTGCAAAGATTTATAAAAAAATTAAATGTCCATAAACATGCGCAGTAGTCCCCACACCATGTGGAACAAATCTATGTTCTGATGGATAATCTTCCAATAGCGCAACACCATATACAACCAACACATTGAGAATAGGGATGAGCCGAACACCCCCCCCCCCCCCCGTTCGGTTCGCACCAGAACCTTCGAACGGACTGAACGTTCGCGCAAACATTTAGAACCCCATTGACGTATATGGGACTCGAACGTTCAAATTCAAAAGTGCTAATTTTAAAGCCTAATATGCAAGTTATTGTCGTAAAACGTCTTTGAGAACCCGGGCCTTGCCCCAGGGAACATGTATCAATGAAAAAAAAGGTTTTAAAAATGGTTGTTTTTTCAGGAGTCTTGAAAAAAACAACAGTTTTTAAAACCTTTTTCTATTGATACATGTTCCCTGGGGCAAGACCCGGGTTCTCAAAGATGTTTTCACAGGCATACTATAGACACCCAGCAGGTACAATATTTAAAGGAATTTTTCATTTTTTATTTTTATTTAAGCATCATTAAAATCACTGCTCCTGAATCAGAAATAAAAAATGAAAAATTCCTTTAAATATCATACCTGCTGGGTGTCTACAGTAGTGACAGGTGGTTAGAACTGTCCCTGCACAAAATGAGATTACTATAAGAAAAAAGTAATTTAAAACTGCTTGCGGCTTTAATGTAATGTCTGGTCCCTGCAAAAATAGATGAAAATCTTTGAGAAAAATAGCACAGACACAGACAGTACACACACCACATAGCTTTAGGTGCAAACTACAGAGCACACGGCAAGTAAACACCAAGTAGCTTTAGGTGCAAACTACAGAGCACATGGCCAGTACACACCAAGTAGCTTTAGGTGCAAACTACAGAGCACACGGCCAGTACACACCACGTAGCTTTAGGTGCAAACTACAGAGGACACAGGCAATAAACCATGTAACCACGTTACTGCCTGCCAGTAAATTAGGAAGAACTGATCTAGCTAAACTATGCAGTGTATAAATATATGTACAACACCTGGGATGTATATATATCCTCTACACACTGTAACATTGACTGACTAGCTTGCCTGCCTGCTCTATCTACCTGCAAAAAATTACACTCTCTCTGTCTCTCTCTGTTCTCTCTTTACCACCGTAACATACTACACAAGGCCGACCTGCAGGCGGCCTTTTATAGTGTGGGGCATGTACTAAACCCCCTGAGCCATAATTGGCCAAAGCCACCCAGGCTTTGGCCAATTATGGCTCTCCGTTTTTTGCAAGCTATGATTGGCCAAGCATGTGGGTCATAGTGCATGCTTGGCCAATCATCTGTGAAACGTAACTCGAATTTGGCGCGAATGGCCCAAAGCATTCGTAAGTCAACAAACGGTCTAACATACGATGTTCAAGTCGAACATGAGTTTGACTCGAATACGAAGCTCATCCCTAATTGAGAAGTGCACACTCACTGCCAGTCCAGTGACCTCTAAGTCAATAAAGGTCAACAAACGCTATATGATATGCAATGTTATCATTCAAATTGGGTTAGACATGTGCACTGCCAAAAAATTCATTTTTTTCGTTTATGTTATTTTTTTATTTATTTTTTCGGAAATTCGTAAATTCGGGAAATAATTTTTTTTTTTTTCGTTTTTGGTTCATTAGTTTTTTTTATTTTTTCGTAAATTCGGGAAAATCGAACACATTTTTTTTTTAGTTTTTTGCTTTTTTCGGAAATTCGGAATTCGGAAATTCGAAAATTCGGAATTCCGAATTTTCGGATTTCCGAAAAAGCAAAAAACGAATAAAACGGAAAAAAAAACGAAATTTCCGAAAAAAAACGAATGAAACGAAAATTAAAAAAACAAATTTTCGGAAATTCGGAAATTCAAAAAATTTGGAAAATTTCGGAAAATTCTGAAATGAAAAAATTCGGAAGTACGAAGAAAAATTTATTTGAAAATTCGGGATTTCGGAATTTCGAAAATTCGAAAATTAAAAAAATCGAAAATTCCACAATTTCCAAAACTCCACAATTTCCAAAGTTCCACAATTTCCAAAGTTCCACAATTTCCAAAATTCCACAATTTCCAAAATTCGAAAATTCTGATTTTTTTTATTTTCGAATTTTCGGGGGGTTTTTTTTTCGAATTTTCACATTTTTTATTTTTCGAAGTTTCAAATTTTTTATTTTGTTTAGTTTTAACGCTGGCCTTTTCTCAAATAGTTTTATTCTCTTTCCCTGTTCCAAGATGGCGGCACCGGCGCTTCCAGTTTCAGTGTGCGGGTGCCGTCAGTGGGTTTGAGGATATGTTTGCGCCTATTTAACTTGTTTCCCTGTGGTTATGTGGACGCGGTTTGTTTTGTTGTTTCTTTTCCCGCGCCCACATACCACAGGTCTTTTGTGCTGTCCACAGGCTCTGAGCGTCATCCATACACTCAGTGACTGGCACGGCCCGCGAAGTAGGCGGGGCCGCGCCATGACAAGCTGGTGTGACGCATTGCCCAGCTGCTCTAGTGTTCGGTGCGGTGATTAGCGCGACCAATGAAGTGGGCGGAGTTGCGCCATGACAGGCGCCGAAGGAGGCGGGACTGCACCACTGACAGGTACATGTGACGCATCTTTCAGCTGATGCGGTCACATGATGGCCACTGACCAATTGGGACATGTGAGGGGGTATAACAGGACGCCGGGGAGACTGAATGGTGTCATTCTCTCTCCTCAGCGTGTGAGTTGAGGAGCTCTGTGTTTGCTGACAGGCCTGTTTGCTAGTACCATCCTATTTAGGATATACTACTGGATTGAGGTTTCCATACCTTTCTTTGGGATCCAAATTACCATCATGGGTAAGCAACTATAGATGGGTACACTATATTTTTTATATGTGCACCTTTGCTTCCTAAAACTTATGGGTTTCTTATTGCATTACTTTTCATTTAGATTCTATATGACACCATTTTTATTGGTTCCTTCATCCCAGTCTCTGATGAGACCTTTTTGGTGACCCACTATATGATCCTAGAGGCGGATTGGATGAGGATTTCTTGACAGCTTAGTGAACGCTGGGGAATGGATGCACATGTAAAGGCATTAAATTAAGTGAGTTTTGTGTGTTTTTTGTTTTCCTTATTATATATTTTTTGGTTGAATTTTGATTATACAATTTTGGATATGATTGGTTTCTATTCAATGTATTTATCTTTCTTTATTTAGACTAAAGAGACACAATATGATATCCCTGAGGAAGATCAAATTGTAACTATTGTTTGAAACGCGTCGGATGAGCCACATTTCAATTTACTCCCGCAGGGGAATTTTTCACTGTGGCATTGTGTCCTCTTATCATATTCTATGCCTGTTACCATTTTGTATATGTGATTTTATACTGTTATGAATTTTTCTACCATTTTGTATAAATAAATGTAATAATTTTTTATGTAATTTTTTTTGATTATTTATGTTGCGCACATAATCCCAACCCTAGAGGTTTCCACATTCACAATTTTCAAGGAATGATGGCAACCACATGGTCAAATGCACAGGTTGTTTTTTTCCAGTGCCCCTGGAAGACATCTATTAAGACGAAACGGTGTAGGGTTAGCGGCGTGCTGACGTCATCGTGTACCGTGCCAGTCCCAGAAGCTATGGGCTGAGATCGAGAGCTGGCCGGTTCGTTTTACAAATTGTATCGCCTATATACATTCACCTATTTGTAAGTGCAATTTTAATCTTTTAATAAAAACATTTTTATGGGTTACACTATGGAAGTGTTTTCTTGTTCCACATGGGCCATCTGAATACCTGCTGAGGTGGAAGTGAGAGCTGGATACTAGTGATAATCCTTCCCGCTGAGATGCAAAGACCCAGGGCTGGGAAACAACCCATAAAGCATATGTAATCTCCTTTAATCAGGAGATCATATAGTCTGGTAAGCGGCTAGTACCTGGTGGTGGAGGATTCCTTTACTCATTCACTCTTTCCTGGGTGTTATTCATCTGTCACCGTGGACTTTTTTATATGAAATTTACACCTTGGGAGATCCCCTTATGTTTGGAACTTTACCTTTGCTGTGGACATTTCAACGTGTTTATAACATTTTGGGGCAATTGGCCCGCAATCTTAATCACATATATATTTTAAGAGTGTATAGTGAGCACAAGGTGTCATACAGGTGTGTGCGAATATTCACTGAAGTTCTGTGGAGGAGACAGTTTTCTCCACTTATATTTCAACACATTTTTTGTATATACACATATACACCATCACATTTGTTTATTTTTTGCGCAGCTTTATATGTTTTCTTTGCTATTCTGGTGTGTGTTTCACTTGAAAGTTGCAGCATCATATGTTTTATTAACTTTTTGAGGTACAGCGCAGTAAACACCAATTTTTACATTTAGATTTTGTAACACTGTTTAGTGGTATATTAAGTGCTCTATTCAAGCGGGATTAACCTTACTTTCATTGCATAGACGTAGATAGCTATAAGTGGCTATACTCGGGCTGTGCCCATGCTTACTTGCATCAGTGTAACCATGTGTATGTGCATATGAAATATTGTCCAAATGTAGAAATTCTACAGTCATACATCATACGTGCATGTGCATCTTTACACTAATACAGAAAAGCATCAGCGTTTACCTAAGTATGACCTCATACAACCATGTATTTCTATGGCTAGCTGTATGTGCCATCTGCGGCTCCTTGGGCTTGGAAAAATGCTGACGTTTTATACAAGGTATATTTTGTATTCTCAAAAAGTCTGTGTACATAGGGCCTTATGATGACAACAGTGTTCCATAAGTCCCCATAGCAAGCATTCCTAGATGAGCTGCCAGACAGCCAAAGTGCTTATTTTGGCTATCAGGCAAGTCCAGGTTGGTTGGACCAAGACAGACCTGCTGTTATTCATTGTTCCCAGGGCTTCACAGATAATTTAGAGCTTTTTATTATTGTTAATATTGTTTATAGACAATATTGCAAACAATGTATGTGAAAATAAAACTTTAATTTTTTAAGTGCATGTTTATTGGTATTCATATATAGTTGTTATTATGTTATTCAATAGTGCTTATATAAGTGGGAATGCAAGAGACGTAGCAATCACAAAACTAGACTGCCAATAGCAAAAGTAAATAGTATATGACAAGGAATTCAAAGGTATCAAAAGCCATAGAGCTCAAAGAGAATGAACAGATAATAATAACTACTCTGAGTTGAAAGCTGGTTTATGACTATCATGACATTCAAAGAAAACCATTTTGTATGATTTCATTTTTTTTAACTTAACCTCTGATAAGGCTGCAAATGCTTGGTATGTTCATCTATCCAAGTCCTTACATCAAAAGAATTCTAAGTAGTTGCTATCTGCTTCTTCTAGGCTATTAGGTTCACCATTCTGAAAATACAACACATAAAGCATGGAGGAAGAATGGCATTCACACTGAAATACCACTTTTCTAACAGAAACCTATCTTAATGTTAACAGAAATTGGATTTATTTCTTGTACCAGTTCCATTTTCCTTTACCCTTGTTTTTTTTAAGTGAATGTCATAATTCATCTTGAAAATTGTTAGCTGCTGGCAGGATTGAAATAATTTTGGCTTTGCACTATTACTCTTACAAGAAGATTGTTCTTCCAAATTGATTTCATTAATATCAGATATAGGTTTTGTCATACAGTCAAAATATTACAGAAATAATTTTAAGCAATCATATGTTTTTTAACAAGAGAAAGCAATCATATGTTTAAAATCAAAAAGCAAAAATGTTTCATTCAATTTTTTTTATATATATTTTATATTCTATGTAAACACATTGGGCCGGATTCACATAGATCGGCGCATAGTTATGCCAGCGTAGCGTATTGAATATACGCTACGCCGACGTAGCGCAGAGCGGCGAGCACAGTATTCACAAAGCACTTGCTCCCAACGTTTTGCGCCGGTGTAACGTAAATTCGTCGGTGTAAGCCCGCCTAATTCAAAGTAGGTGGAAGTGGGCGTGATACATTTAAATGAATCGTGACCCCATGCAAATGATGGGCCGAACGAACGGCGCTTGCGACGTCCCGTGGACGCATCCCAGTGTGCATGCTCAGAATCACGTTGAAAATACTCCATAAGATACGTGGAATCACTGCCTACGATGTGACGTAACCTATGCCCAGCCATATTCACGTACTACTACGTAAACGACATAAAATACGACGGCTGTTCCCTGGTCCATACCTTAACATTACTTACCCCTGCTTTATGCGGCTTAACTTTACGCCGGACATACAACTTAAGTAAACCGCGTATATGAATGCGCCGGGCGCAAGTACGTTCGTGAATCGGCGTATCTCCCTCATTTGCATATTCGATTCGTAAATCAATGGAAGCGCCCCTTGTGGCCAGCGTAAATATGCGCCCACAATACGACAGCGTAGGAAACTTACGTCGGTCGGATGAAGCCTAATTTCAGGCGTATCTAGTTCTATGGGCACGGCGCATAGATACGACGGCGCACATTGACACTTACGCGGCGTATCTTGAGATACGTCGACGTAAGTGCTACGAGAATCCGGGCCATTGTTTCAGGTTTACAAGTCTAAAGATAAATCTTTGAAGCCTAAACGTATTTTATTTTGGATATGTAGAGGAAGTAGTATAAGTTCTTTCAGGTTTTTATTTCTGCATGTCCCCTACTTGAGAAGTTTCCCCCGATTTCTGACAGTACAGGAAAGGATGGCACATTTTCCCAACAGGATATAAACACATCTTTGGTAAAGTGAAGAAGGGTTAGACCCTCTAAAAATGTTTTAATGCTGTCTGTGTCTCCCTGTGATGCCTGCTCCCCATTTCTTGTATGGAGATGGGAAGTATGGAAATATTACCCTCAGAAATCACAAACAGAAATAAAGCCCTGGCAAAAATTGTAACACTTCCCCACACTGCACAAATAATTGGCTGATGATAAACAATAGTATACTAAAATACATTTCTAAAAACAGCATGTGTTTATAAAGAAGACATTAATAAGTTTAAAAGGATAATGTGTACAGTTACTATGGTTGTACAAAGTATTTTATTACCTTTAGTTATTAAGCAGAATCCTGTGAAAAAGCATTTTCCTAATGTAAAACTATACATTTTTAGATTACAATGTGATATATATATATATATATATATATATATATATATATATATATATATATATATATATATTTCAGAGGGCAAGGCTGTGGTGGGAGTGCAGACAGATGTGCCTAGCAGCTGCTCCTGCAATCCTACTATATTCATCCTGATTCCCATCAACTTTAACTGCCATCCTTCTCAGTAAAACTATCCTCTTTTGCTTACTGGGCACATAAACCCCCCTTCCTGCCAATTTTCAGCTTTCAGCGCTGTCACACTTTGAATGACAATTGTGAGGTCATGCAATGCTGTACCCAAATTACATTTTTGTCAATTTTTTTTACACAAATAGAGCATTCTTTTGGTGGTATCACTGATGGGTTTTAATTTTTTTGTTAAAAAAACGATGTGCACCAATAGACTGCACTGATAGGCACTTATAAGGCGGCACTGATGGGCAGTGATAGGTGGCACTGAGAGGTAGCACTGCTGAGTGGCACTGATGGGTACTGATGGTTGGCACGCATGGGTGGCAAAGAAGGGCACTGATAGGTGGCACTGAAGGCCACTGATAGGTGGCACTGATAAGCTGCACTGATGGGCACTGGTAGGCACTGGTGGGTAACACTGATAGTAGGGTGACCACATGTCCCGGTTTGCCTGGGACAGTTCCGCATTTTGCAGGTCTGTCCCGGGTACCTTTATTCCAGGACAATACGGTGTCCCGGGAATTAAACTGACACAACCACCCCCGGGGCCGATCTGATGCCCCCAAAAAAGGTCGCCACATCACCACATTACTCACTGACAGTACTTGCCCTGGCTGGGAATGTCTGGAGGAGCACAATCCCCGTGCCCTGCTTGTGATTGGAGAAATCATAAATCCCGCCTCTTGTGTCCAATCACGGTGCTGTGATTTGTTACAGCACAAGCTGATTTTTGGGAAGGAGGGTGTCCCTGAATGGTAGTTTGGAAATGTGGTCATCTTAACTGATAGGTGGCACTGATGATGAGGCACTGATGGGCATTGGTTGGCAGCACTGATGGGCATTGATAAGTGACACTGGTGGGCAAAGGTAGGTATCACTGTGGGCACTGGTGGGTACTGATAGGTGGCATTGGTGGGCACTGGCAGGTGGCACTGGTGGGCACAGATGAGGCAGCCGATGTCCCCTGACAAAAGCTGGTGATCGCTGACAGTGTGAGTGGAAAAATACTGATTAACGATCTTCTGTTTACATAACATGATGTCATTGGCCGATATCGCCTCCTTACTCCGATCTGTGATCAGCCGAATCTCATAAACTCGACTAACACAGAGCTAACTAACACAGAGCGTGCCACGCGTGGCCCGCAGGGTCGCGCAGACAGTACATGCTCAGGAGGATGTCTATGGACGCCCTCCCGGCAATTAAGGCCCACTCTGTAGCCGTCTTTCGGCTATAGCATGGGCGGGAAGAGGTTAACCACTTGACCAGCAGAGGATTTTACCTAGTTCGTGACCAGGCCATTTTTTGTATTTTAGTATTGTGCTATATTAAGTGGCATTTGCTTTGTCCTGCATGCTGTATCCAAATGACATTGATATATTTTTTTTCCACACAAATAGAGCTTTATTTTGGTGTTATATTATCACCACTGGGTTTTTTATTTTTTATTATATAAAAAAAAAAGACAGAAAATTTGGGAAAAAAAACAATATTTTTTTACTTTCTGCTATAAATAATATCCATTAAAAAAAATGGTTTCTGCTACATATATTTGGTAAAAAAAAACATCAGAATAGGTGTATATTGGTTTATGTGAAAATTATAGCGTTTACAAACTATGATATACACTGGAATTTGTATTTATTGTTTTACACAAACTGACGCTGGTTAGGCGATACACTAAGGCCTCGTACACACAATCGGTTAAACAGAGGACAACGGTCTAATGGACCGTTTTCGTCGGTTAAAACCGATCGTGTGTGGGCCCCATAGGTTATTTAACCATCGGTTAAAAAAAAGCCAACTTACTTTAAATTTAACCGATGGATTCCTAACCGATGGGAAAAAACGATCGTTAGTAGGCACAACCATCGGTTAAAAACCCGCGCATGCTCAGAATCAAGTCGACGCATGCTTGGAAGCATTGAACTTCATTTTTTTCAGCACGTCGTGTTTTACGTCACCGCGTCCATCGGTCCGTTCTCATCGGATGGACTGATCGTGTGTACGAGGTTTTACTGACACTGACATCACCAATGGCATGAATACAGTCATCCATGATACTACTCGAGGGGTTAAGTGTGTGTCTAATGATTGTTAATGTCTGTAATATGTGCTTTTTTGTAATATGTGCTTTGCAGGGAAAAGAAACAAACAAATAGTTCCCTCTGTACAGAGCCTTGTGTGTTAATGGGTAAAGGTGTGCTAATATAGTCACTTGGTAAACTCCTTCTTGTGTCTTACTGGTTTGTCTGTCTCTGTCTGTATACCAGGGAGTCTCTGAAACTTTCTAGGAAATATAGCAAGGGCTAAGGTAAGGCCTTCTTCTCCAAATAAAAAAAAAGCTTGTATTTTTCTACAGACAAGGTACATAAGTGAACTTAGCTTTTAAAAAACGATACTTGTGTTCTGAACACCTTTGAGGTGAGATTGAGCAGAGACTGCAAGCCAGGCCTTCTCGTCCAACATCAGTGCCTGACCGAAAAATGGTCAAACATTCCCATAGACACACTCCTAAACTATGTGGACAGTCTTCTCAGAAGAGTTGAAGCTGTTATAGCTGCATAGGGTGGGCCAACTCGATATTGAGCCCAAGGACTAAGACTGGTATTCCAGTAAATTTCAGTACTTTTGACAATATAATGTATATATATGTGACTCATATGTACAATAAACATTTGCACTTTTTTTGGTTGTAATCTTTTGGTGCTGCTAAAATCCTATCCGTTATCCATTTCACTAAGACCCCTTTCACACTGGGGCCGCCCGTGCTTTAGCGATGAAGCACCACCGCTCACTTTAGTCTTTTAATCTGCCTTTTTGGCTGCTAGTGGAGCGCTTTTAACCCCGACTAGCGGCCTAAGAAGGGGTTAAAAATGCCTAAAAAATGCTTCAGAAGCGCTGCCCTTTCATTGCAATAGCAAAGATGCTGCTTGCAGAACTTTTTCTAACGTTGGGCTTTCACATTCGAAGGGCATGGGAGATAATATTGTTGTTGTTGTTGTTATCATTACAATTCCTGGCATTTAGCTGATTT
Organism: Rana temporaria; assembly: GCF_905171775.1. NCBI lineage: Eukaryota > Metazoa > Chordata > Amphibia > Anura > Ranidae > Rana > Rana temporaria. The sequence goes on from NC_053492.1 coordinate 304,507,835, forward strand.
ATCTATTTATTTTCCTTTTTTTTTTTTTTTTATATTTTATTTATTATTTTTTATTCTTCTACTCTCTACCTATTATTCTTTTTGGGTGCATGTCTCCACACTTTGGTAGCAATCGACATCATGCAATGATAATAAGCTCATTTATTTCTTATTAATTAGATCCTTGGCTCATGAGAACTTTTATACAAGCTTATTGCTGATTCTGATGATTTTTTCTACCTGTGCCTTATATGCCTCATGGATGTATCCGTTGAAGGACCATTGGACATGTAAATACACTTCGAAACATTCATTTATTTTAATTTTCTTATATGTTTTTGTTACTAATCTACCACACTGTATAATTACAGATAAATCTCTGTCTCACTGCTAAAACATATATTCCTCGTCTTGGTCCTGAAGAAGCCCCACGGCGAAACGTGTGTTGGCGACTTCTGAGGAACGTACAGTGATTAATTTTCTGTAAAAACTATTGTAATATTATATTGTATTATTGTCTGTCAATTTATATGCTATTAAATATATTTTTTTTAAACATACTTCCCTGGCCTGAAAGTCTGACCATCAATGTCTACTTGTTAGATACTGCTTCCTTTATGGGCATGGGAGACAGTTTTCAGGCACTTTACAGGTGCTATTTCTAGCGCTAAAACTCCTGAAAACTGTCTCAGGGAAAAAGCCACATACACACGATCAGATTTTCAGAAGACCATTCAACTATTTTTTGTTGCATGCTAGTCTCATGTTGAAAGTGAAGAGGTTACTCACCATTCGAAAATTCTGGTACAACAGAATACAACTTCAGAAGTGACGTAACGTGTTAAATAGTATTGTATGTATTTAATTTCTGAGCATGTGTAGTCTTGCTCTTACGATTTATTTTGGATAAAAACCATACTAATTAAATGAAAATCGAACGTTAAGTTCACATATTATGAACATTATATAGCCTGCACATCAGTATTTTTTCGTTCGAAAAGTCAGAATCAACACCATACTAACAGTAAGATTATCAGACAATTGGGCATTATACGAAAATTGCCGTAGGAATTTTGGATTGTGTGTGCGGGGCTTAAAACTGACTGATAACCAGTCTTTTTGCAGACGACATCATTTTGATGCTCTCAAATCCTGTCACTTCCCTGGCTTCGGTGCATGAGGCACTTCAATTATTTGGGACGATCTCGTATTATAAGGTCAACGAGAATAAATCCTTTCTTTTGGGAATGGGTATCAGTGATACTGTACGGAGGACGCTCGGTTCGCGGTTTCCATACGCCTGGAGCACTGGGGGCATTAAGTATCTTGGAATTGTACTACCAGCCAAGGCAAAGGAATTATTTACAAATAATTACACCCCGTTCTTGGCCTCTCTCCCGGGTAAACTACAGGAGCTAGCTAAGTCTGAGATGCTGTGGTCGGGCCGCTTAGCAGCCTTCAAGATGATGGTCCTCCCACAGCTTATTTACTTATTTAGGACCCTCCCTATTCCTGCCCCTAACTCATTCTTTACTAAAATCCAGGCCCTTATCAACAGATTTCTGTGGAAGGGTAAAAAAGCAAGATGGGCATTTAGGAACTCGATTACATCTAAAGGAGCAGGAGGGGTTGGTAATGTAGTAGTGAAGGACTATCATACGGCGGCTGTGTTGGCGCAGCTGAGAACTTGGTTCCCGGACCCGCCTCCCACAAGATGGCGGGAGTTGGAGGAAGTTCAATATCCACACGGAAGTCTACATGACCTCCTAATGGCACGTGCAATTGGAACCGTACCCACTGAAGGGCTATCCCCTACAATAGTGGCCTCTCTGAGGGCCTGGGAGGCACTTCTGAAGGTCTCCCACTCGCATGATACCAAAACGTCTCTCCCAATACCGGTAACATGCCTTACTGGCATCATACCAGACTTAAACATTGCCCATTGGCCCAATAAGGGAATAGTCAATATATCTGACCTAATGATAGGCCCAAGCGGGAAAACGTTTAGATCACTCCAGGTGGAGTTTGGCTTGGGAGAGGCTGACTACTTCACTTTCTTACGTTTGAACCATTTCTTTAGGACTGGTCCGTCTCTCTCGATCCAACTCCCATGGAAAATCGTACTTTACTTGTCCAAACAATTCACTAAGATAAAAGGAATATCCCTATTTTACAATGTTTTGAACAACAAACTAGTGTTTGTAAAATCTTCCAATATAGTAGCATGGGAGGGAGACATGGGAGCCTCATATACATCAGATCAATGGCAGAGAGCTATCCGCATCTCCAACTCCTCCACCAGGAGCATCAATCTTTGGGAGCTAAATCAGAAAATAGTGTTAAGATGGTACTTGACCCCGTATAGGATATCTAAATTCAGCCCACAGGCTTCTCCTCTATGCTGGAGAGGATGTGGGCTGGTGGGAACTTTGTTCCATATATTGTGGGAATGCCCAGTCATTCGCCCGGTTTGGGAGGAGGTCTTCTTCCTGGCTGCCCAGGTGACAGGGGAGGAGGTGCCGCTGTCCCCGGGACTAGCGGTCCTTTCACTGGGATTGGAATTCATCCCAAAAACCAATAGAGCAGTTGTATCCCATATTCTAATGAGTACTAGATTGGCAATTACTCGCCACTGGAGGGACCACACAGCTCCCACAATGCGGGAGATAATCACAATTACCAGTACACACATTGATTACGAACGGATGTTCGCAGCATCCCAAGGCAGGGCTAGGGAAGCTCACGGGCGATGGAGGGCGTGGACTGAGTGGTTCTCCGAGATATAAGGCTGATATTGTTTAAGTTCTAACCATAAACCTTAATAAATGCAAGATACTAGGGCTGATTGTGGATCCACATTTCAAAAGTTCAGTACTTAAGGTTTACCCTTACTCTTTTCCTTTTCCATTCTTCTCCTTGTCTGTCTTTTTCCTTTTTTTTTTTTTTTCTTTCCCCCTCCCTTCTGCGTTCCTCTTCTTTCTCCTCCACCGACTTTCACGGCTCCCCTGGGGGGCAACCCTCTACATGCATTCTGTGGGAGGCCTGACGCATCTATTATTGTTGGATGTGGGGGGCTCGGGGGCCTTGTGTGGGGGGCGGGGCGGGCTGGGCCGGGGGGGGGGGCCCTTGGCGGGCGCAGCTGGATCCCATTGGGGGGTCCGCCGGGGGTCGCCGCCCGGCGTTGTCCGCCTGGCCTTCCGGGCGATGGCTCCATGGGGGATTCATGGACGGAGTTATGCATTATGGCTATTGTATGACTGTTTTGTGACTATTTTATGACTATTTAGTGAAAATTATAGTAGTATCGTCCGATATGTTCCAGCACTACGTGGAAAATTCTTTCTCCTTTTACCTTCTTGTCTTTTATGTTCTACTGCTTTCAACTTATGTTGTTCAATGCACACATATCTGTGAAAATGTTACCAATAAAAACTTATTGAATCTAAAAACTGACTGATAACTAGTGTTTTTAATTGCTATTTTATTTTATTTTAAATAGGATCTTCTCTCTTTATTTCTTCTAGATTATAACTTTAAGCTTGGAGGTGATCCGAGTGCATTAACCACTTAAGACCCGGACCATTATGCAGGTTAAGGATCTTGCCCCTTTTTGCGATTCGGCACTGCGCCGCTTTAACTGACAATTGCGCGGTCATGCGACGTAGCTCCCAAACAAAATTGGCGTCCTTTTTTTCCCACAAATAGAGCTTTCTTTTGATGGTATTTGATCACCTCTGTGGTTTTTATTTTTTGTGCTCTAAACAAAAATATAGCGTCAATTTTGAAAAAAATTCAATATTTTTTACTTTTTGCTATAATAAATATTCCCCAAAAATATATAAAAAAGTTTAGGCCAATACGTATTCTTCTACATATTTTTGGTAAAATCGCAATAAGCGTTTATCGATTGGTTTGCGCAAAATTTATTGCGTTTACAAAATAGGGAATAGTTTTATTGCATTTTTATTAATATTTTTTTTTTTACTTCTAATGGCGGCGATCAGTGATTTTTTCATGACTGAGACATGGCGGACACATCGGACAATTTTGACACATTTTTGGGACCATTGTCATTTTCACAGCAAAAAGTGCTATAAAAATGCACTGTTTACTGTGAAAATGACAATTGCAGTTAAGGAGTTAACCACTAGGGGGCACTGTAGGGGTTAAGTGTGACCTTATATGTGTTTCTAACTGTAGGGGGACGGGGCTGGACGTGTGACGTCATTGATCGTCTTTTCCTATATCAGGGAACAGACGATCAATGACACTGCCACAGTGAAGAACAGGGAAGGTGTTTTTGCACACACCTTTCTCCGTTCTTCAGCTTCGGTGACCGATTGCGGGACACTGGCGGTGATCGGGTACCGCGGGCGTGGTCACAGAGCTTAGGACCGGGTCACGAGCGCGCCGGCGGCGAGCTCGCGACCCCACGGCTGGGCTTGAAGAGACACGTACAGGTACGTGATTCTGCCCAGCCGTGCATTTCTGCCGACGTATATCGGCGTGAAGGGGTCCTCAAGTGGTTAAGCAGTTGTTGCTGACAGTCTTTCTAAGGGCTTGTTTTTGTTGCATTGCTTAAAAGGAAAGAAAAATGGATGTAAGAAATGTGTGCACCTAAAAATCACCTCACATCGCATCGCGTTCACCACATTCCCCTTTTCCAATTGATAAAATGAAAATTATGCATACACTGATTAGAAAGAGTGATAGCTCTTGTGGGGAGGAGCCAAGACAGCCATCGAAGGAACCCAAAAAGATGAAGATCGGGACCACTCTGTGCAAAACGAGCTGCACAGTGGAGGTAAGTATGAGACGTTTGTTATTTAAAAAAAAAAAAAAAAACCTTTACAACCCCTTAAAAGAATAAAATGAAAAATTATAAAACTATTTATAAATTGTTCACAAATTAGTAAACTATTCAGTAGCTACTTAGGCACCTTTAGAAACACAAACAAAAAGTGCATAGGTTTTGGTGCAAAATCTTTGATTACATAGATTAAAAGCCAATAAAATGGACACTCACAAACATGAGTAGATACAGGCATGTAATCCAATAATGCCTCTCCTCGGCATGGCATGTCTCATGTGTGCATCTGACACAGTATGGAGCTGAAGCAGCTAGATCCATGTGAAGCTACTGCCACATTATACGTTAACAGGAGACTCAGGCGCCTTATGGTTGTGAGTGTATCTATTTTATTGTCTTTTCATTTATGTAATAAAAGGTTTTGCACCAAAGCCTGTGCGCTCTCTTCTTTGTGTTTCTACAGTCTTTAGTAACAAACACAAAAAGTTGCGCAAATACAAATTGTGAACATATATGTGTGAAAAAACCCTAAAACATTATTGATGTAAATCTATAAAAATCGTGATGAAAATGTATAAATACTCAAAGTCTGCTTCCTGCAAGCTGAGAAAATCTGTCTGACCAGTGTACTTTGGCAGGCTGTGAAACAGAGGGCTGCAGATAAACAGCAGCTTATGTGAGAGAATTTTCTTTATCACTGTGGTCATTCTGGTCAGCTGTTAAAGTGGATGTAAACCCACTCTCATCCTTTCTAAACTACTGCCATAGTGCTGATCTATAAGGATATACATGCCTCCTGCATGTATCCTCACCTGTCAAATGTCTCCCCTCCGTCTGTTATGAGAACTGAAAAACTGCAGATTATGTGGGTGGGTCTGTTGTCTGGAGCTCTGTGGGTGGCTTTGTGATATCAGTAGACTCCCCTCCCTCCTCTACACTCCCCTTGTCAACATGAATTTTTTCCAACATGTACTGTATTCCTTACACTAAATTCTGCTATGATCCCCAACATCCAGTCAAAATGCAGAAAAGTAACCACATGACTTCAGAAAAGGAGTGGGGGTGGGAATTAAAAAATAATGCCTGTCTCCAGGCTAGTGCATGAGATATGTAAATAACCTGTCAGTCACAGCAAGGGGGCGGAACGGACTAAGGTTTTTCTCTGTAAGTCTGTTTTATTTCACTGAACAATAAAAGAGGATTGCTCAGAGCTATATTAACTCTGTGTGGCAAGACTGGGCACAGATGATAGAAAATCTTATACTGTACATTGTGACATCAAAAAAATAAAATAAAAAATGTGGGTTTACATCCACTTTAATAGTATAAGAAATCTGGTACATCTACCAGTCTATTACTCCTTGTGGTGTGCTCTGGTGAATAAGATGACATCCACCTCTGCCGGCCTAGTGTAAAAATGTTTGGCAAGGCAGTAAACAGACAGCTTCATTCTCTCCATCTGGCTTTTCTATCTTACTGTTTTGCAGCTGTTTGAGCCTCAGCTGAACCTTTCAGTCCTTTAATTGTCTTATTGACTGTAATTGAAACATTCCTTTCACTTTTTTTAATCCTCCATTGTAGAATATATATATATTTTTTTTTATTTCAACACTGGATAAATCATTTTTTCTTGATGTCTTCACCAACCAAATCTATTCATTGTGCTGCTTTACAATTATTTTGAATGTGTAATTAAAATTAGGAGGAAATGGATGCATTAAGAGTCAAAAGAAATGGTTGATATGCACCCTTGAGGAGGAAAAGGGCAGACTAGGAGTAAAAAAGGGGGACAATATGCATTTATGAGTAGAAGCTAGGGCTACATTTGACAAACTTGTAGGCAAGTGGCTGCTCTGCATCTAGGAGGATTAAAAGAGCCACTTCACTACCTCCTGTGCTCTTCACCACTAGTGAGGTGGAAAAACAACCCAGATCTCCAGAGCCTCCCCACACTGCCTCTCTGATAAATTGTGACCAAAAAAGAAAAGAGTGGGAAAGGGTCATCGGCCTATAGCTTTAATGCTTAACTTTTTGCTACTGCCTATCATTCCTTCTTACAGTAGAATTTCTCCCACTCCATCTGCTGACGCCCACATTTCCACCTGCATTATGTAAGATCAGGCAGGCTTATTTTTTTTTATTTTTTTTGCATATGGACAAGGTAATGTGTAAGCCCAGTACCATCTTAGTTTGTTAAGAGAGTATCCTGTCTGCATTTGCCTTACAAGGGCAAAGATGGCCTTACAATTAAAAAAAATTATAAATGTAAATATTTTTTTTTATAAATTCTAAAAATGTAAATAAAAACATGTGTAAACTTTAACCACTTCCTTACTGGGCACTTAAACCCCCTTCCTGCCCAGAGGACTTTTTGCGTTTCGGCACTGCGCCGCTTTAACTGACAATTGCGCGGTCGTGCGACATGGCTCCCAAACAAAATTGACGTTCTTTTTTTTTCCCACAAATAGAGCTTTCTTTTGGTGGTATTTGATCACCTCTGCGGTTTTTTTTTTTTGCGCTATAAACAAAAATAGAGCGACAATTTTGAAAAAAAATAAAAAAATTTTTACTTGTTGCTATAATAAATAGCTCAATTTTTTTTTTTATCCTCAGTCTAGGCTGATACGTATTCTACATATTTTTAGTAAAAAAAAAATCGCAATAAGCGACTGGTTTGCGCAAAAGTTATAGCGCCTACAAAATAAGGGACAGAATTATTATTATTTTTTTACTAGTAATGGCGGCGATCTGCGATTTTTATTGCGACTGCGACATTATGGCGGACACATCGGACACTTTTGACACATTTTTGGCACCATTCACATTTATACTGCGATCAGTGCTATAAATATGCACTAATTACTGTATAAATGTGACTGGCAGGGAAAGGTTTAACACTAGGGGGTGAGGAAGGGGTTAAATGTATTTCCTATATAGTGTTCTAACTGTGGGGGAAGGGGGGTGACTGGGGGAGGTGACCGATCTGTGTCCCTATGTACAAGAGACACAGATCGGTCTCCTCTCTCCCTGACAGCACGCTGTCATTGTGAGAGCCGGCAATGAGAAATGATCTTATATGTTTACATATGAGATCATCTCTCATTGGCCGCACAGATCGCCTAGCAAATGGCCACTCCGATTGGCCGTTCACAGCGATCTGTGATTGGCTGTGTCCAAGGGACACGGCCAGCACAGAAGTTCCCCGCTGCGTGCTCGGGAGCGTGCGCGGGGAACGCGGAAAGGGGCGGACGTGAAAACACGGCGCCCCAGAGAAGTAGAACCACCCTGCGGCCGTATATAGTCGTACAGCCGTCGGGAAGTGGGTAACTACCAGCCATAAACACAAAATACACATTCTTCAGGGGCATGGCCTGGCATGCAGCATGGATGGCTGCACATTAGTGGGGCTCTGACAGCCTCACAGCTCCCAGCCTGATTTCCTGTTTAGTAGTAGCAATATTATGGGCAAACTGACCCAACATATCTCCCTTCCTTGCTCTCATCGCTCCTTGGCTCATTTCTTGGCCAGAAACATATTGGATCTCTTCAAAAACTCAACCTCCCTCCTGGGACAGTGTGGCTGGAGGCAAGACGGTGCTGGGCTGGAGAGAAGAGGAACATAGGAAGGATTTCAGTCTGCATCAGAGAACATGGTAAGAGAGGCACTGCATACTGGTCAACCTCTTACATATGCTGACATGACCAACATCACAGCATATATAAAATCTACATTTTCTGCAGCCATCACAGACCTCAAAGTGGACTTACTAGTTCTTACTGAGCAATTAGCCTTTGCAGAACCAGCAGGAAAGCACAGGGAGAAAGTAATTAGGAGACTGGAAAAGGTTACTGCCACACATTCTCTTCATTTCATTGAAATGAACAGGGACCTTGAGGACCTCGATAATAGATGACAGAGAACTCAGATAAAGGTTGAGGGGATCCTGTTAAAGGAGACCAAATTACATCTGCTTTACAGAAAATATTAAATGATGTTCTGGAAAGACCTGCTGAAACAGAGGTTGAGTTTGTGCAAGCCCACAGGGCTCCGAGAGCATGTGGCCCATATACCGCACATCTGAGAGATATTATTCGCTGCCTGCAAAATTTCACATTGAAGGAAGACATCTTGCGTAAAGCAAGACAGAATGAGCCGATTTTAATGGAGAAACTATCACTCGTTTCCAAGATCTATCCCAAATCACATTGAAAACTTGCAGGGCATTACACCCCTTGCTGGAGAGACTGAGGGAAAAGGGTCTAACTTATCATTGGTAGTTTCTATTTGCTCTTAGTGTCACACTCCAGATGGCTTACCGGATTTTTGTGACTCTCTGCAATTGGGACCTCTAGAGCTCCCACACGTGGTATCAAGAATTCAAACTCCCACTCTTAGAAAAGAGCCCACAATGCTCCCCCTTCTCTTCTCCTGACAAGCATCAATTCAAGAAAATCAAACTCACTGGGTTGAGCTCTGAAACCCCCACTCCCCAATCTAAGCCTCCCAGAGTTACTGAGGAGACGTGATCATTTTCTAACTGTGCTAGAATTGAGTTTTGAACTTTTCCTACATGTCTCTTTGGAAGGAAAGATCTGGAAGGTTAAAGACTTTTGTCAAGGTTTTTTTTTTTTGCTGGTACTAACTGACATTTCCAGGCACTTACTCTTACCTTTATGTCTGAGGGCCAAAATCCCATTAAAGTGGGCGTTTGAGGTTTCATGTGGCTGATGCTTTATAGTTTGAATTCAGTTTTGCAGACATTATATACAAAATTTTTACTTTCAATAAACGACTAATCTTTGTATGACATTTCGGTTCTGCTTGGTAAATTAATTTGGGCTCCAGGGAGCTGGACTACTCCTACATATTGCCATGGCTGCTTGCTTTTTTCCAGCCCTGGATTCCGTTTCTATCTACCATTTTTCATTATGTTTAAGACTGCGCAAACTGATTTGAGGTCTGTATTTGGAGGGTATGTGCTGGGGGTCTGTTTCTTATGGTGGATGTGAACATCAGTCTTAATTAGACATAGTAGTCCATAGTCCCAGGGATGACATCTAAACTGTTTTCAAGTACTCCTGTTCATAGCTGTGAGGTTTTATCCACCGTTTAGTGTGTTTATGCATATTTTACCTTTTTTTCTCTATGGTTATTTGCAGGTGTTGCTTGGTTAGGTCCACACCTTCTACTACCTCCACCAAGTGACTATCTATCAAATTATTTTGTTGTTTCGAGTTTTTCACTATTTCAGAATTCTTTGAGGTAGTGTTTACTATTTGAAGGTTCCTAAATTAGGATCCTAAATTTACCCAAAATATTTCTAGTATAATGGCGCGTAAATACGATCATTTTTCGGCATGAGAAAAAACAACGTTTTTCGGCATGTAGAAAAAATAACGTTTTTCCAACTTCATCATTAAAACGACGTTGCCCACACACCATTGTTTTAAAAAAATGCTCTAGCAAAGCGCGGTGACGTACAACACGTACGACGGCACTATAAAGGGGAAGTTACATGCGGATGACGCCACCCTTGGGGCTGCTTTAACTGATTCCGTGTTAGTAAAAGACGATTCGCGCTTTTCTGTCTGTTACAGCGTGATGAATGTGCTTACTCCATTATGAACGGTAGTTTTACCAGAACGAGCGCTCCAGTCTCATAACTTGCTTCTGAGCATGCGCGGGTTTTTAACGTCATTTTAGCCCAAACATGATCATTTTTTACAATCTGAAAAACGTCGCTAAAAAAATGCAGCATGTTTTAAAAAAAATGTTGTAGTTTTTCAGAACCCGAAAAATGATGTGAAGCCCACACACGATCATTTTAAATGACATTTTTTTTAAACAACGCTTTTATCATGCCGAAAAATGATCGTGTGTATGCGGCATTAGAAATATGGAAGGGAAACTCAACACTATGGAGAAAACCCACAATGCTTTAATGATTTTTACACTAAATTGTGAAACTTACCACCACAACACAAACCTTCAAGTACGCATGGTGATAGGATGCAAATTATAAATTACTTCCTTACTCAAAGTGCTTTACCCACTCTGATTAAAACTTCTATTGATAATATTGAGAGACCTATTGATGTGACTGAACTCATGTGCACTATTAAAGACCTTAAGCCTGGCAGGAGCCCTGGTCCAGATGGGTTCTCCTATATATACTATAAAACCTTCGGGGGTCTCCTAACAGTGCCTTTCTTAATCACTTAAGGACAGCCTCCTGCAGATATACATCAGCAGAATGGCACGGCTGGGCACAGGCACATACCTTTAAGTGCCCAGCCGTGGGTCGCGCGCCCCGTGACCCGGTCCAAAGCTCCGTGACCGCGGCCGCGGGACCCGCGGACCCGATCGCCGCCGTTGTCCCGCGATCGGTCCTCCGGAGCTGAAGAACGAGGAGAGGTGTGTGTAAACACACCTTCCCCGTTCTTCACAGTGGCAGCTTCATTGATCGTGTGTTCCCTGATATAGGGAAACACGATCAATGACGTCACACGTCCAGCCCTGCCCCCCTACAGTTAGAAGAACATATGAGGTCACACATAACCCCTACAGCGCCCCCTAGTGGTTTACACCAAAACTGCAATTGGCATTGTCACAGTAAACAATGCATTTTTATAGCATTTTTTGCTGTGAAAATGACAATGGTCCCAAAAATGGGTCAAAATTGTCCGATGTGTCCGCCATAATGTCGCAGTCATGAAAAAAATCGCTGATCGCCACCATTAGTAGTAAACAAATATATATATAAAAATACAATAAAACTATCTCCTATTTTGTAAACGCTATAAATTTTGCGCAAACCAATCGATAAACGCTTATTGTGATTTGTTTTACCAAAAATAGGTAGAAGAATACGTATCGGCCTAAACTGAGGAAAACATTTGTTTTTTTATATATATTTTTGGGGGATATTTATTATAGCAAAAAGGAAAAAATATTGAATTTTTTTCAAAATTATAGCTCTATTTTTGTTTATAGCGCAAAAAATAAAAACTGCAGAGGTGATTAAATACCACCAAAAGAAAGCTCTATAAAAAAGAACGCCAATTTTTTTTGGGAGCCACATCGCACGACCGCGCAATTGTCAGTTAAAGCGACGCAGTGCTGAATCGCAAAAACTGGCCAGGTTCTTTACCTGCATAAATGTCCAGGTCTTAAGTTGTTAAAAGCGTTTCAATTCTCTAGCCAACCAACAGGATATACCCCTTCCTGTCAGCCCATTTTACTGTCTTGCCTAAGCTAAACAAGGATCCCAATGAATGTTCCAGTTATAGGCAAATTTCCATGCTAACTTTAGATGTGAAGCTGCTGGAATAAAATATTAGCCAATCACCTAAGGCTTTTGCTATATGAGATAACTGATCAATCAAACTTTATGCCCAGCAGGGAAGCAAAAGACAATGTCACCAAGGCCCTTACCTTAATCTGCTCCGCCCACATGCAAAAGGGTGGGCGGAGCAGGGCCTAATCCAGTCCACGAATGCGGAAAAGGCCTTTGACCATGTAGCTTAGGATTACATGTTGGAAACTTGTAGATTCATAGGCCTGGGCTCTTATATGATGGCCTCAATATCTACTCTTTACAGAAATCCCACTGTTAAGCTGAGATTAATAGATCCTTGTCTGAGGAGGTAATTATTTAAAAGGGCACCAGGCAAGGATGCTCACTGTCACCTCTTCTGTTTATTCTATCATTAGAAACATTCATTAGGACAGTTAATGATAATAGATCCATCACATGGTTTCCCGATGCTGGCACTGAATTTAAAATTGCACAGCAAGAAAGATGTAGCCGGCAATTCTGGAATGCCATGAAAATCTTTATTTGCTACATGAAGGGCAAGATTAAAAACAGTGTGTGTCGGCATACAGCCTTGTTCACAAAATATTCACAAAGTGAATGACAGAACATTTATACTACATACCTCCTATGTGGAAGAGAAGTGTCAATAAAACAATTATTCAAATGAGATTTAGGCTTACAAAACTATGAAAACATTCAGGATATCAAAAAGACATCTTGCATAGCAATAGATTTGTGCAAGCTGGTATCTAGATTGATGCTGTGCCCTACAACAAAAAGAAAGTACTTCAATAATAAAATCAACGAGGGTGAAGCAGAAGGTATAAAACATCCAGTGCAACCAATAATTTATATTATTTGTTTTATTTTAGAAATTAATCCAAACCCCACCTGGAATTCATACCTGCAGGGGTTCTAGTACCGAGAGCGAATATCCACCAGACCTCTCTATCAAGTAGTCTATGGCGGAGATCACCTCCCCGGGAAGTTTACTAACCCTTTCCAAACCACTACACTTTGTCATCTAGCCTTTTTCAATGTGGTGGTATCAGACATACATAGTTAACCACTCATGGCTTTTCCGCTGTGCCCTGCAAACCTGCAAACATGCACAGTAGGAATAACAAGACCATGGTCTCTCGATATACTGGCAGAGAATACATCATTAATTGTGGCACAAAGAATGTTGTGTATGTTGAGGAATGCACAGAATGCAAACATCAATATGTAGGATGCACCTCCAGATCCCTTAGTCCCCGTACACACGATAGAATCCATCCGCAGATAAATCCCAGCAAATGGGTTTCTGCGGATAGATCCTATGGTGTGTACACGCCAGCGGATCTTTTTCCGCGGATAAATCTCCCCTGGGATGGATTCCAGCAGATCCGATATTTGCTGACATGCACAACAAATCCATCTGCTGGAATCCATCCCAACGGATGGATCCGCTCGTCTGTACAGACTCACCGGATCCATCCGTCCAAAGGGATTCCCCGCACGCGTCGTAATGATTTGACGCATGCGTGGAATTCCTTATATGACAGCGTCGCGCCCGTCGCCGCGTCATAATCGCCAGAGGATTTCCGCGCGGATTTCAATGCGATGGTGTGTACACTCCATCGCATAGAAATCTGCGGAAATCTTTGAGAGGATTTATCCGTGGAAACGGTCCACTAGACCGTATCCGCGGATAAATTTTCTCGTGTGTATGGGGCCTAAGGGTCAGGATGAGTAAACACTATAATGATGCAGCTTATTCTAATGACAGGAATCTTTTAAATGTTTTGAAACTATTTAAACATATGCATGCTGGAAATATAGAATATTTTATATTAAAGTGGTTGTTACCTACTTCTAATAAATTGTATTATCCACTCTGTATCATAATAACATGTGTCCCTGTTCCTATGTAATGTACCTGTACAAGCTGCGCTCAGCTGACTTGTCAGCTCCCTTGTTTCTCCGACTCACAACTGCAGTGGGCAGAGCCCAAGCTGTCCTGCTGACGTCAGCCAGGGAAGGGGGGGAGAGAAGAGAGAGAGCGCGCCGACAATCAGCTGAGCGGCAGGAGCCATGCTTATACAGGTACAGATCGGCTGATTTTTTACATTACACAGGGACACATGTTATTATGATACAGAGTGGATAATACAATTTATTAGCAGATATGAGAGGACCATGAGCAGGGGGGCCAGTGCAGGTATGAGCAGGGAGGGGAGGGAGGAGACACAACACAAGAGAGCTCAGCAGCCATGATTATCGTGGTCAGTTTACAGAGGGGAGGAGCGGGGGAAGAGGACAGAGGCGACACAACACAGGAGAGCTGCAGATAGCAGGCTGCGGATGATGGAAGCACGCAAACAGACCACAATGTCATGAGCCATGATTATTGTGGTCAGTTTGCAGAGGGGAGGGTATAGCCAGGCAGGATCAGCCAGGTATTACAGGTGTTACAGGATGCCAAATGACACAGCACAAGCACTGTATAACATGCTTTAAAGCAGTGGTTCTCAGACTTCTAGTTCCGTTGCCCCTTATTAACATTTCCCAAGTTGTGGGGACCTCTAACAGTAAAATTTATTTTCATAGCTTGGGTTGTCAGCACCCAAGGCAAGACAAGTAATTTGCACCCCTAACGCACAGACATTTAGCACTCCCTGAGTCCCTTCCACTCGTACAGTGTTAAAATCTCTTATGGTACATTTTAGGATGTACCACTTTCTTTTTGTTCTCTTTTCTTTCCCTTTTATCTCTCTCGATCCTAATTTCTTGTCCCCCATCCCTCTCTCCAGCTGTCTTTCTTGTTCTTTCTCTTATTCTTTCTCTCCCTTTTTCTTTGTTCCTCCCCTCTTTTTTCCTCTCTCTTCCATGTATTCTCTATTTTTATTCCTTCTCTTATGGCTAGTACACACGATCGGGGTTTCCCTTCGGGAAAACTGCCGTGTTTTCCTTTGGCTGGGAAAACTGGCTGTGTGGATGCTCCTTAGCAGTTTTCCCGACAGGAAAACTGTGGTTTAAAAAATGAGAACATGTTCTCTTTTTTCTCACGGTGAATCGCAGCGTTTTTTCCCCCGCAGTTTGCCTATGGGAAACACTGCGATGCAGCATACACACAGCCGGTTTTCCCGACCAAAGCTCTCCTGGCAATTTTCCTGTCGGGAAAACCGGCCATGTGTACAGGGGAAAAGGGACCAAGACGGTTCTCGGTTTTCCCGGCGGTCTTTTGACCATCGGGAAAACTAATCGTGTGTACTAGGCATAACTCCTTGGTGGGGGGGTGGGTAATGGAACATCGCAGGATTTGGTGACCCCTGGCAAATCATCATTTGACCCCCGAGGGGGTACCGACCCCCAGCTTGAGAACCACTGCTTTAAAGGAACCAGATCATTTTTTTTGGTAGGGGTGGGGGGGGGGTTAACAAACGCTTTAAGTAGTGTGGAAATAAAACATAAAACAAATAAATAAAGTATTGATTGCACTGGATGCTTTATACCTGCTTCTTCACCCGTATTGCTTTTAATAATGAAGTGCTTTTTGTTGTAGGGCACAACATCAATCTAGATACCAGCTGGCACAAGTCTATTGTTATGCATGGTGTCTTTTTGATATGCTGAATGTTTTTATAGTATTGTAAGCCCACATCTGATATGAAGAGAATCCAGTGCCACTTTTTTCTTGTATCTGCCAGTTTTTGATTTTATTTGAATAATAGTTTCATTGACACTGCTCTTCCCCATATGTGGTAGGTAGTATAAATGTTCCGTCATTCTCTTTGTGAATATGCTGTGAACAAGGCTGTATGCCGAAGCACATCAGCTGTTTTTAATCTTGACCTTCATGTAGTAAATAAAGATTTTCATGGGATTCTGAAATTGTTGGCTACATCTTTCTTGTAGTTTTGCGTATTCAAAGGCTATTCAGCCAGAGCACCCAGTGAAGGACTCCACTCTTAATCTGAGGTGTGTTTCCTGTTGTGAGCGCTGATGATGTATTGTTTTTGCTGACAAACCGTTACATTACGGTCCCCAAATTGCCACAGGCTTTCTCTTTATATGGCTATGTTTCCTAAATCTCTCCCTACTGATAGAGATACTTATCGCGGTATGTGTTAATTGTCCCTTTAAGTGGGAGCCATCAAATATTTAGGTATTTGGCTGACACCTCCCCTGCCAGCCCTTTTTGATCGCAACTTTGCACTGCTGCTTAGAACCATTAAAAACGATCTTAAGTCATGACATCTTAAATATTTTTCTTGGTTTGGACACGCTGAGATTATTAAGATGACGCACTGCTGAAAATATTGTATCTGATGCATACGCTATCTATTGGAAAGGGAAAGAGAATGCGGCGCTTACTAAGGGCCAGATTCACAGAAGAGATACAACGGCGTATCTCCTGATATGCCATCGTATCTCTGTGTTACGGCCGTCCTAACTATGCGACTGATTCATAGAATCAGTTACGCATAGCTAGCCCTAAGATCCGACAGGTGTAATTGAATTACACTGTCGGATCTTAAGGATGCAATTCTAGGCCGGCCGCTAGGTGGCGAGGCCATTGCGGTCGGCGTAGAATATGCAAATGACTAGTTACGGCGATCCCCGAACGTCCGTGCTGCCCGTCGATCTAACTTTACGTTGTTTCCGTCGAGTTACGCCGCGTAAAATTAGGGCTGAGCCCTAGTTGTTTTAAGCCATGTTAAGTATGGCCGTCGTCCCCGCGTCGAAATTTAAAAAACACGTCGTTTGCGTAAGTCGTCCGTGAATGGCACTGGACGCCATTTATGTTAACGTCTAAACAAATGACGTCCATGCAATGTCATTTAGCGCAATTCACGAAGGGTAATTTATCCGACGGAGCATATGCAGTACGTTCGGCGCGGGAACGCGCCTAATTTAAATGGTGCCCGCCCCATTTGAATTGGGCGGGCTTGCGCCGAGCGCATTAACGTTACACCGCCGCAAGTTTACAGGTAAGAGTTTTGAGAATCAGGCACTTACGCTGTAAACCTGCGGCGGTGTAACGTAAATCAGATATGTTACGCTGCCGTGGAGCAACGTAATTGTATCTGAATCTGGCCCTAAGTCTCCAGAAATAAACTAATTAAAAATCCAAATAAGAAAAATAAATCGCTGCAAATACAGTATTAATGAATAACGTGGTAAGTAATCCTGTGTAAATATGCAATATAGTGCAATAGTGATAAAAACAATCTGTGCCCAATTCTTCATGCAACAAGATGCAAAAATAACAGCTGTGCAAATAAATATGCAAATATCAATTGTGCAAACAAGCAATAGTGCAAACAAATGTGCAAGTAACAGTTCAAAGTTTCCAGACACAGGAAATGTGCAAAAAAAATCTCTGTGCTGGGTAAATATTCTGAATCAAATAATAAAGCAATCTCATGTAAAGTGCATAAAGTCCAAGTGCAAATGCTGAATCCAATTTATAATGAAATTTCATCAGATGCAAAGTGCATGTGCCTCCATCCAGTGGGGGTGCCCATGTTTCCCCCAGCCTCTCACCTCATATGGCTCATAAATAAGCCTCTTTAGTAAATCCACACTGGCCAAGCAGTCACTGGCAGATTGATTCCCTGCTCGTTCAAATACAGTCAGATTCCCTGGATATTCATGTTCAGTAACATATAAAAGGAAGAGGAGGGCTCCATGGTGCAGTAATTTTGATAAAACATTTTAATCATATAAATAAATGCACTTACAGTCAAGTAGAAACAAACAGCATAAATGAAAAAATTACGTCCGCGACCGAAAGTGACGTCACCACGGCTCTGTTTTTCTCTGACGCGTTGTGTCACTGTCCACGTGACTTTCTCAAAGGGTGGACACCGCGCAATCACGACAGTGTGAAACACTCAGAGGCAGTGCTCAGTACATGTACGTTGGGCGGTCGGCAACAGGTTAATTAAATTCTATAACATGATATATTGTCTAATGTAAAAGAATAAACTTGCCTTAGAAAACGTAGAAAGAAAATTTTAATATTTTTTCCTAAATACATTCATATTAAGTTTTACATTTTAATAAAAAGTAATTTATTTAAATATAGACCACAATATAAAATGATGCACTTAGACTAAGGCTGGTCATAGATGTTTGAGAACATTTGGATGTGCATACAAGATTTATTAGTCTCTTGTGGTTATCTATGCTCATTTCTACACTAGGCAGGAGCACTTCTTTTAAAACGTAAAGATTTCTATTTTTACATGGTAATTCTAAAACTAACACAGGAATATTCATGCTCTTAGGGTATTTAAACTCAGTCACTGCACATTATCTATGGAGGGAGCCATGGTTGTCACTAGGCCAGTCTACTGATCTGAACTTCTAACCCCTCCTCTACTCCTAATTTTCATTACATGGGAGGTAGAATTTTGTCGCGCACAGAAGGTAGCTGAAAAAAAAACCGGATAAGATTGTTTGATATATTAGTGCACATGAAGGTACAAATTCACTCAAATCTATGCAAGAAAAAACACTATTTTGTTGTACTAAAATTGTACTGCAAAAACAAAACTAATGCATGTACTACATATAAGAAGTAAATCGCAGTTTATACAATTTTTATTTTAAGGGTTTATATATTCAATGGTCAATGGAAGAGGGAGGGTAGGTAAACACAGGGGGCCAGATTCATGTAGATTTGCGGCGGCGTATCATATCCCGTTTACGTTACGCCGCCGCAAGTTTCCAGCATAAGTGCTTGATTCACAAAGCACTTGCGTGTAAACTTTCGGCGGCGTAGCGTAAAGCCGTCCGGCGCAAGCCCACCTAATTCAAATGGGGCGTGTACCATTTAAATTAGGCCCGTTCCCGCGCCGAAAGTTCTGCGCATGCTCCGTTTGGAAATTTCTCGCCGTGCTTTGCGTGAAATTACGGCGCCCCGACGTGTTTTTTGAACGGCAACGTGCGTAACGTACTTTCGTATTTCCGGACGTCTTACGCAAAAAAAAAAATGTTAATTCGATGCGGGAACGACGGCCATACTTTAACATGGATGGTGTCATTTTACACCATCTAAATAGCACACTTAACTTTGCGACGGGAAAAACTGACGTAAGAGAATGCGACGAACGTGCGTACCTTCGTGGATCGCCGTAAACAGCTAATTTGCATACCCGACGCTGGAAAAAGACGCAAACTCCACCCAGCGGCCGCCGGAGAATTACACCTACGATCCGAAGGCGCACAAAGCCGTACGCCTGTCGGATCTATGCCAAAAGCCGTCGTATCTTGGTTTGAGGATTCCAAATCAAGATACGACGCGGCAAATTTGAAAATACTCCGGTGTATCAGTAGATACGCCAGCGTATTTCTGCTATGAATCTGGCCCAGAAAGTCCCGGCCTCAGGGGAGGAAAACAATAACAAAAACATTTTTGTAAGCCTGCCCATCCTTTTATTTTTTCTTCTTTTTTTTTTTCCAGAGAGTACTCATTTGCACTGTTCTATAAATACTGGATTGTAACTTAATATAGTCAAAAACAGTTGGAATGAGAGACTATAATCTAATATCTATGCAAAGGTAGAATGCCAGAAATTCACTGATGCTAGCACACAAGTGACAGCAGACTTTGCAGAAGGTGACAATTTATTGCTATGGTTACAAATGGTACACACATTTTATGGGACCATGCATTTTGCTGCAAAGCCAGTGATCAGCCATGGGCTACTAATAGATTGTCTTGCTCATGTTATATTATGTGTGCAGTGCATCCCATAAATAACACATGTGCAGACCTTTGATAATACAAATTGTGGGTCCATGTGTTCAGTAAATGGTAAAATTCTATTTCTTTGAACTATTTGAGAGCTGAGTATTAGAAATATAATGCTGCTTTAAGTGAACAATTGCTCTATAGACAAGGTATAGAGAAATCAAAGAGTTTGAACAGTCTGTAATCTAGCTGTACAATCTGTCATTAGTTGAAGTCCACTATACGCCAAATAACAGAGAGTAGCTCCTGCTAAGATAATGGGTCTACTGTGCAAACATCCAAATAGTGCAAGCATTACATACTGTGCCATTTTATTGTATGCACAATTATCTTTTTCAGTAAAATGTCATGGCAGCAATGAATGCTTTCAATGCCTCGTATTTTTTTTTATTTTTTTCATTTCTTCCAGCTCTTTACGCATGCTATTTGTAGTAGCTTACTGGCGTTCCTCAATTACTCCCTCCATTACATATTATGCCACCTGTATTTCTGTCATATGTTTTATTATAGAAATACTAAAATTCAACAAAGCTTAAAATTATCTCAAAATATAAAACTGGTGCACAACTGAGCAGGTCAGATACAGATGATTTACAAATTGTGCTACAATGACAATCCATTCCACATCAGTTTAAAACATACACACGTAAATATTAAATATTTCCTAAATTATCCATATATTATGCAAGCAATGTAATGTGGCAAAAACGTTCCTTCATTATGCCTGGCTTAAATCATTTTAATCAGCGCTCAGCTCAGTAAAGGTTTCCACATTGCCAAATATAATTCAGACTTCTGCCACACTGAAATCTATTGTGCAAGTTAAATTAACACATCTTCAAAATGTTATGTTGAGTTAATCTGACCTTTGTACAGTACATGTTGGTATAGGAGTGAATTCTCTATACATGAAAGCAACTATTCAGGAACAAAAAAATGCTGTTGTAATTTAAGGGGTTGTAATTCTATGCATTAAGATAAATTCCTTCTGTGTGCAACAGCCCCCTCAGCCCCCCCCCTCCCACAATACTAACCTGGGCCCTATCTCTGTCCAGCAATGTCCATGAGTGTTTTAGCCATCCAAGACTCTCCCTCCTGATTAGTTGAGACACAGCAATGGTGCCATGGGCTCTCGCTACTGTCAATCAAAGTCAGTCATCCAATCAGGAGAGAGAGGGGCCATGGCTCCATGCCTGAATGAACACAGGGAGCGGTGACTCAGCTTGGGTGCCCTATAGCAAGCTGCTTGCTGTTGAGGCACTCAACAGCAGGGAGGGGCCAGGAGCACAGAGAAGGGAACTTAGAAGAGGAGGATCTGGGCTGCTCTGTGCAAATCCACTACAGGAGGTATTATTTGCATTTCATTTCATGTATGATGCTCATGTATTGCTGCCAAATATTGAGGGAGCAATTTTGAGGTGAGTGATTGTCCAATGTGCCACAGTGTGGAGGAACAATCTGCTTAATACAAACATTGTATATTCTCGTGTGGAGGTCACATATGCTCTGGTAAGCCTCACAGAGTACTCTATCTCAGCGGAGAACAGTTGGTGAGAGTGGAGTTACTGAGTTACCTTTCCACATAGTCTATTAAGTTCACTTTTTAGATGATTACTATTGTATGCGGGGTCTCCTATGGCTTCTACTAAATATATTAATCAGTTATACACTATGGGAAACATTATTTGCATTTTATTCCATGTGTGATACTGCTACTGAGCGCAGAGAGAGAGATCGGAAAAGATGAGCAATTACCCCATGTACCACGGTGCAGAGGAGCATCTTGCTTGAAGAAAAAGCTGTTTGTGACTTCTCATGTAGAGGTTGCATATGCGTTGGTAAGCCTCAGAGAGCTTTGTGTAGAGAACACGTTGAGAGTGGAATTATCAAGATGTCCTGCTTATACCGTTTTGAACTCAGCCTTCAGAGGACTATTGTTGTGCAAGGGGCTCACTTTTTAGAGGACCTTTTTGTGTTATTGAATACTGATCTTATATTTACAGTGGTCACTGAGCTGACTCTTCAGAGTGTTGGTTTCACCCTTCAGAGGGTTACTAGTTATAAATTTTACTATTGAGCTCGCTTTTCAGAGTGTTGTGTTTTTTATTTTATTTTTCATATTGCATATATAATGTATTGCATATTGTATTTGTATTCACAATGGTTATTGAGCTAACTCTTTAGAGTGTTGGTTCGCCCTTCTGGGTTCTATGAGTCATAATATTTACAGTTGTGCTCGCTTTACAGAGTGTTATTTCACTTTTCAAAGGACTTTTTTTTTTCTGTCACTTCAATTTTTGTATTGAGCGCTGGGTGTTTTGTAATAAATACCAACTAGGCATTTCACTGTTTTTGCAGATCTTGGCAGCACCATGTATTAGTTAAACAAGAAACTTAATACTGTATATAATTACAAAAAAATGTTTTCTTTAATTTGTATTTTTTTCATCTGTTTTCCAAAAAGAAGGAATATTACCGTTGGAAGATTTTCCCTCACTTTCAGTTCCAATGACAGTGACCACAAGGATAAATAAAGACGGTGAATCACACAAGCAGGGACAAGAACAGTAAAACAATTGAAACCAGACAAATTGGCTTTAGGGGTTCACAAATGCTTTTATATAAAAACAAAAAACAAAAAAAACATTGACAGCCAGGAAGAAAAGCCCTCTGTGTGCATAAATCTGAGAAAGGGAGATGGGGAGAGAGTGCATCTGTCTATGAGACCGGAGAATATGTGTATAGAAAGTCTATACTGTGGACAGACAGAGCCCAGAATTGTGACAGCCCTGAAACTATTGCATAGAAAAAGGTCTGTTTTTGTATTTGTTTACTGTATGAAGCTGAACCCACACAGGATAATAATTTAACTGAGGATGAACAGAAATGTGGGCTTAATTCATTTGGGCACACTTGATTGGGCCTGTGACTGCCCCCCCCCCCCCTTTCCATCTTAATTATATGTCTATTTCACCTATTATGGCATGCTCGTTCCACATGCTTGTAACATTAATCATTGGTGTACTGTTTCTTTAAGAATTTCACACACCTGGCTGTACAGGTATGGTCAGCCAATCAAAAAGAACAGAATCTGACAGAAGGTGTGGGGCATGTTATATAAGGGACCCAGCGCAGGTGTGTCTTCCTCTTGGGGTCATCACAGCAAGAGAGCTTTCCACCCTCCCACCTGTCGCAAGCACTTATTTGTGGTTTTGTCAACCTCAAATTTTGGGGGGGGGGGACTGGTTTATTTTTAAATATGTTGTTTGCATGAGTTTTTATAACTAAGCAACAAGATATTAATACTTTAAATTATTCTTTATTGATGAAATTTGATATATGGTATTTATTTGTGTTTATTATTTCATATGGTTGTCTTTGGGGAATTAAGGTCTGATACTGGGCATTCAGTGCAGCCTGCATTTCCCATGTAATTTCAAAATAAAGTCTGGAGGAAGGGTGAGATGGCTATATTTGGGGATCTGGCAAGTGACGAAAAAATTAAGATATGTGAGTAGAAACCTTGAAGAGTAACAAAGGTTTACAGGAAAAATTAAGAGAATGTATGAGGAGACATGTGTTAAAGATACAGGGGTGTAACCAGGGGAAAGAATGTAGAAAAGTGCCAGAGTTCAACAATGGGAAACAGGGGTAGGATGCTAAAAGGCCCATGACAATCTTCGGTATTCTCTAAACTAAATGGTGTTCACTGTCAATATATGGGTGTGGTTGAAGAGCACAAGACAATTTCATGTCCAAACTGACTATGAACTGCATTCACATTCGCTCTTAAAGTCAAAGTAAAGCCCACTTTTTAACCTGTACCTACAGGTAAGCCTGCTATATAATAAAGCTTACCTAGGTACAGTGAATATCTCCTAACCTTGCATTGTTTAGGAGATATAGGATGCAGCCAGTGATGTCATGGGTAAATGCGCTCTGAAGGGATGGCATACCTCTGCTGTACCTTCAGAGCTGCCATTCATACAGCCGGAGTCCTTAAACCTGGAAGGAAGACTGGGAAGATGGAAGAGCTGGGGAGCCATGACAGCGCTGCACTAAAAGGCTCTGTGTGCAGTTAACTCTGTTATAATGTGCTAGTATGCAGTACATATTAGCACATTATGGCATAACACTGCAGAAGGCCTAATTTTTTATTTTATTTATTCTTTAGACAGTTTACGACCGCTTTATGTGCCTCTTTTTCCAGAGTGAATAGCAAAGTAATGTAATTGATCCTTAAAGACTGTTTGTCTTGCTGTAAATGTTAAAATAAGTCACGATTACTTGTAGATGTATGTACTGTCCCCATAAGCAAATCAGGTGTTTTACAAAAACACAAATAACACTAAATCACTTCCAAAACTATACTATCTACCTGCTGGTAAATAATGAGTTTATGTGAAATCCCCATTAACAGTGGGAAGCATTTTTGTAATTATGATGAATATATTTCAGTTAGAGTAGCATCAGTGCAGGTGTGTAATACAGTATATCTTCTCATAAGACCTTGTTCTATAGGTGGGGATGTTTTAAGTTGCAAGGGGGAATATACTGTACGTGGGAAGGCTTTTCACAGACAGTTTGGTTTTTGATTTTGTTTACAGGTATCTAAACAATGGGGCCTAAACCTCTTTGTTGTACAAAGTATTCACTTCAAAGGATCCCTCATTTAGATATGTAATAAAGGTGCCCAGCCTGTCATGAATACTTAATTTCTCTGAAAAAGTTCATAAACTTGCAAACTTAAGTTTCCCTACCAAAAATTGTGCTAAGGATTCACATTAAAGGGGGGCTGACTTATGCAAAGTACATGGATTGAGAATTAACCAATCTTATAAAGGACAGGTACGATTTGAATAGAAGGAATAGAGATGCCCACCAATCAGAGCCACTCCATGCAAACCAATGAAGCATAGGCCTATTATAAAACACACTGTAGATAGATTGGGGGAGAAGTCTTTGAAACACCAGTTACCAGAATAGGGCCCTCACTACCGTAGTAGTTCCATGGTAATATATCTCTTGCACTTATATCTAAATGTTTGTCTTATATCTTTTCTTTCTCATTGTAAGTATTTAGGCCCCTTTCACATTGGGCAGTGGAGGTGCGGTGACGGTATAGCCGCGCTATTTGTAGCCGAAAAAGGGTTGATACCGCCCGCAATGCGCCTCTGCAGAGGCGCATTGCGGGCGGTATTACCGCGGTTTCCCATTGATTTCAATGGGAAGGCGCGATATAGGAGCGGTAAACACCGCGCTCCTATACCGCTCCAAAGATGCGGCTAGCAGGACTTTTGGAGCGGTCCTGCTTTCACATTGAAGCCTGCAGGGCATGATTTTTTCATGCGGTATAGCAGCGCTATTTTTAGCGCTGTACCGCATGAAAAACGCCTCAATGTGAAAGGGGCCTTAGTAATGTTAGAGCTTCTTTTATGTAACTAAATAGATTGTTTTTTGTTAGAAATTCATACTATTTACCAATACATTTCTGTTGTTGTGTTGAAGCTTTTACTTCTGGGTAAGAACTCTCATTTACCAAATCATATCAGGAACATATGAAATCTCATAATATATAGATTTGGTCAATACTGCTTTAACTTTTTTTTCTGCTTTTATTGATGCATAACATTGTACAATACTACACTGCTTAAATAAATGAATAAATATGTAACAAAGAAAACCATAGCTGTAAAATTATATATTTTTTTAATTAGATTTGACAATAAAAGAAAACATTTGAGCAGTTCCTCTAGATAAAATTATTTGTTTTAATTTATTTTATTAAAGTGTCCACATGGGAGGATTAGTCAGCTGATTTTTGAGACAGACACTATTCAATTCCTAATAGTCCTTAATCTAACAATAAAACATTAACTTGTATTTGAACATTTTAAATGAATCAACCTCTGCTGGTAAAAATAGCAAACCAATGACACAGAGAATATACACAGAGAAAGAAAAGACCTGTCATAGTGATCTCTGTTTTATATTTTCAGTTATTTAGATACAATAATAGTAATTTACAAGGAGGCAAATACACAATAAAACATTTATAATATATATATATATATATATATATATATATATATATATATATATATATATATATTTATTGGAGGTAAGCAAGCACAGAAACTAGTATAAGTCTGCCATATTGCTGTTTGCTTAGTAAACTACAGTATTTGTCCATACAAGTGTCTATTGAGTGTAAATGTCCTCTGCTGGTAAAAATAGCAAACCAATGACACAGAGAATATACACAGAGAAAGAAAAGACCTGTCATAGTGATCTCTGTTTTATATTTTCAGTTATTTAGATACAATAATAGTAATTTACAAGGAGGCAAATACACAATAAAACATTTATAATATATATATATATATATATATATATATATATATATATATATATATATATATATATATATATATTTATTGGAGGTAAGCAAGCACAGAAACTAGTATCAGTCTGCCATATTGCTGTTTGCTTAGTAAACTACAGTATTTGTCCATACAAGTGTCTATTGAGTGTAAATGTCCATGTGACCCGGGACATGTTGCTGGGTGCCAGAAGCTAAGTGGAAAACGGGAAAAACACTGCACTTGTGCTAACGAATACATCATGTGAACAGATCATAGAATTATAAAAATGGAAGCAATACAACAAAAATCAAAATTTGATTATTTGCCTTTTCTTCAGGAGAATTGATATTATAAACTCAGCACATGGTGTATAAAGTCCCTACCTACATGTTAGACAGGGGTGTATTTAGGTTTTATGCTGCCCTAGTCCTGACTAAACTTGTGCACCCCCTAATTTAAATAGGACCACCCATTCCTGTCAAGGCCACACCCTTTCTGTTTAACCACTTAAGCCCCGGACCAATATGCTGGCTAAAGACCCAAGGGGTTTTTACAGTTCGGGACTGCGTCGCTTTAACAGACAATTGCGCGGTCGTGCGACGTGGCTCCCAAACAAAATTGGCGTCCTTTTTTCCCCACAAATAGAGCTTTCTTTTGGTGGTATATGATCACCTCTGCGGTTTTTATTTTTTGCGCTATAAACAAAAATAGAGCGACAATTTTTAAAAAAATGCAATATTTTTTACTTTTTGCTGTAATAAATATCCCCCAAAAACATATATAATTTTTTTTTTCCTCAGTTTAGGCCGATACGTATTCTTCTACCTATTTTTGGTAAAAAAAATCGCAATAATCGTTTATCGGTTGGTTTGCGCAAAATTTATAGCGTTTACAAAATAGGGGATAGTTTTTTTGCATTTTTATTTTTTTTATTTTTTTTACTAGTAATGGCGGCGATCATCGATTTTTTTCGTGACTGCGACATTATGGCGGACACTTCGGACAATTTTGACACATTTTTGGGACCATTGTCATTTTCACAGCAAAAAATGCATTTAAATTGCATTCTTTATTGTGAAAATGACAGTTGCAGTTTGGGAGTTAAACACAGGGGGCGCTGTAACATTTAGGGATCACCTAGTGTGTGTTTACTAGTGTAGGGGGGTGTGGCTGTAGGACTGACACCATCGATCGAGTCTTCCCTATAAAAGGGATCACTCGATCGATGCGCCGCCACAGTGAAGCACGGGGAAGCCGTGTTTACACACGGCTCTCCCCGTTCTTCAGCTCCGGGGAGCGATCGCGACGGAGCGGCTAAAAACAAATAGCCGCGCCGTAGTCCCGGATCGCTCCCCGATCGCTCCCCGAGCGGACCCGACCTCCGCATGTACCGGGGGGGTCCCGATCGGACCCCCCACCCACGTCTAGCATGTACAGGTACGTGGTTGTGCCTGTCCGTGCCATTCTGCCAACGTAAATGTACATGAGGAGGTCGGGAACTGGTTAATACCCGCCCTGAAATATTCAAGTGGGATTTCCTCTCACTTCCTGTTTGGCTATGGGGCAGGAAGTGAACGGAAATCTCTGCAATGGGACAGGGATGGTAAAAAATAAACTGACAGGGGCTATAACCCTCCCTTACTCTATCCAAAATGAAAGAAAGAAGTGCATAGTTCTACTTTACGCACAAATTTCTGATAATTTTATGAAGATGACTAAGAAGATATAACCATGCCAATAGTGCAGCAGAAAATATATAGCACAATGAGGAAGGTTTGTGGTCCTGGATGATAGGAAAGTCAAAATAAGAAGTAGCTTCTGTTACACTAACAGTGTAGCGCAAGCTGGCAGGTACTCTTTCCGTGCTGCCCCCCTGCAAAGTGCTGCCCTAGGCCTGGGCCTTGTTGGCCTAGGCCAGGATACAGCATTGATGTTAGATGAGAAAGAATGTAAGAATATATAGATAGAAAATGTGTTTTGGGTTTGTTATAAGTCTAAGAAGTAACATGTGGCAAGGATTTGCCAATAATAAGCCTGAAAATGAAAAAAAAATTGAAGGAATGAAATGAATATCTGAGGAGAAATAAAATGTCTTTGCATACGGGAGAAGGAGTGAGAAAATATTAGTGCAAAGTGCCAGGCTGCATTATTCGATTAAAGGTCGAATTAGCCTTTTAAGGGGGACTGCAACTTTTTTTAATGTAGATGCAACTTCAAATTGGTAACAGACCCAAAGGTTTGGTATGGATTCCTTGGGGGACCTCATGCCTTGTTGTGCAGAATAGAGCAGGGTCCCCAAAAAAAGGGGTCATAAGCCCACAAGAGATGTTAGTAAAATCATATCCATATATTTAACTCAAAGTTGAAGTGTAAGTGAAGGCAGGAGGGGGGAGCTCCCCTGAGGGCAGACTCAGTCCAAGGGCGTACTCAAAGATCACAAGACCCACTGTTTAGTCAGTCTGCTGTAGAACCATTTGACCATTCAATTTGGGACTCCAGCACTACCCTTGAATTTTAGAAGAGATAGAATGATTGTTCAAAGCTTCTGATGAATCCAAATAAAATTAGAGAAAGCCATTTGTAAAGATTTAAAAAATCAGCTTAATATCCATTTTTAAAATGTTAAGTCTTCATAACTAGGAGTAAAGAGTATGGTCATATGACCTAAGATCATTGAGTGTCCACGTAAGAGAGGATTGTAATTCAAGACATAAATTTGGGATAGGTCAGTGGGGATATAAACCCCCAAGTATTTGATAGCTGAAGTACAACATTTTAAAAGGAAAATTATCTGGAAGATTTTCGACTTGCGACGAGGATAAGGAAACATTAGGGTTTGATTTAGTGGGATTAAACGTAAAGTTAATGTCCAGTACAATCCAAAACAATACAACTCCTGCAACAAGGATGGTATTAGGATATGGGTACTGTATTTGCTGGCGTATAAGACGACTGGGCGTATAAGACGACTGGGCGTATAAGACGACCCCCTAATTTTCCAGCTAAAATGCTGGTTTTGGGATATACTCACTGTATAAGACGACCCCTCACTGTGCCATTATACATGCCTCACTGTGCCATTATACATGCCTCACTGTGCCATTATACATGCCTTACTGTGCCATTATACATGCCTCACTGTGCCATTATACCTGCCTCACTGTGCCAGTATGCCTGCCTCACTGTGCCAGTATGCCTGTCTCACTGTTCCATTATGCCTGCCTCACTGTGCCAGTATGCCTGCCTCACTATGCCAGTATTCCTGCCTCGACGATCTTCCTACCATCTCCTGTTTGCATAGTTTCTCAGGCTGCGGTCGTCTATTATTCAAAAGCCGCGCCTCCTCCTCAGGCTGTTTTGGGGCATGATTTTAAATGCAAAAAAGTCATCTTATACGCCGGAAAATAAGGTAATGGTAACATAAAGCAATAGATCATCTGAAAAAAAGAGCACGTTTCACCAAGTAATACCCAAAATGGATGAAATAATTATGGATAGCAACTGCCAGGTGCTCCATTACCAACACATCTAACAGGGAGGACAGAGGGCACCCTTGTTGGGTGCCACTACTTATAAAGAACCTTTTTGTCAAAGACCCATTTATCCTGACCCTGATATTCAGTTTAGATTACAAAGCCAAGATTTTATGTAACAAAGAAGGGCTTACTCCTATTTAAAGTAGCACTTGCTTAAGGAATAACCAACTAACCTGGTCAAATGCTTTCTCTGTGTCTACATTTGAGCATAATTCATGAGTAAGAAGGATTTCAGCATATTATGCCATACCTCTCTCTCCTGCACAAACCCCACTTGATCTGAATGTATAGGCGTGGTAAATGACGCTTCAAACAAAAGGCAATCATTTTGGAATATATTTTCAAATCCATGTCAATAAGTAAAACAGGGCGATAGCTGGAACATACTGGATTTGTGTGCTTCCAGAGTTTGGGGCAGAAATAGAATACCCTCTGCAAATGAATTAAAAACTGTCATTAAGAACGGAGCAAGATGTTCCATATATGTTTTGTAAAAAAGCGTAAGCCCACCTAGGCCAGGACTTTTACCTGGGGAAATGGACAATCAAGAAAATCCCCCATTGTGTTGTATAGAGCAGCGTCTCTCAATTCCAGTCCTCAAGGACCAACCGGTCATGTTTTCAGGATTTCCCTCAGATGAAACAGCTGTGGTAATTACTAAAGAAGTGAAACTGATCAAATCACATGTATGAAAAAATGGAAAGCCTGAAAACATGACCTGTTGGTGCGCCTTGAGGACTGAAATTGAGAAACACTGGTCTAGAGTAGGAGAACCATTTGCTCAATATAATTGCAATGATGTCAGGCATAGGTAGCGGAATCAAACTCAGCAGATGGAAAGGGTATGTTATCCACTTACCGCCAAATCACGTACATGTACATTACATGTACATTATTTGACTTCAAGTGGTTATACCGGGAGCATGCTTACAGCTACAAGCATCATCACAGTATTGTTTTTTTTTCAGGAGGTGACCAGCTTACATGTAAAAGCCATCCTAATGGCTAATTAGCGCTTTCTTCCACAGCTTCAGCCACATTATTATTATTATCTCTTATCCCCCTGATCCAAATCCTGGTCACACGCTGCAAAGTCTAATTTAACCGCAAGCTCTAGTAACCCTAACAAATTTAACATTAGACTCTGATACTGTATTGCTGATACTTGTCAGTTGGGGGATGAAAACCTTTCTTGCATCATTAGCTTCAATTGTGTTATATCTATCCCATGTCTGTAAAAAACCTATAATCACAAAACACCTCAGATTGACACTTTTGTGAACCGCTCAGCTGTACATCGCTCTGAAGAATCATCTGTTGTCTTCTTTACTCACTCTCTCATTGAATAATCTTTCAGAATTATGTTAGGCCATCTGGACTTCTAGGAGATGAATCAGAATCCATACCTTCAGAACCCCCTGTACCCCCTATCAGTGAATGTACAATTCAGCCATTAATATTAGAGCCCCCTGTGTTCATTCACCACCCACAAAATCCTCTGACATGGTGTCAGCACAGGTGCTGGGGACCAGTTTAGGCACATTAGATAGCATAAAGCTGTTTGCAATTCTTACCACTTTAGCAACAAAACAACATCTGGATGTTTGGGGTCGACCTTTAGGAAGGAATTGGAAAATATCTGTGTAGATCTTTCCCATACCAGATCCAGAATTGACCGGCTGGAACAAGCTAATTTCAGTATGACACAATGTATAGATGCAATTGCAAAGGCTCAGTGCTTGCTGGAGCAGAGATTTATTATTAACCTGTTGGTCCTGGATGATTTAGAAAATAGCAACCGGTGGAATAATGTAAAAATAAGCGGCATTCCAGAGTCAGTCTTAACCAGTGATTTGAAAGTATAAGTGAATGCTATAATCAACACCTATCTGGGGAAACCTGATACTAAGGATTTAGAATTAGATAAGATCCAAAAAAAAAGACTGGTCTCCCCATGATCAATCTTACTAAATCACATGATGTTCTCTGTGAAATGTATTATTACAAAGAAACGGAGCTTCTTATGAGACATGCCGGGGAGAGGGGTACCATGGACATCGAAGGAATTCAGATTACCCTCCTACCAGCTCTTTCTCAGAGGACGTTATTTATGTGAAACTGTATAGTTAATCAGAGCAAAGGGGAGTACAATAAATGGGGTCCTCATTTCATTTGTTAATAAGAGTTCATATCTCAACCTTTCACTTGCAATATCCCTTGCAGTTACCCTCTGTATTCAAGCTACTACATTGTTACATAATTACACAGTTAGTCAGGTTGAAAAAAGACACAAGTCCATCTAGTTCAACCATGAAAAAAATAACAATAATAATATCATACAACCCCATATACCCAATTCTATACCCACAGTTGATCCAGACTACTAGTGTTTGAACCTATTTCCCTACCAGACTGGCTCCAGATGAATGTGCCAGATATTCTATAGCAGAGGGGCCAGAAGCAGTCTAGACCAGCTATGTGTTGCACATTAGAAGTAGTCAATCCTGCTCCCTATGATCAACATGAGTGGTGGTAAGGACATAAGCACAATAAATGCCAAAGCTAAAGCAATTTTTATTTTTTGTCTCTGATGTTCCCCTATGGTTTCTAAAGGGGCTACTTGTATCTACCTAGAAGAGTAGGGGAGATGGGGAGAGGGAGGGGGAAGGAGGAATAAGAGAAGGAAAATGTATCCTCACTATCATAAATAGTTTGTATATGTGTTTAAGGGCAACCACCAGGAGATGAATATATATTTTTTTTCTTTTACAAAAAGCAATCTTGGTGGTTTATTATGGAGTAGATGTCCAAGACAGAGGGGCTTTTTTTTTTTTTCGAGACAGTAGGTACTAAAAAATGTAGGTTGCTTGCATGCTACTATGATCCCAGAACAAATTATATGCGTATATTGACTCAAACTCAATTATAATGGATTACTCACATCTCAACACACTCTTATGCCCTGTACACACGATCGGTTCATCTGATGAAAACGGACCGATGGACCGTTTTCATCGGACGAACCAATCGTGTGTGGGCCTCATCGTTTTTTTTCCCATCGGTGAAAAAAAATAGAACTTGTTTTAAATTGTTCTTATGGTTAAAAAACCGATAGAAAAAAACGATCGTCTGTGGGGAAATCCATCTGTAAAAAATTCATGCATGCTCAGAATTAAGTCGACGCATGCTCGGAAGCATTGAACTTAATTTTTCTCAGCACGTCGTAGTGTTTTACGTCACTGCGTTGGACACGATCGAATTTTTAACCGATGGTGTGTAGGCAAGACTGATGAAAGTCAGCTTCATCGGATATCCGATGAAAAAATCCATCGGTTTAGATTCCATCAGATATCCGATCGTGTGTACGGGGCATTATAGATTGTGTATAAAAATATATATAAATCAAATGGTGCCAAACTCCAATATATTTGTATACAAAATCATTCCTTAAAGTGACCTAAATGGTTCTATCCCTGAAACAAAATATCATACATAAAATAAAAAGTGAAAATTGTAACATCCAAAATATAAATTATACAAATGTGGAGAAATATGTCCTTTAGTGTCCCTTAATGTGAATCATGAAAAACAATCACAGTGAAGCCCAAACTATTCCCAAAGTATAATGGGTTATTCTAAACATTATAAGTGAGGATGGTGAGGGCCTGCCCACAACCCAACAATTTAGAGAGTAGAGGAGAATACTGGCTACCTGGGAAGTGAGGGATAAAGTATTACAGCATCTAATATACCACTAAAATAAGTAATATCATTTGAATTTGTTAGAGAATGTGTTGTTAACACTTTTCCATTTCACAATTGGTTTTCCTGACAGTTATGTTGTAATACAATATTTTTAATAAAAACAGATGATCATTTTTCACAGATCTAAGTATATTACCTAAACTGTAATGCTTGTGTCCAGAAATGTTCCTATGCAATCACAGATGTGCAGAATTCAACCTGTCTAAGCAGCGTACTACAATTAACAAGACAATTTACTTACTCACACTTGCAATAGGTAACATTGAGTATTCCATATTCATTTTGTCAGTAATATCATGAGCTGATGATAACCATGTTTAGTATTTTTAAAATTTATTAAGCACTACACATATTTGAACTTATTTATATTTTACAATGGATTTGATTCATGTTTTTTTAAATTAATAGTTTACCATAATGAACACAGTTTTATACAACTTGTCTTATGCAATGTATACAGTACATATAGCAGTCTTTAAAAACTAAGGAACATGTTTTTGCTTTTTTAATATTATAGATTACTTTAAAAATGGGCATTTTACATGAAATAAGTATGGACATATTGAAATTTTTTGAAGATCCATTCTAATTTCTTCACAAACAGAAGCTGCACACATTTTCATTTTACAACCCCAGTTCCACTGCAACAGTTTGAACTTTCAATTCATTGAAGTCAAGATTTTCTTTTTTTACAAAATGATCACAAGGATACCTCCTGACGACTTTGACCATTGAGAAGTGTAGTACTAGTTACTGTATTCTTAACATTGCTTTTTATAGAGGTCATGCGAACAGCAGATGAATTAAGTAGGTAACTAGTTGATCTCTCATGACGCCTCTTTCTCCGACAACAAAGTTGACTGTTGAAATGTCTCCTAAAGCTTTCACTCAGCAGATAGAGTGCAAATGGATTGACACAAGAATTAGAAAAACTCAAGACACGTGCTACCAATGTAATAATCATATGTCCCAAAGAAGGATCAATTTCATTATAATTAAAGGAACGGTACATATATAACACATGGTTTGGGAACCAACAGAGAGCAAAGCAGCCAACAAATACAAGGACAATTTTTGCAAGACGCTTTCTCGTTTCCATCTGCAAAAAAAATAAAATAATAAGTTGAACAAAGTTATTTTTTTCAACAATTTATTTTTCAGCAATACATGATTATGCTATTATATCAAAGTTAATTAATTTAGTGAATGTTGTCCAATATCACATAACACTGGCTAAGATACATTTGTATAACCATGGGCAAGATTACATAATTGTATTATTATCATATAGAGAAGGGAAAACGATGTTGAAAAAATTTAATTATGTTCAATAAAAAATGTATACTCTACTTTCATGTGTTTAACCAGGCCAATTATCAGCTTTCAGTGCTGTCACACTTTGAATGACATTTGTGCAGTCGTGCAACACTGTACCCAAATGAGATTTTTATAAAAAATTTCACGCAAATAGAGCAGTTTTTGGTGGTATTTCATCACCTTTGAGTTTTTTTTTTATTTTTTTGCTAAAAAAAAAATCCTGTCAATTTTTTTTGTAAATAAGTAATTTTTCTCCTTCATTGATGAGGCTGATAAGGCTGCACTGATGGGCTCTAATAAGGCAGCACCAAAGGTCGCTGATGAGGTGGCCCTAATGTGCAGCACCGATGGAGCACTGATAGGCAGCACTGATAGGTGGCACTGATAGGAGGCACTAATGTGCAATGATAGGCAGCATGGATAGGCAGCAATGATGGGCACTACTGATGGGCAGCACTGATGGGTGGCACTAATGAGCAGGCACTGTTGGGCAATGAAAGGCAGCACTGAATGGCATTTTTGGTGGGCACTAATTGACATTTCTGATGGGCACAAAGTGGCATCACTGATGGGTACAGATTTGCATCACCGATGGGCACTGACAGGCATCAATGCTGGGCACTGACAGGCATCAATGCTGGGCACTGCTGGAGCTGCACAGATAATCAGGGCACTGATGATCAGTGCCCTGATTATCTGTACAGCTCTCCCCTGTGAGGAGATGCTGATCAGCTCTCCTCTCTTCACACTGTCAGTGGGTAAAGAGCAACGTCATCCACTCTTTACCAATATTGGGGTTGTGCCATATTCCAGGGACACAGCGTGCTCACGATCGCCGTGCGAGACTGGGGTGATGTCATATGACGTGGTCCCAGAATGAGAGGGGATTTTGCCAGCCATCATTTGTCTATAAGGCCTGGCGGGAGGAGGTTAAATTATGTTTCCGCTAAAGGAAGCCTTGAGGAACTGGTAGGCAAGCAGGGCTGGACTGGGACAAAAATGTGGCCCTGGACTTCATCCAGACCGGCCCAGGGCACAATACATCAGGGTACATTGCACATCAGGGCAGGGTACAGAGCCCAGCACATCAGGGCACAGCACATCAGGGCACAGCTCATCAGGGTACAGGGCACAGCACATCAGGGCACAGCAAATCAGTCTACAGGGCACAACACATCAGGGTACAGGGCACAGCACATCAGGGTACAGGGCACAGCACACCAGGGTATAGCACATCAGGACACAGCACATCAGGGTATAGCACATCAGGACACAGCACATTAGGGTACAGGACATCAGGGCACACCAGGACACAGGTTGTGATGGAGTTAATAAAATGATTATTTTGTGTTTATGTTATTTTTCTCCCAAACCACTCAAATATGGGTTTCCTTTCTTATATTGTTTTATTTCTTGATCTATATATATATATATATCCACATCAGGGTACGGGGCACATCAGAGCATGGGGCACATCAGGGCACATGGGACACATTTGGCCACATGGCACATCAGGGCACGGGGCACATCCGGGCCTAGGGCAGATCAGGGCACATAGCACATCAGGGCATGGGGCACATCAGGCCATATGGCACATCAGGGCACATTATGGCACATGGCACATCAGGGCACATTATGGCAAACAGGACACATAGCACATCAGGGCACATGGCACATCAGGGGAACATCAGGGCTTGGGGTACATCAGGGCACATTATGGCACATCAGGGCATATGATGGGGCACATGGCACATTGGGTCACATGGCACATCAGGGCACATTATGGCACATGGCACATTATGGGGCACATCAGGGCACATGGCACATTATGGTTCACATCAGGGCACATTATGGGGCACATGGCACATTATGGGGTACATATGGGGGCACATGGCACATTATGGGACACATCAGGGGGCACATGGCACATTATGGGGCACATTGTTTACTAGCCAGCATGCAGAGTAGCGCAGGAAGCATCTGTAATAAGTTCTCTCTCATGTCATGCTGCTCCTCGGTGGCCCCTCCTCTCTAATCGTCCAGCCCAGATGATGTTACAAGCCAATGGGAATGGACGAAAAGAGAGGAGGGGCCGGTGGGGAGCAGCGTGACATGAGCGAATGAGAGAGAACTTATTACAGGTGC
Organism: Rana temporaria; assembly: GCF_905171775.1. Classification (NCBI taxonomy): domain Eukaryota; kingdom Metazoa; phylum Chordata; class Amphibia; order Anura; family Ranidae; genus Rana; species Rana temporaria. Next base: position 304,544,818 of record NC_053492.1, read on the forward strand.
TTCCTGCGCTACTCTGTATGCTGGCTAAATCTCAATCTACCCATCATGCTGCAGCTGCCGACGATTGACGGGTAGATCGCCGTGCACCGCAGATGCAATAGGCAGATTAGGTGGCCGCTGAAACTGGCCCACTGAGCCATCGGGCCACCGGGAAACTCCTAATAGTCCCGATGGCCAGTACATCCCTGTAGGCAAGTTTTAAATGGATTTGGCTATTAAATTTTGATGCAGTACATCAGGAAGAAGCAGAGATGAGGGGGATGAAAATGTTTAATTTTGTTTATTGGGTTGTGAACCACTTTTGCCCCGGGAGAATTTGCCCCATTAACCACTTCAGTCCCAAAATAATTTACCCCCTTCCTAACCAGAGCACTTCTTGTGATACGGCACTGCGTTGTTTTAACTGACAATTGCGCGAACGTGCAACGTTGCCCCCAAACAAAATGTATGTCCTTTTTTTCCCACATTTAGAGATTTCTTTTGGTGGTATTTGATCATCTCTGCGTTTTTGATTTTTTTCCCGCTATACACAAAAAAATTGCGTCAATTTTAAAAGAAAAGCAATATTTTTTACATTTTGCAATAATAAATATCCCCAAAAAAAAAAAAAAATAAAGATTTTTCCTCAGTTTAGGCCGATATGTATTCTTCAACATATTTTTGATAAAAATAATCGCAATAAGCGTGTTTTGAAGGGTTTGCGCAAAAGTTATAACGTCTACAACATAAGGGATAGATTCATGGCATTTTTATTATATTTTTTTTACTAGTAATGGTGCCGATTTACGATTTTTATCGTGACTGTGACATTGCGGCGGACACATCAGACACGTTTGTCACTATTTTGGGACCATTGTCATTTATACAGCAATCAGTGATATAAAAATGAACTGATTGCTGTGTAAATGACACTGGCAGGGAAGAGGTTAAACACTAGGGGGTGATCAAGGGGTTAAGTGTGTCCTAGGAAGTGATTCTAACTGCAGGGGGGATGGTCTCACAACAACATGACAGAGATCACTGCTCCCGATGACAGGGAGCAGTAGCTCTCTGTCATGTTGCTAGGCAGAACAGGGAAATGCCTTGTTTACATAGGCATCTCCCCGTTCTGCCTCTCTGTGCCATGATCGTGGGACACCGGCGGACATCGAGTCTGTATTTGATCACCTCTGCGATTTTTATTTTTTTCGCTATAAACAAAATAAGACTGACAATTTAAAAAAACATTTTTTTACTTTTTGCTATAAAACTTATGCTATATAAGTATATATTGATTGGTTTTGCGCAAAAGTTATAGCATCTACAAAATAGGGGATAGATTTATGACATTTTTATTAGTATTATTATTTTTTTACTAGTAACGGCAGTGATCAGCAATTTTAGCGGGACTGCAACTCTTCGGCAGACATATAGGAAACTTTAGACCCTTCTTTGGGACCAGTGACACTTATACAGTGATCAGTGCTATAAAAATGCACTGATTACTGTTTAAATGACACTGGCAGAAAAGGGGTTAACACCAGAGGCGATCAAAGAGTTAAGTGTGTCCTAGAGAGGTGCTTTCTAACTGTAGGGGGAGTGGACCAACTGGGAGTACAGAGAAATCGCTGTTCCTAATCTCTAGGAACAGACGATCACACTGTACTCCCCTAACAAAACAGGGATCTGTTTTGTTTACATTGGCAGATCCCTGTTCTGCCTCTCTGTGGAGCGATCGTTGGTGGCCATCGTCGGGGGCACGCGCACTGTATATATTACATGAAGCACCGTATCTGTACTCCGATTCACGCAATAGAGGCACCCTGTCACTGCATATCTGCGGTGGGGTCGTTAAGTGGTTACATAGTTACATACAGTAGTTAGTCAGGTTGAAAAAAGACACAAGTCCATCCAGTCCAACCACAAAAAAACAAAACAAAAAACAAACAAACAAAATAAAAAACACAGTACAATCCTATACACCCAACTCCATACCCACAGTTGATCCAGAGGAAGGCAAAAAAAAACAGCATGATCCAATTTGCTACAGCAGGGGAAAAAATTCCTTCCTGATCCCCCGAGAGGCAATCGGATTTACCCTGGATCAACTTTACCTACAAATCTTAGTACTCAGTTATATTCTGTACATTTAGGAAAGTATCCAAACCTTTCTTAAAGCAATCTACTGAGCTGGCCAGAACCACCTCTGGAAGGAGTCTGTTCCACATTTTCACAGCTCTTACTGTGAAGAAACCTTTCCGTATTTGGAGATCAGGGGCCAGATTCACGTATCTGGGCGCATCTTTGTGCGGGCGTAGCGTATTCTATTTATGCTACTCCGCCGCAACTTAGACAGGCAAGTGCAGTATTCACAAAACACTTGCTCCGTAAGTTGCGGCGGCGTAGCGTAAATCGGCTGGCGTAAGCCCGTGTAATTCAAAGTAGGCTGGTAGGGGGCCTGCTGTATGGAAATGAATCGTGACCCCACGTAAATGACGCGCCTAACGAACGGCGCATGTGCGCGCATGCTCAGTATCACGTCGAATTTTCTCCCTAAATTATGCCGGCTCAATGCGTAACCTACGCCCATCCCCATTCACGTACGACTTACGCAAACAACGTAAAATACAACGCTGTTCCGACGTCCATACTTTGCATTGGCTGCGCCTCATATAGCAGGGGTAACTTTACGCTGGACGTAAGCCTAACGTAAACGGCGTAGCAGGCGCAAGTACGTTCGTGAATCGGCGTATCTACCTCATTTGCATATTCTACGCGTAAATCTACAGAAGCGCCCCTTGCGGCCAGCGTAAATATGCACCCAAGATACGACGCTGTAAGAGACTTACCTCAGTCGTATCTTGGCAACAGTGAGGCGTATCTGATTCTATGAATCAGGCACATAGATGCGACGCCTCACATTCGGACTTACGACGGCGTATCAGGAGATACGCCGTCGTAAGTCCTTTGTGAATCTGGCCCGAAATCTCTTTTCCTCTAGACGTATGTTAAAAACAAATTTCAGGATCCTGCTAAGTATGCATGTTTAAATCCCTCTCCCCATGCTTAATTTATATTAACTGGCAAAGTGAAACATATAACGGCTTAATTTTCTTAAACTTTTGGGTTTTCTGAGCATGAAATTGTCCAAAGTATCTTGGTATGTTGAAGCCTTAAGGGGCCTTTCACACGGACGGATAGAATGGTGCTTTTAGCTGCGGATTTTCTAGTTTTCTACCGCAGCTAAAAGCACACAATGCTTTCCTATGGCCCCATTCACACACAACGTTTAGCTGAGATTTTGTTGCATGCGGTTTGGTGCGAATAGAAAAAATAGAATTGAATGCGTCCAGGTGCGATTTAGTGCAGCTATATGCACTTAACCGCAGGTAATCGCAGTCTTTTGTGTCAACTGCGGATAGCAGCGTGAGAAAAAAAAGAACAACAGAAAGCACATCAAATAAATCATAATCAAAAAAAATAAAAAGGGTTGCTATGGAAATTACTACCACAGCTAAACACGGCCGCATGTAACCGCACATAATCGCAATGTACAAATGCAGCTAATTGCAGTGCCCAGAGCCTTAAATTTCACTGAAAATGTACATGCTTTTAATTGCGGCAAAACTGACGTCCGTCTGAAAGGGGCCTAAGAGTTACCTTTACTGGAACTAAGGGGCCAAGCCCAACCCCTGAAAATCAACCCCACACTATAATCCCCCCTCCACCAAATGATTTGGAGCAGTGCACAAAGCAAGGTTCAAAAAGACGGATGAGCGTTTGGGCCAGGCCATCTTTTCCAACATCAGTGCTTCACCTCATAAATGTTCTTCTGGAAGAATGGTCAAACATTCCCATAGACATACTCCACCTTCTGGACAGCCTTTCCTGTCAAGCTGTCATAGCTGCAAAGGGTGGGTCAACTCAATATTTAACTCTATGGACTATAGACTGGGGTGCCATTAAAGTTCATGTGCGTGTAAAGGCAGACATCCCAATACTTTTGGCAATATAGTGTATATACACTTACCAGCCAATTTATTAGGTATACCTGTTCAGTTGCTTGGTAACACAAATTGCATCACATGGCAGCAACTCAGTGCATTTGGGCATCTAGTGAAGACGACTTGCTAAAGTTCCCCATCAGAATGGGGAAGACTATATATATATATATATATATATATATATATATATATATATAAAGATCATATTAAATGCATACAAAACTACAATAAAAAATGATATATACAAAATAGAAGTATATACGTACTGTATATCTATAATACTATAAAAGAATACACTTCTTTGTTGCTTCACAGTCAGGAAAGGGTGAATATTATGTGACTATATTCATAAATATAGATGTAAATAGAAATCAGAATTTAGACGTTTTGCTATTTATATTTACATACTATTTAATGTTCCTGCTCGATGAAGGAGTGTGTTTTAAAGGCTGAGTACACCTTTTGGGAAAAAATAATAAATGGACAATTATTTTGCAGAAAAAAGTACATTTATTATTTTTTATGGTAGGACCCATCGAAACATTGCAGCAATGATTAGAGAATCACAGGTGCAATGTCAGGTTCCAGCAGAGAATTCCTATAGCTTTCTGTCCGTACCTCTGTATGCACTGTCAGATTAATAGTTGCAGGGTTTGTTAATGAACTATGAGCACACTCATCAGCACCCATGTACTTCATTGTGACCCACAAGCTAGTTGCTGCAGTGGTAGACGAGACTTATAGTTCTCTCATTTACAGATTCCTATGAATCAATAATGTGGCTGTGTGGGAAAACCCTGTTTTTTAAACTGTGACAGCAGGTACAGGAAGAGAAACCACCACCCACTGTCATGGGGGGAGGTCGGGATTTGCATTTTACATTGTTTTTAAACTTTTCAATATATGGTATTTCCACTATCTAAAAACTACAACTTTGGAACACTTTTATTGAGACACCTCTAAGGCCCCTTTCACATGGGGCAGACTGTGTTCTAAACAGCAGGGGATCCACTCACAGATGCCCTGCTGATCAGAGCAGAGTGGGGAGATGACAGATCCATGTCCATTTAGTTTATGCAACGCATAGTCCTTTCTGCTGTATGGGTGGCCCGGAGTAAATGGACTCCACTGTCTGTTTACACCAGACTACCTCCTATCCGATCTGCCTACAAGGAGGAGAACTGATCCTCTTATGTTTGTTTTTATCAGACTGCATCGAATGGGAGGTAAGTGGGTATAAATGGACATAAATTTGTTTACACCTGTCAGTCCTTGGGGATGAATGGACTTTCTAAATCAAGCCTGCCTGAAAAAATTGACAGGTGGACCTGATCAGAACGGTCATGTGAAAGGGGTCCTACAGCCCAACTTTGGACAAATAAAAAAAATATCCCTTTAAATGTTTATGTCTAGGGGAACAATAAAATCAGATATACTTACCTGATCCTCAGCTCCTTCCTGCAGCTAGAGTGGTCCCTGAAGCAGTGTAGGGTCCTTACATCATTAAGATCAGAGCATGTGAGGATGCCAAGGGACAGTCTACTGCTAGACCACATGTGAGCACCTCCATTTGGGGAGTGGGGAATCATGTAAGTAAAACTGTTTTTCCACTCCCCTGGACAAATTTAGCTATTAACTCTTGTGGTGTGGGCAAAACCCCACTGTAAGGGATCATTTTTTATCTGCCCAGAGTAGAGCTTTAAATGCTGCTAGAGCATGCATCCCAGGGATGTGCAGTCAGGGCAGGCAGCTGAGGGAGGGCCTCACCTGCCATTATCAATAAAAAGAGCTTTGAGGGTCATAGCTCGGCGACCTGGGGTCACAGAGACCTCGAATTTGGGGGGTATGTAGCCTATGTCCTCTTTCGACCGGGGCTCCTTTGACCTACAGTTTCAGAGATATGGGGCTTCTTGTACAGCCTGTCAGAAGATACATACAGAGCGGTCACTTTAAATACAAGCTGAGACACTCTGTTTGCAGCAGACTGAAAGGTTGAGCTCACAGTGCCTTTCACTTCTTGTCAGAGGCACTAAGCTCAATAAACAGCTTGGAGTCTTGGTGAAATAGTAAGGTACCATTGGTCCCAGCTGTCCAATAAAAATGCTGCAGTGGAGGCACGCCTCTCACTGCAGTGTCATAGAAAGGGCATGTGTCTAAAAGACAAATGCTCCCTTTCAGCCCTGCTCTCTTGAGGCTAGGTTCACACTGCTGGGCTGCGAATTTGTTCGTTTTTTTGTCCTGTGTTTACCACGAATTTACAGCGAATTTCAGGAGTTGGACATAGCTGCGATTGATGTTCTAGCCAATGGAATCATAATGTAAAAAAAAGGTGTTAACTTCCTGTGTACTTCCTGGTTTTTGTGGAGAGCAGTGTGGTGGAATTTGCATATATGTGAACCATCAATGCGATTCCAGAACGATTTACATTGAAGTCTAGCTTAGATTCGTACCACACTGATGTGAACGGCACTAATGTAACAATGTTATTTAAATGACTTGCGAATTTGAGCAATCGCAACGGCTCAAATTCGCAAAAGAATTCGCATCAGTGTGAACCGGGCCTAAAGGGGTTGTAAAGGTAGATAGCTTCCTTTACCTTAGTGCAGTCCTCCTTCACTTACCTCATCCTTCGATTTTGCTGATAAATGTCCTTATTTCTTCTGAGAAATCCTCACTTCCTGTTCTTCTGTCTGTAACTCCACACTGTAATGCGAGGCTTTCTCCCTGGTGTGGAGTGTCGTGCTCTACCCCTCCCTTGGAATACAGGAGAGTCAGGACGCCCACTAACACACAGCTCCTTTCTCTATCTGCAACGTAGAGAGTGTCCTGACTCTCCTGTAGTCCAAGGGAGGGGGTGATCACAACACTCCACACCAGGGAGAAAGCCTTGCATTACTGTGTGGAGTTACAGACAGAAGAACAGGAAGTGAGGATTTCTCAGAAGAAATAAGGACATTTAAAAGCAAAATCGAAGGATGAGGTAAGTGAAGGAGGACTGCACTGAGGTAAAGGAAGCTATTTAGGAAAAAAATTGTACCTTTACAACCCCTTTAATCCCTTTTTATACATTAGATTAAAAAAGAGACATACTGTACAGTCAGTGAGAAAACCAGTTCCTAATGCCTTGGATGACTAATATGCACATTGTCATATACAGAGTTGCCTTTCCTTAAATGATCTTTACAATAATAACCAGCATAGCCCCTTTTTCTTGTCACTTAAAACATTTAACATTGGATTTCCACGTAATGTATTCAGTTGTTCAATTCTATATCTTGCTAATGACTGTATGTTTACTGAAGAATAAATAATGTAAAAAAAAAAAAACATCTATTTCTGAAAGCTAGTGTAAGTGATAGCAAGCTAATACAAACATATTGATTAAAAGACATTTGTAACAAAAAAAATGTACTACATGCCTTATGATTACCATCTAGAAGAGCATTACTAATTAACACTTATGGAATATATTTTATTGACATTCATGAAAGAGCACAAAGAGACATATTAACAAGCCACCATTTTATAATGGGGTGATTTACATTGTCCTAAATATGAGAATACCATTATGGCAAGTACATACTTAAAATAAAAAAGTATAATTAACTTTAATGCTTTATTGATTGGTGCAATAGATGTAAAACCTTTTAAAACAAGTTAGTGCTTGTTGATGTTACATCTCCCACTATGGTAAGTACTTTTTACTGTTTCAAAGTACACATTTTCTTGAAATATTTAATAACGCCTACACTATATTAATCATCATCATGATCTTTGTCATTTGTCTACAGAAAGCACACATTTTTAATTTGTCTGATATTAAATATTGACATAGAACTGGAGGAATCATCTCTTTATGCCGATTAGGCAAATTTTCCCATCACTTCCTATCACCAGAACGAAGATTAGGTTCTCTTGCAGATTACAATGTTGCCTTACCCCCCTTTAGCCCCTTTAGCCCAGGTTCACACTAATTGCGGGTTTGAAATTGTGCGAGTTCAGCTGAACTTCGGGGGCTATTTGACAGACATCTGTGCGGGTTCATGCACAGATATCTAGTCAAATTGCCCCCGAAGGTGCCAAAAGTAGTACAAGAACCACTTTTGGGAATCAGTGCAGTGCCGCAATGTCGGCGTCGCAATGATTCAGACGGCGCCATTGCCGGCAATAGCCCCTGATTTGGCATGCGATTTGACATGTCAAAACGCATGTCAAATCTGCCCAATATGAACGTGGGCTTAGGGTTATTTTTCTATACTTCCTCTGAGGCAGGATTAGAGTAAAGCTGCCCATTTAGTACACAAAAGCTAATGTACCTGGTCAAACACTTCAGGCTATGGAAACAACACATTTTTTCAGTTTTACTTTATGAATAGGTATACATTTAGTAGAACATAGCCTATTTTTCACAGTAACTTTCTCAATACTGAAAAATAAAGCAGACACATATGGGTTGATTTACTGAAGGAGTAGAAGCATGGACACTTTGAAAAGTACATTTTAACTTTGCTTAGTAAATAACATAAAACTTTAATTTGAGTGAAAATTTACTTTACAAATAATAACAAATGATGTACAGTACATGGAAAAAAAAAAAAAAAAACAGGATTTGTGCTTTCACATTAGGGCAATTGAAGGTTATATACAGAGATTAAACCAATCCTCCTACATAAGTTGTACTTGTTTATTCACAATCTTCTCTTATCTACAGCCATTTAAATTTGAGAATTAAAAAAGCTTGTCTGAGCTGTCAGAAAACAAGGGGAAGAGAGCTGGAATAGCACCCTGCAGAGGTTATTGAGGAGAGCTCTGAGATCACTCCTCCTGTGTACTTCATACAGCACACAGGAACAGAGCTGAGGCTCTCAATCACAAGCTGTGTACCAAAGCTCCCTCCCTTGTCACCTTTTTTTCTCTTGGTGTCTGGAAAACCTGTCAGAAGTGATTAATGCTGATAGCATAGGAACAAAACAGCAGAAATGACACTATGGGGGTGATTTACTAAAGGAAAATCTACTTTTCACTACAAGTGTACTGCAAGTGCACTTGAAAGTGCACTGAAAGTGCACTTGGAAGTGCAGTCACTGTAGATCTGAGGTGGACATGCAAGAAAAATAAAAAACAGCATTTTAGCTTGCACATGATTGGATGAGAAAGTCAGCAGAACTTCCCCTCATTTCAGATCCACCCCTCAGATTTACAGCGACTGCATTTCCAAGTGCACTTTCACTGCACTTTCAAGTGCACTTGTAGTGCAAAGTGGGTTTGCCTTTCTTAAATAACCCCCTTAGTGTTCTTAATTGAGACAAGTGCAAGCTATAGAGGGATATGCTTTGTTCATATTTCATGTCACTTTAAGTGACCTAATTGGGAGAAATTACAAAACAAAAAATGAACAGCAGTGAAATGCAAAATGACAGCACAAAACACAAACAGCAACAAAGGTTATAATTGTTTCCCTCTGAACAAAACATTTTTTGGGGGGTTTTGCTGCCTGGGGATATTTCCTTTCACTTTATATCCCTGTGACATCCTATCATTGGTACAGGAAGTAACAAAAGAAACAAGACCTGACTAGTTTAAATCCTTCCCATAATCAGCCAGGCCTCGGGGCGGCAGTGGGTGCAGGGGCGGCACTGCAGCTGAGAGGAGAGGACACTTTAATTTCCAGAGTCCACCCCGTCATGTCACGGATGGTGAGAGGAGAGAAAACAGAGGGAAGAGCAGGCCATCTCAATGTAATTTTCGGCAGCAGCACCCCCCAATGATCAATGTCATTTTTGGCAGCAACATCCCCCCCCGGTTCTCAATGTCATATTCGGCAGCAGTACCCCACCTCCTTCCCAGTGTCCTGCCGAAAAAGTCCCCCCGCGAATAATGTCCCCCCTGTACTGCACAGGCGGGGGTGGCATTGAAGGATCCGGCCTTGGGGCGGCAAAGGGAGTAAATCCGGGCCTGCCCATAATCTATCAAATACAATAAAAATGGAATCCCTTAATGCTGGAGTCCCTTAATGTAGTTTGGAGTTGTGAATCTTCATTGAATACATTGTTTGAATATTTATTTTAAATACCCAATTATGTGAAAAGCAATTCCTTGTTCAATTTGAATACCCAATCAGATGTAGCACCCTCTTAGGATGCTAGGTAAATTTAGTTTTTGGCCCCTTCTGCAATAAAGGGAATGTTTGGTTCAAAGTTTCACAGTCTGGGAGTGTGATTGCTTTGGCCTGCCTCTAGAAGAAGTTTCCAAAGCTTAGGGAGGGAGAATTTAAATAACCAGCCTAAATATTGATCAGGACCTAGCCAATCCCTGCGGGAGGTGTACACAGATGGTGGCCAGGAAGCTTATGAATAGCCTGGAGCCCTGGAGAGATGGTATTTCCCCAGCAAGGAGAGTTCCAAACCTCAGAGGGCTATTGGTATGTTGTGGATGGTGTTGCTGTTCCGTGAGGTGGCAGAGCTGGGACCTGGAAGTGATCTTGTATTGAATGCAGGAATTCAGCAAAGGGATTTGATCTAGGGAAGGATTGGCTCACTCACTGGACCATGTTCAGAGGAAACTGAAAAGTGGCATTGGTCCTGGGGGCTTGTGAGTAATGGCCCTGAATTGGTTCCTGGTGACTGTGTGCTTTTGGAATATAAGTGGGAGAGGTTGCTTGGATTTAGACTGCTCTCATAGGTCTCAGATACTGGCCATTCCCTGTCCTCGGCAGCATCCTGTGCTGTGAGCTTATAGAATATTGCCCCCCCGTATTCTGCAGTGCTTCTGATATTGTACTGGGTACCAATAGCTGTTCAGTGGTTAAGGTTAACCAAATGCTAAAGAGACTCGGCTTATGCTTCGTACACACGACTGGTTTTCCCGACAGGAAAACTGGCAGGAGAGCTTTTGGCCAGGAATCCCGGCTGTGTTTATGCTCCCTAGCAGTTTTCCCGACAGGAAAACTGCCGGGAAAAAATAGAGAACCTGCTCTCTATTTTCCCGTCGGGATTCCCAGAAGGGTGTTTCCTGCCGAGAAAACCTGCTTACCTGAAGGGGAAATAAACCGTGCATTCTCGATAACAATTCGACGCATGCACGGTAGCATAGAACTTAATTTCCATTCAAAAGAATGGCATGTCTTTTGTGTGGCCTTGTATATACGTGGCTTTTCAAGGCAAGCCTGGCAGGAATCCTATCAGGAAGACTGACGGTTTTCAAACAGACGGGATTCCTGGCCGTGTGTACAGGGCTTTATAGTCTCCAGCTGTGACTGTCCAATATTCACAAATGTTTACAGAGAAGTTTGTCCTCTCACAGACAATTGCTAATACGTAGTTTTGCAGTATCCCATTTCTACTCCTGTTACAAGTTTTACCAACAATACATCACAAAGAAACAACCCCTAAGAATAGAACAATACGACAAAGGAGGCATTCGCCAGTTGGCCGTCAATGAGTGCAGAGCATTTTTTTTCCACGGTGGCGAGCAAAATGATTGACAATAAATTTACATCAGGGTACAGTGTTTTCTTTTAATAATTCACTCCCCTTTTCTTGACCTGCCAGGCTGTATGCTCGGATAAGGGTATTGTATAGATTTTGGGGGCCCCACGCATAAGGCTCACTGTAACATTGAGCAAATTTCAAATATGAGACTAAATTATTATATATATATATATATATTTTTTTTTTTTTACTGCAACCCTGGGTTGAAGAACTGGAGTCTTTCACTGGTTCTGGTCAGCAATTCTCTTCTGTCTAGTGGTAGATAGCCAAAGCTCCCTTTGGACTTGATACCAGATCTAGTTCATATTCTTACAAAAATTATACAGCCAGGAACCTCTAGAGCACCTCTAGAGCACAATGCACCAGCAAGAATTTGCTTGAAAGGTCAGTTTTGGAGGTCAGCTTACTTCCAAGTAAGGGCTGTGATTGTGGCCACAAGCAAGGAGCAGTTGTAAATAAACTGCCAATAATAGTTTGTGAAGCCCAGGGCTGAGTAGCCTTAAGGCCACTTTGCATAGGCCAATTAGTAATAGGTGCAACCTTTTCCAGATGCATTAAGAGTCCATCCTTAAATTGGAAGTCCATGCTTAAACTAAAACCCTTGCATCTATAGACACCACAATCTAACACTAACCTATCTAGCCCTGTAAAGAAAAAATCTGTATACATACCTTTTCTGAAGCCGATTCAACCTGATCTCCAGCAGCGGAAGCTCTGCAGAGGACACGGCCCGACAACGGCTGTGAAATGAATGGGAAGTGACTTCACATATAGACTTACTATGGGGCTTCCGTTGTCGGACATGTCTGCACCTGCCTCCAAAGCAATGCCGTGGCTGACAGCTCTGCATGAGATTGGGTCGGATCAGCTTCAAAAAAGGTATTTATACAGATTTTTTCTTTTACAGGGCTAGATAGGTTAGAGATTGTGGGTGTATATAGATGCAGGGATTTTAGTTTTAGCATGGACTTCTAGCTTTAGCATGGACTAATATAGTCCAGGAGGGGTACTTGTGGGAGTTCAAAGAGCAACTTTTCCACTTTAGCATATAGCCCATAGTCCTGATGGTGCTGTAGGATGGTATGGATATGCTGTGTGTATAGAGATCTATGAAAAATTATGATAATGTCACCCAGAAAGATGGTCACACAGACATAAAGACGGTCCCAGAAGATCTCATTCCATGTTGGAAAACTGCAAGGACATTGCAAAGGCAAGAGATATTCATAGTTGGCATCCCTTGTGTCAAACACTGTGTTCCACTAATCAGCTTTCTTTCTGTAAATAATATTATCACCACAGGCTTATGGTGATACATAAGTTCCTGTTTCTCTTAGGTCCCTAATGTCTGCTGGACATTTGCTCCCACATAAGGCACTATCTTGGAGACTAACAGTGCCAGTAAAACTGTGGGATACCATTTATATTTGAGGTCTGCTTGTATCATTTGTTCGGTGTACAGTATATGTGTTTTCACTTCTTTGCTGAGCCAAATTAAGAAGAATATTACACTACAGTAATACCTCAGATTGCGAATAATGTGGTTTACGAGCGTTTCGCAATACAAGCTATTATTATTTTGTATTCCTTGTCTCGCAAGATTAGCAGGATTCAAGCCAATGGGGTGTGCAGTACTGCATTTGGCCAGAGGAGCGGGGGCGCCAGTGATAGTCGGAGCCGCTCAGAAACACTCCATTCCTGAGTGTCTCCAAACCTCTCCTATTGGCTCCGACTGCATCTGAGTAGCTCCGAGTGTTTCCGAGTGTATCTGGCACCCCCCCCACCTCTGGCCACATGCAGTACTGCATACAATAGTAGTCACTGTGAAACGAATTATCTGAGTTTCCATTGACCCCTATGGAAAAACTTGCTTTGATATACAAGTGCTTTGGATTACAATAGACAAGAGATTGCCATCACTAAGCCTCAGACCTTTGCAAACACACGCACTATGATGTACTCACGGGTGCTGGCTCTGCACAAACTTGGGAAAAGAAAAAAGTCCTGGACGGCCGCACACCATTGAAGGCATCTTTATTAGTAAAGTAAAATCCAATACAGTCATTTCATGTGTAGAAAAAAACAGGAAAACGCAGCTAACGTGTTTCACGCTATTTGCTGGCGCTTAATCTTTGGATTACAAGCATTCTTCTGGAACAAATTATGCTCGTAATCCTAGGTACCACTGTATTTAGTTATGAATATATGGTACTACAGCGCTACTAATACTAATTAATCAAGGAAAAAATATAGAAATAAAAAACTAAATAATACCGCTGCAGACACAAAAAGAGTGTACAAAACCAATAATAGTGATAAAATAGGTGTGTTGCGCTGATAATAACTTATTTCTACGTACAAAACTACATAAGAAAGGAGACCCCCTTGTAAAACTTAATACAAAAGGGATCACAAGTGCAAAATAGACAATATATTAAATCATCCAGTGAAGTGCCAGTGAAGTGCTAGGAATAAATCCCTATTAAGACCAGCATGCAATCTTCATGGGCAACTGCAGCAAGTCAGTACAACCTCTGTCACATGGAAAAAAATAGACACACCACAGTCCAATATTCATGGGATAGTTCAAAGTATACAGACTTCACTCCTATGTAACTTTTCACTTCAGGACAGTGCCGCTCATGTAAAAAAAGAAAACACAGATATGGTGCAAATAACGTATGAATAAGGAAGAAAACCAATGCAATACAGCGATTGCACTCACGGAAGCCTCGATCACATTAGGCTCTGCTGTAAAGTAATACGAACGCCGCTCAGTGCTTAGACGATCTCCTCAGGTGGATGGTCGCGTCACTCGGCTCCTCCCCCACGCGTATCGTCACTAGACACGCGACTTATTCATGGGTTGCCATGTGACCATGTCAGCTGCCTTTTTATGCAGACTGACCATGGAGGCAAGAGCGGAGGATAATCTTTCACATCATTGTCGGCTTACTTGTACAGCTTTGACAAAATAATAATGTGAATATCACAAGCTTTTAATATAGACATACAGCATTTAGAACTATTAAAATACTTAAAAGATAATTAATCGATCGCTGATATGAGTATCACAACAATCATTACTATCTCTAGTGTTCTGCCTCCAGTGGCCAAAATACCAAAAGACAGGCAGATACCCATTTTACTTATAACAAATAAAACTGGGAGAGAAATAGTAATATAGAAAAAACCTTCACCCCCCCCTAGTGGGCAATAGTAAATTTACATAAAATTACATAATAACAGTATATAGACACAATTATACAACTGAAACATATAATTAAAATATATAAAATTATTAAAAAGATTAAGATGTATATATATTATATAAATATTGGAACATAATCCGCTGCATGCCACCAATAACGGTCATTCTAATCTTAATCAATCCCCATATATATATTTGAATAAATTACATTTCATAAACAGACAATAAATTAGTTAATCAGCCCAAAAAATTAAAAATCTGCAATAAAACAATTGAGGTCAAACTCAATGTTAAGGCCATTAGGGGCCAAAGTGACCATCTCGTGTATCCACCGAGATTCACACTTACTAAGCTCCCTAACTTTTTGGCTTCCCCTCCAATGGGGTATGTACTTTTGAATGGCCCAGAATTTTAAACCTCTTGGGTCTTTATTATGACACTGCTCAAAATGTCTCGAAACATTATGTTCCACACAGCCCTTTTCAATATTCTGTACGTGCTCCCTGATTCGCTTCCACATTGGTCTTTTAGTCCGACCAACGTATTGTAATAAACAGGGGCACTGGAGTACATAGACAACTCCCTCAGTTCTGCATGTTATAAGATCTTTAATTTTATGTTCTTTTTTGGTTACATTCGATGAAAAACTTGAACATTTCTGGCCATTTTGCCCAGTCTTCCTACACGCGAAGCAGCGTTTACAAGGGAAAAATCCTTTTCCTTGCCAAAAAGTTAGCTTGTCGGCCTTATCTGGTGGGTCTGGGACACTTTTAGCCACCAGGTCTCTTAATGTAGGGGCTCTTCGATATACCACTTTAGGTACAACAGGTAGTACACTTTGGAGTTGCCTATCGGATTTTAAAATCGGCCAATACTTTTTAAAAATAGACTCAAGTTGTCTGTGTTGCACGTTAAAATTCAAAATAATTGGCACTTCTGATTCTGCATTCACAGGCTTCTTTTTGTCTAAGATGAGGTTCTCCCTTGGGATATTTTGGACTTCCTTGATTTTTTCTTGAATAAATTCATCACTATAACCCTTTTGTATGAACTTGGTCCCTATAAGGTTGGCCTGATCCAAAAATGTGCTATTGCTTGTACAGTTTCTCCTAATCCGAGTCATCTGTCCTTTTGGTATATTAATCAACCATGGATCGTAATGACAGCTATCTGTTGGAATGTAGCCATTACGATCCACTGGTTTAAAGAACGTTTTCGTGCTAAATCTCTGATTTTCCAAAGAGATTTCCAAATCTAGAAACTGGATAGTCTTGTCACTAATCGTGTAAGTGAGTTTTATATTTTTCTCATTCTCATTCAGCTTATCAAAAAATTGTTTTAATGAGACTTCATCACCTTTCCATACCACTATACAGTCATCTATAAACCTTTTATATACTACCAAGGATTCCGGTACATCAGCATATATTGCTGTCTCCTCCCATTCCGACATATAGATGTTGGCGACACTCGGTGCATACTTTGCGCCCATAGCTATTCCGTTTAGCTGTCTAAAATAATCCGATTTGTGCCAAAAATAATTGTGCTGCAAACCATAAGCTAGGCTTCTTAGAATAAACCACTTTTGCTTTGACACCAAATCACTGAAATTATTTAGAGCCCATTTGGACGCATCAATGGCCTCTTTATGATTGATCACTGTGTAGAGTGAGGCCACATCTGCTGTAGCCAGCAGGTAGGTATCACGAGTATCCATATTTACACTTTCCAAAATCTGTATGAGATGTTTTGTATCTCTCAAATATGCCCGGGTTTTATGCCCAAAACCCGGGCATATTTGAGAGATACAAAACATCTCATACAGATTTTGGAAAGTGTAAATATGGATACTCGTGATACCTACCTGCTGGCTACAGCAGATGTGGCCTCACTCTACACAGTGATCAATCATAAAGAGGCCATTGATGCGTCCAAATGGGCTCTAAATAATTTCAGTGATTTGGTGTCAAAGCAAAAGCGGTTTATTCTAAGAAGCCTAGCTTATGGTTTGCAGCACAATTATTTTTGGCACAAATCGGATTATTTTAGACAGCTAAACGGAATAGCTATGGGCGCAAAGTATGCACCGAGTGTCGCCAACATCTATATGTCGGAATGGGAGGAGACAGCAATATATGCTGATGTACCGGAATCCTTGGTAGTATATAAAAGGTTTATAGATGACTGTATAGTGGTATGGAAAGGTGATGAAGTCTCATTAAAACAATTTTTTGATAAGCTGAATGAGAATGAGAAAAATATAAAACTCACTTACACGATTAGTGACAAGACTATCCAGTTTCTAGATTTGGAAATCTCTTTGGAAAATCAGAGATTTAGCACGAAAACGTTCTTTAAACCAGTGGATCGTAATGGCTACATTCCAACAGATAGCTGTCATTACGATCCATGGTTGATTAATATACCAAAAGGACAGATGACTCGGATTAGGAGAAACTGTACAAGCAATAGCACATTTTTGGATCAGGCCAACCTTATAGGGACCAAGTTCATACAAAAGGGTTATAGTGATGAATTTATTCAAGAAAAAATCAAGGAAGTCCAAAATATCCCAAGGGAGAACCTCATCTTAGACAAAAAGAAGCCTGTGAATGCAGAATCAGAAGTGCCAATTATTTTGAATTTTAACGTGCAACACAGACAACTTGAGTCTATTTTTAAAAAGTATTGGCCGATTTTAAAATCCGATAGGCAACTCCAAAGTGTACTACCTGTTGTACCTAAAGTGGTATATCGAAGAGCCCCTACATTAAGAGACCTGGTGGCTAAAAGTGTCCCAGACCCACCAGATAAGGCCGACAAGCTAACTTTTTGGCAAGGAAAAGGATTTTTCCCTTGTAAACGCTGCTTCGCGTGTAGGAAGACTGGGCAAAATGGCCAGAAATGTTCAAGTTTTTCATCGAATGTAACCAAAAAAGAACATAAAATTAAAGATCTTATAACATGCAGAACTGAGGGAGTTGTCTATGTACTCCAGTGCCCCTGTTTATTACAATACGTTGGTCGGACTAAAAGACCAATGTGGAAGCGAATCAGGGAGCACGTACAGAATATTGAAAAGGGCTGTGTGGAACATAATGTTTCGAGACATTTTGAGCAGTGTCATAATAAAGACCCAAGAGGTTTAAAATTCTGGGCCATTCAAAAGTACATACCCCATTGGAGGGGAAGCCATAAAGTTAGGGAGCTTAGTAAGTGTGAATCTCGGTGGATACACGAGATGGTCACTTTGGCCCCTAATGGCCTTAACATTGAGTTTGACCTCAATTGTTTTATTGCAGATTTTTAATTTTTTGGGCTGATTAACTAATTTATTGTCTGTTTATGAAATGTAATTTATTCAAATATATATATGGGGATTGATTAAGATTAGAATGACCGTTATTGGTGGCATGCAGCGGATTATGTTCCAATATTTATATAATATATATACATCTTAATCTTTTTAATAATTTTATATATTTTAATTATATGTTTCAGTTGTATAATTGTGTCTATATACTGTTATTATGTAATTTTATGTAAATTTACTATTGCCCACTAGGGGGGGGTGAAGGTTTTTTCTATATTACTATTTCTCTCCCAGTTTTATTTGTTATAAGTAAAATGGGTATCTGCCTGTCTTTTGGTATTTTGGCCACTGGAGGCAGAACACTAGAGATAGTAATGATTGTTGTGATACTCATATCAGCGATCGATTAATTATCTTTTAAGTATTTTAATAGTTCTAAATGCTGTATGTCTATATTAAAAGCTTGTGATATTCACATTATTATTTTGTCAAAGCTGTATAAGTAAGCCGACAATGATGTGAAAGATTATCCTCCGCTCTTGCCTCCATGGTCAGTCTGCATAAAAAGGCAGCTGACATGGTCACATGGCAACCCATGAATAAGTCGCGTGTCTAGTGACGATACGCGTGGGGGAGGAGCCGAGTGACGCGACCATCCACCTGAGGAGATCGTCTAAGCACTGAGCGGCGTTCGTATTACTTTACAGCAGAGCCTAATGTGATCGAGGCTTCCGTGAGTGCAATCGCTGTATTGCATTGGTTTTCTTCCTTATTCATACGTTATTTGCACCATATCTGTGTTTTCTTTTTTTACATGAGCGGCACTGTCCTGAAGTGAAAAGTTACATAGGAGTGAAGTCTGTATACTTTGAACTATCCCATGAATATTGGACTGTGGTGTGTCTATTTTTTTTCCATGTGACAGAGGTTGTACTGACTTGCTGCAGTTGCCCATGAAGATTGCATGCTGGTCTTAATAGGGATTTATTCCTAGCACTTCACTGGCACTTCACTGGATGATTTAATATATTGTCTATTTTGCACTTGTGATCCCTTTTGTATTAAGTTTTACAAGGGGGTCTCCTTTCTTATGTAATTTTGTACGTAGAAATAAGTTATTATCAGCGCAACACACCTATTTTATCACTGTATTTAGTTACCTTTCCTAAATATTGTTCTTATTTAAACTGAAGTAATACTATATACCTATGAAGTTGTGAAAGAGAGGTGGAGTCTACAGAGAAATTACATTGTACTATGACAGTGGTGGCCAACCAGTGGCCTGGGGGCCACATGTGGCCCGCGGAGCCCTCTGACGTGGCCCGTGACCTCCTGCTCTGGAATGGTGGGATTGGCAAGCCCAGATCGCAGGTTGCCAACCCGCCAAACCACAGCATTAGCTTTGCGAATGAAGCTGGTGGTAGAGGAAGATCCTCTAATGCGCCAGCTTTTCCACAGGTGGAGTCTATGGCAAAGTTCAGCTAATCCGCAGGATAGACACAGGTGCACGACGCTGCACCCGCAGTGTGGGTAAACCGCAGCACATCAGTGTGAAAGCAGTCTTAGGCCCTTTTCACACGATCAGCCCAACCAAATGGGACCCTCAATTCACCTCTATAGCACAACAGATGTCTGTTTAGGCCCGCCTACCTCCAATCCGAAAAACAGAAGGGAATTAGTCCTCTTTCATCTGGATGGATCGGATGGCCTATAGAGTAGCCGTGACCTGTCATCCGCCCGCTCGCTCATTGTGGCCCTCGACTGGTTACCAAGTTGCTTAAGTGGCCCTTGCTCTTCAAAAGGTTAGGCACCCTGTACTATGATCTTTTGTAACAAAAGGTCATGGGCATCAGGTGAGTGCTGTGGCGTTTTGGAGCGTGAAAAGAATTGGAAAGAGCCCTACTGAAGCTGGGAGGAAATTTCCTAAGAAAGCCACATTATTAGGATGCCACATGTTATGTTACACATATGAAACTGAATTTTATTCGGGTCTTTCATATGTTGAAGAAACTCTGTTATATGTTATTGCTATTTGTTATGTTGTCATGATTGACAATGGATCTAAATTGTTTTTTTTTTTTTTTTTTTTAATAAAATATTTGTCAAAAACTCTAGTACTGTCTTTATTCAGTTTTTTTCTGTGAACTATGTACCCCATACTCATTCACATGGGGTGGCCGGGATCTAGGAGCCCCTTGATAAAGTCCCCGACCATTTCCAAAAACGTGTCAGCAGAAAGACGCGTACCATAGGAAACCATAATAAATGGACTGTAGTGCATTTCTGAAAACTGGAAAAAGCACTAAAAAACGCTGGTGTTCAGGTGTGAACGTAGGGTACAATAACAAAAAGAGTCACATAGGTGTGAACATAGTGTACAAAAACAAAAAGTCACTAATATAAGAGTGTTTTCCTAGTGCCCTGCTTTAGCTGTATTCTTTTATTGTCTTTACCTGCTATCAGAAACCTCATTTAATGTCCATAAAACCCAGATTTAGCCAGTGAATTTATATTGCAATTCATTATCCTTCAGTCTTATGGTAAAGCTTGAGATTTCTTTTATTTTCACAGCTTTTAGACCATTATCTTCCCAGCACTTCAAAAACTATTTGCATAAACACTTCCCAGCTATTAACATTTTTTCCAGTATAATCCTAATCTTGAACAGCATTCTATGTTTTTAATAATTATCCCACACCATGACAGTTAAGTGATTGAACTGTCTTCAGAGGAGCAAAACAAAACAGTACTGAACAAATGGATAATGAATAGGGTTTACAAATGAAATGTTCAGTTGATTGCTCTAGAAGAATACATTCAAAGGTTATTACTTTCTATTGTATTGTGTAGTTTGCTGTTAAGCAGTCATGGCATTCCATTATTTGAACATTCAAGTAACAGTCGTATAACCTTGATCAATGACATGGGTGGCAAAATGGTGTTATGATATCATTGTCATCATATATGTAATGTTTCTATACAGATGCACCCATATACTCTTTAGGTTTCATTACAAAGATACTACATGATGGACATGATGGTTTAACATTTGCAGGCATCTGCTGTATGATTTTGGAGCACAAGACACATAGGAGTTGATTTTCTAATGGCAAATAGGCTGTTTATCCCTCTGCAAGGAGTAACCAATTACATGCAAGGAAAATAAAAAAGTGTGTTTTTCTGTATGTGATTGGATGACAGTCGGAAGAGCATCACCCCCTTGGGTTGCAATTGAATATCAAATAAAACATGTCTGTGTTTCTGGTCTCATGCATAAAACATTGTTGAGAAGCTGACAGATGTCACTGTGGGAGAGAACATCACATGAGCACACGGTCCTGAAGCAGATATAAGAAATATTTTATTATTCTTCTTCATAAAGTGATTATAAAGTCTTGCTTTTTTTCTCTAAAAATAACAAACATTTTATACTTACCTCCTCTGTGCAGTTGGTTTTGCACAGAGTAGCCTGGATCCTCCTCTTCTCGGGTCCTTCTGCAGCTCTCCTGGCCCCTCCCTCCTGTTGAGTGCCCTCACAGCAAGCAGCTTTCTATGGGGGCACCCGAGCCCAAAGCTCCTTGTGTCCATTCAGACACATTGCCCCTGTTCGGCACTGGCCCATCTTTCTCCTGACTAACTGACTTTGATTGACAGCAGCGGGAGTCAATGGTGCCGCTGCTGTGTCTCAGCCAATCAGGAGGAGAGTCCCAGATGGCTGGGGCAATAATGGACATCGCTGGAGAGAGATGGGGCTCAGGTACATATTAGGGGGGTGCTGCGGCGGCTGCCGCACACAGAAGGTTTTTTATCTTAATGCATAAAACCACTTTAATGTCGCTTGCGGGTTATACATACCTATCCTCTGGTGTTCTAAAATAAGTGAGCTCTATACCATGGAGATCTCACATCTGCAAAATATCACAAGGACATAAAATGTAGACATACTTGGTTCTATTGAGTGGAATGCCAATGTTCCCAGGAATATAAAGGTTACATGATGGGAAACAAACAATTGCCAAAGCTTGGAAATCCCTGTTCCTAATAATTGCTGAAACTAAACATAGAAGTAATCAAGCAATGATCCATGCCAAAACAGAGGCTATAACTCAAGATAAAATATCCAACTTTGAGACTATATGGAATCCTTGGGTGACTAACCTTTTGCCTTCCAATTTTGATGCTTCCCTGCTAAGACCTTGGTAATCTTGATTCATACTTCCACTCTCTGCATTCATGGTATGGGTTTATTACCATGTGCTACCCTGGGGACACGCACTACCTCTTTTCTTTTCTTATTCCCTATCTATTTTTTCAACTACCTAAGATTATTTTTCTTGTATCTTCTTCCTATTCTCTCTCCCCTCTTGCAATTTACTGTTTATATAGTTTTGGTAGCTGAATTTTTATTTCCTTCCGACACATAGTTCCAATATGTAGTATAAGATTTTAGATTCGATCTGAGGTCATCTTATACTAGGCATTTCTAGTTTAGTTTTATGCTTTCTTATACAACATATGATATAATCTTTTGAGTAGTTAGATCTATGCTAAAATCGTTTTAGTTAAACTATCTTTAGTTAATGTTGGAGCTACAATTCAACATTATTACCATATATGATGTGTTCTTTTCTTTTGATGCCACTTTATGTACTTATGTATGCTAATTGTTAAAATTCAATAAACAAATTTGACAAAGAAAGAAGGAAAGAAAGAAAGAAAGAAAGGTTACATGATGGGAGATTACGTTTTGCTTCCAAGCATTGTCCTATTTCTTTAATGAAAATTAGAAAATGGGATTAAGGACTCTCGCCATGGAAATACTCTGGAAACAAATACTGGATGGCACATAAGTGCCTCATTACTTTAAACGTTATTTTATTGCAATGTTAAAATTCAAAACTAGGGGCCTTCATGTAATATCCAGTTGTACCCTGTATTCATTTAGGTATTGTATGATGACATTCCTTAACTAAATAAAGATTTAAAAAAGAATATGTCTATCAGTTATTTGTCCATCCCACTTCTGTAGTCCAAACTTCCATAGTCCAAATTAGGAGATATTTACTCTCCTCAATACAGGACATTTGCACCCCCTTCCTACCCAAGCCAATTTTCAGCTTTCAGCACTCTCATGTTTTAATTGACTAAAATCGAGAAGGGTCCTGCGAGCCTCCACTCACCAGATGCTTAGTGAACTGTATTAAGTGTAGCTGCTAGCCTTAAACATGTCTCACAAATCGTACAAATATGAGAATGTGTAATGCACACCTAAACAGACTGGATACCAAAGTGCATACATAAATACAAAAATAGAATAAATATAGGTAAAAAATTAATATTACTGTATTTGCTGGCATATAAGACTACCTTTTACACTTAAACAAACTGGCCAAAAAGCCAGGGTCTTCTTGTATGCCGGATCAGCTGCTCGGATGCCTACTGGATGTGCGGTAATACTGTATGTAGCTTTAGCTACATACAGTATATACCACTTAGCCAATCCCAGTGAGCGATGTATTCAAATGAATACAGAGCCTGCTCGGATTGGAGTAACAACCTCTGGCAATCTGAGCAGGCTACATATAGTAGCCTGTGTAGCCTGCTCGGATTTGCTTTAAAAGTCAGAGAGGCATGGGCTGATGATGTTAAAGCCTCTGCCAATCCAAGCAGGCTTTGCATTCATTAATAGAATACATTGCTCGCCGTGATTGGCTCCAGCTCCAGCAAGAAGGAAGAAGAATATGGCTCCAGAAGGAAGAAATATGAAGCGCCGGAAGCCTTGGAAGGGGGGTCGCCTTATACGTTGAGTACAGGCAAAAATAAAAAAAAAACTATAAAATTAGGGGGCCATCTTATACGCCCGGTCGCCTTATATACCGGCAAATACGGTAGTCAATGTGTGATGTGACAGTTAAAAATAAACAGCAATGCTATGCTAAAATTATGTAATGCACAGCCAATCAGTCTGGATACCGAAGTACATACATAGCATAAATATAATATATATATATATATATATATATATAGTGATCAATGCGTGATGTGACAGATTAAAATTGAACAAAGATTCAAATGCACCACTCAATCCAAAGTTCTCATGTGCATAACTGAGTAATATTCATCATATAAATTCATAAAAAAAGTCCAAATATCATAAATCTGTGAATATATAAAAAACAAAGTGCACATGTGCATATATATGGTGTCCAGCTGTGTCATAAATGACCATGCTAAATAGTCCATGCGATTCAAACTTAGTAGGTGATCCAAAACATACTAAGGTGTCCTCCCTCTAGTGCTCCCCTTAGGTAGTAAATGCTCACCTTAGAGCGTGCGACTTTGCAACTAAGCTCAGTCTAAGCACAAATGTGAACCTCCTCTGGGTTCTAAAGGATACCAGAATCATGGACTCCTCGTTAACACCTCCGTGTTATGTAAAAATAAGAGAACTCGATAGTGTAATAAAGTAAAAAAATGTTTTATTAACCACTTAAGCCCCGGACCATATTGCTGGTCAAAGACCAAAACACTTTTTGCGATTCAGCACTGCGTCGCTTTAACTGACAATTGCGCGGTTGTGCGACGTGGCTCCCAAACAAAATTGGCGTCCTTTTTTTCCCACAAATAGAGCTTTCTTTTAGTGGTATTTGATCACCTCTGCGGTTTTTAGTTTTTGCGCTATAAACAAAAATAGAGCGACAATTTTTAAGAAAAATTTATATTTTTTACTTTTTACCATAATAAATATCCCCCAAAAATATATACAAAAACGATTTGTTTCCTCAGTTTAGGCCGATACATATTCTTCTACATATTTTCCGTTAAAAAAAATTGCAATAAGCGTTTATTGATTGGTTTGCGCAAAAGTTATACCGTTTACAAAATAGGGGTAGTTTTATGGCATTTTTATAAATATTTTTGTTTTACTAGTAATGGTGGCGATCTGCGATTTTTTTCGGTACTGCGACATTATGGCGGACACTTTGGACACTTTTGACAAATTTTTGGGACCATTGGCATTTTTATAGTGATCAGTGCTATAAAAATGCATTGATTACTATAAAAATTACACTAGGGGGCGGGGAAGGGCTTAAGTATGTTCCCTGGGTGTGTTCTAACTGTAGGGGGGGTGGAATCACTAGGGGAAATGACTGATCGCTGTTCATACATTGTATGAACAGACGGTCAGGCATTTCTCCCCTGACAGGACCGGGAGCTGTGTGTTTACACACACAGCTCCCGTTCTCGCTCTGTAACGAGCGATCGCGGGTGCCCGGCAGGAGTCAGGAGCTCTGCTGGGAGAGATGACGTAGATCTACGTGCTCTCGCACAGCAGAGCCGACCTGCCACTGTAAAACTGCGGCGGCTGGTCGGCAAGCAGTTAACCAGTTATCAACCGCCCTATAGACGAAATACGTCTACAAGGCGGTTGCTTAACTCTGGGAGGGCGTCAATGTACGTCCTCCCAGAATCGCGCTCCTGCGCGCCCTGTGGGGCGCGCACACGGGAGTCTCCGTGACCGCCGGGTCCTCCGGACCCGGCTGATCACGGATCACGGTAAATCGCCGCTGATAGCGGCGATTTACCACGTGATCGCTCCGTCCAATGACGGAGCGATCACTAGTAAAGAAACCGGCGTCATGTGATGACGCCGGTTCCTCCCTCTCCTCTCTGTACCGAACGGTACAGTGTGAGAGAGGAGAGGGGAGAGAGCGCATGCAGCAGCAGCTGCTGCGGGCTGGATCTGTGACACATGCAGTCACAGATCCAGCCATCCCTCCCTGTGCAATACTCTGCAATGCCCCCATACTCTGCAATGCCCCCATACTCTGCAATTATGCCCCCATACTCTGCAATTATGCCCCCATACTCTGCAATTATGCCCCCATGCTCTGCAATTATGCCCCCATACTCTGCAATTATGCCCCCATACTCTGCAATGCCCCAAAATACTCTGCAATGCCCCAAAATACTCTGCAATGCCCCGCAATACTCCGCAATGCCCCGCAATACTCCGCAATGCCCCGCAATACTCCGCAATGCCCCGCAATACTCCGCAATGCCCCGCAATACCCCGCAATACCCCGCAATACCCCGCAATACTCCGCAATACTCCGCAATACCCCGCAATACCCTGCAATACTCCGCAATACCCCACAATACCCCGCAATACTCCGCAATACCCCACAATACCCCGTAATACTCCGCAATACCCTGCAATACCACACAATACTCTACAATACCCCACAATACTCTACAATACCCCACAATACTCTGCAATACCCCACAATACTCCACAATACCCTGCAACGTCGTCTATGGGGATTTTTAAGTAGCAAAGTTTGGCGCCATTCCACAAGCGTGTGCAATTTTGAAGGGTGACATGTTGGGTATCTATTTACTCTGCGTAACTTTATCTTTCACATTTAAGCAAAAGAATGAAGAAAAAATACTAAATTTGCCAAATTTTATAACAGAAACAAAGAAAAATTATTTTTTTTTACAGAATTTTCAGTCTTTTTTCTCTTATAGCGCAAAAAATAAAAAACCCAACGGTGATTAAATACCCCCAAAAGAAAGCTCTATTTGTGTGAAAAAAAGGACGAAAATTTCATTTGGGTACAGTGTTGTTTGACTGAGTAATTGTCATTCAAATTGTGAGAGCACCGAAAGCTGAAAATTGGTCTGGTTATTAAGGGGGTTTACGTGCCCAGTGGTCAAGTGGTTAAACAAAGCATAGAAACCCCTTCAGGGGCACTCACATTTAACAGGTGTATGTGTACTGATAAGATAACATAGAAGAGAGTTCAGGGGCAGCTGGAAAAAATGCCCAACTCATTCTAAATGTCCGTTTACCAGCAGCAGTGTACATGAGGCCTTACTAGATTAACCATCTCAATACAGGGCACTTTCACCCCCTTCCTGCCCAAGCCATTTTTCAGCTTTCAGCGGTGTCACAATTTGAATGACAATTGCGCAGTCATGCAACACTGTACCCAAATGAAATTTTTATAATTTTTTTCCCCACAAATATATCACCTCTGCGGTTTTTATTTCTTGCGCTATAAACAAAAGAAGAGGGACAAGTTTGAAAAAACACAATATTTTTTACTTTTTGCTACAATAAATATCCAATTTTTTTTTAAACACATTTTTTCCTTAGTTTAGGCCAATACGTATTCTTCTACATATTTTTGGTAAAAATAAAATGCAATAAGCGTATATTGATTAGTTTGCGCAAAAGTTATAGATTTAAGCATTTTTTTTTTGTACTAGTAATGGCGGCGATCTGCAATTTTTATTGTGACTGTGATATTGCTGCGGACACATCGGATACTTTTGACACATTTTTGGGACCATTCACATTTATACAGCGATCCGTGCTTTAAAATTGCATTGATTACTGTATAAATATGACTGGCAGGGAAGGGGGTAACACTAGGGGGCGATCAAGGGGTTAAGTATGTTCCCTAGGGAGTGATTCTAACTGTGGGGGGAGGGGACTGACTGGGGGAGGTGACCGATCGGTGTCCCTCTGTACATGGGACACACCATCAGTCTCCTCTCCCTGACAGGACGTGGATCTGCGTATTTACATGGTCCTGCTCAGTTACTGGGCAATCACAGGTTCCTGGTGGGCATCACAGCCACTGGGTACGCGCATTGAGTCCCCAGTGATGCGGCAGGCGTGTGCGCCCCCTAGTGGCTTGGGAAGGCAAAGACGTCATATGACGTCCGCCCAGAATGAGAGCTGTCTCACCCCATCATCATATGACGGTGGGCGAGTAGCTAGTGGCTAAAGTGGTTGTAAACCTAGTTTTACCTACCGGTAAGCCTATAATAAAGCTTGCACAGTTTAGGAGATATTCACTGTATATGCTTGCGCCGACGTCATCGGTGCATGCACACTGAAGAAACGGCCCGCTCGTGACATATCTTCAGGGCCTGTGCTGTGACCGGCATTTTTAGCGCAAATGCGCGGGAGTGACAGTGTGCAGGGCCTGCTGCAACAGTGTCGATCTAAGGTAAGTATTTCATAATGAGCTAGTATGTGATGCATACTAGCTCAATATGCCTTTGTCTTGCAGGTTTTTTTGTTTTTTGTTTTTTTGTGTTTACAACCACTCATTAAAATCTCATATAATCCTAAACATATTACTGTAATTTCAAACATAGTTTTTAATATTGTAAATCTGCATCTTTCATCAAAATAACAACTGGTGGTCCTACCATTAAGATCTTTGTTTTCTCTGTTAAATTTGTTTATTAAGTTTTGAAATAATAAACATAGGCAATATGAGCAATAAATGGTTACGGTGGAAATAATAATATACAAAATTAAATTATAGTATGATAAATGGAGTATTTAGACCTTACAGAACAGTAATATATCATAAAAATAGTAGAAAAACCTATTGAAAATAATATACTGTGAAAATAGAAGAATATAAAATGTGAGGTTAAATAGACCTATATGAATAAAAAGGTCATAGATATATGTAACAAATATAATTTAAACTGTTATAAGTAAAGAGGTAAATCTTATTACCACGTCTTATATGATATAAAGAAGGAGAGAAAAAACGAAACAAAAAATAAATAAAAATAAGATCAGGTAGAGAGAAAGGTAGAAGACTGAGAAAGAAAAAGCAAGGAAAAATCAGATGGTAAGTAATCCAAATAAAAAGACAGATTTTCCGGGGGAACCTATAGATAAAAATAATGCATTATATATAAAATAGTTAATAATGTAAAGTACATATTTCTGTTACCAAGGTCGCATTAGAGAGTTATCTAGACCTGTAGGGTGGATGTATGACATTCATGGGGTCCATACTGTTTCGAACAGATGGATGTTATCATTAGAGAATGTTTCTGATTTCGAAAAGATCATAGCTTGGTTTACTCTATTTTTGGTTTCAGAGACCATTAATGTTGTGGTCTTCTAAGCTTTAGCGATGGTCTGTTTTGCGGCGGTGGTGATCTGTAGTAAGAGTTTAAATTGAGGATTGGAGACATGGGCCCGTTTTAAATTTAAAAGTGCTGTAGTTAGATCAGGGTATATAGAAATTGTAAATATTTTAGAGATTAAAAGAACAATTTCTTTCCAATTTTTTTTTTGCCAAGATCTTTGTTTTAGCTCTTTATGTTTTAAGGTGACACCATTCTGCCACTATCTACAAATTGCACTCCCTATCACATGGGCTTCAAATGGAGACTACAAATGGCGGTTCAAGTGCGCATTGCACAGACATGGTCCACTGCTGCTGCTGTTGAAAAATTTAACCGGAGAAATACCAAGCAGCCTTGAATGCATATAGGAACTAGGGGCCAGATTCAGGTAGAATCGCGGCGGCGTAACGTATCGTACACCGCTGCAATTTTTCATCGCAAGTGCCTGATTCACCAAGCACTTGCGTGAAAAATTACGCCGGCGGCCTCCGGCGTAAGCCCGCGTAATTTAAATGGGCGTGTGCCATTTAAATTAGGCGCGCTCCTGCGCCGGACCTACTGCGCATGCTCCGTTTCAAAATTCCCGCCGTGCTTTGCGCGCAGTGACGTCATTTTTTTCGAACGGCGACGCGCGTAGCGTAATTCCTTATTCCCGGATGGCTTACGCAAACAACGTGAATTTTTAAATTTCGACGCGGGAACGACGGCCATACTTTATACAGCAATACGTTTGCTGTGTAAAATTAAGGCACCCAAAACGACGACTAACTTTGCGATGGGAAACTAGACTAGCGGCGACGTAGCGAACGCGGAAAACCGTCGTGGATCGCCGTAACTCCTAATTTGCATACCCGACGCTGGTTTACGACGCGAACTCCCCCCAGCGGCGGCCGCGGTACTGCATCCTAAGATCCGACAGTGTAAAACAATTACACCTGTCGGATCTTAGGGCTATCTATGCGTAACTGATTCTATGAATCAGTCGCATAGATACTCTGAGAGATACGACGGAGTATCTGAGATACTCCGTCGTATCTCCGCTGTAAATCTGGCCCTAGTTAGCTGCATAAAAGGACGCAGGATATCAGCAGCACTGAGATGCAATAAAAAATAAAAAATAGTTTTATTAAAAATAAAATATGGCAGTTGTTTATACTACACAGTAGTGTATTGAACTAAATGTCATTCAATTAGGGTTTATACCTACTTTAACTTTGATGGCATAGGAGCTAGACAACGGGATCACCCAGAATTCAATGTACTAATAGCTACTATAATGATTCGCTATTTAGTAATTCATACTGGAGTTATTGTGTACAGATAAGAAAAGAATATCACTTTATTATTCTATTTTAATCCATTTTAATGAAAAAGAACAAATGTGGGAAAACAAATAAGAATATAATAGTGAATGGTTGATATTGATAGACATAAATTCTATTAAACAAATATTTTAACTTTTATTGAGCAACTTAGAATGTCCTCTTTTCATATAATATATAATATATATATATATATATATATATATATATATATATATATATATATATATATATATATATATATATATATATATATATATATATATATATATAAAATGCCCCATAACATTTAAAACACAAAATTAAGATAGGGTTGATCAACAAATACAGAATTTCTTTCTGGATGTTCAACAAGATATAATATGTGTGCTAATTTCCATGCAGATGTGTGATCATTATAATGTATACCAAAGTAGAAGGGAATAATGGAAATAATGGCATTTTACATTCTCCAAAATATTTGTGATCTATTATAATCACAATAAGATGTTTAGTAAAAGCAGTTTTGACCACTAATTCTAAGTATGAAAATAGAAGCACCTAAAAATAGAAAATAGAAGCATTTAAAAGGTGCCAATTAGAAAAAATTATGTTAATAGCCAAAAGAGCATCCATTCATAGGTTCAATTACATGTGCTATAAAAAAGAGGACAAAATAATTTCCATATAATACAACCGGCGGGAAAGTAGGATAAAATTAGCCAGTTAAGCGTTCCAAGCCTAGTACACACCCACGTACATAGCTGCTGGGACCTGCTGTCGATTTGGCAGCAGATGTCACAAATTGTCCAGGCAGGCTACTATATTTACTGATTTCAGCAACAACAGTTGTTTTTGCTTGGTGCTTGTTAAAATGTTAAAACAAAACGATGCATTTTAGTTAGATTTTGCTTAGACAGGATATAGCTTATCTCCAGGCACAAATTAACTACATTGCCACCCCTACCTCCCACCCCTCTTTAACCACTTCCATACCGGGTCTCAGGGCCGTCTTTACCACAGGGCAAATGGGGCAGCTGCCCAGGGCCCTGTCACTGTTGGGGGCCCAAAGCAACCCCCTTTGAATTTTTATTTTTATTTTTTTTAGGGGTCCAGAGGTCCCCAGGGGCCCGGAGGCCCCCAGGGCCCCAGATGGCAACCCCCCTTTTTTTTATTTATTTTTAAATAAAAAAAATATTTTTTTTAATATATTTTTATTTTCTATTAAAGTGACATTTTTTTTAGGGGTCCCCAGGGCCCCAGATGGCAACCCCCCTTTTTTTATTTATTTTTAAATAAAAAAAAAAATATTTTTTTAATATATTTGTATTTTATTTTTTATTAAAGGGCCAATTTTTTTTTTTAGAGGTCTGGGGGTCCCCAGGGGTTCGTAGTTCCCCAGGGCCCCGGATGACAACTCCCCTTTTTTATAAAAAAAAATCTTTTTTTATATATTTCTTTATTTCTTTTCTTTTTTCTTTTTTATATATAAAAAAAAATCATATTATTTTATTTCTTTTTTTTCTTTTTATTTCTATTTATATATATATATATATATATATATATATATATATATATATATATATATATATATATATTTTTTTTTTTTATTAAAGGGCTCAGAGGTCCCCAGGGCCCCATGTGGCAAACACCCTTTTTTTTATAAATGTTTATTTTTTTATTTTTGTTTATATATTTTTTTATTTTATTTTTTATTAAAGGGCCCAGAGGTCCCAATGGCCCTGGATGGCAACCCCCCCCTTTTTTTTATAAATGTTTTTTTTTTTAAAATATATATTTTTTATTTTTTATTAAAGGGCCCAGAGGTCCCAGATGGCAACCCCCTTTTTTTGTAATTTATTTTTATATAAAAAAATTATTAAAGGGCCCAGAGGTCCCCAGGGCCCCAGATGGCAACCCCCATTTAAAAAAAATATATATATATTTTTTATATATATTTTTTATTTCTTTTTTTTGTTTTTATTAAAGGGCCCAGAGGGCCACTGGGTGCTGCTTGTATATAAAAGTGAATTAGAATGTGATTTTATAGCATCCCCAGTTTGCTCTTCCCGAGGCTGACTTCTTCATGTCCTGCTCCTCAAGGTATGTCACTGTTTGCTAATCTATATTGTAAATAGAAGTTTTCTGTAGAGTGTGCCCAAAGTCTTTATAATATTTGATGATTCATGCCATGCCATGTGTAAAATAGAGGACCTCTTTGAATCACAGACCAGACCTGCAGTCCAGGCTGAGTAAGGCCTCAGAGCACATGGCATTACTGTCTGTATTTAACTGCTTGATGGGCTTATTTTGGGCCTGGCTGGTTCACATGTATGTGTTTTGGCGGGCACAGCAGCCCATTCATTTGAATGGGCCGCCATGCCTGCGTTTCCTGCAAAGAAAAGCGCATGCCTCATGTAATAGGCTGCGCACACGGCACGCCTATGCCCATCAAGCACTGAAATACAGCACTGTCTGTCCATTCTGCTGTCTGCTGTGACTTATTTGCAGTTCCCGCACTGTCAAACTTGCTGCATTTTTAGACGTTTAGGTCACGCTTTTAAAAACACAGTGCGTTTGTGTGAGCAAGAACTGCAGGTAAGTAGCATGGTGCAAAAGCAGAATGGATTTCAAGGCAACTGTATTTTTAAAATGCTGAATGCACCTTTTTTCTGCAGGAAACGAAAGCATGGCAGCCCATTCAAATCAATGGGCTGCTGTACCTGCACAAATGAGGGCCGCCAAAACACATACATGTGAACCAGCCAGGCCCAAAATAAGCTGAAGGAAGGGCCCAAAAAAAATGTTTGCCCAATATTCTGACACTCCTCTCCTACATGCAAAAATCATATTTTTTTTGCTAGAAAATTACTCAGAACCCCCAAATACTATATGTTTTTTTTAGCAGACACCATAGGGAATACAATGACGGTCATTGCAACTTTTTATCTCGCACGGATCTGCACATTTTTCAAACGCCTTTTTTTTTTTTTTTTAAATACGGTTTCATGAATTAAAAAATAACAAAAAAGTAATGTTAACACCTTTTTTTGGGTATAATGTAAACGATTATGTTACACTGAGCAAATAGATACCTAACATGTCACACTTTAAAATTGCACACACTAATGGAATGGCGCCAAACTTCAGCAGTTAAAAATCTTACAGAGGAGGTCTAGTGCTAGAATTGTTGCTGGCGCTCTAACGCATGCAGCAATACCTCACATGTGTGGTTTGAACGGCCTTTAGTTATACAGGTGGGACGTGCGCGTGTGTTCGCTTATGAGTGTGAGCTACCAGGGACAGGGGCGTTTTAAATAAAAACATTTTTTTTTTTCTTCCTTTTTTTTTTTTTGCACTTTAAAAAAAAAAAAAAATTTAATCACTTTTATTCCTATTACAAGGAATGTAAACATCCCTTGCAATAGGAATATATCGTGACAGGTACTCTTTATGGAGAGATGCGGGGTCAATAAGACTCCACATCTCTCCTCCAGGCTGGAAAGCATGAGACCGTGAAAAAAATTCACGATCTTATGCCGACAGCCGCGATTGCCATCATAACGTTGTGCCCGGGCCTCCGACGGTCATAGGGATGACTGGTGACCATTTGGTCACCAGTCATCTCTATGCTTCCCATCCAACGCTGGAGAAGCACCAGATGGCGGCAGAAGGGGGGGGGGGGCGTCCCCTCCCGTCACCTATAAGAACGATCAAGCAGCAAACTGCTGCTATGATCATTCTTATGGTGCACTGAATCGCCGGCTAAAAATAGTGATATCTGAATGATGCCTGTAGCTGCACCCATCATTCAGATATCCCCACTGAAAGTCCAGGACGTCATATGACGTCCTTTGGTGGGAAGTGGTTAACTAATCCTGCACTTTTTTTTACCTTTTAAACAAGATGTACTTACCTGAACCAATCGAGGGGGTGGTGGGGAGTAAAATCCAACGCTGCAGATGTGCCATGCTGACCGATTGCTGATACTCTCCTTGCATCAATGTCACTGATGCATACTACTCTTCTGCATTCTGAGAGCACCCACCCACTGGACATCAATATATTAAGGCCCAGATTCTCAAAGGGCTTACGACGGCGCAACGCAATGGACGCCGTCGTAAGTCCTAATTTGGGCCGTCGTATCTATGCGACTGATTCTTAGAATCAGTTACGCATAGATATCCATTAGATCCGACAGGCGTAAGGCTCTTACGCTGTCGTATCTTAAATGCAATTTTTTTTTTGCCGCTAGGTGTCGCCTCCGTCATTTTCTCCGTCGAGTATGTAACTCGACGCAGTGAAGTTACGATGTTTACATTAGATTTGCGCCGCGTAAAGTTGCCCCTGCTATATAAGGGGCAACCAATGTTAAGTATGGCCGTCGTTCCCGCGTCGAAATTTTTAAATTTACGTTGTTTGCGCAAGTCGTCCGTGAATGGGGCTGGACGCCATTTACGTTCACGTCGAAACCAATGACGTCCTTGCGAAGTCATTTGGAGCAATGCACCCTGGGATATTTTCCGGACGGCGCATGCGCAGTACGTTCGGCGCGGGAACGCGCCTAATTTAAATGCTCCATGCCCCCTACCCGGCTAATTTGAATTAGGCAGGCTTGCGCTGGGTGAGTTACAATATGCCGCTGCAACTTTACAGGCAAGTTCTTTGTGAATAAAGCACTTGCCTGTAAAACTTGCGGCGGCGTAACGTAAAGCAGATACGTTACGCCCGCACAGTTTTACGCCCATATACGAGAATCTGGGCCTAAGTGTCTATGTCATGCATGTAGTGAAATGGACATCTGAAGAAGGACCTTACCGCCTACATACAGAAAAAGAGGACTTGGAACTGGAGCATCACATGGCCATGACTTTATGTGAGTATAAAGGGCATTTTGATTTTTTTTTTTTTGTAGTGCAAGTGTTAGAGGAGAGTAGAGGGGGCAAGTCAGAAGAGCCCAGCATAAAAAAAGCCTAGCATTCAAGCAAATCAGATAACACAAAAAAAGGTATTTATTTCATTTTAAAGTGTAAGGCCTCGTACACACGACCGTTTTCCTCGACAGTATCCATCAAGAAACTTGGTGGCAGAGCTTTTTTGCCGAGGAAAGCGGTCGTGTGTATGTTTTTCACCGAGAAAACTGTTGTGGAACTCGATGAGAAAAAAAGAGAACAAGTTCTCTTTTTCCTCATCGGGAGTCTCAATTTCCTCGTCGTGTTCCTCGTCGGACTGGTTTTCGACGAGAAACACGTTCGTGTGTATGCTTAGAAACCCGCGCATGCTCAGAATAAAGTATGAGACGCGAGCGTGCCTTCCGTAAAAGTAGGGTTTGTAATGGAGATATCATATTCGTCACGCTGTAACAGACTGAAAAGCCCGAATCGTCTCTCACCAAACTTTTACTTAACACGCAGTAATATGAGATTAGCAAAAGCAGCCCCAAGGGTGGCACCAGTGGAATCAAACTTCCCCTTTATAGTGCCGTTGTACGTGTTGTACGTCACCGCGTTTAAGAACGACAAGATTTTGTCTTGACATTGTGTACGAAAAGAAAGCTTGTCAAGATTCTCGACAAGCCTGACAAGGAACTCGTCGAGGAAAACAATGTTTCATTTACGATGAGTTCCTTGGTCGTGTGTACGAGGCCAGAGAGTCTCTTTACCATACCAGAATGTATAAAAAAAGTTTAGTGTCTTTTAAAAAAAAAAAAAAAGTCCTATCTATTTAACCCCAGACCAGTCTCTTGCTTCTCTTACTGCCCCTGACTTCCTTCTTCTTTGCCCTGACCACCTTGGTTAGTTTTTGTTAATGAAGTGTAAAAACAAAATTTTAACAAAAATGCCTTCAATTTGAAAATAACTTTTCACTGTATATCAGACACATAATTTGATACACTGAGAAATGGGATGAATTGTCAAAAATAGTATGTACAGTATCCATAGAAAATGTTATTTGTTCTATTGTTTACTTATCTTATAAACAAATGTAACCACCTTTGATGGACAATACCTGCAAAACAAAGCTTTGCTTCCCCCCACAAAGAAAAAAATATCTATCTATCTATCTATCTATCTATCTATATATCTTTTTATATATATATATATATATATATATATCTTTTTATATATATATATATATATATATATATATATATATATATATATATAAAAACACACTATTGTGGTACAAACAATAACAGCAAAAACAGTATGAGGTAATTTATAAATTATTTACGCAACATTCCAACAACTTTCACCCAGGGTTCACACACCTTCTACAATAATCGCATTGTAAAATATGTGAAAATTGTATAAATATTGTATAAAAATATTTATTAATAGTCCCCTATAAATTATTGCAAAATGAATAGGCCCGCTGTCTAAAAAGGAACATGATTCTGGAGCTTAGTTGGTTAATATTGGCTTATTTTTTGCACAGCTGCTATATTGGAAGCAATAAATGATGGTGGTAACTTGCTACATATCTCTATTATATAAAAAAAAAGTACTTACCTGCCTCTTAGAATGCTCACTGTATTCCCCAGGAATGTTGTGAGCACTCTTAATTAAAGTCCTTGCAATATGATAGTAGTAAATACTGATAATAGTAAGTGGAACAAGATAGTAAACCAAAAAAATTAGCACTGCATGGATCTTGGGATGCATCTCATCATTTTGTGGGTATGGGATACAAGCTGTAAAGCTGACATTGTCTGACCCATTGATGTGTGCCACTTCAGAAAACACGGCTTCAGGGACTGCCAAAAGCATTGAAATAATCCAGATGGCTGCAGCTTTTAAACATGTCCACAGAACAGCACTCGATGTTTGGATATCCATTGGATTTACAATAGCCTTGTATCTATAAAAAAATAAAAAATAAAAAAAACATATATTATACAGTACCAGGTATTAGAATGATCAGGTCTACATTGATGGATGTCTCTTTTGAATAACTAAAAGTGCTGAATTGATCGAACAGGCAGTAAGCATGGCTATAATTTCAGGCAACATAGCATTTAATCGATACTCTGGATCTACTGATTGAATTGAGTGGATTTGTTACCAGAAAGAAACACGATGTATGTTTAGTCATTATTTTACAAAATCTACTCTTTTATTAACACGGTTTAACAATTTTAAAAATAACAATTATTTATCCAACTGAAACATGTATTGAAATTTTATTTTCTATTGTTTTAAAATGAAAGCTGAATTACAGGAATTCAGCCACTTTGTAAAAAGGAAAAGCACACTATGAGTTAAGTCCAAGGATCTGCATGACATCTTGTGGGCTTATCCCTATTATTTACATTTGACAGATTAATTTGCTCTGCCAGAGACAGAGAAACTCAGAGAAGCTATGCCCACTCCTCCCCTCTGCTGTCCATTCACAGAAGCCTTTGTATTTTGTGAATGTGATCACATAATACCAAGGCTTCTGTAATTGGGCAGGAGGAGAGGAGGGGCAGGCATAGAAGTTGTAGCGACTCCCCTGTTCATGATGCAGTGCTCAGACGGATCTGTGCCACTCTCCCAGAACTACAGTGATAGCTGTCTTTTGTGAGTGCACCTCACTGAACTTAACTCATAGTGTGCCTTGATTTCTTACAAAGGAGCTGATGATTCTAAGAATAGGCTCAGATATCCAGATTATTTGTTAATTTATTTCAATTATTATAAAGAACATAACATTTACTTGAAGTAGAAAAACACTATACATTAAGTTGACCACTTATATATTAAATACATTCATAAAATCAGACCCAGAAAAGAACCAAACTGGAATCCTAGCAAGGCATTAGTGCTGCATCCCATTATGATCTCTATTTTTTGTGTTTTATGCTTATTAAAAAACTGATTACAAACAGAATAACCTTTGGTCTTCAACAGATATAACTGATCTTTATTTCCATTAACAAGTACCAGTAATTCACTCATTAGTCATTACTGCAATATTTAGCAGCAAAAAGCAAACCACATCATTATTCATATATGTGCTATACCTCCTCTGCATACCTATGATAAACCATAATTGCATTAGTTAATCCAGCTTTCATTAATTCAAAAACCTTTAATATAGAGATACCTTTATTTTGCCTATGCAGAGCTGAGTGGAAAGGTCACCTAACTACTAGCCCTTCCCCATCAGCAAATACTCATACTGTTTCATTTAGCCTTTGGAAGTTGGGATGAGCTCATGTTCGACTCGAACATTGCCTGTTCGCCCGTCCGAACAGCCGTCGTATTTTACGTCGTTTCCGTAAGTCGTACGTGAATGGGGCTGGGCGTAGGTTACATTCACGTCGAAAGCATT
This sequence comes from Rana temporaria, assembly GCF_905171775.1. Lineage (NCBI taxonomy): Eukaryota > Metazoa > Chordata > Amphibia > Anura > Ranidae > Rana > Rana temporaria. The sequence goes on from NC_053492.1 coordinate 304,583,385, forward strand.
GAGCCAACATATCTTAGGGAGTATTTGCGATGTGATTCTGACGTTCATTCGTTTGGCCATGCATTTACATGGGGTCACAGTTAATTTTAATACAACATGCCCACTGCCTTGCTACTTTGAATTAGGCGGGCTTACGCCGGCCATTTTACGTTACGCCGGCGCAAGAAAGGGAGCAAGTGCTTTGTGAATACAGTACGGGCCTCTCTATGTTACGTCAGCGTAGCGCATATCAGATGGGCTACGCCGCTCTAAAGATAAGCAGATCTCTCTGAATCTGGCCTTATGGGGCTGATTTACTAAAGGCAAACAGACTGTGCGCTTTTCAACGTGCAGTTGCTCACGAGTTTAGTAAATGAGCTGAAGATTCACTTTGCAAAGATTATCCAATCACATGCAAGGAATAGAAAAAAAACAGCATTTTTGCTTGCACATGATTTGATGATGGAAATCAGTAGACTTTCTGCTCATTTACTAAGCTCTGGAGCAACTGCTCTTGCAGAGTGCAACCAGGGCCGGCCTTAGTAGTTCAGACACCCTGTGTGAGCTAATCCTGTGGTGCCCCCCCCCCCCCTTCTTCACCCCTCGCCCCCTGGTCACCTAAAAATACACAAAGAGATCACAGGGGTGGGGAGCGGAGAGCGCTGGGGGCTTGAGAGCACTGGGGGGAGCCAAAGAAACAGGGGTGGAGAGCACGGGGGGGCGGGGGTGGAGAGCACTGGGGGCGGCAGGGGTGGAGAGCTGTATAGAGGAATATAGAAAGCTAATTTCCTCTGTATGCAGCCCCCTGCCAAATCCGGTCCTACTATTCAGGCACATAGGGCAGACTGTACGGCGGGCATGATCTCCTGTGTATCATCACTGAGCTGGCTGGCCTGCCTGGGTCTGTGTTTGGCGGTGACACTGTAACACGGTCCCGCCCCCCTAGACCGGCTTGTGTGATAGGCTGAATGCTGATTCTATCTACTATCACATGAGCCAGTCTAGAGGGCGGGACCGTGTTACAGCGTCACTGCCGAACACAGACCCCGGCAGCCAGCTCCGTGATGATACACAGGAGCAAGAGAGAGGGGACAGGGAGCACTGCAGCCCCGCAGCTGAAACTGGTCGCAGGACAGGCAGCCTACCAGGAAATCTCCCGATATCTCGGTAGGCCAGTCCGGCCCTGCTGACTGCGACTCACATTCTGCGAGCTGTGATGGCCGCATGGCGCCCCTGTTGCCCATGGCGCCCTGTGCGGCCGCACAGCTCGCACACCCCAAAGGCCCGGCCCTGAGTGCAACTACACTTTGCAAAGTGCACAGCCTATTTGCCTTTAGTAAATCAACCCAGGTGCACATGAATTTGCCCAAACTCACCCTGGTTGTATTCGGGAAATTGCACCAGCACCCACATGACTATTACATGCGTCCATGCAGCCACATGTTCCAATACACATCTATGGGACTGGTGGCACAGGGATGCATGCACTACCTGTCCAACCCCATGTCGATAGCACACATCCGTGCAAGGGGCATGCAACCAATCACCCCATATAAATGGGGCCTTTTAAATCTGGATTTTCATCATCTCCTACTCCGATGAAAATGGTCACCAAGACAAAAAGATTTTGTGACTCTATCCAGTGAGAACACAAATAACAGTAAAATCTTGACAGTAGGTATAACTCTTTCTCGGTGTTTCCTAAACTAAGGAAATGATTTTCACTTCACATACACTTTATGCCTATAGGTATTACAATTAGTGTTTTGTATTTTGTGTTCTATGTACAGTAAAACCTTGGATTGCGAGCATAATTCGTTCCGGAAGCATGCTTGTAATCCAAAGCACTTGTATATCAAAGCAAATTTTCCCATAAGAAATAATTGAAACTCAAATGATTCGTTCCACAACCATTTATTCATAAGTCCTTCAGTCTATAGTCCATAAAAAAGGTTATAGCAAAATGATAAGTTGAGTAACCATAAAATGTCCATCCACAAATGGCAGCCTCCCCAACGGGATTAGAAGCAAAATCCAGCAGGAGCTACAGAGTATAAAAGAGAAGAGAGGCACCTCTAAGTGTAGCAATATGGTTACATTTAATGAAGGTGCAACACTTAGCAACTCACATGGTTGATGATTTAAAGAGAGGCACATCTAAGTATGCAGGGATCGGGGGTAAAGCGATCCACATAGACCGTCATCCTCACCGCCAGCTCTCACCGCCGTCAGTCTGCAATCGTGACCGGGAAGGCTACCCTGCAGTAGAGCAATCTGAAAACGAGGCTTGAATCGTGAAGGGGGCGACATCAATGGTGGTGCGGAGGATGGTGTGGACAGCTTTACCCCGGATGCCTGCATACTTAGATGTGCCTGTTTTAATCATCAACCATGTCAGTTTCTAAATGTCGCACCTTCATTAAATGTAACCATATTGCTACACTTAGAGGCGCCTCTCTTCTATTTTATACTTAGGTGTGACATGACGCTACTCTTATATCAAGACATCGCTTGTATATCAAGACAAAATGTATTAACCTCCCTGGCGGTATGATTCTGTCTGGAATTACGTACCAAAAGCGGTACAATTATTTGCAAGGAAATTTGTCGTTTTATATTGTAGGCCTGTAATTCTTAGGAATAACTCACTTAAATCTGACCAAACAAGAATCTAATAGGCATCCCGAGTATGACATTTTTTAAAAAACAAAATTATAAATTATAATATAATAAATAATTATAAATAATTATAACAAATAATAATATAATTCTAATAAAAATTATTCAATAATGTAATCAAATCAAAATCACTGAATTTTTTTTTTTATGACGAATTTCCCCACAAATCGCTATCGCACAATTCTGCAAGTGATTATAATTTATTATCTCTGTTTTTTAGCTGATCTAAAACCATTTTTGACATAAAGGGATACTTTTGGTTGCTATGGACAATCTACAGTTTGCAGGGAGAAAGAAAGGTTTTTATTATATAAAAGAACATGCAGGACACTGGGCAGACCACTAGGGACAAGGGGTGTGTGTATTTTTTACATACAGTACTGTAATCTATAAGATTACAGTATACTGTATGTATAGTGTTTGTTTACGTTTTTGAATTTGGCGCCGTTCTCCGCTCCCGTGTGTCGTAACGTCGCAGGGAATGGAGATCGGCGGCACAGGAGGACGCTGTGTGAATCGAGCGAGGTCCCGCTCGCTCACACAGCGCGGTGGCATCGCTGGATCCAGGGACAAGGTAAGCCAGCGCACGCTGCAGGCTCTGCATAGCTAGCCCGAGCGTGACTCGGGGTTACCGATCGCAGCATGAAAAACCCACCCCGAGTCACGCTCGGGAATACCGCCAGGCAGGTTAAACAATTTTGCTTGTCTTTTAAAATGCTCTCTGACCAAGGTTTTAATGTATATACAAAAGCTTTATTTTAAAAATAAATGTTTTATGCATGACAGCTGATTACCAAAGCACTATGAGATATCAAAAGAACATAGTAGTAATCATATCCTTTCAGAAATTATACATACAAACCTTAATCTCCTTTAAAAATGTTAAAGTAAAAATTACTTTAAGGTAAACATAACAATATTAACTGAAAACGTGAGCTCACTTATTTGTAGCGTTATCTCTCTTTGAGTAAATATCCATTTAACATCTCTGTTGCAATAAATTAGCTTGACAAAACAGTATTATTCCTGCTAAACCTTAAATGTGTCTACTGCACATGTCTTATAATATCTTACAGCATTAAAATTAATAGACAAGAATAAATTCAATAGATTTATGCCATTTTAATTTGAAAGGCTTTTGGTAGCTGTTAACAGCTCTCTCAGATTACCTCTCAGGAATAGTGTATTAAAGAGGATATTTATGCTATTATAAATAATAGAATTCTCTGTGTGCTATGACAATGCTAAGGAGCACCGACTGCCAGCGCACAGGAGACTACATATACAATGTTTCTTTAATCAATATCTGATGTGAAAAATATGAATACACAATGAACACAAAGCTGAACTCCAAACAGAAATAAAAGACACAAATCAATGCAGCTCTGTGTTGATTAGTATATCATCAAAATGTATTTTTTTAATGCATGCAATGCAAGTATCTGAATTTAAAGATAATTTGCTGTGATAAAGTGCAGGAAGCATGGTGAGAAGAGAGTAGAGTCACAGAAAGATAAGTGTATCCGTTTTATGCTTCTCCTTCACTCTCCAACACAGGCTGGGGGAGGGACAAGGTCTAGCTGTAATGAAGGGGTAATAAACCCAAAAGCAAACACGTATTATATTGCAGATTACCAATTCTTAGATGTGATGGCTGCTTTAGTTTTCTTTTTTAGACTTTCTTTCCTTTATTTTTATCTAGTGACCCAGCCAGAGCAGTCTCTCTAGCAGTGGATAGTAAGTCCCCACAGCAGCAGCTCACAATTTTAATCAATATTGCAGCTCACCATCCTGCCACACACAACAATTAGTCCACTCTCTGCTCTGCACCCAGGTGACTTTGGCTGTTGGCCGATCTGGACTGGGCACTCCGGATCATGCTCAGGCTATTGGTATGCAGCAATGGTGGTGCACACTGGATAGCAGTGTGCACTCTCCAGGCTCCCTCATAGAAAGAGAAAGCTGTATCCTGTTCAGCCTGAGAAAATGCAGCACACCCCCCCCCCCCCATAGTCTCTCACTGGGAAATGCAGTTGAAAAGCTCTTGATTACAGCAGAGTCTCTCGTCTATGGACTACAGTTCCCGCAGTGCAGTGCTGTCTGACTCAATCTATTGAATTATTCCTGCTCAGCGGCTCCCTCCTCTTGCTGATATAGCTGTTAAAAAGTTCAACACCAGAGAGTAGCTGCAGCCAGTGTTCCTCCCACTCTCCATTCTTAGTCAAGCACCTGGCTACACAGAAAATGAAGGCATCAAAAAGTTGACAATTTTATTTTTTCCTGGTCTTCCGGTTCCTTCCCCTTTTCACTCTCCCTAGTCTCTCTATCTGCTCTGGCAAACATGTTAGTCAGTTTTTAGTGGCAAAATATTTGATACCACAAATCTCTTGCCATCTGCTTTAATGCCCACACACAAAAAGATAATTGGTGTTGAGATAACCAATATTCTTTTAACCAGCAGACTCTAAGACAAAGACAATATGGCTGATGAAGCCACTAATGAATTTTTCTTATTTAACCACCTCCCACTAGTGCTATAACCAAAAGACGGCTACAGCATGGACTCACATTCATGGGAGGGCGTCCATAGACGTCCTCACGAGAATACACTTCCCACGCGCCCACTTGGGCACACATCGGGAAGATTCTGTAATTACGGTGTCCCTTGGTCACAGCCAATCACAGATAGTGATAAATGGTCAAACACAGCAGCCTTTTAACACTTGATCACTGTGTCCAATGACAAGAGATCTCAAATTTAAACAAATAAGCACATCAGCTGTTGACTAGGGATGAGCCAAACATACCCGCGTTCGGTTCGCACCAGAACGTTCGAACAGACCGCGGGTTCGCGCGAACATTTAGAACCCCATTGAAGTCTATGGGACTCGAACGTTCGAATTCAAAAACGCTCATTTTAAAGACCAATATTCAATTTAATGTTGGAAAACGTCTTTCAGAACCCGGGTCTTGCCCCAGGGAACATGTATCAATGGAAAAAAAAGTTTTAAAAACGTCTGTTTTTTCCGGAGCAGCGATTTAAATGATGCTTAAAGTGAAAAAAAAATGAAAAATTCCTTTAAATATCACACCTGCTGTGTGTCTATAGTAGTGGCACGTGTTTATAAATGTCCCTGCACAACATGAGATTATTATAAGAAAAAAGTAATTTAATACTGCTTGCGCATGTGCTGTGTGGCAACAATATGTCGATTATTTTAGGGGTGGTGGGGGGGCCATTATTTTTTTGTGAAAGAAAAATTGTAGAAAAAAGGGCACCCCTCAAACATACTGTAATTGGAGCGCAACAAAGAGCCACGTGCAAAGTATTGCATCAAAAATTGTTATTAGGCGCCCCTGTTAAACAGGGGCAGAAAAATTGTGCCTTAGGCACAACACAACACTGCAACCCCTCCCAATAACTGTAATTGGAGCACAACAAGGAGCCACGTGCAAAGTATTGCATTAATATTAAAGAGCAAAATTGCACTTGCAGTAAATGCGCTTACGTGCAATTAAAAAGCAAAATTGCACTTGCAGTAAAGGCGCTTACGTGCTATTAAAGAGCAAACTTGCACGTGCAGTAAATGTGCTTACGTGCGATTAAAGAGCAAAATTGCACTTGCAGTAAATGCGCTTACGTGCGATTAAAGAGCAAAATTTCACTTGCAGTAAATGCGCTTACGTGTTATTAAAGAGCAAACTTGCACTTACACAAAATGCACTTACTGTAGTTTCAAATAAACAGGACACGTGCAGTAACACCCAGTATGTTTAGGTGTAAACTACACAGCACACAGGCAGGCAATATAACACGTTAGAGCACTGCAGCTATGCACAATCTCCTGCCTGACAAATACTAAGAGCAGATCTAGCTAAACTATACAGTGTATAAAAATATGTACAACTCCTAGGGATATATATATATTCTCTACACACTGTATTTCAAGCTAAACTGACTACCCTGCTCTATCTATCTATCTAAAAAGATAATCTCTCTGTCTCTCTAACTGCTCTCTGTAACAAGCCAGAACACACTACACGAGGCCGCCCGGAAGGCGGCCTTTTATAGTGTGGGGCGTGTGCTAAAGCCCTGAGCCATAATTGGCCAAAGCAACCCAGGCTTTGGCCAATTATGGCTCTTTGTTTTTTGCGCACTGTGATTGGCCAAGCATGCAGGACATACAGCATGCTTGGCCAATCATCAGCGCTCAACGCCGCAGTGAATTATGGGCCGTCGCGCGAATGACCCGTTTTGTTCGAACTTTGACGAACGATCGAACGGCCAATGTTCGAGTCGAACATACGTTCGTATCGAACGCGAAGCTCATCACTACTGTTGACAGCTCTCCTTCCCTCACACAGAGACCGAGTGTGAGAGAAGGAGAGAGATCTTTGCCAACAGTGAGTTTACTCTGCTATTCTTCAGTGCTTTACTGTGCCCATCAGTGTCACACAGTGACAATCAGTACTGCTTCATTAATGCTGCTTCGTCCAAAAAATTGGAAAACTTGTGGAAAAAAATGACATGTTTAAAAGACTCATTATGCCTCATAGAATATACGTTGGGGTGTTTGCTTCTCACAATGCAGTAATGTTGTGGGTAATTCCATTGTTCTGGTGTTCAGGGCCTTCAAAAGTGTAATAGGTAGTCAAGAAACTATATCTGTAATTTATATCCCTAGAAAACCGGACGGTACTCCTTGCATGAATAATAATTGTGTTGCGCTTAATACAAATAACAAAAAACAGTGAGTCCATAAGTCACCAATGTAACATAAAATATGCGAACAGATGTCTTGATCATTGAGTCACCGACAAAATCCTTGATAAAACCTCCACCAATTTAAGGATGTGCTCTTACCAGAAAGCATTGACCACCTATTACGGGGGGTCAAAGAAGGCTCTTGTATCTTAAATGCTCTATCACCATTTGTTAGTCAGCATAGGGAAGATGGGGAAGATCATTCCAGGCAGCCAGTAGAGAAATCGCAAGTCCTCTTATTCCAAGTGGATGCACCAAATGGCATACCCAGCAAGAGATAAAATGCCACAATAGTATAAAATCTTAACAACAGGGCTTTTTATTAAAAGTAATGCACTTACATGCCGGCAGATAAAAAATGGCGTGTGTATATGGGCACAGTAATGTCCCTGTGCTCTCATACAATTGTGATGACAGGAAATGACACCTCAGCCCGACCAGTTTTGTCACTACAAGGACTTCTTCTGGGGCATCCTTGCATGTTGGGTCTCTGTATGTGGCTAGACTGTGGAAAAGCCTCACACATGTGGTATTGCCATACTCAGGATGAGTAACAGAATGTATTTTGGGATGCAATTTTTGGAATGTACAGTAAATGCCATGTTCTGGAAATATCTTATAAATGGACAACTTGTGTAAGAAAATACGTTGGGGTGTTTTTGCTTTTCAAAATTGGGTAATTTATGATAAATTTCAATGTTTATGATAAATTTCAATGTTTATGATAAACTCAATAAAAACTGATTGATGGAAAAAAAAATGGGTAATTTTGTGGGTAGTTCCATTGTGCTTCAGGGCCTTCAAAAGTGTAATAGGTAGCCAAGAAATTAAATGTGTAATTTATGTCCCTAAAACAGCTGACTGTGCTCTTTGCATGTTGGGCCTCTCTATGTAGCTTGGCTGTGAAAAAGTCTCACAAATGTGGTACTGCCATACTCAAGAGGAGCAGGGCCGGACTGGCCTACCGGGATACCGGGAAAATTCCCGGTAGGCCGCCTGCTGTCAGTGAAATTTATCAGGTCAGCTCTGGGCCGCGGCCGCCATCGCGGCTGCACTTTACAATTGTACCCCTGCGGCTGCGTGCGATATGCTGCTTAGCCACTCCAGTGTGATGTCTATGTCTATAAGCAGCGGCGGGCCGGCCGCCGGCGGGTTGCGGCCGCCATGCTCGCCGCTTCACTGACACTTTCCTTCCCGTGCCGCTGTGTGAAGTGTGCGAGCATGCTGTTTGAGGGAGGGGAGGAGCCGAGCAGGAGAAACGAACGTCCCATCGTCCCGTGCGGCGCCAGCACCGCCCACTATCTTTCTCCACGTGTGAAGGCAGAGCCGCAGAGGAGAAGATGTGAACGGCGCTGGCCACCCTTGGAGCAGAAGGCAGAAAAGGTAGGTGCAGAGGGGAGGGGGGGGCCCGGGGGGGGTCCATGCAATGGTGAGAGAGATTATACAGTCCAGATTACAATTTGCAGGGGCAGCCAGAAAAGGTGACAGAGAGAGAGAGCATGGTGCACCCCCTTTTCTCTGTCACCTTTGCTGCCCCTGCAAATTGTAATCTGGACTGTATAATCTCTCTCTACCCAGTCCCCTGCTGTCACCCAGTCCCTCTGTCACCCAGTCCCTCTGTCACCCAGTCCCTCTGTCACCCAGTCCCTCCGTCACCCAGTCCCTCTGTCACCCAGTCCCTCCGTCACCCAGTCCCTCTGTCACCCAGCCTCTGTCACCCAGTCCCTCTGTCACCCAGTCCCTCCGTCACCCAGCCTCTGTCACCCAGCCTCTGTCACCCAGTCCCTCTGTCACCCAGTCCCTCTGTCACCCAGTCCCTCTGTCACCCAGTCCCTCCGTCACCCAGTCCCTCCGTCACCCAGTCCCTCTGTCACCCAGTCCCTCCGTCACCCAGCCTCTGTCACCCAGTCCCTCTGTCACCCAGCCTCCGTCACCCAGTCCCTCCGTCACCCAGCCTCTGTCACCCAGTCCCTCCGTCACCCAGTCCCTCCGTCACCCAGCCTCTGTCACCCAGTCCCTCCGTCACCCAGCCTCTGTCACCCAGCCTCTGTCACCCAGCCTCTGTCACCCAGTCCCTCCGTCACCCAGCCTCTGTCACCCAGTCCCTCCGTCACCCAGCCTCTGTCACCCAGTCCCTCCGTCACCCAGCCTTTGTCACCCAGCCTCTGTCACCCAGTCCCTCCGTCACCCAGCCTCTGTCACCCAGTCCCTCTGTCACCCAGCCTCTGTCACCCAGCCTCTGTCACCCAGTCCCTCCGTCACCCAGTCCCTCCGTCACCCAGCCTCCGTCACCCAGCCTGTCACCCAGTCCCTCCGTCACCCAGCCTCTGTCACCCAGTCCCTCCGTCACCCAGCCTCTGTCACCCAGTCCCTCCGTCACCCAGCCTCTGTCACCCAGTCCCTGTCACCCAGTCCCTCCGTCACCCAGCCTCTGTCACCCAGTCCCTCCGTCACCCAGCCTCTGTCACCCAGCCTCTGTCACCCAGTCCCTCCGTCACCCAGTCCCTCCGTCACCCAGCCTCTGTCACCCAGTCCCTCCGTCACCCAGCCTCTGTCACCCACTCCCTCCGTCACCCAGCCTCTGTCACCGAGTCCCTCCGTCACCCAGCCTCTGTCACCCAGCCTCTGTCACCCAGTCCCTCCGTCACCCAGCCTCTGTCACCCAGCCTCTGTCACCCAGCCTCTGTCACCCAGCCTCTGTCAGCCAGCCTCTGTCACCCAGTCCCTCCGTCACCCAGCCTCTGTCACCCAGTCCCTCCGTCACCCAGCCTCTGTCACCCAGTCCCTCCGTCACCCAGCCTCTGTCACCCAGCCTCTGTCACCCAGTCCCTCCGTCAACCAGCCTCTGTCACCCAGCCTCTGTCACCCAGCCTCTGTCACCCAGCCTCTGTCACCCAGTCCCTCCGTCACCCAGCCTCTGTCACCCAGTCCCTCCGTCACCCAGCCTTTGTCACCCAGTCCCTCCGTCACCCAGCCTCTGTCACTCAGTCCCTCCGTCACCCAGCCTCTGTCACCCAGCCTCTGTCACCCAGTCCCTCCGTCACCCAGTCCCTCCGTCACCCAGCCTCTGTCACCAAGTCCCTCCGTCACCCAGCCTCTGTCACCCAGTCCCTACGTCACACAGCCTCTGTCACCCAGTCCCTCCGTCACCCAGCCTCTGTCACCCAGTCCCTCCGTCACCCAGCCTCTGTCACCCAGCCTCTGTCACCCAGTCCCTCCGTCACCCAGCCTCTGTCACCCAGTCCCTCCGTCACCCAGCCTCTGTCACCCAGTCCCTCCGTCACCCAGCCTCTGTCACCCAGTCCCTCCGTCACCCAGCCTCTGTCACCCAGTCCCTCCGTCACCCAGTCCCTCCGTCACCCAGCCTCCGTCACCCAGTCCCTCCGTCACCCAGCCTCTGTCACCCAGTCCCTCTGTCACCCAGTCCCTCTGTCACCCAGTCCCTCTGTCACCCAGCCTCTGTCACCTAGTCCCTCCGTCACCCAGCCTCTGTCACCCAGTCCCTCTGTCACCCAGCCTCTGTCACCCAGTCCCTCCGTCACCCAGCCTCTGTCACCCAGTCCCTCCGTCACCCAGCCTCTGTCACCCAGTCCCTCCGTCACCCAGCCTCTGTCACCCAGTCCCTCCGTCACCCAGCCTCTGTCACCCAGTCCCTCCGTCACCCAGCCTCTGTCACCCAGCCTCTGTCACCCAGTCTCTGTCACCCAGTCCCTCCGTCACCCAGTCCCTCAGTCACCCAGCCTCTGTCACCCAGTCCCTCCGTCACCCAGCCTCTGTCACCCAGTCCCTCCATCACCCAGCCTCTGTCACCCAGTCCCTCCGTCACCCAGCCTCTGTCACCCAGTCCCTCCGTCACCCAGCCTCTGTCACCCAGTCCCTCCGTCACCCAGCCTCTGTCACCCAGTCCCTCCGTCACCCAGTCCCTCAGTCACCCAGCCTCTGTCACCCAGTCCCTCCGTCACCCAGCCCCTCCGTCACCCAGCCTCTGTCACCCAGTCCCTCCGTCACCCAGCCTCTGTCACCCAGTCCCTCCGTCACACAGCCTCTGTCACCCAGTCCCTCTGTCACCCAGCCTCTGTCACCCAGTCCCTCCGTCACCCAGCCTCTGTCACCCAGCCCCCTGTCACCCAGCCTCTGTCACCCAGCCTCTGTCACCCAGTCCCTCCGTCACCCAGCCTCTGTCATCCAGCCTCTGTCACCCAGTCCCTCCGTCACCCAGTCCCTCCGTCACCCAGCCTCTGTCACCCAGTCCCTCCGTCACCCAGCCTCTGTCACCCAGTCCCTCAGTCACCCAGTCCCTCAGTCACCCAGCCTCTGTCACCCAGTCCCTCCGTCACCCAGCCCCTCCGTCACCCAGCCTCTGTCACCCAGTCCCTCCGTCACCCAGCCTCTGTCACCCAGTCCCTCCGTCACCCAGTCCCTCCGTCACCCAGTCCCTCCGTCACCCAGCCTCTCCGTCACCCAGCCTCTGTCACCCAGCCTCTGTCACCCAGCCCCCTGTCACCCAGCCTCTGTCACCCAGCCCCCTGTCACCCAGCCTCTGTCACCCAGCCCCCTGTCACCCAGCCTCTGTCACCCAGCCTCTGTCATCCAGCCTCTGTCACCCAGTCCCTCCGTCACCCAGTCCCTCCGTCACCCAGCCTCTGTCACCCAGTCCCTCCGTCACCCAGCCTCTGTCACCCAGTCCCTCCGTCACCCAGTCCCTCCGTCACCCAGTCCCTCCGTCACCCAGCCTCTCCGTCACCCAGCCTCTGTCACCCAGCCTCTGTCACCCAGTCCCTCTGTCACCCAGCCTCTGTCACCCAGCCTCTGTCACCCAGTCCCTCCGTCAACCAGCCTCTGTCACCCAGCCTCTGTCACCCAGCCTCTGTCACCCAGTCCCTCCGTCACCCAGCCTCTGTCACCCAGCCTCTGTCACCCAGTCCCTCCGTCACCCAGTCCCTCCGTCACCCAGCCTCTGTCACCCAGTCCCTCCGTCACCCAGCCTCTGTCACCCAGTCCCTCCGTCACCCAGTCCCTCCGTCACCCAGTCCCTCCGTCACCCAGTCCCTCCGTCACCCAGTCCCTCCGTCACCCAGCCTCTGTCACCCAGTCCCTCCGTCACCCAGCCTCTGTCACCCAGTCCCTCCGTCACCCAGCCTCTGTCACCCAGTCCCTCCATCACCCAGCCTCTGTCACCCAGTCCCTCTGTCACCCAGTCCCTCTGTCACCCAGTCCCTCCATCACCCAGCCTCTGTCACCCAGTCCCTCCGTCACCCAGTCCCTCCGTCACCCAGTCCCTCCATCACCCAGCCTCTGTCACCCAGTCCCTCCGTCACCCAGTCCCTCCGTCACCCAGTCCCTCCGTCACCCAGTCCCTCCGTCACCCAGCCTCTGTCACCCAGTCCCTCCGTCACCCAGCCTCTGTCACCCAGTCCCTCCGTCACCCAGCCTCTGTCACCCAGTCCCTCCATCACCCAGCCTCTGTCACCCAGTCCCTCTGTCACCCAGCCTCTGTCACCCAGTCCCTCCGTCACCCAGCCTCTGTCACCCAGTCCCTCCGTCACCCAGCCTCTGTCACCCAGTCCCTCCGTCACCCAGCCTCTGTCACCCAGTCCCTCCGTCACCCAGCCTCTGTCACCCAGTCCCTCCGTCACCCAGTCCCTCCGTCACCCAGCCTCTGTCACCCAGTCCCTCCGTCACCCAGCCTCTGTCACCCAGTCCCTCTGTCACCCAGCCTCTGTCACCCAGTCCCTCCGTCACCCAGCCTCTGTCACCCAGTCCCTCCGTCACCCAGCCTCTGTCACCCAGCCTCTGTCACCCAGTCCCTCCGTCACCCAGCCTCTGTCACCCAGTCCCTCCGTCACCCAGCCTCTGTCACCCAGTCCCTCCGTCACCCAGCCTCTGTCACCCAGTCCCTCCGTCACCCAGTCCCTCCGTCACCCAGTCCCTCCGTCACCCAGCCTCTGTCACCCAGTCCCTCCGTCACCCAGCCTCTGTCACCCAGCCTCTGTCACCCAGTCCCTCTGTCACCCAGCCTCTGTCACCCAGTCCCTCCGTCACCCAGCCCTCTGTCACCCAGTCCCTCTGTCACCCAGTCCCTCTGTCACCCAGCCTCTGTCACCCAGTCCCTCTGTCACCCAGCCCTCTGTCACCCAGTCCCTCTGTCACCCAGTCCCTCTGTCACCCAGTCCTCTGTCACCCAGTCCCTCTGTCACCCAGTCCCTCCGTCACCCAGCCTCTGTCACCTAGTCCCTCCGTCACCCAGCCTCTGTCACCCAGCCTCTGTCACCCAGTGCCTCCGTCACCCAGCCTCTGTCACCCAGTCCCTCCGTCACCCAGCCTCTGTCACCCAGTCCCTCCGTCACCCAGCCTCTGTCACCCAGTCCCTCCGTCACCCAGCCTCTGTCACCCAGTCCCTCCGTCACCCAGCCTCTGTCACCCAGTCCCTCCGTCACCCAGCCTCTGTCACCCAGCCTCTGTCACCCAGGCCCTCCGTCACCCTGTCCCTCTGTCACCCAGTCCCTCTGTCACCCAGCCTCTGTCACCCAGCCCCCTGTCACCCAGCCTCTGTCACCCAGTCCCTCTGTCACCCAGTCCCTCCGTCACCCAGCCTCTGTCACCCAGTCCCTCTGTCACCCACCCTCTGTCACCCAGTCCCTCCGTCACCCAGCCTCTGTCACCCAGCCTCTGTCACCCAGTCCCTCCGTCACCCAGTCCCTCTGTCACCCAGTCCCTCTGTAACCCAGCCTCTGTCACCCAGCCTCTGTCACCCAGTCCCTCTGTCACCCAGTCCCTCTGTCACCCAGCCTCTGTCACCCAGTCCTCTGTCACCCTGACCTCTGTCACCCAGCCTGCTGTCACCCAGCCCTCTGTCACCCAGCCTGCTGTCACCCAGTCCCCTGTCACCCAGCCCTCTGTCACCCAGTCCCCTGTCTCCCAGCCCTCTGTCACCCAGCCCTCTGTCACCCAGTCCCCTGTTACCCAGTACCCTGCTGTCACCCAGTCCTCTGTCACCCAGCCCTCTGTCACCCAGTCCTCTGCCACCCAGTCCTCTGCCACCCAGTCCTCTGCCACCCAGTCCTCTGTCACCCAGTCCCCTGCTGTCACCCAGTCCTCTGTCACCCAGTCCCCTGCTGTCAACCAGTCCCCTGCTGTCACCCAGTCCTCTGCTGTCACCCAGTCCTCTGCTGTCACCCAGTCCCCTGCTGTCACCCAGTCCCCTGCTGTCGCCAAGTCCTCTGTCACCCAGTCCCCTTGCTGTCACCCAGTCCCCTGCTGTCACCCAGTCCCCTGCTGTCACCCAGTCCCCTGCTGTCACCCAGTCCTCTGCTGTCACCCAGTCCCCTGCTGTCACCCAGTCCCCTGCTGTCGCCAAGTCCTCTGTCACCCAGTCCCCTTGCTGTCGCCCAGTCCTCTGCTGTCAGCCAGTCCCCCTGCTGTCGCCCAGTCCCCCTGCTGTCACCCAGTCCAAGTGACACGCTGAATCTGGTGACGGGATGGGTGGCAAGTGACACACTAAATCTGGTGGCAGGGGACGGATGGCAAGTGACATGCTTAATCTGGTGACAAGTGGCAAGTGACATTTCCGAGTGTCTCCGATGCTCTCTGGCGCCCCCCACCTCTGGCCACATGCGGTATTGCATGCAATTGAAGTCAATGCGGAACAAATTATTTTCGTTTCCATTAACTTCAATGGGGAAACTGACTTTGATATGTGAGCACTTTGGATTACGAGCATTCTCCTGGAACGGATTATGCTCGTAATCCGAGGTTCCACTGTGTAACATTATATATATAATCTCCCTAGCCCTATGTGCTTTCATATCTGTCTTATCTTTATATAATACACTCTTTAAATGTTTCTTTAAAATGTATGGTTTTCTCTTTTATGAACAAAAAAATAATGACGTTATGATGTTAGGCTGGTATAATAATGCTATGGGGCTGGTATGAAATGTTTTCCAGGGCTGGTTTTTACTCCCAGTCCGCCCCTGAAGAGGAGTAGCAGAATGTGTTTTGTGGTGTGGTTGCAAGTATGCATATGCCGTATGAGAGTAATAACCTGTTAATGTGACAATTTTGTGAAAAACAAAATTCTTAATTTTCCAAAGAATTGTGGGAAAAAATTACAACTTTGAAATTTCACCATGCCTCTTACTAAATGCCTTGGAACGTTTACTTTCCAAAAAGGGGTAATTCTAGGGGTATTTTTACCGTCCTGGCTTGTTAGTGTCTCAAGAAATGAGATAGGCCTTGCATCAGTTTTGGTAAAAGTCTTGACATGTGTATCAGATTCAGGTAGTTCTTACTACTGCCACGTTTAGAACCTGTCACTAAGGCTGCAACAGATTCTAACAGAATGATTGTCATTTTGAAGATAAGCAAACTGGCAATAACTAAGGCCAGCTTAAAGTTGCCATATGGGAGGGTGTTGTGTGTTCATTACTTTATTATTAAACTTGAATGGGCTGACTACACTTTCTGCTCTCCAAGACAATGCAACATTCATTACATTTGCCTGCCACTAAACCCTTAAGGATATTCATCAATGGGAAATGCTCTGCTACATTCAAATTCAACACTTTTTGCACCTCACTATGCCTTATCCCCTTCCTCTAAGCCCACTTTTTATGCATGGATGTGTCATGATGACTCTCCTAGGGTTAAAGGATAAATTTCTAATCTCTATAGATTGCTGACAGATAACCACTCATTGGATAAACGACCACATATGCTAAAGAAGAGCTGTGATTGTGAAATGCAATTCTCTACACAATAGAGAGCACACTATAGTGGGAAACTATTCTTTGTAATCTTCGTAAATGTACTAGGTCCCTGTCTGTATGATTCTACTAGGTGGTACTATACCCTGAATAGGCTTCACCTTTATATTTCCAGAGGTTCCAGATGCATGTTTTCATTGTTGTGCCTCCCCTGGCTCTATGACCCATTTTTCAGATAAATGTAACATATGGTCTTCAAAAAGACACTAGTTTTTCGACTGATTCTCTATATAACTATTACCAAAACCTTTTTAAAAAAAAAAATTTGAGTGATGCTTTTTTTTCCGTTGTTTTGCTTTACGTGTTTTTCTACTCCTGATGTTGGTATCACCACAAGCTGAATATGCATGGGATTCATATAATGTCTTTTTTTTCTAAGCCTGTACCGAGTGATATGTTTTTGATGATACATCTTTGGTATAGCCCATAGTATGTGTCTACACTGTGGAGTTGATTCACGAAAACTGGACAGTGCAAACCAATCAGCTTCCAGGTTTGTTATTGTCAAAGCTTAATTGAACAAGCTGAAGTTCGAAGCTGATTGGCTATCTTACACATCTGCACCAGAAACCCTTGTTTCTGAAGGTGGAAGGTTTGGGGCTGATCTGAAGTCTCAAGGTGCAGGAATTGGGGCTGATCTGAAATCTGAAGGTGGTTAAATAGAGCTGATCTGAGGTATGAGGATGCAGGCAGTTGCAGTGCATTCATAAGGGTGCACAAGCGCTGCTCCCTGTCTCCTGCCACCTCTCTATCACCATATTGCATGAATCTATCTATGGCTGACGCTGACACCCCCTATTCAGGCGCCTGGCTCCTTTTCACCCACTGCCCACAGGGTAAGTGCCATATGGGGGCACAGCATTCAATTGGCACAGTGGCAGCATTTGGGGCACAGTGGCAGCATTTAATGGGCACAGTGGCAGCATTTGGGGCACAGTGGCAACATTCGATTGGCACAGTGGCAGCATTTGGGGCACAGTGGCACCATTTCATTGGCACAGTGGCACCATTTAATGGGCACAGTGGCAGCATTTGGGGTACAGTGACAGCGTTTGATGTACACGGTGGCAGCGTTTGATGTGCACAGTAGCAGCAATTGATAGGGCACAGTGGCTGCATTTGATGGCACAGTGGTTGCGTTTGATGGGCACAGTGACTGTGTTTGCTGGGCACAGTGGCCGCGTTTGATGGGCACAGTGGCTGTGTTTGATGGTACAGTGGCTGCGTTTGGTACAGTGGCTGTGTTTGATGGGCACAGTGAGGCTGCAATTGATGGTTTTTTTTTCAGAATTCTTCAGTTTATTTGTGCCCCCCCAAAAAAAAATTTGAGCACCAGCCGCCACTGGATGCAGGTATTGGGTCTCATCTGATTCCTGAAGGTGCAACAATTGCTGTAGATCTGAGGTGTGAAGGTATAGGACTTGTAACTGATCTGAGGCGTGAACGTGCATGAATTGGGGCTGATCTATGGTGTGCAGGAGCAGGATTTGAGGCTGATCTGCTGTCTGAATGTGTAGGATTTAGTGCTGATCTGAGATGTGAAGGATCAGAAATTGGCACTGATCTGAGGTCTGAAGGTGCAGGCGCTGGGACAGATCTGATTTTTAAAGGTGCAGGAATTAGGGCTGATCTGAGATGTAAAAGTAGGGTCAGTGTAAATAAACATGTTTTGTGTGTTCATCAGCTAATATAATACCAAATGAGTTTAACTTGCCATTATCAGTGTAACTATGAATGCAAAAATGTAAAACAAAATATAAGGTTGATTTACTAAAACTGGAGAGTACAAAATCAGCTTGTTCGATTAAGCTTTGACAATATAACCTGGAAGCTGATCACTATTCACTATTCATAGCTGCACCATATTCTGCACTCTCTCTCTCTCTCTCTCTCTCTCTCTCTCTCTCTCTCTCTCTCTCTCTCTCTCTCTCTCTCTCTATATCTATATATATATATATATATATATATATATACACACATCAGCCCCTATATGACTATAGTGCTCTACTGTTTGCTGGCACACCACTTATATCGTGTTTGTAAAAATGGCTATTGACACAGAAAAGGTTGTTGACCCCTGATCAAACCTTTTCCCATTCTATCCACAACTAAAAAAAATTCTAGTTACAAAACAGTCTACAACTGTAATCATTGTGCATCTACACTAAATATTCAGGTATAGCGGTAGGTTAGATGCTAAGCTAATTCTGATCCACAAAATTATTAGCATGCAAGTTACCTTTACAGGAACCCAATCTTCCAACATTGTAACACGTCTATGCATTTTTTATACTAATATACAAAAGCTGTGAAAAAGTAATGCATTGGGTAAGACACTCATCAATCCAAGCCATATGATAATGTGCAAATAATTTGAACAAAACATGTTTGAAAAATATTTTTATTTTGTTTCAACCTGAATTTCAGTCTCTCTATTTCTCACTCCTATAGAATTGCTCTTTAAATGTATTTTAAACATTTTTAGAAAGACACACATTTTTACTATTGTTATAAAACACGCGTCAATAAAGATTTTTTTTAATAGATTATTTTATTAACATCGTTTGCAAAACAATTGGAAATAAATGCATAAACTATAATAAAAAAAAATGTGTTTTCATTTACTTAAGCTAAACATGGTGAGATCTGACCATCTTGGTAGTTTCTAGAGTATGTAGTGGAATAAATTTGTACTATTATTTATTATGTATAATGTGTATTAAATTATCTCTGCCTGCCATTCAGTGTACTGAAAAAAAGACATGGTTCATAATACAGAAATATTATAAATGGCATTGCATTTAGATACCTAAGGGACAACCTAACATTCCATTATTATATTAATCATCACCTTCTCTTTCTCCATGGATGTTCTCCAGACATGGCAACCATAATTTGTGAAATTACTAGACAGTTTCTACTCATGTATGTCAGTTGAAAAATGTCTAATCCCTCAGGGAGGCTGATGCATGTTTCCACTTTTGTAGGATGTAGTTTTCAGCATAAAAGCCCATCAGCTGGAGTTCCAGTGACTCCTGATGTGACCTTGAATGGTTTGCCAGAACTCCTAGAAGCATCATTTGACCTCATGGGTGTGGGGATGATGCATTGTTTCCTTATCAACAGACATTTAGGGCCAGATCCACGTAGACCGGGCGCAACTTAACTTTCCCGATTTAAGTTACACCGCCGCAATTTTTCCAAGTTAGTGCCCGATCACAAAGCACTTACCTGGAAATCTGCAGCGGTGTAACTTAAATCCGTCCGGCGCAAGGCGGGCCCAATCGAATGGGGCGAGTCCCATTTAAATTAGGTGCGCTTCCGCGCCGGACGTACTGCGCATGCTCCGTCGGGTAAATTACGCATTGCGCTAACTGACGTCGCACCAACGTCATTTGCTTAGACGTTAACGTAAATGGTGTCCAGCGCCATTCACAGACGTCTTACGCAAATGACGTTGATGTTTAAATTTCGACGCGGGAACGATGGCCATACTTAACATGGCTTAAGAGAACTAGGGCTCAGCCCTAGTTTTACGCGGCGTAACCCGACGGAAACTACGTAGATTTAGATCGACGGGCCGTTCGGGACGTTCGAGGATCGCCGTAAGTCTTAATTTGCATATTCTACGCCGACCGCAATGGCCTCGCCACCTAGCGGCCGGCCTAGAATTGTATCCTTAAGATCCGACAGTGTAATTCAATTACACCTGTCGGATCTTAGGACTAGCTATGCGTAACTGATTCTATGAATTATTCGCATAGTTAGAAACAGAGATACGATGGCGTATCAGTAGATACGCCGTCGTATCTCGTTTGTGGATCTGGCCCTTAGTTCCAAAATGGCAGTATTTGAGGGACTAGAAGGTATTGTAAAACAACATCTTTTAGGGTCACGGAAGATTGCAAATGCTTTTGGATGCTTGGATATGTCTGGATTTAAAATCCAGCCTGTACAAAATAAAAAAAATATTTGGCACCTACAAATACCGTAGCTGCTAAATTGTAATAAAAGTACACTTACCTGCCCAGGGTTACCGCAATGTCAGCACCCCAAGCTGATTTGTCTGTCGGCTTTGCAACTAAGGGAAATATTCAGTAAAGCTTCCCTACTGTGCATATGCAAGTGGCGCTGCGGAGGAGGACCCAAAGCAATTGGGGAAATTGCATACCTCAATCCGGTGGTGTAGGAATAGGGAGTGAAGAAGAATAACAATGGAAAAGAAGGTAAAACAAACACAAAAAAAAGGTAGCCAATATGTTTTTAAAATGCATGGATTAACTAGATCAGAAATATGCAATTAGCGGACCTCCAGCTGTTGCAGAACTACAAGTCCCATGAGGCATTGTAAAACTCTGACAGCGACAAGCATGACACCCAGAGGCAGAGGCATGATGGGACTTGTAGTTTTGTAACACCTGGAGGTCCGCTAATTGCATATCCCTGAACTAGATGGTGCAAAGTTTTATATGTGGGTGGAACCCTGCTTTAATATTTCTGGAGTGCTGATGTGAAAAAAGCAAGCAGAAAATTAAACATGGAGAAAAGTTAGAAACCTTTAGGTCATTATTCCTTCTAGGTGGCAAAGTAAGTAGCAGTTTCAGAAAGAGATCAGCAATAGTAGTCTATATTTTTCCCCATTTACAAGTTTATTTTAAAAGCAACTTTAATACTTAAAAGAGAAGTATGGGATTTTTTTTCTCCCATAATCATATTTACCTAGGTGGATGCAGCATCGGTCCGATGCTGCATCTGTCCCCCGCTGCCTCTTCACTGAGAACTGAGCCACCGTACGCTGCCGATGGCTCAGTTCTCTTGACTCCCCAAATGTAGGGCTGCTGCCTAGTGTGTTGCATGCATACTCAGCAGTACAGTTGTGTTGACTAAATGAACACCCCCCCCCCTCCATACATGCCATTAAGTGTAAGCAACCGCTTAATGGGGCACACTGGCAACATTCGATTGGCACAGTGGCAGCATTTGGGGCACAGTGGCACCATTTCATTGGCACAGTGGCACCATTTAATGGGCACAGTGGCAGCATTTGGGGTACAGTGACAGCGTTTGATGTACACGGTGGCAGCGTTTGATGTGCACAGTAGCAGCAATTGATAGGGCACAGTGGCTGCATTTGATGGCACAGTGGTTGCGTTTGATGGGCACAGTGACTGTGTTTGCTGGGCACAGTGGCCGCGTTTGATGGGCACAGTGGCTGTGTTTGATGGTACAGTGGCTGCGTTTGGTACAGTGGCTGTGTTTGATGGGCACAGTGAGGCTGCAAGGCTGGGTGTCATTCTCTTGACTCCCCAAATGTAGGGCTGCTGCCTAGTGTGTTGCATGCATACTCAGCAGTACAGTTGTGTTGACTAAATGAACACCCCCCCCCTCCATACATGCCATTAAGTGTAAGCAACCGCTTAATAAAGAAAACCAACATCTGTAAGGCCTTAAGTGAAAGGCATGGATTTTATTTAAAAAATATTTAGCTTGTATAGATTTATTTTGCATTCATTTATCATTTTTTCCTTGTAAGGTCATCCTTACAAAATTGAAGCAAACATAGGCAGAGATGGCATTGCAACTTGAGAGCTACTTTAAAAAAAAGTCCTAGTCCTAAACACCACCTTATTCCAATGCAAATATATAAAAACAATGGGTTCCTTATAAGCAGATGCTGCTAGCACAGACACTTGCCTTGCAGAAGTGATGGCTACAAGGAATCCCACTTTGTAGTTGAACATAAGAATAGCAATGTCTCTAAAAGTAAAAATTCCAGTTTATGAAGCATGGACAGAACAGGATTAGAGCTTCTTGTTCAAAGAGTGAGAGGTCAACAGTCTCTGAAAGAAGTTGTAAAGGGCAGCAAAATAAACTGTGATAGTGCTGAGAACTAAATACAGATACAAACACATCTATTTTACAAACCATCAACAGTATTTGTTAATGTTATTTATTTTGAACAATAGCTTAACATTAGCTTTTATACCATTATTTTGTTTTAATATTGAACATCTATTTGGCTATTTTATCATTGGAAGGCCATCACTGCCCTGATACACATGGCCAGCAGGGACTTACAGCTGTGAATAAAATGTTTACTAGCGAAGCGATCATATCCATGAACTATTGGGTGTCAGCTCTGGACCACTGAATGGAAGTGACCTAACAAGCACTTGAGGTACTAGCCTGCCATACTGCACATGTCATGTCAGCAGGGGATTTTGTGACTGAGAAGCTGCATTATAATAACCTAGGGTCACGGTGAACAGTTATGGGTGCACACTGTTTTACCAATAACATTTATTAATTACGGTACTGGTTGTCCAGGCTGGACTGCTACTTGAAGGTGGCCCAACATGTATTTGGGGGACTAACTTACCCTGCTACACATTTCATTTCAGGACCTTCACTGCAGTGGGGTGGATATTGTGACTGCTTCCTCTTTTTAACATGAGATAGGGTGCACATTTTGTGCAGACTATTTTTTTTTTTATCTAAAAGTGTTTTTATTAGTATTGAAATGGGCATAAAGTAACAACATCAGTGCTGACAAAGACATGCATCATTGTTGTACGTAATCATTTAAAGAAATAGATGTAACAAGATTCAAGCAATATAACATACACAGAAGGATAGTATTACATAGACAATTTGTAGGTTATCGGTGAAGTCAAAAGTGCAAAATAATATAGTGAAGCCTATATAAATAAAGTATACTTGGTAAAGAAACTTTGAAAATGTAAACCAAAAGTGCTGCATGCTATCATAAACATAAGGATATGTGGGACTTAGTAAAAACCTTATATAACAGAAATGAGTATATGGTATGGTAGCCTTAGTAAATTGGACCAAAACACATAAGAAACACTTAAGCAAGTAGAATATTTTACCTGTAACAAATGTTCTTTTTTTTTTGTTTCCGCAACCCCTGTGGTTATAGATCTTTTACTTATATGGGAGCATATTATTATTTTTGCTTTGCATTGTTGTAAGGTCTACACTTTAGCTATTAGTTTCTTGGCAATAAACTATATCTCTTGCAAACAAAAAAAACAAAGGTACAAAGATACATTTTCAATTCCAAAGACTTTAAACTTTGTACCTATAAGTAAGCCTATAATAAGGTTGCTTTGTTTAGGAGATAATTACAGTATACTTGGCCGATTATGTCATTGGCGCATGCGCTCTGAAGAAATCGGCACTGTTGTCTTTTTTCAGTAGTGTGTGCCATGACCGGTGGCTCCCGCGTGCATGAGCAGACCCCCGGAAGGAAGAGGAGCGAAAAGGGATGCAGCGAGGGCTTTGTTTGCAGGTAAGTTTCACATAATTTGCTAGTATGTGGTGCATACTAGCACATTATGTCTTTACTTTGAAGGGGAGGGAGAAGATTTTTTTTTATCAAGGGTTTACTTCCTCTTTAAACCTAGTACACATGATCAGAAAACCATATGAAAAATTCAGCTTTCAAAGCAATCATATGATAATCTGATCATTAGTACACAGCTTTCAAGATCTAATCAGGACAGATCGTGCAAAATTATCCAATGGTACAAACTTGAAAATTTTACTCGTACAATTTTTGTTTAATCAGTACAGTTTTCATATAGAAATGCATTACAAATACAATACAATACATTACATTTAAAAAAAAAATAATAATACGAGAACTTTCGTAACTTTAAACACCACTTCATTTTCGATATGGAGACTAGCGTGCAAAAAACAACAAAAAAACAACGATCATTTGCCTGAAAGGCCTCGTACACACACGACCGTTTTCCTCAATAGAATCCATCAAGAAACTTGGTGGGAGAGCTTTTTTGCCGAGGAAAACGGTCGTGTGTACGTTTTTCATTGAGGAAACCGTCGAGGAACTCGACGAGAAAAAAAGAGAACAAGTTCTCTTTTTCCTCAACGGGAGTTTCAATTTCCTCATCGTGTTCCTCATCGGGCTGGTTTTCGACGAGAAACACGAGCGTGTGTATGCTAAGAAACCTGCGCATGCTCAGAATAAAGTATGAGACGGGAGCGCACCTTCGGTAAAAGTTGCGTTTATAATGGAGATAGCACATTTGTCACGCTGTAACAGACTGAAAAGTGCAAATCGTCTCTTACCAAACTTTTACTTAACACGCAGTAACATGAGATTAGCAAAAGCAGCCCCAAGGGTTGTACCAGTGGAATCGAACTTCCCCTGCCATTGTATGTGTTGTACGTCACCGCGTTTGAGATCGAGGAGATTTTGTCTTGACCGTGTGTACGCAAAGCAAGCTTGTCGAGTTCCTCGACAAGCCTAACAAGGAACTCATTGAGGAAAACGATGTGTCTTTTTATGACGAGTGCCTCGGTCGTGTGTATGAAGCCATACATCATGCATACATGGCTTTAGGAGAAGCCAAAAGGCATAGATGTTGATCTAGTTGTACTAGGGAATCCATGACATCATGCAATAAGGCTAGAATTTATTTTCAGTGATCTTGTATCTGTGGTCAGGACCAGAGCAGGTGGAAAAAGGAGCCAGAGCCATTGATATTTAGGGCATGATAGATTATAAGGCAGTTTATAACTTGCTAACCAAATTGGCTTTTGTACAATGATGTGTAAATAGATGGATGACCTTATCAGTAATTCAGGGAGACTAATCGATGGCAGGTTAGAACCTTTTACCACGTCATCATCATCAACTCAAAATTATTTCTATTATAAGTCTGGGTTAGTGCTGTGGGCTGTACAGAATTTTTTATATTTTGTTTGAGAGATACTCTAAGCACAGCAGCAATTGCCTGGTGACCACATGTTTTAAAACTGAAGGCACCAGAAAAGCATAGAATTTGGCAAATTAAGGGCCAGATTCACAAAAGGGATACGACGGCGTATCTGCTGATACGCCGTCGTATCCCTGTTTCTATCGATGCGACTGATTCATAGAACCAGTTACGCATAGATTTCCCTAAGATCCGACAGGTGTAATAGTTTTACACTGTCGGATCTTAGGATGCAGTACCGCGGCCGCCGCTGGGGGGATTTTGCACCGTAAACCAGCGTCGGGTATGCAAATTAGCAGTTAGGGCGATCCACAAAAAAATTTTCCGTCGTTACGTCGCCGCAAGTCTTAGTTTGCCGTCGCAAAGATAGGGTACCTTTTACAAAGTGTAAACTTAGTACACCATGTAAAAGTATACCCGTCTTTCCCGCGTCGCTTTCAAATTTATTTTTAATTTTTTATTTTTCCCGGCGCAAGTCTTTTTTACCCATCGCGATTCACAAAACGTTGGCGCGTCGTAACTTCGCGCAAAGCACGTCGGGAAATTTGCGACGGGAGCATGCGCAGTACGGCTCGCCCCATTCGATTGGGCCCGCCTTGCGCCAGACGGATTTAGGATACACCGCTGCAAATTTCCAGGTAAGTGCTTTGTGGATCGGGCACTTAGCCAGAAAATTTGCGGCAGTGTAACCTAAATCGGTTACGTTACGCTGCGCCGCCTGGCTGTGAATGTGGCCCTAAGTTCCTCTTTTAAATCTGAAAACAATTTGAGCTGCCAACCAATCTGAGCTAAACAAGTAAAAATATGTCTACATAAGAGCTCAGAATGTTGGGCCATATAAAACTAAATTCTGCCAAAAAGGGGCATGACTATTAACCAGTTCCCTACCGAGCCATAATAATATGACGTCGGCAGGAACTGTCTGTCCTTCAGAGTGGACCTCAAATGACGTCCTGTGCATCCCGGGCGCTAGGGGGCGCGTGTGACGCCAGCACAGCACGTGCGCCCGCGGCAAAGCTCGCGACCCGGTGCGCGTGCCCGGCGGTCGCGATGTCTGCCGGGCACCCGCGATTGCCGGCAAACACGGCAGGAGCGTGGATCTGTGTGTGTAAACACACA
Organism: Rana temporaria; assembly: GCF_905171775.1. Classification (NCBI taxonomy): domain Eukaryota; kingdom Metazoa; phylum Chordata; class Amphibia; order Anura; family Ranidae; genus Rana; species Rana temporaria. Next base: position 304,609,457 of record NC_053492.1, read on the forward strand.
GATCCTGCTCCTGTCAGAGGTGAGGAGACCGATGTGTGTTCCCAGAACAGAGAAACACAGATCGGTCTCCTCCCCTTGTGAGTCCCCCTGCCCCTACAGTTAGAAATCACTCTCAGGGAACATATTAACCCATTCAGCGCCCCCTAGTGTTAACCCCTTCCCTGCCAGTCACATTTGCACAGTAATCAGTGCAGTTTTATAGCACTAATCGCTGTATAAATGTGAATGGTCCCAAAAACATGTCAAAAGTCTCCGATATGTCTGCCACAATGTCACGGTCAGAATAAAAATCGCAGATCGCCGCCATACTAGTTGTTCCCTATTCATATATTTAATTTGTTGTTTGGTTTTAATGAGCTTATGTTCTTTCTATCCTTTTTCTTTAAACCTATCTATGATGGTATTGGTTTTCAATTTAAAAAATGCTTCAAGGTCACAGTTTCTTTTAATCCTTATAAGTTGTCTTTTTGGTATGGCTTCCAACCATCTAGGATGGTGCCCACTGCTTATTGGTAGAGTTGAGCGCACCCGAACTGTAAAGTTTGGGTTCAGTACGGACTTTGGGTTTTTCCCAAACCCGGACCCGAACAATTAAAAAAAAAATGACGTGCGGTTCCCCCTAAATATCCATAACCAGACCCGTTATCCGAGCATGTTGACCTGGCCGGCCGCAGAAAAGAGGGTGGGACAGAGTGCGGCCCCCCCCTCTCCTGAACTGCACCAGGCCACATGCCCTCAACATTGGGAGGGTGCTTTGGGGTGCCCCCCAAAGCACCTTGTCCCATGTTGATGGGGACAAGGGTCTCATCCCCACAACCCTTGCCCGGTGGTTGTGGGGGTATGCGGGCGGGAGGCTTATCAGAATCTGGAAGACCCCTTTAACAAAGGGGACCCCCAGACCCTGACCCCCCCCCTGTGTGAAATGGTAATGGGTACACTGTACCCCTACCATTTTAAGAAGGAAGTGTAAATTCTTGTAAAAAAAAAAACACACACCGTAGAATAAAGTCCTTTATTAATAAGTCCGTCCGTGTCCTATTGACTACAATGGGGTTCAGAGTTCGGGTTCCTTTTTTTTTAAAGTTCGGGTTCGGACCCGAACATCCAGGTGTCCGCTCAACTCTACTTATTGGGATTTATCCATTCCGCTCAGTTTTTTTAAATATGTTTTCGTGCACAGCCTATGATCTTGGCGCTATATTTATAGGCCCAAATAATGTACTTTGTCCTTGTTGTACTCTGCTGAAAATGATATGTTGTATTTGTTTACATTTATTTCCTTTAAAAACTATTTTAGCTGTCTTTAGTATAGGATGGATAACTTTGTGCAATCAGCTGGAGAAAATGATCTAAATATTCTCCAATCCTATAAAAAAGTGAATTAATTCCGCTAATGATAGGATGCCCTTGTGGTTGTGTTTCACTTTTGTGGCTTTTTGGAACTTAATATACTATCAGGCCGCGTACACACGGTCGGTTAAAACCGATGGAAACGGACTGAAGGACCGTTTCATCGGTCCAAACCGATGGTGTGTGGGCCCCATCGGTCAGTTATCCTTTGGTCAAAAATTTTAGAACTTGCTTTAAAATTGAACCGATGGACGCCTAACCGATAGGTCAAAACCGACGGTTAGTATGCAAAAGCATCGGTTAAAAACCCACGCATGTTCAGAATCAAGTCAACGCATGCTTGGAAGCATTGAACTTCATTTTTCTCAGCACGTCGTTCTGTTTTACGTCACCGTGTTGGACTCGATCGTTTTTTTAACTGATGGTGTGTAGGCACATCAGACCATCAGTCAGCTTCATCGGTTAACCGATGAGAGCGGTCCTTTGGACCATTCTCATCGGATGGACTGATCGTGTGTACGCAGCCTTAGTGTTTCTGGGACATCTGGAATCAAGCAACGGCCTTTTTTTGTTTAGAATATCTTCTTAGGTTGCTCCTTTTATTAATCTTGTAAGTTTAGCTTTTCATTTTTTTTATAGGGGTTCCCTTTAATTTTTTATATGTGTCTTTGTCCAATATTAGCCTGTTTAGCTATTTATTGTAGTCCTCTTTATTGAGGACCATAATGCCTTCTCCTTTGTCCGCTGGCCTGATAATTATGTTTTTTTTCCAGTTTTTCTATGCCTTTTCTGGTGTTTTTATTCCATTTAATTTGTTTAATGTCTATGTCTTCTATCTCCTTTTCTTTCCAATATAATTGTATTAATTTTCTTAAATTTTATACAAACAACAAAACAAAAATACAAACGCAAACAAATACGAGCATTCTGAATACATTCTTAGCTGATATATTCATTAAAGTCCTAGGCCCAGATTCACAAAGGAGATACGACGGAGTATGTCAGATACTCCGTCGTATCTCTCAGAGTATCTATGCGACTGATTCATAGAACCAGTTACGCATAGATATCCCTAAGATCCGACAGATGTAATTGTTTTACACTTTCGGATCTTAGGATGCAGTACTGCGGCCGCCGCTGGGGGGAGTTCGCATCGTAAACCATTGTCGGGTATGCAAATTAGGAGTTACGGTGATCCACGATGGTTTTTCGCGTTCATTACGTCGCCGCTAGTCTAGTTTCCCGTCGCAAAGTTAGTAGTCGTTTTGGGTGCCTTAACTTTAGACAGCAAACGTATTGCTGTCTAAAGTATGGCCGTCGTTCCCGCGTCGAAATTTGAAATTTCACGTCGTTTGCGTAACACGTCCGGGAATACGGAAGTATGCTACGCACGTCGCCGATCGCAAAAATTACGTCAGTTCGCACAAAGCACGGCGGGAATTTCGAAACGGAGCATGCGCAGTAGGTCCGGCGCGGGAGCGCGCCTAATTAAAATGGTACCCGCCCATTAGATTTGGACCGCCTTGCGCCGGACGTATTTACGATACACCGCCGCAAGTTTCCAGGTAAGTGCTTTGTGGATCGGGCACTAAAACTGAAAACTTGCGGCGGTGTAACATAAACAGCTTACGTTAGACGGGCGCAATTGTACCTGAATCTGGCCCCTAATTACTAAATCATTTAACTTTCATAACAATACGTTTCTTAAAAAAAAATAAAAAAAAAAAAGATACTTCCCTATGTATTCCGAGGGACAACACTAACAACAACAACAAAAAAAGTGGGGAAAGGGGAGGGAAACAACATAAATAGTGGTGTCTCACAAAAACAAAATCACAGAATCTTTCTTCAACCTTTAAGATTATTTCAACGAAATAGAATATATATGCTCCAGCAACAATAAATTTGAAAATTTTAAAATTAAAACATTTCCATAAATGTTGAATTTTTAAATGTTATCCAGATCTGCCACACCCTATTAAACTTCTATATAACTTCTATAGTATAATTATTTTTAGGGACAATAGGGGATTTCCAATATCTTGGGATCAATTGTCTTACTGCTGATAGAATAAAACAAAAAATCGCTTTTTTGGTTTTGAGTAATAATTGAGGTAAGAAAGAGAAAAGAGCCAATTCAACAGAATTGTTGAACAATGTTGGTGAAAGGCTAGGCATCGTCCATATTAAGGAACTTCCTTTTGAAAATTCCTGTGGACTATTCATCATCCATTCAATATTTATTTTAAGGACTTTATTATATATGCACTTTAATGACTTTAATGACTCTTCAGTGTATTATATATTACATGAGTTTAATATATTGAGTTATCCAGTTTACATCTTTTCAGGTGTTTATTTTAGCACTGCCTACATTTTTATGTGTGTTGTTATATCAACAGAATTATTGATTGATTCATCCACAACAGTATTATATTAATTAATTACTTGGTCCCATAATTTGTAAATAGAGGGACAGGCCCACCAGATGGGATAAGTTACCTATAGTATCATTACAACACCAACATCGATCTGATTGTGATGGAAAAAATTGGAATGCGGTACCATCTAGATAGCAATTTAAAATGGTGCTCTTGGGTGTCAAAAGCTATTGTAAATGTATGAGTATTAATACAAATTTGATCCCAATCTTCCTCTTGTGTTAACCAGTTTAATTCCCGCTCCCATTTCGCCATATATGATGGTAAACCAGGTGAATTGAAGGTAGATAATAACGTATTTATCTTAGATATAGTATGTATTGGTGGTTCTAGGGATATACATAGCTGCTCAAAATATGTAAACGGTCGATGGATGGAATATTTCGGAGTCAGAGAGGAGTAAAAACTCTGCAATTGCAAGTAAACAAACCATATACCTTTCCTCTGATCATGCAAATTTAGAAAATTTACAAATGACATAAAGGTATCCTCCAAAATCATATGTCTAGTCTGGGGCCAATAAGATTTGTCCCAGCTTAGAATAGCATTTGAATGAATACCAATAGAAAGAGAAGGATTATTGAAGAAGTGAGTGGAGAGGGAATAGAAGACAAAGGAAATAATTTTAAATAAGGATGCCAACATTCCAAAATCGTATAAGTGAGCAAAGGCGAAGAATAACGTAATCCTATATCCTTAAAACAAAGCCATAGAGCAGCTTTTGGATTCAATGGAGAAGAACTTATTTCCAATTGGACCCATTGTTTATCATCATGATGAGGGAACCAATCAAGAACACGAGAAAATATAACTACTTTATAATAACACTCAAAATCTGGCAAACCTGCTCCTCCACAATCTTTTTATCGACAAAATGTTTTCCAGTTAATTCGAGGTTTAATATTTTTCCAAATAAATTGCAATAGTAATTTGTTCAATTAGAAAAAAAAAAATAGTAATAATCCTTGGTGAGTTATATAAAGTAAAACATCATCTGCATAAAGTGAAGTTTTATAATCTTTTTCATTAATAGTAATACCATGTATAGAGGGATTATTATGTAAAGCTATTGCTAGATGTTCTCTTGTAATCATATAAAGTAATGGAGATAGCGGACACCCCTGACGGGTACCATTATTAATCTCAAATATACTGGAAAAGATACCGTTTGTTTGAACTAGAGAAGAAGGAGTTGTATATAACGCCATCATTTTATTTATCAAATTATCTCCCAGGCCTGGCGAAGCGAGTGAAATAAAAACCTCCAGTTGCCACTTCGCCTACCTGCTGGCGATGCAAATCTGCTTTGGGAACTCTCATACATATTTGGTGGGACTGCCCCATTATACAACCCTTTTGGAAAGAAGTTCACCGTATTATCCCTCTCATCACTTCTTATTCTCCGAATAACCATACCTCACTACCTCACCACGTTTATAAAAATACAATACTATTACAACTAATTAATGCAGCAAAGCTCTGTATCCCAACACACTGGAAAGACACTTCTCCTCCTAGCATTTCGGAATGGCTCTGAAGAATTGAGCGAATTGCGGAAATAGAGGACCTGATTCTTCAATCATTGGACTCTCCCACTAAATTTCATGATAAATGGAATTGTTGGTCACGCTTTACTGACTCTGCGGAGTTTCAAAACCTGTCTTATCATTCCACCCCTAATTAAAATTGTCCTGACTTCATCTACGACCTTTGATTACCATATGATTCCCCCCCCCCTTTTTTTTTTTATTTATGTTTGACTTTGTGATTCTTATTTGAAAAAAAAAATATGTGTGATGTTCTTCTATCTGTTCCTGATAACATTTTCTGATTATTACCATTTGATGTGAAAGAAAAATATATTTTCATGACTTTTACTGTTCCATGGATATTGTTAATCCACCTCATTTCTTCTGTTATTTATCTTGATTTATCAACACATGTTTATTGCTTTATTGTATGATTTATTCTGAAATACCAATAAAAGACACACCAGAATGTGACGTTTTTGTGCCAGGGGGATCAATGAGAGAGTCTTGCTGGTGTTATCTCGAGTCTCTCTAGCTTTCACAAAGCCAGTTTGGTCTGTATGAATCATTTGAGGCAACAAATGTGGAAAACTATTAGCAATAAGTTTAGAATAAAATGCTATATCTTGATTCAACAGTGAAATAGGATGATAGCTATTGGGATTTGTTTCATCTTTACCCGGTTTCAAAATAACAGAAATATAAGCCTTCAGTGTTTCTGGTGGAAAAGGCTGAGAGCTTGAGATTGAATTAAATGAGTGTAGAAGACTTGAAGACAAATCTGCTGCAAAGATTTTATAAAACTGACTCAAGAATCTGTCTGGCCCTGGTGCTTTACCAATCTTAGTAGTCTTGTCAAATTTGTTTATTGAAGCTTTATAATTCAGGGAACAGGTTCAAAAGCGATATAGGAATATACAATAGTAAGATACAGTATAACATTATAATGTGACTAAAGATAAAGTTGTCTCGTACTTTAATCAAGAGATTGTCAACTCAGAGAGACTATTTCTATAGTGTTAAGAAAGCAAAAATGTCTAAACATAGACAATGGTAGAATAATGGAGTCTCAAAATAATTATAATTTGGGATTATCTAAAGTTCTTAATAAAATAAGTGTTAGGGAATTATCACTCTTAAATTTTAAGTAGGAGGAAGTTCCTATGGTTAATAACACCAACAAAACAAGAAATACAATAAAAAGTAAAGCTATATGAACCTGATGAAGGGAAAGAAGTATAAGAAAAGAAAAGGAAAGGTAAAATAGCGAAAGGGTTAGAAAAGAAAGGAAAGAGGAGAGAGGAAAGGAAATGAAAGGGAAGGGATCTCCGAGGTAAGGCATATTTCCAATCATATGTTCAATATGAGAAAATGAAAATGCATGAGAAATTTACTCAGACATCAATAAGGTTGCATCTAAATTAGAAGGCAGGTAGTGTGTCTTCCAGGGGAGCCATATATTCTTGAATTTAGGAATTTCAGAGTTGGGAAGTTCATGACTATTACTTAAGTCAGGGAATGTTTGAAAGGAATTAGAGGAAGTAAGATCATGTAATTGGGTCAATTTAGAGGTGGTCCATGCTTTAAAGGTTTTAGGAAATTTCCAGGCAGATTAAAAAAGATGATTTTTAAGGAACGATAAGAGTGGATTATGAGGAGATTGTAAGCCACATGACAATTAAAATGTGTCCCATATTATGAGGGATTGTTTTGTTATCGGATTTGTACATTTTTTTTTTCAGCAGGAGGGTTGTAACCACAAGAGATTGGATATTGATAATGGGTCGCAAGCTATAGATTCCAGAGCTACCCAAAGTGGTATTTCAGTAGTCACATGGTATTTAGGTATTTGTGCCAAATGAGCCGCATGGTAATAAGTAGAAAGTTAGGAAGTCCGAGACCACCTTTACGTTTTGGAAGATATAATGTATGTTTAGGTAGGCAGAGTTTTGAAGAGCCCCAAACAAAGGTTGTTAATTTACACTGCTTTATTCTTAAAAAATATGTTGGGCCCGAAATAGGTGAAAGATAAAGAATTTTAGGTAGTATAGCCATTTTAATAACATTAATTTTACCAATCCAAGATATAGGGAGAGAAGACCACTGAGTTAATAAGTTGGTAGGGGGGGCGTGGCTTGGCGCGCAGTGAGGATGGCAGCGATATAGAGGAGCTCCGTCAACCCGCGGGACCTGAGAGCAAAAAACAGTCCGAAAATCCGCAGATTATGTCCTCCCAGCTGAAGAAGGGATCTCACAGTCGCTCCCTGAGATCTCTGGGCACCCCTAAATGGAAGACTACCCCCACTAACCTCAGAAAATTTTGCTACAACGGCAGCAGCAAGGCCTCCAAGATGGCGCCGCCACTCAGGCTGAGCATGGAAGAGGACATGGAGGATGATGAAGTCTCCCTCCCAGCGTCTGAAGACTCCACCAAAGGTACTGACCGGGCAGACATACCCCTGACATACGCTGCAATGACAGACATAGCAGCAGACATTAAAAACTCATTCTCCCTAGCCATCACGGACATTAAAACAGAACTGCTTAGGTTGTCAGAGCAGATGGCAGTAACAGAGCGTGCTGGTAAAAGAAGGGACAGGGCCCTGCTCAGGCTTGATGACATCTCTGCCAGCCATTCCCAACACCTGATCGACATGAACAGGCAGATCGAGGACCTGGACAATAGGGGGCGCAGACATAATATTAGGGTGAGGGGGGTCCCAGAGTCAGTACCCCCCGAGAATGTGAGGCCTACTCTGTCCGCCATCTTCAACTCCCTGCTGGATAGGCCCGAACAGTCCCCTATTGAATTTGACAGAGCACATAGGGCACTCAGGCCTAAGGCTCCAGGTGACAACCCACCCAGGGATATTATATGCTGCTTGCCAAATTTTGGACTGAAGGATGAAATATTGCAAAAAGCGAGAACCGCAGACCAGATTCAGCACGGGGCGCCACGATCCAACTGTTTCAGGATCTCTCCCTGATTACACTTAAAAACAGGAGAGCGTTAAAACCCCTTCTTGACATCCTTAGAGAGAAAGGAATAAATTACAGGTGGAAGTTTCCATTTGCACTTCATGCTAACTACATGGGCAAGCAACACCTGCTCAGAGTCCCTGAAGACCTCATGAGTTTTTTTGACGCCGTACAGATTCCACCTGTAAAGCTGCCTGACTGGTATGCAGAATTTCTACTGCCCCCACTCATCAATAACCCCCAACATTCCCCGGGCCCACCGTCCCTTTTTTCACAGCTTCAACAGAGGAATCAGCGAGGCAACCTGAACAGGAGATACAATGATTCTCCAGCACCCTCAAAAACCTCAAAGAGCCCCAGAATGAAGGATGCCCACCGCATGTAAAGCCTTCTGCTGCTACCTTGAAATCTATGTTAGGCCGGTCGCTTATTCAGTGATCCTGACATAACCGCAGAAGCTATCAGGTGCACCGACATCTGACCCCATCCCCAGGGTCTCCCTAAGTCTATCAGGTTCACCTTTGGTTACTGTTTTTTTGACTTTTGATTTCTTCATTTTACTTTTTTGCTATTTTTTTATCCGCCACATGTGACGCACTTATTTTTCTTCTCCCCAAGGAGAAAAAGACGCAGTTAAAACGTTGTGCCACCAGATTGTGCTATGCACCAGGAATGTTTCCATAGTTTCTAAATGCCTGCTTCATAGCCGTTCGTTAGGTTTTATCTGGGGGAAGGCTCAGACAGTGACACTTGCGGAATGTAAATGCCGAACTGCTACATGCCAAGCGCAGGTTGACTAACTTTTCTTCTTCCCGCAGGGTCATGTCACCCAAACCGTTATTTTTCCCACAGGCCTTGACCCTATGTGGATACAGACTGGGTCATCAACAAAAGGTGACCCAGAATGACTACTCCTCGGGAAAGGTCAACCGGCACATCTCAACGACCGCATACTGACGCCTCCAGAACTCCACCACACCCCAGTCCGAGGTGACAGTGAGTACTACACTACCCCTTTGGGGGTGCATGCTCCGAACTATGCTCCCTTGATCGGTACTGCGGAACTGTATTGATCTGTTACACACTCACCAACTAAGTGATAGACACTAGGCTATTTTTGAACTGGAATCGGGTCCTGTATGATTAGATTAGATTAAATAACCTACTTTTCCTTGACATACCTCTCGGGTCCCGCGGCCTTGTCCCACTCATGAGCAAACAGGTATAGAATACACTCATCAATTACTACTTATACACACCAACAGTATAACAGCCCCAGATGGGGTACCGTAGTGGTCCACGCTCGCATCTCCCACTCACCCCCAAGAGTACAATTTAGTTCTTAATATTTAAGAAACTACCTAACTCACCACCCTCTGGGTGTGTATTTGAGTGCAACTCACCCCTACCCCTACTTTTCACACCACCCTTAACCTCTTATCCCTCTATCCCCTCTCTTCTTTCTTTCCTTCCCCCCACCCCCCTTTTACCCCCCAACCCCCCCCCCCCCACACCTAACCCCACTTAGAAGGAGCATACTACAAAAATGGCATACGCCTTTCTAGGAAAGTCACCCTCCCTCATATCGCACAACGTCAATGGGCTGAACATCCCTGAAAAGAGGACAAAAATGCTCAGGGAACTGAAAAAGACACACCCCTCCATTGTCTTCCTACAGGAAACCCACTTCAAGGGCCAGAATATACCCAAAATTACAGACAACCTTTTTACAACAGCCTTCCATGCCACCAACTCACTGGCCAAAACTAAGGGAGTGTCAATCTTTCTTAACAAGGACGCACCCTTTGTACTACAACACCAGATTTCAAACCCAGAAGGTCGCTATATTTTTCTCAAAAGGCACCTGGGGGGGATCCCCCATCACTCTTGCCAATGTCTATTTCCCCAATTCAGCACATATTACATTCTGCCGTAAAATAGTGGATGAGCTTAAATGGTTCGCAGAAGGCTGCATCTTACTGGGGGGCGATTTCAATATTCCCCTTTCCCCACTGAAAGACACCTCAAATGGATACACCCACGTTTCCTACAAAATACTGAAACGTATCAAGACTCTACTTCAGTCCCTAACACTAGTTGACACATGGAGGGCAATGCACCCCTCGGAGAAAGATTTTACTTTCTACTCAGCTCCTCACAAGAGATACTCTCGACTTGATATGATTTTTATAACTCAGAGGGACTTAGGCAATGTGCTCAGAGCTGAAATTGGCATTATTTCCCTGTCGGATCATGCTCCCACTGCCATTTCCCTTTCACTGAACTCAGCCAAGCGTACCGCGTTTAACTGGAGGCTTAACGCCTCCTTGCTAACTGACCAGGAGATTAGGGATAACATACACCAGACAATCATGACATACTTCAAAGACAACTTGGACAGTGACTCAAATCCCCTAAACAACTGGGAAGCGCACAAAACTGTAGTCAGGGAGAACTAATAAAAATAAAATGGGGGCAAGGAAGAAGAGGGAGAGAGAAGGGGAAATAACTTGATTGTCTCAACAAATAGCTGATCTGGAAACCCCGACATAAGCAGTCCCTTTCAATTGCAGTGGATCCTCCTTAAAACAGACCTTAGACATAAAAGTTAGAAAGGCACTCTTCTTCAAGAAGAACATCTTCTACGAACAAGGGGATACAAGTGGGAAACTACTTGCTAGGGCCCTCAGGGATGCACAAACAGCTAACCACGTCTATGATAAACTCTATAATCTTCCTGAACAACATAAACCCCACTATATCACGAGTTCTAAAAGAGAAACCATATTAGAATTCCTAAAAGATAGTGAACTTCCCACACTAAACCATGAAGATGCGTCCAAATTAGAAGAACCTATTAACTTGACAGAAATACAAGCAGCTATCTCAGACCTGAAGGCTGGGAAAAGCCCGGGTCCCAATGGCTTAGTTTCCCAATACTACAAGACCTACACAAATATCTTATGCAAGCCTCTTATGTCCGCCTTCAACCATTTAGCCAAGACCAAGCATGACTCCAGCTCCTTCCTACTGGCCCACATTGCAGTGATCCCCAAGCCAGATAAGGACCACTCAGATTGCGCAAATTTCAGACCTATATCACTATTGAATATTGACTTAAAGCTCCTAGCAGAAATTCTGGCCAACAGACTGAAGCCCCTTCTCATCATATGCCTGGAAGGTAAGCACATGATAACATCACGAAAGCACTCAATCTGGTCCACTCTGTACAAATTTCCAAAACGAATGGGATGTTACTTTCCACCGATGCCGAAAAGGCCTTTGATAGAATCTCCTGGGATTACATGTTCTCCACCTACTCACACATAGGGTTGGGGGAGGGCATGTTGTCTTGGCTATCAGCCTTATACCAACATCCACAAGCAAGAATTAAAGTAAATAACACGCTATCCAACCCGATAAACATAAAAAATGGGACCCGCCAGGGCTGCCCCCTTTCCCCCATCCTTTTTATTATCTCCCTAGAACCCCTGATCAGAGCAGTCAACCTGTCTAAGGACGTGAGAGGCTTTAGGTTAGGCAGGACTGAGTACAAGGTTGCCGCATATGCGGACGATCTCTTATTTTTCCTTACAAAACCCTTGTTCTCTATCCCCAACCTGCAAAAATTATTTGAAACGTTTGGGTACATCTCAAAATTCAAAATAAATAAATCCAAATCAGAAGCCCTGAACCTGGCCCTAACTCATGACCAGGTCGCTCATTTGAAGTCTAACCACTCCTTTCATTGGGTCCCCTCCTCCCTCAAATACCTAGGGGTTCGCCTGACAAACACCATAGACTCCCTCTTCCACACCAATTACTCTCCACTACTCCGATCAATCTCCACTGACCTTCAGAAATGGTCCCCAAAATTATTCTCATTGTTTGGAAGAGCCTCGATTCTGAAAATGACAATTCTTCCCAGGCTCTTATACATTTTCAACGCCCTCCCAGTACACATACCAGAATCGTTCTTCACCAAGCTTCTTAAATTACAGAGGCGATTCCTATGGGCTGATAAGTACCCCAGAATTAACATCACACTCCTCACTCTACCCAAAAACAAAGGCGGAATAGGCCTCCCAGACTATAAAAAATACAACCAAGCATCTCATATCACCAGAATAATAGACTGGCACTGCCACAGTAAAGACAAAGATCGGGTCAAACTAGAAAGGCAAATGGCACCACACCACACTCTATTCTCACCCTGGGCCTCACACTCCAAAATGCCCAACTCCATAAGGCATCCCTTGATAGCGAACACACTTAAAATATGGCACAAAATTACATCGAAATATGGACTGGCAACAACCCCGGGCCCCCTCACTCCTATCTTTGACAATCCTGATTTTCCCCCGGGCATTCAGGGCAGAGCGGTTCCGGACCTTTTGGCTTTTGACTGCATTTCTGGGGGCAAAGTGAAAACATATGCTGAGATGAGGGCAGAGTTCGGCAAGGCTTTCCCGGGTCTCTGGTTTTATCTTCAATTACAAAAACTCCCTGGTTAACACTAGATCTCTCCCTTCATATAGCCGTTCCATGACTACCCTGGAAAGCTTATGCTACAAACGAGAACAAGTCCCACACACTACCTCACTAGCCTACTCTTGGCTTATCCAGCCACCACGAACTGATGTGAGTGGACATAAACAAAGGTGGGAGAGAGACTTGGGTACTAGCATAGACGATTCACAGTGGGAGAGGGCATGCATTTTTTCGCACAAATGCTCCTTGAGCACCAGATATCAGGAGATCTCCTACAAGATACTTACGCAATGGTACATCACACCACAAAGAACCAAAAAATGGTTCAACAAAGCTTCAGACACTTGTTGGCGTTGTAAAAGAGATGTAGGCTCCTTCCTGTACAAATGGTGGGAGTGCCCTGGTATCTGTACCTATTGGCAAATTGTGATTAAATGGATAAGACATATCACTGAAACAACGATTACACTTGATGCAGCCGCATGCCTACTCCATATAAACCATCTCTCAATAAGTAAATACAAAAAAACCCTTACCAGACATTTACTAAACGCAGCCAAAACCCTCATTCCCCTTCATTGGAAATCAACCCAGGCTCCAAGGATTAGGGACTGGATAGACAGGGTTGCATACATATACAAAATGGAGGAAATAATTGCCATGAAACACGAGAGAAGCTCTAACTTTAATGACTTATGGCAACCATGGTTCCTATTCACCTATTCTGCTGAGTACCAAACACTGTACCAATGATCCTGTTTTGTGCCTTTTCCATGCTTGTAACAAACTCAAATGATTGTCTTTATCACTTATCTGCCTGTTCCAAATTCTGGGTAATGAGTCACATTATATCTAATAAGCTCGGATGACTTTTCTCTCAATCATCTTTTCCCCTCCCCTACCCCCCTCCCCCCCTACCCTCTTTATTCTACACCTCTATCCCTCACCCCCCCTCTCCAATATTTCCCACTCTTGTATTCACAATTGTTCAATATATGTTTTATATTGCATATTTGAAGCCCTGTCAGTTCTTACAATGTCTTAGTGTCCGCTGACATATATAGTTACTATGTTTACTTGTTTTGACAGATTTTACACACTGTTACAGATATGTCTTCTGTATTCTTTGCCTAACCTTTAATAAAAACCTTTGATTGAGAAAAAAAAATAAGTTGGTAATCTGTCGTACGATAGGTGGAAAATTCATCCTAAATAGTTCAGAGAGATGAGGTGTAAGATGAATTCCTAAGTATGGAAGACTGGTAGTAGACCATGAGAAAGGGAGAGATGCTTGTGCCTGTTGTACATCTGAGGGGGGTAGGGAGATATTTAGCGCCATGGATTTTTGAGGATTAATGACTAGGTCAGAAATATGAGCAAAATGTGAATATGACCAAATATGTGGAGAGGACATAAAGATTAAAATGTTGTCTGCAAAGAGACATGTTTTGTGATGGTGTCCAGCTAACTCAAGGCCTCTAATGGAGGGATCAGAGCGAATATATTGGGCAAGGGGTTCAATAAGTAAGGCAAATATAAGTGGGGATAGTGGGCAAACCTGTCTCATACCTCTGCAGATGTCAAATGTATTTGCTTTATACCCTGCATATTTTACATATGCCTTGGGTTTATTATCTAAAGAAGAGATCCAACTAAGGAAATGGGGGCCAAATCCCCAGCATTGTAGGACATAGCGTAGGGAGGGCCGCAAAACTGTATCAAATGCTTTTTTGATATCTAAAGGTAAAAAACAAAGTGGTATGTTCCTAGATTTGGCAATATGCATCAATAGTGCCACTCTACATATATTATCCCCCGCTTGACGCTTTGGGATGAAGTCTACATGATCTCTATGTATTAAAGAACCAACTATATTATTTAGGCGCAAGTTTGATGTCTAAATTAAGCAGTGAGATGGGTCTGTAATTAGAGCAAGATGTTTCATCAGAGTGGGGCTTAGGTATCATTGAAATAATTGCAGTTAATGTTTAAAGGTATGTCCGTTTTGTAGAGAATTAAGGGCTTCAGTCAATACTGGAGCTAGGATAGAAGCACATTTTTTGTAATATAAGGCTGAAAAGCCATCCAGGCCTGGGCGTTTATTCAACTTGAGGGATTTAATGGCCATCAGGAGTTCACCAGTGGATAATTGGGTTGGGAGTGAACTGTGAAAAGGAGTCTGCTGAGGTCTGATCTAAAGGATCTTTCCTATTGTATAGGGAGGCAAGATGTTTTTAGAAGGTATTTCGGATTTTTATAGGGTTACTGGTATATGTATCATGGGATAACTTCAATCATATTGGTTTAAAGGGGCGATTTATCTTATTAAGGGCCCGGGCATGAAGTGTACTAGGTTTATTGGCTTTAAAATAAAATAAGGGTCTGGCTTTACGTATCGTTGTATCCGCTGAGTTCAAAAGGAAAAGGTCAAGATCAAGGTGCACTTTATCTAATTTTCATTTTGTCACAGGAGAGGGGTTTGATTGGAAGTACATGTGCAGAATTAAATTCTGCTTCTAGTTTTTGCTGCATTATGCGTTTTTTATTTTTGAGAAAAGAAGCCTGGTGTATACAAATATCTCTAATCACCGGCTTATGAGCTTCACAAAGTGTCATTGCGGATATGTCGGGAGTCGCATTATTATCCAGATATTCATTTAAAGCTTTTTCCAGATCTAATGCCGCGTACACACCATCACTTTATGTGATGAAAAAAAATGACGTTTTTAAAAACGTCACTTTAATTGACTGTGTGTGGGGGAAAACGTTGTTTTATGTCTTGTAAAAAACGACCAAAAAAAATTGAAGCATGCTTCAATTTTATGTGTCGTTTTTCAAAAGTGCACTTTTTACTTCACAGAAATTGACCGTGTGTAGCAAAAAACGTCGTTTTCTAAGACGTTTTTTCATCCACGCATGCCCAGAAGCTACTTATGAAGCAAGCTTCAATGGTAAAACGTGGTGGAACGTAACCTCGCTTTGCAAGATCATTGTGAGAAAACGATGGTGTGTAGGCAACTTCGTCTTTGAAAATTGAAGTTTCAAAAACGTAATTTTTTACTTCACAGAAAGTGTCGTTTTTTTTCATCACATAAAGTGATGGTGTGTACGCGGCATAAGGAATGAGATGGATATGACAATACGGAATCATTGATAAACCATGTGGGGTCATGTGGGAATTAAAGAAGCAAATGTTGTTAGTACAGCACTATGGTCTGTCCACGCAAATGGTATAAGTGAAGAGGAATGGAGTTCTGGGGTCAAGCCTATTGCGATCAATATGTGATCTATTCGAGAGAATGATTTGTGTAGATGGGAATAAAAAGTGAATTGTCGCTTTGTAGGATTATCTTTGCGCCAAGAGTCTAATAAAGAATCCTTCAGAATATTGGACAGAGTTTGCAAAGCTAAAAGGTGGCCCTATAACAGCCCTCAGTTGCCCCTCACAGGCACGGACTACTTCCTGCCAGGGAAGGGGGGGTGGCCGGTTCCTGAGATGGACAACTGTGGATACATTAAAATTAGGGGACATAATGAAAGGCGACACTCTGTGTCCTCTGGCAGAACTGCAAGGAAAGTTCGGAGCTGCTGTGGGCGATCACTGGAGGTACAGACAGATCCAGCATTTCGTAGATTCTCTACGAAAACCCTTGAGGGACTTAACTGAGCTGAACCTATGGGAGAAGCTCAAAGATCGGAGAGGTTCGGGGGGACAAGGGATATCGGACATATACGGTATATTGGCCCCGTTGAGGGAAACAGAGACAAGGAAACTGTTGGGGGACTGGGAGTCGGAATTAAAACAAAATCTACCAGAGGGTAAGAGGAGGCAAGTTCTGGACTTAGTTCACTCCTCCTCAATAGACACTAGAGTAAAAGAGATGAACTACAAACTCCTGACCAGATGGTATTTTGTTCCATCGAGACTCCACAGAATAGACAGCAGGATGTCTCCTCTATGTTGGCGTGGATGCGGGATGAGGGGAACCGACGCCCACATTTGGTGGCTGATACAGATATTCTGGAAAGAGGTCCTGGATGTTATAAAAAAAGATAAGTGGAATAGAGGTGAAATGGGACCCTTGGGTTTGCCTGTTCCATAACACGAGGATTTCAAGGAAAAAATACAGAATGTCCCTGATCCCTTACCTATTGAATGGAGTGAAGGCAGTGATACCAAAGAATTGGAAAAAATAAAATGCTCCATCGACGGGCGAATGGATCAGCGAGGTTGACAGAATTGCAGTTATGGAGGAACTATTGTCAATCCAAAATGAATGTAGGCCAGGTTTTGAGAAAATTTGGAGGGTGGAAAGAGTTTAAGGGAACAGGAAACTTTACTAGTATCAGGGATCTTTAGGAGGGTCCCCCCTTTTTTTTCTCTTCTTTTTTCTTCTTTCTCTCGTTCTTATTCTTATCCAAAATAGGCCCAAAAGGGGGATGGGTCAACAATGGGATTAATCACTTTAATATATAATATTAATACTAAGTTAGTATGGGGATCACAGGAATCACTAACAAGATTCTACACATTATAACTGGTCTAAGGGCTCTTTCACACGTCCGTTCAGTTTTTCAGATCAGTTTTTTTTTCATCAGTTGATCCGTTTTTTCCATCAGTTTTTCGTCAGTTTTTCGTCAGTTTTTCGTCAGTTTTTGCATCAGTTTTTCCATCCGTTTTTCCATCCGTTTTTTCATCCGTTTTTTTTTTTTTTTTGTGGGGGCTTTTTACATAGAAAAACGGATGTTAGCGGAACGGATGATAAACGGATCATCCGTTAACGTCCGTTTTTCGTCCGTTCCGTTTTTTAGACGGAAGAAAAATAGGGTTTTCTTCCGTCCAAAAAAACGGAACTGAACGCAGACGGATGCTAACGGACGTTAGCGGATGCTCATCCGCTAACGGACGCTAGCCCATAGGGAAGCATTGCGGTCCGTTAACGGACGTCCAAAAAACGGACGAACGGAACGGACGTGTGAAAGAGCCCTTAGACCTCAAACATTTTTATTTAGTTATTTATTTATTATTATTATTTTTTCTCCTAGCTATTTTCTTTCACTAGATATATGAATGTAGGATCACGTGAACACATGGGGGAGGAGGAGACGCTTTGACGTGCTGCGTCTAGGTCCCGAAGGACGGGCGTTTGTAGTAGCCGGCCGGCTCGAAATCTTTTATATGCTGATTTTATCTGTTTCCATGTAAGTGCATCTACCTTATTAAATCCTTTTACCTACGGTACGTCACTATGTGGAATCTCTCTTTTTTATGGTGATATATTCGGTCTTGCTTTGTGAGAGAATCGATTGATTGGATTTAACCCTAAAGGCCCTGGCTGGGTTTGGCCACAAGCTCTTTATCACTTATTTCTGGTAAGAGTCCCCTTTATTTGGTGATTCTTTTCGGTGGAGGTTTTCCCTTGGTGTGCCTATGTTCATTTGCCTACGGTGCATCACTATTTGCTTATACATTTATTTACATGCTTCTTGGATTTCGGAACTATCTACCCAATTTGGAGGAATAATATCTGGATTTCCACCTAAGACCCTAGCTGGGGGATTTCAGCTGCAAGCCCTGTTTGCTTGCCCTTCCGGTAAGCGCATAGATATCTATTCAATTACTGCACCGGTGGAGGATTTCTATTTTTGTTTAGTCACGGGCACAATTTTATTCAACAATTTTTTTCACTGAAAATTGAACTTTTCACTATATATTATTATTATGTATGATGTTTTGTATACCCATGGACAATATTTTTTTCAATCATATTGATTTTTTACACTCATTCACTGTTAGCGCAACTAATTCGTTTTGCTTTTGATCCTATTGTGTGTATATCACAATTTTTGTTGCAGCTTTTCTTCACTTTTGTTGTTTATTTAGTTATTTTAGCGCAGTATCAAAAATTTTTTTCTATTTTACATGGGGGATTGTGTACTTAAACACATTTTTTTTTCCAGTAGTCGGTCGTCTCGAGTTTTTAAGATCGATCCTTACGCACGAATGTGAACACTTAAAAATCCCTTCCTCCCCCCCCTTTTTTTAACCTTTTTTTCCTTTTATAAATCTATGTTTATGTGTACTCAGGATTGTGCATTTGTATAGACTAATCTGGTTCCCCCCCTTTTTTTTTCTGGTGGTCGCCCTCAATCTTTGAGACCAACCCCTACTCACCCATAAGAACACTTAATTAGTATTTTTGACCCTGTCACTACATATAACCTAAAATCCCCTTCCCTTCTCTCACCCCCCCTATTTTTTTTGCACATAGAAGGGCACTGCTCCTGCACTTTAGACATTATCACAACACACAACTAAATAATCCCTCTACTCTTTCCTTTCCTTTCTTCCTCCCCTTCCCCCCCCCCCTTTTTTTCTTCCCTATCTTTTTCTTTTTCTCTCTCTCCCCCTCTTCTTCCTCTTCCCATCCCTATTCTTCCCCTTGCCCCTCATATTGACTTCCAACTCCAGGATCCCCGACCTCTTAGAGGAGAAGTAGAAAATGGGTAGAGCCAAGTTTTGGACAGGAGGACAACGAGAGGTCTTGGAGTTTGGGGTGAACGAGGGGGCCGAGACCTTCTTACTGTTTTTTTTAATACGTTTTAGATAGGGAGAATGTATTGAGACTGTACGGGGTATGGGTTGGGGTAATGTATGTACAATTTATTGTAAGGATGAAATATATCTGTATTGTATTAGGAATAAAAATCAATAAAGAAATAAAAAAAAAATAATAATAATAATAAAGAGTACTGTTGGAGTAATTGTTGGAAGGTATGCTTTTGTGGATTTGTCTAAGAACAGATAATGGACTTGGTTTGAGTCACCACAGATTAACAGTGTGCCCATTTTGTGGGTATCGATTACATGAAGCAAGTGAGAAATAAATGATGTTGGAGTTTTGTTTGGGGCATAAAAGGATAGCACTGTGATTGGGGAATCGGATAAAAACCCTGTTAGTATCAGGTATCTCTCTTTAGGGTCCTTGATCTCTTTTTGGAGAGAAAAAGGTGTTCTGTGATGGAATGCCACCAATACTCCTCTTTGTTTGGTTTCAGCAGAAGCCATGAAAACTTGTGGGTATAAAGGGCTAAAATATTTTGGGAGTTGCTGTAGTAGTAAAGTGAGTCTCCTGCAGACACACAATGTGTGCCTTGGTTGATGCCAATGAGCAAAACACGTATTTTTTGTGGTATATTTAAACCCTGTACATTTAAAGTAAGTACATTTAAGGAAGCCATAGGAAGGGTATACAAGACATATAGTCAAAATTAGTCTTCACAATTTGTGTTGCTACACTTACATCTGAGAAGAGTAAGGCCGTGTACACACGATCGGTTAAACCGATGAGAACGGTCTGATGGGCCGTTTTCATCAGTCCAAACCAATCGTGTGTGGGCCCCATTGGTTATTTATCCATAGGTTAAAAAAAGCAATCTTGTTTTAAATTTAACCGATGGATACCTAACCAATAGAAAAAAAAACGATCATTTTTAGGCTCGTCCATCGGTTAAAAATCCACGCATGCTCAGAATCAAGTCGACGCATGCGTGAACTGTTTTACGTCACTGTGTTCTGACACAAAAGTTTTTTTATATAAGCTGTTTGATTTTACTGAAGGATTTGGAGAAGGGGTTTTAGGGCTCGCCGTTTAGCGACTGTAATTGGGGAAAGATCAGCAAATAGCTGTTAAGAGTGACATTGAAAAGGGAGGGAGTCTTTTCCTTTTGCTGCAGCCAAAATTTGCTCTTTCGTGCAAAAAAAAGATGTAACTGCGATTATATCGCAAGCAGAACCTTCAGTTTTGCGTGGCATTAAAGCCCTAAGAATTCTATCAAGTTCCAATCGATCAATTAGGATTGACGGCATTAGTTCTTGGAATAGAGCAGTGATGGTCGATTGAAGATCAACAATTGCCTCAGGTATTCCACGGATGCGACGTGCTCTATTCTCAAAATCTTCCAAACCCATTGCAAAGTAAGGTTTTCCTCTTTAAGAATTTTCAATTCACAAACATGGGACTGTACATTTCTTTCCACATCTTCTACTCTGTTTTCTAGGTCTGATGTACACTAGCCTAATTCTTTGATTTCTTTAGTCAGGCTTTCTGTGATGTGTTTTGATGTCTGCTTTTAGTGCTTTTTGTAGCATCTTTTCAAACTGCTTTATAATATTAGGATGTAAAATGTCCATTACTGCAGTTTATGAGGAAGCAGTGTATTCAACATCAGATTCAGCTATGTCAGCTGTATCATCCCGTGGCTGTTGTTTCTGCCTCTGCTTAGCAGCACGAGAAGAGCTTGTGTGAGGTGAGGGGGGAGGTGCCATTTTAAACATGGCCCTAGGCAGAGCGTCTCTTGAGTTCTTCTTTATTGTACTTTTCAGACAGGCCCCACTGAACACCATAATGTGTTCCCTGTACCTCAGTGAAGGTTAATAGTTCTTTGTCTACCTCTCCTGAAGCCGTGCAGGTGTTTAATCTGGCCGCGGAGTCCGGGGAGATACAGAGCTTGAACAGGACTCAGCCTCAGCCAGCTCCGCGCATGCTCTCCCCAATCTTAGTAGTCTTAATAACATTTAGCAGTTCCTCAGTGGAGAAAGGATCCTCTAAGGAAGAGCTAGTGGCCAAGTCAAGATTTGGCAAAGCTGTTTTTTCCATCTATGAAATAATTATTTCCATCCCTATGGAAAAGTAAACAGTTTTAGAATTGGTTTGTGAAATGTTATATAGTGAAGTGTAATAATTATGGAAAGTCTCTACAATAGCTGAGTTAGTATACACCAATCTTTTACCTGGGGCAGATAGTTTAAAAAACAATAGTGATTAAGTTTTAGAGTGAAGAGAGTGTGCCAAAAAAAAGCCACTCTTATTGCTATATACATAAGAAATTCTCAAGGTTTCATCCCAAGCTCTTAAAGACTAATAAATATAAATAAATATTCCCCTCAAAACACATTTTAAAGCCTCCCATTTAACTGATTAAGGACCGTCACACGACTATTTACATTGGCAGAATGGCACAGCTGGGCACATGGACGTACAGGTACGTCCCCTTTAAGATGCCCTGCCGTGGGTCGCGAGCGTGTCGGGAGAGGTGAGTGTAAACAAACCTTCCCCGTTCTTCCTAGTGTGGCTGTCAGTGATCGTCTGTTCCCTGTGTTAGTGAACGATGATTAGTGACGTCACACGCACAGCCATGCCCCCCCACAGTAAGAACACTCCCTTACTTAACCCCTACAGTGCCCTCTCCGGGTTAACCCCTTCACTGCCAGTGTAATTTTCACAGCAATAGCACTGTTAGCTGTAAAAATGACGATGGTCCCAAAAATGTGTCCGATGTGTCTGCCATAATGTCGCAGTCACGAAAAAAATCACTGATCGCCGCCATTAGTATTAAAAAAAAAATATTAATAAAAATGCCATAAAACTATCCCCTATTTTGTAAACGCTATAAATTTTGCGCAAACCAATCAATAAACGCTTATTGCAATGTTTTTTACCAAAAATATGTAGAAGAATACGTATCGGCCTAAACTGAGGAAAAAAAATGTTTTTATATATTTTTTGGTGATATTTAGGGCCAGATTCTCGTAGAGCGGCGCATATTTAGATCGGCATAACGCATGTCTATTACGTTACGGTGGCTCAATTTTGTGATGTAAGTCCCGTATCCACAGAGTATTTGCGCCCAAATTTGCGCCAGCGTAACGTAAATTCCGAGGCATAAGGCAGGGTAATTGAAAGTGGGATGGAAGTGGGCGTGCTCCATTTAAATGAGCCGTGACCCCATGCAAATGAAGGGCCGGCCGTCCTGCGCATGCGCGCATGGTTATGCACCTCACTGGGCATGCTCAGAACTCGGCCCGGCGCAATCAGTGAGATAGGAACTAGGCCCAGTGTACTTAGTGAGATACGCCCGGTGTAT
This sequence comes from Rana temporaria, assembly GCF_905171775.1. NCBI lineage: Eukaryota > Metazoa > Chordata > Amphibia > Anura > Ranidae > Rana > Rana temporaria. Next base: position 304,632,174 of record NC_053492.1, read on the forward strand.
AAATAGGCCCAGACAAACGCCCTTCCATTGCAAAAGTACATCCCTGTGTTCCCCTTCCTGAAAGCGAGGTGTATTTGTTCTGTTGTCTGTGGCTGTGTGTTGGTTTGTGTAGGAGTGTTGTAGGAAAGATTTATTGGAGAGTGTTAGAGGAGTTTGTATTAGGTGTTTTTTTTTCTGAGTGTTTTTCGTGTCTGTTTTTTTCTGTGTGGTTTTTGGAGTCTGTATTAGCTGTCTGATTGTGGTTTTTGTTTTTTTCTGTCTGATTTTTGTCTCTGTTTGTTCTGTGTCTTTTTGTCTCTGTTTGTTCTGTGTCTTTTTGTCTCTGTTTGTTCTGTCTGATTTTTGTGTCTGTTTGGTGCTGAGTGTTGTGTGGTGATATGGCACCAAAGAGGAGAAAGCTCAACTTCTCGGTGCGTGAAAAGCAAATCCTTGCTAGGGCCATCACCCGATATGGGCGATTTTTACATGGCCCTGAGAGCCGGGACACCACCCCGGCCAGGAAGAAGGCGATCCTTTAGGAGATTACTGATGAGATCAATGCAGGTGGGGGAAAGGAGGACCCCCAGTGGGATCGCAAAGAAGATCAATGATCTGAGGAGCCAAGGTTACAGCACATGCCAGGGGCACTGGCGGGGGACCACCTTGCACCATCAGGTGGACTGATGAGGAGCGTGCGGTGGCCCAGTGCTTCCACAGCCAGCAAGTGGTGGGCCTGCCTGGCTTTGACTCCGATGAGGCCGTGAGGACAGGTAAGTTTAAAAAAAATTCTATCTGGCGAGTAGCATGTGTGGGGGGGGAATATGTGCCAAGTGTGTGGATCCTCCAACATGTGTATGTTTTGTGTCATCCACAGATGGCCAGGAGAGTGCTGGGCCATCTGGCCAGTCTGCTCCATCCCCCGGACAACAGGCTGCTGAAGAGCCCCAAGAAAGGCAGGAGTCTTCAGGGCAGGGAAGTGGCCACACCTCACCTCATGAGGAGGTTGAGGGGGAGGAGGAAGAGGGGGAGGTTGAGGAGGATCAGCTTGACCTTGCCAGGGAAATACTTGGGCTTTTGGAAGATGCTCCCCCTGAGGCTGGCAGCAGTCAGGCCTCCATCAGGGGTAGCACCTCCCACTCCTCCCCCAACATGGCTCCACCCAGGGGGCTCCCCTCCTCCAAGGCCCCAAGCCACATCTGCAGGCAGGAAGGCCACCCAGAAGACCAGGGGGGTGGCAGACTTTCTGTCTGCAAATCTGCGGAGGGACCAGGCCCGTCAGACCCACCATCTGGGTCAGGTCACCCGGACTTTGGCCCAGATGGAGGACAGCCTGGGCTCCATAAAAGACTCTGTGAATGATGTGAGCACCAACTCATTGGCGATCATCACCTGCTTTTGTGACCTCCAGACTGCCACAGCAGGCGTGGCCCTGGAGGTGAATGCCAGGCTGACCCAGGCTGACCCAGGCTGTCCAGGACAATACCCAGGCTGTCCAGGCCAATACGGCAGCCCTCACTCTGGGCCTGAACAGAATAGCCGTGGCCTTGGAGGGCAGGCCAGCAGGTGTACAGACACCAGGGGAGGCTCCTCCTTCCCCTGCTCCCCCCCATGAGTCTCCCCTGAGTGGCCGGCCCAGGCGTAGCTCACGCCGTCGTTAATGTGGTATGTGCTTTTGATTTTTTTTCATATTTTTTAGGGATTTGTACTGTGATTATGATTTGTTTTATGTGTGTGAATGTTGTATGAATGTGGGGGTGACATTCCTGCCAGAAAAGGGGTGTCAATCTAATTTTTGGTAGAGTAGGGATCCCCAGGACCAGGGAGAAGTGATCCCAGGTCCATGTGAATGGTGTATGAATGTACAGTGACATAATTGGAGCCTTGGCGGGGCGTTGCTGCTCTCTAGTACCATGCGGTGTACTTCGGTCTAATGAAATTAGATGAGGATGTGGGGTGTGTGTGCTAGGGACCACAGTGGGTGTGCATGCGTGCATTCTCATTGTGCCATGATTAATGTGTGTGTTTACTGTGCAAAGATGCCTTCTGCAAGGGGTCTCCTGGCTGCTCTTCCCTCAGAAGACGGGGTACCCTCGGTTAGGGGGGGAATGTCTGGTTCGGGGGTCAGGTCCTCATGTATGTCAATCTCCAGGCCCCTTCTCACTGCGAAGTTGTGCAGCATGCAACATGCACCGATGATCTGGCACACAAAGTTTGGGGAATACAACAGGGTACCCCCAGACTTATCCAGGCAGCGGAAACGGGACTTCAGTAGGCCAAAGGTGCGTTCCACCACTGCACGGGTATGTATGTGTGCAGCATTGTAGTTTTCCTCTCCTGGGGTTTGGGGGTTCCGAAATGGAGTCATGAGATGGGGTCCCGGTGCATATGCAGAGTCACCTGGAAGGGAAAAGACAGGAGGATGTTAGTCATGCATGTGCCCCTCGTGATGTCTGCATCATGGGGGGGGGCAGTCATGCCTGACACCCATGTCACTCACCAACCAGCCAGCTGTCCTTGTACACGTTCTGTTCAAATTCTCTTGGGATGTTGCTTTGACGGTATATGTAGCTGTCATGGCTGGACCCTGGGTGTTTGGCACGGACCTGCCATATGAGGTATTGGGCATCGACTATCACCTGTACATTGATTGAATGCCAATGCTTCCGATTGTGGTACATGTGCTCTGTCTCATGGGGGGCTGTAGTGCCACATGTGTGCAATCAATGGCCCCCACGGTGCGTGGGAATCTGGCAATTCCATAGAAATCTGTCATTGTCTTCAGCCACAGGTCCTCCTGGGTGGGTTTGATGATTTGGTTGGCCATCCATGCGTCTCAGGATTGCAGGGACAACCTGGTGCACACATCTGCTAATGGAGGATTGTGCCATCCCAGCCACCACTCCACTTGTGCGCTGAAAAGAGCCAGTGGCAAGGAAATGGAGTGTTGCCACTACCTTGACCAGTGGCTCCAGTGCATGTGAGCGGTGTGTTGGGGTGGTGATGTCATCTTCCAGGGTTCTGGTTAATTCCATGATGGCTTCAGGGGTGAATCTGAAGTTGCGATACACCTCAGAAGCAGCCATGCTAAAGACATCTATGCGTCTGCGGTATATCCTCTCCTGTGCCCTCCTCCTCCTCCTCCTCTGTTCCCTCCTCCTTCTGCGTGCCTCTAAAGTCACTAGTATAGCTATGACCATGGATGCCCCTGGCATGTTGGCATACAGATTTTTGTCCTGCAAGTGTGTGTGCTCAGCTTGTCCCTAATGGTGTTGTTTTAGCTGACCTGCACACGTCTGGTGTAAAGTTAAGGCAGCTATTATAAGGTGTAACTTTACACCGGGAAAAAAACAGATGCGCACACGGCGTAGCCTGCGCTGCACAAGCGTACTTTTGTGGATCGCCATATCTCCCTCATTTGCATCTTTGCCTAGCAAATCAATGGTGCGTCTAGCGTATTTTGCGCTCCAAGATGCGCCGGTGTAATCGTTTTACGTCGGACGGAAAAAAATGGTTTTCATTTTCAGGCGTATCTCGTTTGGAGGATGCGGCGCATAGATACGCGCGGCGCATTTTTCAATTACGCCGCGCATCTCTAGATACGCCGCCGTAAGTGCTTTGAGAATCTGGCCCTAAGTATAGGAAAAAGTAAACACTACAAAATGTGTTATCGCTTTTCTTATATCAGTTACACATATTGGATCTACTAATAAATTATCTTTTAATTGCCAGGATCTATTTCTGGCATATGATTCTGCTAAATTAAGATGACAGAAAACAGGTGAGTGGTCTGACCATATTTTAGGAGTAGCATCTAATAATGTTTGGGATACAAAAATATAATCCAATCTACTATGGGCTAGATTCACATACCTTTAGGCGGGCGTAGCGTATCTCCTATATGCTACGCCACCGTAACTTTGAGAGGCGAGTATGGTATTCTGAAAGATTTTGCCGTCGAAGTTACGGCGGCTTATCGTATTAGGGCCGGCGTAAGCACGCCTAATTCAAATGTTGAAGCTGTGGGCGTGTTTTATGTATATTAAGTGTGACCCCACGTAAATGACGTTTCGATCGAACGGCGCATGCGCCGTCTGTGGACGTATCCCAGTGCGTATGCTCCAAATGACGTTGGCAAATCGTCAATGCTTTCGACGTGAACGTAAATTACGGCCAGCCCCATTCACGGACGAGTTACGCAAACGACGTAAAATTTGTAAAATTTGACGCGGTTCCGAAGTTCATACTTAACATTGGCTGCGCCATCTTTTTGGTAGTTTATCTTTATGCCTGAAAACCCCTTATGTAAACGGCGTATCTTTACTGCGTCGGCCGGGCGTACGTTCGTGAATAGGCGTATCTAGCTGATTTACATATCCTAGGTGTAAATCAGCGTACACGCCCCTAGCGGGCAGCGTAAATATGCAGTTAAGATATGACGGCGTAGGAGAGTTACACCGGCCGTATCTTAGCAACATTTAAGCGTATCTCAGTTTGAGCATACGCTTAAAGTTGCGGCGGCGCTCATTTGGACTTACGACGGCATATCTACTGATACGCCCGTCATAAGTCTACCTTAATCTGGCCCTATGTGTTTTATGAACTGGAGAAAAAAGTATAATCTCTCTCAGACGGATGTAAAATACACTTTAGATCAGACAGTTTCATTGTAGATAGTTTCTGCTTCAATCTACGAAGAGCTGAGTACGAAATTTGAGTTTTCCCTGAAGATGAATCTATTCGAGGATCAAAACCATATTAAAATCACCTCCGATAATGATATCACCCTATGCAAAGCTTTCAAGAATACGTAAATATCTAAGGCCTTCAGAAATTTGAGAAGTGTTTGGAAAGTATACATTGGCTATAGTATATATTTTATTCTCATTTTTAATTTTTAAGAATAAGTATCTACTAGGGATGAGCTTTATGTTCGAGTTGAACAAGAGTTTGACTCGAACATTGGCTGTTCGCCCGTTCACCGAACAGTGAACGATTTGGGGCGGCAAATTCGAAAAGCCGCGGACCACCCTTTAAAAGTCTATGGGATAAATCTAAAATGCAAATTTTAAAGGTTAATATGCAAGTTATTGTCTGAAAAAGTGTTTGGGGACCTGGGTCCTGCCCCAGGGAACATGTATCAATGCAAAAAAAAGTTTTAAAAACTGCAGTTTTTCCGGGAGCAGTGATTTTAATAATGTTTAAAGTGAAACAATAATAGTGAAATATTCCTTTAAATTTCATACCTGGGGGGTGTCTATAGTAAGCCTGTAAGGTAGCGCATGTTTCCTGTGTTTATAACAGTCTCTGCACAAAATGACATTTCTAAAGGAAAGAAAGTCATTTAAAACTACTCACGACTGTAATAATATGTCGGGTCCTGGCAATACAGATCAAAGTCATTGAAAGCCCTTCAGGTCTGGTATGGACATTAAGGGGAACCCTATGCCCAATTAGAAAATAAATGGCGTGGGGTTCCCCCAAAAATTCATACCAGATCCTTCAGGTTTGGTATGGATTTTAAGGGGAATCCGCGCCATAATTAAAAAAAATGGCATGGGATTCCCCCCAAGAATCCATACCAGACCCTTATCTAAGCATGCAACCTGGCAGGCTGCAGCAAAAGAGGGGGGACGAGAGAGAGCTTCCCCTCCTGAACCGTTCCAGGCCACATGCCCTCAACATGGGGAGGATGTCCCCATGTTGATGGGGACAAGGGCCTCATCCCCACAGCCCTTACCCGGTGGTTGTGGGGGTCTGCAGGCGGGGGGCAATGGGGAACTCCAGATCCCAGCCCGCCCTATGTGAATTGGTAAGGGATACATTGTACCCCTACCATTTCACAAAGAAAAAGTGTGAAAATTTTAAAGATGACAGGAGACGGCTTGGGACCAGTCCTTTAATAAAAATAAAGAAATAAATAAAACATTCCAGTGATGTAATCCAGTCTCGATTTCCAGCTTTGTAATCCATTCTCGATGTCCAGCAATGATCCATTCTCCAGCGATGCTCTCCGGCGAGGAACGACGCACGATCCTGCCTGCACCGGAGGCACTTGGCCTAATGACACACAAGCTGTTTGACAGTTCTTTTATAACTGAGGGCGGAGCCACCCGTGATGTGTGACCCCTCCCCCTCTGATGCATCACGGGAAACCCCCATAGCATCAGAGGGGCGGGGTCACCCTTCCATGTGTCGGGTGGCCCCGCCCTTGGTTATAAAAGAACTGTCAAACAGCTTGCGCGTCATTGGCCGGGCGCCTCCTGTGCAGGCAGGATCGTGTGTAGTTTCTCGCTGGAGAGCTTTGCTGGAGAATGGATCATTGCTGGACATCAAGAATGGATTAGACTGGATTACATAGCTGGAATGTTTTTTTAGTTTTTATTGTTAATAAAGGACTTGTCCCAAGCCGTCTCCTGTCATTTTTAAAATTTTCACAAATTTTCTTTGTACAATGTACCCTTTACCAATTCACATGGGGGAGCGGGATCTGGAGTTCCCCTTTGTTAAAGGGGGATTCCAGATTCCAATAAGCCCCCTGCCCACAGACCCCTACAACCACCGGGTTGTGGGGATGAGGCCCTTGTTGAGGGCATGTAGCCTGGTATGGTTCAGGAGGGGGACATTCTCTCGTCCCCCCTCTTTTCCTATGGCCTGCCAGGTTGCGTGCTCAGATAAGGGTCTGGTATGGGATTTTTGGAAGGAACCCCACACCATTTTTCTTTTATTTGGCGTAGAGTTCCACTTAATATCCATACCAGACCTGAAGGGTCAATGCTTTTGTTTTATTTTTTTTCAATGACTTTCAATTACTTTTATCAGTATTGCCAGGACCCGACAATTCATTATACCTGCGAGTAGTTTTAAATTACTTTGTTTTCCTTTAGAAATGTCATATTGTGCAGAGACTGTTATAAACACAGGAAACATGCACTAATTTACAGGCATACTATAGACACCCCCCAGGTACGAAATTGAAAGGAATATTTTACTATTTATTGTTTCACTTTAAGCATTATTAAAATCACTGCTCCCAAAAAAAGGCTGTTTTTAAAACTTGTTTTGCATTGATACATGTCCCCTGGGGCAGGACCCGAGTCCCCAAACACTTTTTCTGACAATAACTTGCATATTAACCTTTAAAATTAGCACTTTTGATTTTTCAAGTTCGTGTGCCATAGACTTTAACGGTGTTCGCGTGTTCGAACGAATTTCGGCTCATCCCTAGTATCTACCATGAATGTGGACATTGGACATTCAGAGCGGCATTAAGAAGGGGAGGACAAAAAAAGGGGGGGTAAAAAACCTACAGCCCTTCAATATGGCACTTCTGTTTATACCAACATATATGTCAAAACACGTGATTATATCTAAGTTATTAGTGCCATTAATATTTTCCTTCAGGCAATAAATTATCTAAAGAAATAATAATGTATAGGTAGACATATGAGAAGAAACATCCCTTATCTACAGCAATCCAAAGCAATTTGATTGTTATCACAGTATTTAATTTCTCTGTTGTTATCTCACCAGCCTACCTTAATACAAAGAAAAAAAGGGGGGTTTCTATAATCATATTACCTAAAATTCTAGGTGCCGTTAAAATCCCCTTCAGGTGCTGTTAGAATCCCTGTGCACGAAAACATAATTAAAAAAACTGGTCGGAATTGATAAATCCCAAAAAGCAGTGGGCACCATCCTAGATGGTTGGAAGCCATATCAAAAAGCCAACTTATAAGGATTAAAAGAAACTGTGACCTTGAGGCAGATTTTGAGTTGCAAGCCAATATATCATAGATATATTTAAAGAAAAAGGATGCAAAGAACAACAAATTAAATCTATGAATAGGAAACAACTACTAAAACCAAAACAGAAGAATCAGAAAAAAGATTACAGCATAGCCTTCAATACTGAATACAGGAGACAGTACATAATGATGGAAAGAGCTTTTAAAAAACATTGGCCTATACTAAGCAGCGGCAGAGACCCCATATTAGAAAAAGTTCTCCCCGAAAACCCACAGGTCATATAAAGATGTCCTCCCATTCTTAAAAATAGATTGGTAAAAAGTAATCCGGACCCCCCTAAAAAAAACAGTCACTTTTTTGGACCAAACTGGCTTTTTTAGATGTGGTAAATGTATGACAGGCAAAATGTGCCCGGACCAAAAAAAAAACACACATTTCCAATCAAAGCAAACAGGAGAAGGATTCAAAGTTAAAAAGTTCATCACCTGCTATAGCACCCATGTCACATATTTGTTGGAGTGTATGTGTGGGTTACAGTATTTGGGAAAAACTACCAGGGAATTAAGTTTCTGATTGAGAGAACATTTAAATAATATTAAAAAAGGTTTCAAATATCATAGCCTTTCTGAGCACTTTATAAAATACCATGGAAGGAACCAAACACAATTAAAAGTAACAATAAACATCAATAAAATCAAAGATCACTGGCGAGGAAGTAATAAAAAGCAGGAGGTTTTCACAAAACAAAATATTTTGGATACATAATTTGAATTCTATGATTCCAACAGGCCTGACTGTTGCATTAGACATTAATTGTTTTATATATAATTATTAACCACTTCAGCCCGGGAAGAATTTACCCCCTTCCTGACTGTGCCATTTTTTGCAATACAGCACTGCGTCGCTTTAACTGACAATTGCGCCATCATCCAACGATGTACCGGAAAAAAAATGTATGTCCTTTTTCCCACAAATAGAGCTTTGTTTCGGTGGTATTTGATCACCTCTGCAGTTTTAATTTTTTGCGCTATAAACAAAAAAAGCAGACAATTTTGAAAAAAAAAACTATATTTTTTACTTTTTGCTATAATAAATATCCCAAAATGTAAAAAACAAAAACAAATTTCTTCCTCAGTTTAGGCCGATATATATTCTTCTACATATTTTTGGTAAAAAATCGCAATAAGCGGATATTGATTGGTTTGCGCAAAAGTTATAGCGTTTAAAAAATAGGGGCTAGATTTATGGCATTTTTATTATTTATTTATTTGTTTTTTTTTACACTTTTTCAGCACCATTGACATTTATACAGTGACCAGAGGTAAAAATAGCCACTCATTACTGTATAAATGTCACTGGTAGGGAAGGGCTTACCACTAGGGGGTGATCAAGGGGTTAACTGTGTTCCCTTGGTTTGTTCTAACTGTATGGGGGGTGGGACTGCCTGGGGGAGGAGACTGATTGTTGTTCATATATACCAGGAACACACAATATGTTTCCTCTCCCCTGCCAGATCGTGGATTTGTGTGTTTACACACACACATCCCCATCCTGGCTCTGTCAGAAGCGATTGCGGGTTTATCGGCTCCTCAGTGATGCGGCGGGCACACCTGCGCACCCCCTATACACATTAAAGCAGCCACCGTACAGTGCAGGGGAGCCATTCTGCCGCCGTCAAACACCTCCCACCAATCCATATACCAGGGCTCAAGGGTTAATTTTAAGTCTTGAGCTACTAGCCAGGTCTCAAGAGTTACTCGCCCCCAGTTGCCCCACCCAACTCTTACCTTGCCCCACCCCTAATCACGCTATCATAAATTAGCTCATAAAAATGACACTTAAATGTTTTATACAGAATTAAAGGGTCACTAAAGGATTTTTTTTTTAAGCTAAATAGCTTCCTTTACCTTTCTGCAGTCCTGGTTTCATGTCCTCATTGTTCGTTTTTGCTTTGATGTTGCTGTAAATCCTCTCTGTTCTGGACACTTCCTGGTTGTCTGTTTCCTGATCACCACAAGTACTGGGAGATTTCTCACGGTGGTGACTAATCAAGGAGGTGTGATTACTGTGTGTAAAACTAAAATGGATTGGTGCTGAGGAGTTTTAGACAAAGTATCACTGCTCTCTATTGGCTGACTGCCCTCTATTGGCTCTCTGTACATCAGAGAACCAGCAAACAACAGCAAAAACGTAACTAAACTGCAGGCACATTATATGATTGGTTTTTATCTATTTTTAATCATTTTTAAAAGGAATCAATTAAATATTATGTCTCTATACCCTGTAAACAGTCATTTCAGCGAAAACATTTTTTTCCTTTAGTGACCCTTTAAGTTACAAAAATAAATATTAAAAACAACATTAACAGCCTCACCAGTGCCCATCAATGCAGGATGACCTGTGCCCATCATTGCAGCCTCACCATGCCCCACATTGCGGCCTCACCATGCCCCACATTGTAGCCTCACCGGGCCCCACATTGCAGCCTTACCGTGCCCCCCATTGCAGCCTTACAGTGCCCCATTGCAGCCTTACAGTGCCTCCATTGCAGCCTTACAGTGCCCACATTGCAGCCTTATAGTGCCCCCATTGCAGCCTTACAGTGCCCCCATTGCAGCCTTACATTGCCCCCATTGCAGCCTTACATTGGCCCCATTTCAGCCTTACATTGCTCCTTTGCAGCATTGCCAAAGCGGAGGAAGTGAGGGGGTGGCTGGATCATGACTGGAGTTAGAGGAGAGCCGCGGGATCACCGAGTGATAAAACATGCTGTAACAGCATTACATTGAAACTGTCTCTGCTCTGCTCACTAATCTCACACAGCCCTGCCTCCTCCTAACCCCACGCATGTGATACACAGAACGCAGGTCCAATGCTGGGATGTATTCTGTCTATCACAGGCGCAGGGTTAGGAGGAGGCGGGGCTGTGTGAGATCAGTGAGCAGAGCTGAGACAGTTTCAATGTAATGCTGTTACAGTGTGCTTTACCGCTCGGTGATCCTGCGGCTCTCCTCTAACTCCAGTCACTCTTCCACCAGGAGAACGGCTCCCGATCAACCCCCGCCCCGGCGGCGGTGCTCGGCCCCCCTCCACTCCCAGGCAGCAAAATGCGAGTAGGCGAGTGGAAAATTTGAGGGCTGCATATACCAATGACCACCATTCAGATAAGTGGAAGCTCATAATGGGTGTAGTAGGAGGGCCAGAGGGAGCATTGTGAGGGGTTATTGATATATAAGTCACCAGCCTCCAGGAAGACTCCAGCCTCTAATGATGCTCCCTGGGTGGAGTAAAATGCATTATGGACACCGGCAGCTGCCCGTTCCTTAACAACCAGCTATTTACAGTCTTTGTTTAGGATGCCGGCTACTGCCTGCTGTAAATTGTCACAGTCTTTCACTACTAAAATACTGCATAACTTAAAAAATAGCCCATGGGGCATTTTAGTAGTGTGTTTTACCACTCGGGGATCCTGCGGCTCTCCTCTAACACCAGTCACTCTTCCACCAGGAGAATGGCTCCCGATCAACCCCGCCTGGCGGTGGTGCTCACACCCCCCCCAACTCCCAGGCAGCAAAATGCGAGTAGGCGAGTGGAAAATTTAAGGGATGCATATACCAGTGGCCACCATTCAGATAAGTGGAAGCTCACAATGGGTGTAGTAGGAGGGCCAGAGGGAGCATTGGGAGGGGTTATTGATATATAAGTCACCAGCCTCCAGGAAGACTCCAGCCTCTAATGATGCTCCCTGGGTGGAGTGAAATGCATTAGGTACAGAGAATTCTGTTGTCATAATTTCTTGGATTTTGGAACACAGACCGCAAGTTGCATGGAGTTTTATATGCTTGTCATGAAAGCCCAACATGTAAGTGGATATTATTTTGTAATAAAACCTTTTTAATCAATATCATGCCATGTATGTTTTATTTCTTATCTTTTTCCACACATCCTATTGGGGATGTGTGGAAGAGGATAAAGACACATCTATGAAAGATATAGTTCACCAGTACAGGCAATCCTTACATGGATAGCTGGTGAGTGAGAGCACAGAAGGAAGGGGAGCACAGCACTTTCATTTCATCACTTTTGTCATATATTTCTTCACGGATTTCACTTTTTAAATAACTTTTTCTACACAGATGGCACTTTAAAGGAATCGTTGCGATATAGAAGAATCACAGCACTATATAAACTTTTTTTTTTTTTTTTTTACTTTCAACGTTTTATTAGCAAAATGGTTAAAAAACAATGAGATACATTGCATTGCGAACATAACAATATATATACTTGTACAAAAATTATGCAGGGCATACACATCTATGAGTCACGAATTGACCGCGCAAGGTCTAATACATGCAGAACATTCAGAAAATAGATCCAACACAGTCTGTAGCTACGGGCATGGATTGCAAGGCAACCAGTATTAAATAAGCCCAGTATTCAAGACAAGAATTGCAATGTGAATATAAAGATTGAGGTATAAGAGTCCAGAGAAGTAAAAAAGAGGGGGAAACATAAAAGAAAGAGAGAATAATAGAGGCATAGCCTAAATAAGCTATGAAAACAAAAGAAATAAATAAAAGAAAAAAAGATATGTTTAGCATTGTCTCTTTAAATCAAAGCAAATCATTCAAATTTTATGATTGGATACGAAATAACCACCACGGATTCCACTTAGCATCATAAATTGGTACTGAGTCATGTAGTTTATGAAAAATTTGTTCAGAGAGCATAATCTGATCCATCCTGGAGAGAACCTGAGATAAACTTTTATTGTTATGCTTTGTCATTTTTTATAGCAGACATTGTTGATTATATGATAGATATTATTATCTACTATTATCGACTATTTTTAATGAATCTATATATTTTACTGAGCACAGACAGCGCAGGAACTTCCTATACTAATATCGTAATATTACTGGTATGGTTGTGATCAGGTACACTGACCTCCCCCAAAAAAAAACTTGACTCCCGACGAAGGCTCCCGCTATCTGACAGCTCCACCACCTCCCAACTCCTCACTTATCCCCCCCCTTTCCTGACCTGCTGGGTTTCCTTTTTGGATAAGGGTCTGGTATGGATTTGGAGGAGGATCCCACGCAATTGTTTTTGTAATTTTGGCATGGTTGTTCCTCTCATAATCCATACCATATCCAAAGGGCCTGGTATGGATTTGGGGGGAGGACCCCACGCTTTTTTATTCTTTATTTTTAATTGCCCGCAATTAATTTTTACTTTTAGCAGTCAGCGAGAAAAATGTTGTTATGGACACCGGCAGCTGTCCGCTCCTTAACAACCAGCTATTTACAGTCTTTGTTAAGGATGCCGGGTACTGCCTGCTGTAAATTGTCGCAGTCTTTCACTACTAAAATACTGCATAATTTAAAAAAATAGCCCATGGGGCATTTTAGTAGTGTGTTTTAGTGAATGTCAAAAGAGCTGTGCGGTATCTTATGGAGCTCATTGTCTATATTAAGCTGGTATATTTTGACATGTTTATGTGTTTTTGTATAAAAGTAATATCGGTAATCTTGAAAATCTGCCGTTTTGAAAGCCTTGTAATCATCTATAGGATCCAGTGATTCATGATATTGAATGTTAATAGATGTTAGTAACAGGACAGCTAAAGCTATAAAATAAAACATTTAAACAAATAAAACATTTCTGTTTTTCCTATTAGATAAGTAGAATGAATACAGGGAAATATTGCCTGCTGGAGTGTTTTACTCATAACTGGCAGAGAAGAACAAAAAAGATAATTTTATGTCATCATCTTCCAGCTTTGTACAGCCTAGTTAACTAATTACACCATCTGGTGCCTTTTAGGAATGTTTGCTTGCATTTATTTTCTTTCGTCTGTTCGAATACAGAGATCACCTGTGCCAAGAGGTCTTTCTGATGCTAGATAGAAGCTAAGAACAGAAGATGCTTTATAGGGTGCTCATACTCATACAAGAAGCTAAATAAAGGTTTAGCAACAAATTAATGTATTTAGACTTTGTAAGAATACATTTCAATCAAGTGACAAATTAGGAGCATATAACAAATTTACAAGTTAAATATTAATGAAAAAGCTCAAAAAATCATACAGACAAAATATTGTAAAATAGGTTGTGTTCATTGTTACAGGAAATTTTCTATTAGCTAACCATTAGGCAAAAGTGGGACCTAATACTGATGTTTACATATTTTATCATATATGTAAGGAGTCAGCAAACCTGTGGCACCTAATGCTTTTTCTAGTGGCATGCAACAAACAAAAACTAACTATAAAAAGAAGTTCAGGCACAGCCCACTTCCTATATTGAAACTGATGACTCATCTTTTAGAATGTTGTCATCCCAATCAGAATAATTACACCAAAAAATAGCGTGACCTATAAAAGGGTCACAAAACAGAAGTCGCAGATGGGGAAAATGTGGTAGAACAAAATATAAATACATTGATAAAAGAGAAAATATATATGTAGGGTAATACATTTTTTTTAATCCACTCACCCAATTTTTAATTGACAATGGTGTCACCAAGTGACATCCTGCCCACTCATACCATAGTCTTTTAGTCACATTGGGCCAGATCCACGTACCTCGGCATAAATGTATGCGGGCGTAGCGTATCTCAGATACACTACGCCGCCGTAACTTAGAGCGGAGGATCCTTATCCACAAAGAATTTTCACCGTAAGTTACGGCGGCGTAGTATAAATGTGTCGGCGTAAGGACGCGGAATTCAAATGACAAAGATGTGGGCATGTTTTATGGTAATTCAACTTGACCCCACGTAAATTAAGTTTTTTTTAACGGCGCATGCGCCGTCCGTGGGGGTATCCCAGTGCGCATGCTCGAAATCATGTCACAAATAGTCAATGCTTTCAACGTGAACGTAATTTACTCAAAGCCCTATTCGCAAACGTTTTACGCAAACGACGTAAACGACAAAAAATTTGGCGCTGTCCTGACGTCCATACTTAACATTACGTACGCCTCAGGGGGTAACGTTACGCCGAAAAAAGCCTTACGTAAACGACGTAAAAAAATGCACCGGGCGGACGTACGTTTGAGGATTGGCGTATCTAGCTAATTTGCATACTCTACGCGGAAATCAACGGAAGCGCCACCTAGCGGCCAGCGTAAATATGCACCTAAGATCCGACGGCGTACTAAGACGTACGTCAGTCGGATCTAGCCCCCATTCAGGCGTATCTTGTTTTGTGGATACAAAACAAAGATACGCCGGAGCATCCTAGAAGTTACGCGGCGTATCAATAGATACGCCAACGTAACTTCTTTGTGGATCTGGCCCATTGTGTCTAAACCAAAGTTTCTCAACTCCAGTCCTCAAGTACCCCCAACAGGTCATGTTTTCATGATTTGCCTCAGATGAAATGGCTGTGGTAATTACTAAGGCAGTAAAGCTGGTCAAATTACCTCTGTAAAATAATGGAAAGCCTAAAAACATGACCTGTTTGGGGTACTTGAGGACTGGAGTTGAGAAACATTGGTCTAAACACCCCTCTTAGATCCTAAGTCACAATTACTTAACCCAGTAAAATTATCCAAGAAACTGGGAGTAAGACCATTGAATTATTGTTCATCAAAGGGTGACTATATCAGTGTAGCAATGTAAATGGCGATGTTTAGACCCAGGGTATTTTCTCTATACAAAGCCGCTATATCAATGGGCTTATTAATACTCTTAGAAAAAAACCTTCCTTGTGGACCACGTAGGAAGTGCCATCTTTAGGCTGCTGTAATTCCACTTAAGAGTAAAGTCTACTATTAGATGCTCACAGTAAGTAAGCCTGAGTGAAAGCAGCCACAACCAGCATAGATAGAGCAAGACAAGCTTGGAAAAGCAGATGATTAGGGACATCAAAGCACATTTTCAGATTGAAAGTATCCAGCCACCACAGATTTTCAGGCAGCTGTAACAAGCAACGCTGAGTAATAACAGTAGGATGGGAATGCAATCATCAAAGCCTGAGCATACTGCTCTATTTTCACTCACTCCTAATACTTATAAGGCTTAGAGCATATTCCAATGCCAATCTCCTACATTAGAATTCAAGCAGTGTAAAACTGTGTCTGTGCTGTTAAAAATTAAGCTTGATCATCAGCTGAGGAGTCCCGACTTTTCCATTCCCCTTGGGTTGCTTTTCACTAACTGGTGGATTGGTAAGCCTTCCCCAGTACAGGTGGTGCATGGGGGCTTGGAGACAGGGCACAGCTCTGCTGGAGCGAGAACTGGACATTTATGATGTCAATGTGTGTTGGCCGATCCCAACGTAGGCTTTGTCAGGACTGGAAGGCAACCAAGCCTTCATGGACTTTTAAATCATAACAGCCATTCCCTAATTAAAGCAGTTCAAATTAAGGTACACCGATGACCAGAATATTCAAAATACAAAAAGTAATACAAAACATAGTAAAGACAAATAGATTGTGTACTTTTGCAAGTGCAGAATATTTTGATCCCATCTGCACTAGAGAATTTCTTAGTATGCATGATTGGGCAAATTTTACACTGTCCCTATGGATACATCCCTTTAACCCTAGGGATATTATTTGACACTTTCCCCATGAATACCTCCCTTTACTCCAATGGATATTTCCTAGCCATATCCTTGATTTTTCGATCAACTCAGAATGAACCAAATTATGCCAAAGATTCCTGGTTCATCTCACCACTATTAAAAGTTGTGAACCAAGAACTTCAGCAAGTCTTGGACACATGTATTGCATATGCCAGTGTTTTACCAATATCTGTTTCAGTTCTTGGCACTGTACACCTAATTGGGTAATTACATTTCAGTGCTCTCCTCGTTTAGTTTCCACCTCTTTTAGTTTTAATAAATTATGCATAGTGGCTTTGGCTCAGCTTTTCTTAAAGTGTTTATAAACCCAGACTATGAAAAACATTCATTACAAGCTATATGACAGAGTGTTCATACTCACAAAGCCACTAAAGTATTTGTTTTCTGTAGAGTGAAATATACCTACTCATCCTGCCTTCAGCTGTCCCTCCCACTTTATTTGTGTCCCTACCATAGCCTGGGATTCTGTGGACCAGCTTGTGTCCTCTGCTGAGCATGCTTTATTTCAGTTTGCTTCCAAGCTCTTCATTTGCCTCTATTTCTTATCTGTGCAGCCCAAATGACTATAGAGTCACACATGTGAGCTTATGCACAGTGGTAAATGATACTGCCTTCTTTCCCATGTCCTCTTATTGCTAAACTCTATGGGGGCAGGATATAGTATGCTGATTGGTAACATTCACTAGGGATGAGCCCAACACCCCCCCCCCCCCTCCCAATTCGGTTTGCAGCAGAACATGTGAATGGGTAAAATATTTGTGCGAACACCGTTAAAGTCTATAGGACACAAATGTGAAAAATCGAGAGTGCTCATTTTAAAGGCTTATATGCAAGTTATTGCCATAAAAAGTGTTTGGGGACCCGGGGTCCTGCCCCAGGGGACGTGTATCAATGCAAAAAAAAGGCTTCAAAAACGTTATATATCGTCCTGGGGGGGGTCTCCTTAGTCTACCTGTAAAGTAGCACATATTTCTCATGTTTATAACAGTACCACAGCAAAATTATTTAAGGAAAAAATGTCAATCAAAACTGCTCGCGGCTGTAAATGCATTGTCGGATCCCGGGAATGTGGATAAAAATCATTGAACTATTGAAATACCAAAAATACCAAAAACAAATAGCGTAGATTTCCCCTCCAAAATCCATACCAGGTCCTTCAGGTCTGGTATTGATATAAGGGGAAACCTGCACCAAAATGTAAAAAAAAAATGGCGAGGGGGCCCCCAGGCACTATATAGTCTGAACAGCAGTATATATACACTATGGCCCAGATCCGCATAGTGCAGCGCATTTGTAAGTCCGGCGTAGTGTATCTCAGATACACTACGCTGCCGTAACCTACAGCGTATTTCCCATATCCACAAAGAATTTGCGCCGTAAGTTACGGCGGTGTAGTGTAAATATGTCGGCGTAAGGGCGCTCAATTCAAATCACTAAGTTGTGGGCGTGTTTTATGTCAATACATCTTGACCCCACGTAAATTACGTTTTTTTTTTAACCGCGCATGCGCCGTCCATGGGGGTATACCAGTGCGCATGCTCCAAATTAACCCGAAACAAGCCAATGCTTTCGACGTGAACGTAATTCTACGCAAAGCCCTATTCGCGAACGTTTTACGTAAACGACGAAAAAATTTACGCTGGCCCGACATCCATACTTAACATTGGCTACGCCTCATATAGCAGGGGTAAATTTACGCCGGAAAAAGCCTTACAGAAACAACATAAAAAAAATGCGCCGGCCGGACGTACGTTTGTGGATTGGCGTATCTAGCTAATTTGCATGCTCGACGCGGAAAACTCCCAAACTGCAACTGACTTTTTCACAGTAAACAATGCATTTTAAATGCATTTTTTGCTGTAAAAATGACAATGGTCCCAAAAATGTGTCAAAATTGTCCGAAGTGTCTGCCATATTGTCGCAGTCACAGAAAAAATCGCTGATCGCCGCCATTAGTAGTAAAAACATTTTTTTTATAAAAATGCAATAAAACTATACTCTATTTTGTAAACGCTATAAATTTTGCGCAAACCAACCGATAAACGCTTATTGCAATTTTTTTTTACCAAAAATAGGTAGAAGAATACGTATCTGCCTAAACTTAAGGAAAAAAATGTTTTTTTTATATATTTTTTGGGGATATTTATTATAGCGAAAAGTAAAAAATATAGAATTTTTTTCAAAATTGTCGCCCTATTTTTGTTTATAGCGCAAAAAATAAAAACTGCAGAGGTGATCAAATACCACCAAAAGAAAGCTCTATTCGTGGGAAAAAAAGGACGCCAATTTTGTTTGGGAGCCACGACCGCGCAATTGTCTGTTAAAGAGACGCAGTGCCGAATCGCAAAACCTGGCTGGGTCCTTTAGCTGCATTTTGGTCCGGGTCTTAAGTGGTTAATGGCACAACACAGGATTTTTATAAATAAAAATGTTTTTTACATTTTTATAATCTATTGTTGCTAGGGGTAGGTCTTATGTTGCTGGAGGGTCAATCATTACTGGGATGGATCTACTGTTGAGGGAGGGGTCTATTGTTTCTGGCTGCTGGAGGGGTCCATTGTCGCATCCTGCTGGGGTGGATCCATTGTTGCTGGGGGGAATATTGTTGCTTGCTATTGGGAGCCTAGTGTTGTTGGGTCTATTGTTGCTAGCTACAGGATGTTATTGCTTTTCTTGTTATCATTAACAAATTAACAAATTTCATACAAAAACTAAAGGCTAAAACATAATTTTATTATTGCATGTGAACAACAGTCAAAAAGAAAAGCCAATGCGTTTTTCGACCGTCAGGCCTTAATCATGGCTAACAAATAAGTGACACAAAACAGCTTAAATAGTGTAGACTAAATAACATGGTTAACCCCAAGGGTCACATGGACCAAAAAAAACAGACCCCTGATATCTCACCTTTGAGACAGAGAAAGGGACTAAGTACACAGATTCCCCAGTTCCTTTCTCAGCTGCACTGGAAATGAATGGACAGGAGACAGAGGCTCCTATCCATTCATAAACTGAAGCATTGTAAACACAGTTTACGATGCTCAGTCATATGAATGGACAGAGTCAGTGATCACTGACTCTGTTCATTCGGAAAAGGTAGGAGCCGGGTTTAGCGGCTCCTACCGCTGCTCTCCATCCTGAAAGAGGGGGCGAAGGAGGACACGGAGGGGGGACACAGATCACGGAGGGGGAAGCAGCCGCACAGACGGGGGACACAGATCACAGAGGGGGGAAGCAGCATCACGGAGGGGGGACACAGATCACGGAGGGGGGACACCGATCACGGAGGGGGGAAGCAGCGGCACGGAGGGGGAGAGCAGAGGACGGCAGCGGCACGGAGGGGGAGAACAGAGGACGGCAGCGGCACGGAGGGGGAGAGCAGGACGGCAGCGGCACGGAGGGGGAGAGCAGAACGGCAGTGACACAGAGGGGGAGAGCAGAGGATGGCAGCGGCACGGAGGGAGAGAACAGAGGACGGTAGCGGCACGGAGGGGGAAAGCAGAACGGCAGCGGCACGGAGGGGGAGAGCAGAACGGCATCGGCACGGAGGGGGAGAGCAGAACGGCAGTGGCACGGAGGGGGGACACAGGAGCATGGAGGGAGAGTCAGGTATCGGTAAAGTATCGGAGCATTTTACACAGGGGAAATGCTTGGTATCGGTCCTGATACCGATACTAGTATCGGTATCGGGACAACCCTATTGAATATATTGAAAGAGTATGATAAAAAAAGTATACTGAAATTGTATATACCTCCAGATGTCTGTTTCTATTTAAATTTCTCACTTGTATGTGTTAGATGGCCAGCCTGACTTCTACTTTTTAACACGTTTGTCGTATGTGTGATACCACAAAACACATTTATTATTTATCTATTCAATACTGGTTATGTGCACTTGTTTCGGACGTATTCATTATGTTATTATATCTGTGTGATAGACCATCTGGCGGGTATTTGTTTGTTTCCCATTGATACTTTAAAATTGCGCAGTGCAGCACTGGTTCTAGTTACTACTTTATTTCTTAGTGTGGAAACATTTTAAATGTCAACAGCCTCATCAGCCTTTTTACCTTATCCTTTTTTTTTTACAAATGGAGTATAATGCCGCGTACACACCATCACTTTATGTGATGGAAAAAAATGACGTTTTCAAAAACGTCACTTTAATTGACCGTGTGTGGGGGAAAACGTCATTTTATGTCTTGTAAAAAACGACCAAAAAAAATTCAAGCATGCTTCAATTTTATGTGTCGTTTTTCAAAAGTGCACTTTTTACTTCACAGAAATTGACCGTGTGTAGCAAAAAACGTTGTTTTCTAAGAAGTTTTTTCATCCACGCATGCCCAGAAGCTACTTATGAAGCAAGCTTCAATGGTAAAACGTGGTGGAACGTAACCTCGCTTTGCAAGAACATTGTGAGAAAACGATGGTGTGTAGGCAACTTCGTCTTTGAAAATTGAAGTTTCAAAAACGTCATTTTTTACTTCACAGAAAGTGTCGTTTTTTTTCATCACATAAAGTGATGGTGTGTATGCGGCATAAGGAGAGTGGGGGCTAAACAAATCTGGATACGGGTATTCCAACCAAAATGCGTAAAATATGAAGCAAAAAACAGCCATATATATATATATATATATATATATATATATATATATATATATATATATATATATATATATATATATATATATATATATATATATATATACATATACACACACACACACACAGTATCTCACAAAAGTGAGTATACCCTTAATATTTTTTGTAAGTATTTTATAATATCTTTTCATGTGACAACACTAAAGAAATTACACTTTGCTACAATGTAAAGCAGTGAGAGTAAAGCAGTGAGAGTACAGCTTATATAGCTGTGTAAATTTGCTGTTGCCTCAAAATAACTCAACACACAGCCATTAATGTCTAAACTGCTGGCAACAAAAGTGAGCACACCCCTAAATGTCCAAATTTGGCCCAAAGAGTAAATATTTTGTGTGGCCACCATTATTTTACAACACTTCCCTAACCCTCTTGGGCATAGAGTTCACCAGAGCAGAGGCGTTGCTAGGGGGGTGCGGGGGGTGCGGTCCGCACCCGGGTGACACCCGCTAGAGGGGTGACACCATCCCGACATTGACGATTTTTTTTTTTTTTTTTTTAAATGCCCAGCGCCGCCGCGTGTGTGTCTTCCTCCGCTCCCCTGCGAGCGGCGAGGTGAGCCTCAGCAGAGCTCAGCCTGTGTGCCTGTCACACTGCACTGTGTGATGATGTGACGTCAGTCACATCACACACAGTACTTTCAGTTTCTCCGCGCGGGAGACCTGCTGCACCCGTGACTTGCTGCCTTGCTGCCCACATCCACATCAGTCCCCGCTCTGTCTCCAGATGTCGGGCGCGCCGCGCGGCATTGAAACAGGTGCGGGGGGGGTGTCCACCGAGTCCACCGGGTCCACCGCCGGCCGCGGCATAATAGTAACAACAGTTACCGGGGTGCCCACCGCTGGCCGCGGCAGGCATAATAGGAACAGGTGCGGGGGAGGGGTATCCACTGTGCCACAAGTGAGAAGAATGTCTCACCCCCACCCCCTCCATCTCTGTCTCACCCCCACCCCCTCCATCTCTGTCTCACCCCCACCCCCTCCATCTCTGTCAGACCCCCTCCATCTCTGTCTCACCCCCTCCATCTCTGTCAGACCCCCTCCATCTCTGTCTCACCCCCACCCCCTCCATCTCTGTCAGACCCCCTCCATCTCTGTCTCACCCCACCCCCTCCATCTCTGTCTCACCCCCACCCCCTCCATCTCTGTCAGACCCCCTCCATCTCTGTCTCACCCCCACCTCCTCCATCTCTGTCTCACCCCCTCCATCTCTGTCTCACCACCACTCCCTCCATCTCTGTCTCACCCCTACCTCCTCCATCTCTGTCTCACCCCCACCCCCTCCATCTCTGTCTCACCCCCTCCATCTCTGTCTCACCCCCTCCATCTCTGTCTCACCCCCACCCCCTCCATCTCTGTCTCACCCCCACCCCCTCCATCTCTGTCTCACCCCCACCCCCTCCATCTCTGTCTCACCCCCACCCCCTCCATCTCTGTCTCACCCCCTCCATCTCTGTCTCACCCCCCCTCCATCTCTGTCTCACACCTCCATCTCTGTCTCACCCCTTCCATCTCTGTCTCACCCCCACCTCCTCCATCTCTATCTCACCCCCACCCCCTCCATCTCTGTCTCACCCCCTCCATCTCTGTCTCACCCCCACCCCCTCCATCTCTGTCTCACCACCACCCCCTCCATCTCTGTCTCACCCCCACCCCCTCCTACTCTGTCAGACCCCCTCCATCTCTGTCTCACCCCCACCTCCTCCATCTCTGTCTCACCCCCTCCATCTCTGTCTCACCACCACTCCCTCCATCTCTGTCTCACCCCCACCCCCTCCATCTCTGTCTCACCACCACCCCCTCCATCTCTGTCTCACCCACCCCCTCCATCTCTGTCTCACCCCCACCATCTCTGTCTCACCCCCACCATCTCTGTCTCACCCCCTCCATCTCTGTCTCACCCCCACCCCCTCCATCTCTGTCTCACCCCACCCCCTCCATCTCTGTCTCACCCCCACTTCCTCCATCTCTGTCTCACCCCACCCAATCCATCTCTCACCACACCCCCTCATCTCTGTCTCACCACCCCTCCATCTCTGTCCCGCCCCCACCCTTTCTCTCTCTCATCCCCCTCTCTATCACCCCCACCCTCCTCTCTCTCTCCCCCTTCTGTCTCCAAACTTCCACCCCCTCTTTCCCTTTTAGGGCAAATTCCTACTAAATCAGCATGACATCAAAGAGCAGCCGGAGCAATTTGACACTCCGGCCACTCTGCATTGCAGGCTGCTAGGGGGCAATATGATTAACAGTTTGGTGCATCATACTTTGTAGTGTATATAATGTAAATGTTGTTCTCCAAAATGTCAGGCAGCACGCTGTCTTTTCAGGTTCTCAAAGAAATGCATTCTGTTAGTATATTTTTCATGTTTTCTCAGTGTATAAAAAAAGTTGTAGGGGGCAGGCAACGCTGTTTAGGGGAGGGAGGCGCTTCAGAGTCCAGTGCCTATAGGCTCCTGAGATGTGAATTCTGGTCCTGGAGAAAGAGAGGTGGGGAGAGGGGACAAAGAAAAATGGAGAGAAAAAAGAAGGGATAGAACGAACAAGAAAGATGGATAGGGAGAGAGAGAAAAGGGGAAGAAAGGAGAACAGAGAGCAAACAGTGGGGTAAAAAATATTTGGAAAAGGTTATTGGGGGGGTGACACCATATTTTACCGCACCAGGTGACACCAACCCTAGTGACGCCACTGCACCAGAGCTTCACAGGTTGCCACTGAAGTCCTTTTCCACTCCTCCATGACGACATCACGGAGCTGGTGGCTGTTAGAGACATTGTGCTCCTCCACCTTCAATTTAATGATGGCCCACAGATGTTCAATGGGGTTTAGGTCTGGAGACATGCTTGACCAGTTCATCACCTTTACTCTCAGCTTCTTTAGCAAGGCAGTGGGTGTCTTGGAGGTGTGTTTGGGGTCTTTATCATGTTGGAATACTGCCCTGTGGCCCAGTCTCTGAAGGGAGGGGATCATGCTCTGATTTGGTATGTCACAGTACATATTGGCATTCATGGTTCCCTCAATGAACTGTAGATCCCCAGTGTCGGCAGCCCCAGAACATGACACCGGTGGTTTAGGAGCCTGATACATCACGTGAGCGACGTGAGCGACGTGATGTTTCAGGCTCCTAAACCGGTGGTTTAGGAGCCTGATACATCACGTCGCTCATCTGCTGTTCATTCCTAAAGATTGTTACTTCATGCCGTTTTTTGTCTGGCCAAATGTGAGTAGCCTGACTTTTGCTTCTTTTAAAGAATAAATCCACACATTGCAACAGTGAGCATTTAGTCTGTGATTATCTCTTTACATGCACCTGTCCTTTGCGGTTTGGTTGTCTTATGAGGATCTAATACATCAGCCTGGTTCCTGTTCATGACCTGCCTATTTGATTTGCTTTATTGACCATCTGTTAACTCAGTGGTCCATATATGAAGGTGAGAGTAGCCATCTACAACGGTGGAGGGATCACTTCAAAATTTTGGTGGATTGTCACGTGGTGGAGATTTATTTTCGTTTAATTCACTCATCTTCTGACACTTATGGACTTTTGGACTGTTTGTTTGAATTGTATTTAATTTTTAATATTTTTTTTTTTTCATTTTTTCTGCATATTCATATTCACACTTATGGTATTGGTGTTTGAGTATACCAGTATCATTTATATATTTGAGTTTTGCGCTGCACTTTTTCTATTTTATTTTTTACTTGTTTTATATTATAGTGAAGTCTGGGTTCAATGTAATATTCTCCTTCTTTATGATAAATGTTGTTCCAACTACTTGGATTGTGAACATTCAGGAGTATGAGATCATGTTTGCCCTTTATATTTTGTAGACAATTTTATATTTTTGTATTTTATGAATTGTTTGTGAGACCCAACTCTTATTTACATTCTTCCCCACTGGGAATATTTGGTATGATCCCTTACAAGACATGTGACCACTGGTTGATGTAGGGGTCGGCTAATCCAATGAATATCACTATGGAAGGTCTTAGATGTGATTTGATTCGACTCTGCCCTCCTCCCAATGGGGGATTTATGCTTTTTCGATTAGAACATGGGGGCACGTTCTGTCGTTCCTAAACACTGGGATATGACCTGCATTGCGAGATGGGGTCTGCCCCCTAGTTGTTTTTGACGAATGGTGGTATCCGCCCCCTCACCGCCCTAAGATGACTGGTTGCGTCTCTGTGGAACGCACGCCTTACGCACGGAATGATTGTCCTGACACCGCTTATGGTGATTGGCCACGCTTCTGTATGCATGAGGGGCGCACGCAGAAGGTGTGGAGTGCACATCTGTGCGATGCGCTCCACCACCTTTCCCTCACCAACTACGAGATTGAGGGATATGGGGATTTGCGGAGCGTTTCCTGAGCCGCACAAGATTAGGGCTGGCGGCGATCCCAGTGAGGAATGGATCATTCACATCAGGGAATTGATTCTTGGCAACCACTTCCGGTTCTTGAAGCGCACGTTCCAGACGTAATTGCGGAAGTAATTTGAAACACACACGGATTCGCAGGTGTGCTAATGAGCAGGGTCTCACGTAAGTGAAATATTGGGGTCTTTTTAAGCGCAGTGGGGAGGGGGGTCCAGTGTATGCCCCTGTTGAAGTCTTTGCGTACGAAACCGGTCGGGTACACTTGTCCTATCCATCTCCATACTGCGCAACCTGTATGACTTTATGACATTTGAAGTTTATGGACTTTTTTTGGTTGATGTGGATTTGGATCTGATTGCTTTTGGATTTCAGTGTTTTTATTTTTGAACTGTTATTATTAAGTTTTAAAGCATTTTTACACTATGAGGAGTCGTTCTCCCCATTTTTTCCTTTCTTTCTCTGTCTGGAGTTCATCTGTCTAAATCACAGTTGAATCTGCCCATTGGAATTCTGGTTGAAGTTGTGTATCTGGTGACAGTCCTATCCAGCTGAATAAACAAGTGGGTGACTAAAGCGCTAGCCAACAGTGAAAATTAAAAGTGACCAGTGAAAAACAAAATGCTGCTCAAATCTAAAATGTGCTAACAACAAATAAAGGTCTGAATAAAGAATGATGAGCGCAAACTAAAAATCTAAAAGTGAATATAAAGACAGTCCATAGGGGACTGATAACAATCAATAAAGATATGCAGTGAATTCAAAATTAGTGAAATAACCCAAAACTGATAATAAATCCAAAAATAAAAGTCCAAATATATAAATCAAAGTTTGGATAAATCAATCTGGTGTGCCAGTGATAAACAAAACTTCTGCTCTTCGGGCATCAATGTGGACAATCTTGATAACTCTTTGCTTAGCCTGGGCTCACAGAGCGCTTACCTCCAGACACTAGGTCATGCGTGTCAACGAAATCCTCCCAAAACTGGAACAGAATCCAAACAGTGGGTAACTTGTGTTGCACGGAATCTTCCCAGTGCTGAGATAGAGTCGAGGGGCGTTCTCTGTATCCAATACCAGTATAGGTCCAGGCGCAGCGAAGTCGACTCCACAGGATAGCCACAAGGTGTATCAGGAGCAAATGTAGAAATAAAAAGCTCTCATGGTGAAGTATGCAAGCACTTTAAAATGTAATAAAGGTAAAAATGTGCTTACATTGAAAAAACGAATAAAATGCCAAACAGCGGCACTTCCGGTGGACGGTCAGGGTGTCGCGTCACTTCCGGTCACGTCTAACCTTATGCATTACGTCACGACACGTGACTTCATCAGAGGTTACTGAGTGACTAATGGATACTGCCTTATATTGATACAAACAGGAAATGGTCCAGCAGCCATTTTAGATTACAAAATGGCATTTGAACAGAGCTAGGCTGCGGCCATTTTAAAGAAGGGCAAAGATAAGGGAAAAAAATACTTATTTATTTGAACTGGTGACATAACAGAAATACGGACCAGACCATGTCACGCTAAAAACAACGGACATATTGAATATGCACAACTCAAAATGCCAAAAATTAATTATATTAAATTAAATGTAAAACCCACATTAAAACTTGTCGAAATAAAATATGTATATAAATGACAAGATAACAGAAATCTAAAACAACTAAAAATTGCTTAAAAAACAGTTGACGTCGAACTCAACATTTAACCCATTAGGCACTAAAGTATTTAAAGAGTGAATCCACTGAGATTCTTTCTGACTTATTGTCCTAACCAAATGGGCTCCTCTCCATGGCTTGTTAAATTTATCTATCCCCCAAAACATTAGTTGTTTAGGATCTTTATTATGTTTCTCCGCAAAATGCCTACTAACATTGTGCTTCGGGAAGCCATTTTCTATATTAACAACATGCTCCTTTATTCGAACCATTAATGCTCTCTTCGTTCTTCCTACATATTGCAAGTTGCAGGAGCACTGGAGAACATATACCACCCCTTCAGTATGGCAACTAATGAAGTCATTAATGGTATGACATTCATTTGTATGGGTGGAGATTAACTCAGTCCTTTTCTTTTGAGGACCTTTAGAATGTTTACAGGCATAACAATATTTACAGGGAACAAAGCCCTTCGTATTAAAGAACGTATAACCACTCTTAGGTGGAGGGTCAACCATATTTTTCACCAAAATGTCTTTTATGGTTGGGGCTCTTTTATACACAATATTAGGTTTTTCTGGCAATATGGATTTTAAATGCCTGTCTTCTTTCAAAACATGCCAATGTCTTTTGATCAATTTTTCCACATCTTTATGCTGAATATTGTAATCCAAAATAATGGCAGGGGCCATCATATCCCGCTGTTTCTTAATATTTCCCTGTAGCATCGTATTTCGATCTAGACCCGCAACTGATTGAATTTGTTCATCAATAAAGTTATCTGAGTATCCTTTGTTTTTAAATCTTGCACCTATGAACTCTGCCTGAGTCAAAAAATCCGTATTGTTGAAAATGGCTTCCCGAAGCACAACGTTAGTAGGCATTTTGCGGAGAAACATAATAAAGATCCTAAACAACTAATGTTTTGGGGGATAGATAAATTTAACAAGCCA
The DNA here is from genome assembly GCF_905171775.1 of Rana temporaria. NCBI lineage: Eukaryota > Metazoa > Chordata > Amphibia > Anura > Ranidae > Rana > Rana temporaria. The sequence continues at coordinate 304,660,142 of NC_053492.1, forward strand.
TGGAGAGGAGCCCATTTGGTTAGGACAATAAGTCAGAAAGAATCTCAGTGGATTCACTCTTTAAATACTTTAGTGCCTAATGGGTTAAATGTTGAGTTTGACGTCAACTGTTTTTTAAGCAATTTTTAGTTGTTTTAGATTTCTGGTTTAGAATGCAATGATGTGATCTATTCATTGGAGGGGTATTCACTTGTAAACGCAAGGGGTATCACTCACTCCAGTCTAGTCCAGTACCTCATTCACAATTCAAGATTTTATGTATTTTACATTTTAATATTTTAATATTTTAAATTTTATCTTGAAAGGTTATTAAAATTTACAGACTACCATCAATTAATAATTAAATAATGTTTAGGACCCCATTGGTTAATTTTTATGAAACGTTTATCTATCCAATATAGGTGTCCTTAGTCTGTTATCTTGTCATTTATATACATATTTTATTTCGACAAGTTTTAATGTGGGTTTTACATTTAATTTAATATAATTAATTTTTGGCATTTTGAGTTGTGCATATTCAATATGTCCGTTGTTTTTAGCGTGACATGGTCTGGTCCGTATTTCTGTTACGTCACCAGTTCAAATAAATAAGTATTTTTTTCCCTTATCTTTGCCCTTCTTTAAAATGGCCGCAGCCTAGCTCTGTTCAAATGCCATTTTGTAATCTAAAATGGCTGCTGGACCATTTACTGTTTGTATCAATATAAGGCAGTATCCATTAGTCACTCAGTAACCTCTGATGAAGTCACGTGTCGTGACGTAATGCATAAGGTTAGACGTGACCGGAAGTGACGCGACACCCTGACCGTCCACCGGAAGTGCCGCTGTTTGGCATTTTATTCGTTTTTTCAATGTAAGCACATTTTTACCTTTATTACATTTTAAAGTGCTTGCATACTTCACCATGAGAGCTTTTTATTTCTACATTTGCTCCTGATACACCTTGTGGCTATCCTGTGGAGTCGACTTCGCTGCGCCTGGACCTATACTGGTATTGGATACAGAGAACGCCCCTCGACTCTATCTCAGCACTGGGAAGATTCTGTGCAACACGAGTTACCCACTGTTTGGATTCTGTTCCAGTTTTGGGAGGATTTCGTGCATATCACTGCATATCTTTATTGATTGTTATCAGTCCCCTATGGACTGTCTTTATATTCACTTTTAGATTTTTAGTTTGCGCTCATCATTCTTTATTCAGTCCTATCCAGCTGTTCTGTGAAGAGATCATCGCCTAGTGCAAGCAGGAATTTGGATCGTGACAGAGACCAGGGGCCAGATCCACAGAAGAATTACGCGGCGTATCTATTTATATGCCGCGTAATTTCAAAGTTCCTGCGTCGTATCTTTGTTTTGTATCTACAAAACAAGATACGACTGCATCTGGGCTCGATCTGACAGGCGTACGTCTTAGTACCCCGTCGGATCGTAGGTGCATTTTTCCGCCGGCCGCTAGGTGGCGCTTCCGTCGAATTCCACGTCGAGTATGCAAATTAGCTAGATACGGCGATCCACGAACGTACGTCCGGCCGGCACTTTTTTTTACGTTGTTTGCGTTCGGCTTTTTCCGGTGTATAGTTACCCCTGCTATATGAGGCATACTCAATGTTAAGTATGGCCGTCGTTCCTGTGTCGAATTTTGCATTTTTTAAGTCGTTTGCGAATAGGGATTGCGTAGAATGATGTCACCGTCGTAAGCATTGGCTTGTTCCGGGTTAATTTCGAGCATGCGCACTGGGATACCCCCACAGACGGCACATGCGCAGTTGAAAAAAAAACGTCATTAACGCCGGGTCAAGACGTATTTACATAACACACTCCCCCATCACATCCATTTGAATTGCGCGCCCTTACGCCGCCAAAGACGGCGCACATTCTTTGAGGATTAAAAAAAAAAGTAAGTTATGGCGGCGTAGTGTATCTTAGATACGCTACGCCCAATGGAAATATGCGCCAGGGTACGTGGATCTGGCCCCAGATTGGGCAATCGGCCTATTTATGCATTGGTGACCCAACCGCCGTATGGTGAGATTGTAGGTCCACTCCATCCGGTAAGGGTATTTCATCTTTTTTTGAGCCCATGAGAATTGCATCTTTTGGAGGAGAACCTATCCACGTTGACCTCACAGGGATTGTTTCAACACCATCTTTTAGTTTATGGACACATATCACTATTTTAAGTTTAGTCTTTGTCCAAGGGCTTATCTTTGAACACTATGAGGTCATTTACCACTGCATTGTAGTGTGTTCACTGTTTAGGATACCTTTGAGTATCATAAGGATATTTATTTATCTATCTATCCATCCAGTAACTCCACCCATTTTGTGTTTACTTATATGGGAGTCTTCGATTGGACACTCATAATATCACTTCACAGTGTGTTGTTAGATTTATTAGGTATATAGTGGTGTTACATTCCCTTTGGCACAGTATTTAGAACCCGCTTTGTTGTGGATTTCACATTGGCGCTGCACTTTATTTACACAAATGTACAGTATATGTGTGTCAGCTCATAGAAAGTCATGCTGGGCTGTAAAGCTGGTGGATAGGCATGAGCTCACATAAGCAAATCAGAGGGGATAGAGCAGGTTAAATCATTGCCTAAATATGCCCATATTTATTTGGGCAATACTGTCAAAGCAGTGTCTTCTGGTAGCCACAGTGTCCTGACCAACGACTGACGTTACCCACCCCATTCACTTACATGGCCAGGAATCATCAGTCACATAATGGATAGGGAAAGAAGCCTTACATTATTGCCTAAATATGGAAACATGATCATGTTTGGGAAGTAACATTGCCCATAATTTGCCATGGTGATATTTGAGCAATGATGTCACCACTACCCCAGCCTCTTAGCTTATATGGCCATTTACAGCTCAGGGAGCTGTCATTTGGCTAGTGTTACCATTGGGGATTTTGTGTGTGCAGTGGATCATCAGGTTTATTTTTCAGTGGGCAGGCATCATGATTGATGATGAATTTACAAGAGATATTTTTTGGGGACTTTTGTTTTTTAATAAAGGACTTGTCAAACGTTTAGGTGTCTTCATTTCATGGTTACAATTTTTTTGTTGCAAAGGAGTAGGGCTATTATTAAAGGGGGCTTCCAGATTCTGAGAAAACCACCACCTACAGACCTCCACAAAATCTGGGCAGGGGTTGTGGTGAAGAGGCCCTTGTTCTGAGTGCATGCTTGTCCGCTCCTCTTACCTGGCAAGCCAGGTTACATACTGTAATTTTACAGGGCGGTCCTCCAAAATTTATATTTCAGCCTATTTTCTTCAAAGGTGAAGCATAATTCAAATTCGGTAGCAAGAAAGAGAGAGAGAGAGAGAGAGATACTCAAACTTTCCAACATGCCTCACTGTCACTGAAAGTGTACATATTAACCTAAGAAGGAAACCACACAGGTGGAAAGATAAATATTCAAAACATTTACTATTTAGTCTTGAAGTTATTCTTGAAATGTAAAAGTTCACTATAGGAGTCCAGCTCTTTAGGTGGATTAGGAATATATACAGTACAGTAGATGTGTGTCGAATAAAAAAAAAATCATCAGCATAAGCTGCCAACTTGTGTATCTGGTGGTGATTAATGTCATGTATGTCAGACTTCAATCTAACCAGATTTAGAAATGGTTCCAACTAAATAACAAATAATATTGGAGAGAAAGAGCATACCTTCCTTATCCCACAGAGTAAAAGGGGATGGGAGAAAGCTCTTAATCTTAACTAGGGCTGATGATTGATAGTAAAATGCACTAAATATGGTAATAATTCTTGGTCCAAGATATCAATAAGACACAGTTGTCTTAAGGAATCTAAAATCCACCTTATCAAACATTTTCTCTGTATCAATGGATAATAGCAAGATGAGCTGTGGGTTCCTGTTCACTTAATGTACAGTATAATAAATTGCCTTTAGGGAAGGAAACCTGTCTGGTCTGTGTCTATTAGTTAAGAAAATATTGAAAAAGTAGGGTCTTACTTTTATTATGAATCAATGAAATATGTGCACCACATGTTTCATGTTGAGGGTTATTACCATCAGTTAAATAGTTTGCATACATGCCTAAATAAATAAAGAAGATCTATTTAAATCCCCTATGAAAATAAATCAGGTACTTGTCCTTAGCTGTTTCCATCTCAGATAAAGTGTGCAAAGGTTATTTTTTTAACAAATGGTGGTTAGATTCTGTGAGTTTTAGGTAAGTTTGCTTTTCAAAGAAAATTCTGAATTGTATCCATGCAAGATGGTTTATTAGAATTTTGCTTTACACTATATAAATTTAAAAAATCCCTAAAAACATTTAAATGTGGGACTTTGGATGATGCAATTGACTTGTGGAGGTAGAGTGGTTCGCAAACATTATTTATTTGTAACAATGGTATGAAACAAGTAAAAATACAAATGGATATGTAGTTTTAGATAATATGTTCTACCCCTAAGGGGAGAAATCTATACTCACAGGTCGGCTAAAGCAATGTGCTTGGCTAGCATCCGAACCGTACACTTTTTTAATTCCATAGGTCCAGTTTCTTTAGATCATTTTTAGAGGTCTCCTGTAAACTTTCATGTAATACAGGTTTTTATTGGTTGTGCATATGAGGCATAGAACGCCAGGCAGCAGCAGGTAGTAAACAGTTTAACAAAAAAATAAAATACTAATTTCCTTCACTTCTCAGTTGGATGTGGGATAATACCAACAGCCATTCATGAAAGTTACTTTTTGAATCGTTTTGATCAATTTTTACCAACACAAGCAGGGCATGCCATTGAGATGGTCTTGTGCCAAGATCAGTGGAAACCATAACTAAATTATTGCAATTCCCACCCTCTCTTCTTCCAAGTTACATTATAGTACTGATTTTGATTCATTTGAATGCATTTTCCTTTTCTACTTTGTTTAATCCCTTCACTTTCTCATGCTTTTAACTTGGCAAGTGAACCCATTAAATATAAAAAGGTTATTCAGTGACTTAATATAATGCACATTATTTATTTAGTTTCACATCTATTTATTTTACATAAGAAGAGAATGTTCAAACATATTATAGTGGATTATACATATCTCCTTTGTTAGGTATTATTTAGTAACTTTTTAAGTTATAACATTGAAGTAACAGGAAATGTACCTCAGAAAATGATGGTAAAAAAAATTAAGAACATGAATCATAATGAAAGATATATAACTGTAAAACATACATATAATGTAGCAGTGCATACATTCCAATGAAAAATAAAGTGTTTTAGTTCCTATATAAAAGTTGAAGGGGTTAAAGGTATTTTGTTTTCCCCTGAAAAGCTTCCTTTACCTTAGTGCAGCCCTCCTTCACCTACCTCATCCTTGGATTTTGCTTTTAAATGTCCTTATTTCTTCTGAGAAATCCTCACCTGTTTTGTCTGTAACTACACGCAGTAATGGGAGGCAGTGTCGGCCCGTCCATAGGGACGCACAGGCGCCGCCCCCCCTCCCACAGTCACAAAAAAAAAAAAAAAAAAAAAAAAAAAAAAAAACGGGCCCTTTAAGAACTTTTATTCGGCTAAAATGTCATTTTGACATTTTAGCCGCAGTTCTGGCGGCCGTCTATAGAGGGCGCTGCAGCGCCACTCCCTCTCGCAAATAACACACATTCGTGCATAAATGCACGAATGTATGTTATTGCTGGTTGCCAGCGCTGCCTGGTCTATTCAGATAACCGGACGTGGGACGCCGGTTACCCGAATAGCGGCAGCTGGTTGGCTGAGGGGAACTGCCTATCAAAGCCAGCGGCTCTGATAGGCTTTTCTCCGGCTCTCAGTGGTCTATACTCTGAGCGCAGGCAATCTGCGCTCATTGTATAAGACAAACAGCCGTTTCAGCCAATCAGGTTCCCGGATTCTGGTTATCAGGAACCTGATTGGCTGAAGCTTCACCACAGCGGCAGAAGACATCGAGGGAGCACATGGAATCCTCAGGTAAGTGCTTTTTACAGGGAAAGGGGCACAGTGACATCATGGGGCACAGTGGTAACAAAGGGCACAGAGGTGACAATTGGCACAGTGGCATCATGGGGCACAGTGGTGACAAAGGGCACAGAGGTGACAATTGGCACAGTGGCATCATGGGGCACAGTGGTGAGTGACAATGGGCACAGTGGCATCATGGGGCACAGTGGTGACAATGGGCACAGTGGCATCATGGGGCACAGTGGTGACAATGGGCACAGTGGCATCATGGGGCACAGTGGTGACAATGGGCACAGTGGCTTCATGGGGCACAGTGGTGACAATTAAAGGGCACAGTGGTGACAATTGGCACAGTGGCAACAGTTGAGGGGCACAGTGGCTGCGTTTGATGGCATGGCAGAGTGGTGACAATTGATGGCACAGTGACTGCGTTTGATGGTATGGCACAGTGGTGACAATTGATGGCACAGTGGCTGCGTTTGATGGCATGGCACAGTGGTGACAATTGATGGCACAGTTGCTGTGTTGCATGGAACAGTGGTGACAATTGATGGCACAGTGGTTGCGTTTGATGGCATGGCACAGTGGTGACAATTGATGGCACAGTGGCTGCGTTTGATGGCATGGCACAGTGGTGACAACTGATGGCACAGTGGCTGCATTTGGTGGCATAGCACAGTGGCTGCGTTTGATGGCACAGTGGCTGCATGTGATGGGCACAGTGAGGCTGCAATTTTTTTTTTTTTCGTTTGCGCCCCCCCAAAAATTTTGAGCACCAGCCGCCACTGATGGGAGGCTTTCTCCCTGGTGTGGAGAAAGCCTCTTGAGGGGGGAGGGGGTGAGCAGGAGTGTCAGGACGCCCACTAACACACAGCTCCTTTCTCTATCTGCAAAGCAGAGAGCGTCCTGACCCTCCTGCTCGCCCCCTCAAGAGGCTTTCTTCACACCAGGGAGAAAGTCTCCCATTACTGCGTGTAGTTACAGACAGAAGCCATTTTTCAGCTTTCAGCGCTGTCACAATTTGAATGACAATTACGCGGGCATGCTACACTTTACCCAAATAAAATTGTAATAATTTTTGCCCCACAAATAGAGCTTTCTTTTCTTTCGTTTTAATTTTTTTTCGCTATAAACAAAAGAAGAGTGACAATTTTGAAAAAAAAAAATATATATTTTCTACTTTTTGCTATAATAAATATCCCCCCAAAAAAAAAAAAAAAAAATGTTCTCAGTTTTGACCGATACGTATGCTTCTACATATTTTTGGTTAAAAAAAATCAGCAATAAGCTTATATTGATTGGTTTGCGCAAAAATTATAGCGGTTACAAAATAGGGGATAGATTTATAGCATTTTTATATTTTCATTTTTTTTTTACTAGTAATGGCGGCAATCAGTGATTTTATCATGACTGAGATATTGCGGCGGACACCCCGGACACTTTTGACACTATTTTGGGACCATTCACGGTTATACAGCAAACAGTGCTATAAAAATGCACTGATAACTGTGAAAATGTGACTGGCAGGGAAGGGGTTAACCACTAGGGGCGATCACGGGGTTAATTTGTACCCTAGTGAGTGATTCTAACTGTAGGGGGAGGGGACTGACTGGGGGAGGTGACCGATCTGTGTCCCTATGTACAAGGGACACAGCATCGGTCTTCTCTCCCTGACAGGACGTGGATCTCTGTGTTTACACACAGAGATTCACTTCCTGCTCAGTTACTGGGCAATCGCGGGTGCCCGGTGGACATCACGGCCGCCGGGCAGGCACATCGGGTTCCCAGTGACACGGCAGGTGCGCACGCTCCCTGGTGGCTCAGCAAGGCGAGGACGTCATATGACGTCCTCCCAGAACAAGAGGATTATCGTGCCGCCGTCAATTGATGGCGGCCGGTAGTAAAGTGGTTAAAGATTATTTTTAGCAGTGTTCTCGTGAAAAAAATTAGATAACATTATTCCTAGGCGCATTGCCTGCTGTGACCTTGATCGTCTACTAAGACATCGAAATGCATTGTTCACAAGTGATCTATTCCTACATATAAGCTGTACTAAAGCCGTTGTTAGTTTCAATAGACAAGAGATCTTTCTCACACCGATTCTGTGTGTGTTTTTTTACAGTATAGGTTAAAATATATATTTTTACAGTATATACAGACCACTTCTAACTTTAACAGGAGTGCATTGTTGTCTTATGAGTTTGTGAAACCTGTGTATGCCCTTTCCCGAGCTGCGGTGGCACATGCGCAGTTGACATGTAAGCCCGGGCCCTCAGCCATATCTTTTACGGGTGCTGCTGTGCTCAAAGTGGCCCCAGGGCAGGTGGCCTTGGCAACCTTCTGGGAAATTTCTCAGTATCCCGGTAGGCCAGTCTGGCCCTGAGCAGACTGCTGCACCCAGTAAGAGACTTGGGGCTATAGCCCCAGAAGTCACCCCCCAGCGACGCCACTGCAGCACATAAACTAATTGGCTCCTTTAACTGCATCTTAAATTACAAGGACAGCGAGAAGCCAATACCAGGTCAAAATCAGATTCAGTACTTACACTGCTTGAATTAAAACAAAAAATAATTTGATGATTTATTAATGACTGTAGAGCTGCATTTACTTGTGCCTAGAATTCAGTTTTATGTTTGTGTTCTACAGTATGGCCCGGATTCACAGACAGCAGGCGCACATTACGCCGCCACAGCGCATCCCCCGGTGCGCTACGCCGACGGAGCGCAGAGAGGCAAGCACTGCATTCAGCAAGCTATTGCTCCCAACACTACGTCGGCGTGGTGTAGATTTCGAAGGCGCAGGCCGGCGTAGGTGGAAGTGTGTGTGACCCCATGCAAATGATGGTCCGAGCGTGGTGCAGTGTTTTACGACCGGCGTATCATGAACGGCGCATGCGCCGTGACATGGACGCATGTTCAGCACCCCTCTGCGCATGCTCACAACTACGCCGGCGTAACCCCCTAAGATAAGCGGGCCCACTGTGTACGCTGAGAGCATAAGTACGCCCAGCCATACGCCCGTCCAGCGCAAAAGTACACCAGCTTGTCTTCCCTGGAGCAGAGTACTTTTGCGGTCTGAGCCATGTCAGATACTGAAGTGGACAGGGAGAGGAGAAACAAAAATTTCTCAGCGGAAGAGAGGGTGATCCTCACCTCAGCAATATCCAAGTATGATGCCTACCTCCATGGCGCACAGAGCGCCAGGACCAGCAAGGCCAGGAAGCAGGAGATCTTCCAGAAGATCACCCTGGAGATCAATGCCCTTGGGCATGAAACCAGGACCTGCAAAGACATACAGAAAAAGATCAATGACATGAGACGGCGGGTCAGGGAGAAGCTGGCCAAGGTGAGAAGGCACCTCAGGGGCACGGGAGGCGGACCAGCTTCTTCTCTCCAGTTGACACCTGAGGAGGAGGTGATTGCCAGCTGTCTGGAGCAGGAGCAGGTGGAGGGCCTGGAGGGCTTTGACTCCAGTGACCAGGACTTGAGGAGAGGTAAGTGTGTTTTATCCCCCACCCAGTGTGGAGCATGTGAGGGGGTGGAAGGGAACATGTGACAAGTGTGTGGGTCCACCAACATGTGAATGCTTTGTGTCATCCACAGATATGCTGGAGGGAGCTGGGCCATCGTCTGCCTGTGTCCGACCCACACCATCCCTGGAACATCAGACTCAGCCTGACCCCCTGGGAAGCCATGAAAGATCGGTGGAGGGGAGTGCACATACCTCTGCTCTAGAGGTAGTTCTTGAGGAGCAGGTGGATCTCCATGTGGAGGAATGCCTCTACCTTTGATTAGGCTTCCATCTTCCCCGGACCCTCTGACACCTCCACGCCCATCAGGGGAACGCCCTCAAGGGCTACCCCATCCAGGGGAACCCCCTCAAGGGCTACCCCGTCCAGACGGACACAAGCCTCTACATCTCCACGGAAGGCTCTGAGGAAGACCAGTGGTGTAGCCGGATCCCTCCAAGAAGGGCTTGAGAGGGAGCAGGCACGGCAGATGCGCCACATGGCAGATATTGCCTGCGACCTGCACAGAGTGGCTGACAGCCTGGCCACCTTTGTTGGGTCCTCTGATATGCAGCAGTGCCTCACACAACAGGCTGCACATACCCAGGCCATTTCAGAATGCCTGCAGGACGTCAATGCGAACTGCGCAGCCATGGCAATAAGCCTCTGCGACCAAAGCCAGACCCTTGATGCCATGCATCACCACATGTTAGCAGGGGGTTTCTTGTCATCTGTGGACCAGGGATCTGGGGATATGGAGGCCACCCAGGCCCGGCACACCACGGCTATTGTGGATCTGCAGGCCACAGCATCAGGGATCCTGGCAGAGGTGAAGAGTCTGGGGGAGGTTGTCCAGACGGAGGGTCGGCAGAACAGGCGCCTACAGCGCCAGACCAACGCACGCCAGCTGCGGATGCAGGCAGATGCCAACAGCAATCTGACATGCATTGCGGTTGCCTTAGAGGGGATGCAGGCAACATCTGCCATCAGATCCAGGAGCGACAGACCAGGGGATGAACCTCCTCATGATGCCCCACCCAAGTCGTCGCCCAGACAATTGAGGAGCCGTACCCTTGGCACTAGGCCTGGCCCACGAGAGGGAAAATGACTGTCCTCTGAACGTTTGCAGCTCAGAGTATGAGCTTTATATTTTTTTTTTGGACGTGCACAGATGTATGTGCCGTCCTCCTGTAAGGGCATGATCCCTATATTTTTTTTTGTCACTGCACACGGTGAGGAGTGCAGAAGTGGTGACTGGACACCAGTTTTGCAGGGGCAGGGTTTGCCCGGTGCTGCTACAGTGTGACTGGTGTGTGAGTGTGTGTATGTGTGTGTGACATTCCTGCCAGCAAGGTGTGTCACCTTGGCTCGTCAGGGAGAGGTTATCCCCACGACCGTGTGAATGTGGTATGAATGGACAGCAACATCATTGGGGCCTTGGCGTGGCGTTGCTGCTCCCAAGTCCCGCGCAGTGGACTTGGGCTAAACCAATGTGAGGTGGATGTGGTGTGTGAGCTAGGGACCACAGAGGTGTGCATGCGTGCATTGTCCATGTGCCAGGATGAATGTGTGTGTTTAACGTGCAAAGATGCGTTCCACGAGGCAACTCCTGACTGCTGTTCCTTCAGCAGACGGGGTAGCCTCGGGCAGGGGGGGACTGTGTGGTTCGGGGGTCAGGTCATCACATATGTCAATCTCCAGGCCCTTTCTCATGGTGTAGTTGTGCAGCACGCAACATGCACCGATGATCTGGCACACAAAGTTTGGGGAATTCAACAGGGCCCCCCTGGACTTGTCCAGGCATCGGAAACGGGACTTCAGGATGCCAAATGTGCACTCCACCACTGCACGGGTGTGTATGTGTGCAGCATTGTATCTTCTCTCGCCTCTGGTTTGGGGATTCCGGTATGGAGTCAGGAGATGGGGCCCAAGTGCATATGCTGAGTCACCTGGAAGGGAAAAGACAGGAGGATGTTAGTTGTGCATGTGCCCCTCGTGATGTCTGCATCATGGGGTCGGACAGTCATGCCTGACACCCATGTCACTCACCAACCAGCCAGCTGTCCCTGTACACGTTCTGTTCGAATTCTATTGGGATGTTTCTTTGACGGTATATGTAGCTGTCTTGGCTGGCCCCTGGGTGTTTGGCACGGACAAGCCATATGAGGCATTGGGCATCCGCTATCACCTGTACGTTGATGGAATGCCACTGCTTACGATTGCGGTATGAGTGCTCTGTGGTACGGGGTGTCCAGTAGTGCCACATATGTGCAATCAATGACCCCGACGATGCGTGGGAATCCGGCAATTCTGTAGAAATCCTGCATTGCCTTCTGCCGCAGGTGCTCATGGGTGGGTTTGATGATGTGGTGGGACATGCGTGTGAGGATTGCGGGGACAACCTGGTGCACACATCTGCTCATGGTGGATTGTGACATCCCAGACACGACTCCACTTGTACGTTGGAAAGATCCACTGGCGAGGAAATGGAGTGTTGCCAGTACCTTGACCAGTGGCTGCACTGCATGTGAGATTTCTGTCTGGCTGGTGATTTCATCATGCAGGGCTGTGGCTAATTCCAGGATGGCATCAGGGCTGAATCTGAAGATTCGATACACCTCTGATTCCCCCATGCCAAAGACGTTCATGCGCGTTCAGTATATCCTCACCTGTGCCCTCCTCCGTGCCTGTGGACGCAGTAGTGCTATGACCATGGCTGCCCCTGGCATGTTGGCATACAGATGTGTTGTCCTGCAAGTGTGGTTGCTCAGCTCGTCCATAACGGTGCTGCTGCAGCTGCTCTCCAGCTGACCTGTGGACGTCTGTTGCTGAGTTACACCTCCTTTATGGGGAATAACTTTGCGCCGGACGTACAACTTACGCGCACCGCGCGTAGCCTGCGTCGGGCGCACGTACATTCGTGAATCGCCGTATTTCCCTCATTTGCATATTTAAAAACAAAATCAATGAGAGCGCCACATGCGTCCAGCCTAAATGTGCGCCCACGCTACGCCGGCGTAGGCAAGTTACGTCATCGAGTTTAAGCCTGTTTTTAGGCATATCTTAGTTTGTGGGTCCGGCACACAGATACGACGGCGCACATTTACACTTATGCGGCATATCTTGAGATACATCGGCACAAGTGCTTTGTGAATCCAGGCCTATGTGTTTGGACCTAGAGGGCCAGATTCACGTAGATCAGCGGATCTTTAGATCCGCTCGATCTACCTGATTTAAGATCCGCTCCCGCAAGTTTGAGAGGCAAGTGGGTAATTCACAAACCACTTACCTCCAAACTTGCAGCGGCGGATCATAAATCCCCCAGCGGAATTCAAATTCCGTGGCTAGGGGGAGTGTACTATTTAAATCAGGCGCATTCCCACGCCGATTTAAATGAGCATGCGCCGTCCGCGGAATTTCCCGGCGTGCATTGCTCCCACTGACGTCGCTAGGACGTCAGTGGTTTCGACGCTTACGTAAACGACGTCCATCCGTATTCGAGAACGACTTACGCAAACGACGTAATTTTTTTTTAATTAGATGCGGGAACGACGGCTATACTTAATATTGGCTGCGCCTCATAGAAGCAGGGGTAAGTATACGCCGGGAAAGCCGCTACGGAAACGTTGTAAGAACACTGCGTCGGGTCCGCGTACGTTCGTGAATTACATATTATTCAGCGTAAATCAGCGGGAACGCCCCCGGCGCCATTTTCAAATTGAAAATAAGATCCGACAGTGTAACACAGTGTAACACTGTCGGATCTTAGCCATATCTATGCGTAACTGATTCTATGAATAAGACGCATAGATAGGACCAGTTTAAGTCAGAGATACGACGGTGTATCAGGAGATACACCGTCGTATCTCTTTGTGAATCTGGCCCAATATGTCAGTTAACAAACTTAAATAGGCAGATCATTTGTATAACAGTGATATTTAGGTTTATTGTTTGTTTAAAAATAAGGGAAACAAAATATACAATTAAATAAGTACCACACAGGGCAGACAAAAGGCAGATTGTTGTCATGAATATGTAATATATAGAGTGGTTTACAAGCAGTAAAAAGTGTAGACATCCAACAAATTAATTATAATTTTTCTTTATTCAATCCACTTTTTTCTGTGTATCAGTTTTTTTTAATGTCTCCTCCATAAAATTACATTATGGTTATGTGATTTCTTATAATAGTACAAAAAAATTGCAGACGAAACTCAATGTTTTCATGTTCTACTAACTGCCATAAGGCAATTACAGTAGAAATGATAATGAGTATCAAGTTCTGTCATTCAGAATCATTTAACAGCCAAATTAGAAAAAGTAAATTCACAACAAAAATAAAAACCATTAAAGTCTTTATTAAAATAGGAAAGAGTTTATTATCTACATATGTTCATTCCATTCCAGAATGCCAGTTTTTCAAAATCATAACTTTGCTTCTGACAGATCTGTTTAAATCACTGATGGAGAGCATCTTGATGTTCTATTTTTTAATCCCCAGGGCTGACTTCATTTAGAATACTGGTTAAGAAATTATTCATGGTACTTGTGTGCAAGTACCAAGTGCTCAGTAAATCATCAAATTAGTCTGTAAACTTATGACCACAGTCTAATTCAAAGTAGCAATATAAACATATTTTATTATCAACATATCTGCATAGGCATGTGGAGTAGCATGCCATGCCTGATATCAGTTGTAAAGTTCAAATGAAAATACATTTGCAGCAGGTAATATCAGCACTGAGGTGAAGGCATCATGTGGTGCCTGTAAATATGTTAGTCTTAAAACTAGTTGTCTCTATAAATTAATTCATGTTTCCCTGTACATGACAGGAAAATGTTGCAAATGGGGCCTGTGATCTTAATACAAGTTAAAATTAAAGTGTTTGTTAACCCAAAAAAAAAAATACAGATCCTGGTCCTTTAAAGCAGTTTAAACAGCACAGTGCTTGAGCTGTGTAATCTGCCCCCCTCTAAACTTTAAAACTTCCATGAACCTGTCACTTCCTGTATGCCCCTCTCTAAAATTACCACGATAACCAGGGCTACTCAGCCCTGATCACCGTGGTCAAAGTGTGTTCCTCTATCAAACGCTGCCCTGCTCTGCTCTCCTCTCTCCCCCCTCACACCCTCCTTACTGCCTGTCAGCACCCTGTATGTCTCCACTCCGCCCCGCCCCCGCCGCTATTATTGAAAATAATAAACCTAAAATTTCACTGCCAGACTCTCTATTAGATGCTGGCATAGCACACTGTGTAAATCTTTTCTAAAAATGGGCATTCTAAATAGCTATTTAAAGCTGTCTTCAGGCTAGTCATGTGACTAGTGGCCGCTTTACAGCTCCGAGACAGGATTACTGTGGGAGGAGCCGAGTGGCCATGTGATCTCCCCAGCTGATTTCAGAGGGAGATCACTGTCCCTTCTGCAGTAGCCGTGTAGGAGCTAAAAAGCAGCCGCGGTCATGTGACCGTCCTGAAGACAGCTCTAAATAGCTTTTTAGAAAGGATTTACACAGTGTGCTATGGTAGCCTCTAATAGAGCGGCTGGCAGTTTTTTTAAACAAAGGCTTAACAAACACTTTAAGCCCTCCCACTGCTTGGGTTTAGCTTCACCCAGGACATTTACAAGCAATTTTCAGAGACTCTAATGCTCACTGAAGTTCTGCCATTTGACATGTGAAAGATAGAAGGAAGGTCATAATCATGACTTGCACAGAAGTCAAAGTGCTTTGCACAGCCTTGGTCTGAGATTGAATGAGCTGAATAGGGATCAATTTTAAGATAAACATACAGGGCCAGATCCTCAAAAGAGATACGCAGGCGGATCTGCTGTTCCGCCTGCGTATCCCTGTTTCTATCTTTGGAACAGAATCAGTTTCCAAGAGATAGACAGAAGATCCGACATGTGTAAGGGACTTACACTGCCGGATCTTAGGATGCAGTACCGCATCCGCCGCTGGGGGCATTTCGAGTCGAAATGCCGCTTCGGGTATGCAAATTAGCACTTACGGAGATCCACAAAGCTTTTCAGCTTTGTTTTTTCTCCGTAAGTATTAAGTTGCATGTGTAAAATTAGGGCTGCTTTTACAAAGTGTAAACTGTTTACACCTTGTAAAAGCAGATCCTTCTTACCCGCGACGCTGTTATTTTTTTTTTTTAATATTTTTTTTCCCGCCGTATCTTTTTTTTTCCCGACGCAATTTTTTTGACCCAGCGCGATTCACGAACCTCAGCGTAACGTAATTTTGCGCTATGCACGTCGGGAAAATTATGTCACGAGCATGCGCAGTACGTCCAGCGCGGGAGCGCGCCTAATTTAAATGGGACTCGCCCCATTTGAATTGGGAATGCCTTACGCCGGCCGGATTTAAGTTACACAGCCGAAAATTTCTAGGTAAGTGCTTTGTGGATCAGGCACTTAGGTAGACATTTTCAGCCAGTGTAACTTAAATGGGAATTTTTAAGTTACGGCGGCTGGCTGTGGATCTGGCCCCTAGTATTTACTAGACATGTGCACACTGAAATATTTTGTTTCGGAATATTGTTTTTGTCCGAAAAATAAATGTATTTAGTTACTCCCGAAATTCGTTTTTATTTATTTTGTTTTGTTAAAAAATGCATTCGTCCGAAAATCCGAATTAATTAAGATCGAATCTGTCATTGAAGGCTTATGGTGTCTGTCGAATGTTCAAGGAAGATTCAACGGAGCAGCTAAACTGTACGACGCCGCAATCGTACATTTCCGGTCGAATGTTCCGCCTACAGGCTATAAAAGAATTCTAATGTTGTATGACACTACTAATAATTATATATATTAATTATTATTACTAGTCAACCAACATTCAAATTCTTCTATAGCCTATGGGCCAAGCATTTGACCAGAAATGTACGATTGTGGCATCGTACAGTTTAGCTGCTTGTTGAATCTTCTTAGAACTTTCGACAGACACCATAAGCCTTCAATGACAGATTTGATGTTTGTATGTTTGTTGCAGCTTTGTCGAATCTGTCCCAACACTGTCTCTATAATGTTTAATCTTTTCTCTCTACGTTGAATCTTTATGTCTCTATAATGTCGAATCTTTCTATGTAGAGTAATCTTGGACTAATAGAGTTAAGGTTAGGCACATTTGACCACAGGTTCAGATAGACACAGATTGCTATTGTCAGTGTCATGTCGAATCTTTTAACTCTATCAAACTGTTGTAGCAACGAAAATGAAAATAAAGCATGTTCGTTTTCGTTTGTTAAAACGATAATGAAAATACTGGAAATTCGGACGAAAATGCATTCGGATGAAAACTAATGCACATGTCTAGTATTTACTTACAGGCACCAGAAGATCTTCTTTAGCACAACTGTTACCTTAGAAAACATTTAAGCCAGGACACATTCACTTAGAGGAAACATGCCATAGGATAAATGGGAGAAATACCTTGCTATAATACTTTTAGTTACTAAAAATTCTACAAAATATATTTGCTATGCATAATTTCTAATGTATTTAATTTAATGGACCATGTAACTCCTTACAGTGTTGATTGCCATTTTAAAAGCATTATTTATAAACATTATGAAACTTGTTACTTGAAAATCTTTGAGGTTTATAGTGCAAGTGAAAGAAATAGGGCTGACAATTTAAACTATTATTTCTTTAAAGTCATAAAGCCATGTTCTGAAACACTATTGGATGTATTAATAATATTCGTTTTTATTTATTTTGTTTCGTTAAAAAATGCATTCGTCCGAAAATCCGAATTAATTAAGATCGAATCTGTCATTGAAGGCTTATGGTGTCTGTCGAATGTTCAAGGAAGATTCAACGGAGCAGCTAAACTGTACGACGCCGCAATCGTACATTTCCGGTCGAATGTTCCGCCTACAAGCTATAAAAGAATTCTAATGTTGTATGACACTACTAATAATTATATATATTAATTATTATTACTAGTCAACCAACATTCAAATTCTTCTATAGCCTATGGGCCAAGCATTTGACCAGAAATGTACAATTGTGGCATCGTACAGTTTAGCTGCTTGTTGAATCTTCTTAGAACTTTCGACAGACACTATAAGCCTTCAATGACAGATTTGATGTTTGTATGTTTGTTGCAGCTTTGTCGAATCTTCGTTGTTCATGTCCAATGGTCTATCCCAACACTGTCTCTATAATGTTGAATCTTTTCTCTCTACGTTGAATCTTTATGTCTCTATAATGTCGAATCTTTCTATGTAGAGTAATCTTGGACTAATAGAGTTAAGGTTAGGCACATTTGACCACAGGTTCAGATAGACACAGATTGCTATTGTCAGTGTCATGTCGAATCTTTTAACTCTATCAAACTGTTGTAGCAACGAAAATGAAAATAAAGCATGTTCGTTTTCGTTTGTTAAAACGATAATGAAAATACTGGAAATTCGGACAAAAATGCATTCGGATGAAAACTAATGCACATGTCTAGTATTTACTTACAGGCACCAGAAGATCTTCTTTAGCACAACTGTTACCTTAGAAAACATTTAAGCCAGGACACACTCACTTAGAGGAAACATGCCATAGGATAAATGGGAGAAATACCTTGCTATAATACTTTTAGTTACTAAAAATTCTACAAAATATATTTGCTATGCATAATTTCTAATGTATTTAATTTAATGGACCATGTAACTCCTTACAGTGTTGATTGCCATTTTAAAAGCATTAATCATAAACATTATGAAACGTGTTACTTGAAAATCTTTGAGGTTTATAGTGCAAGTGAAAGAAATAGGGCTGACAATTTAAACTATTATTTCTTTAAAGTCATAAAGCCATGTTCTGAAACACTATTGGATGTATTAATAATATTTTATAACTTGTAATAAGAGTTTCAAGCAATAAACTAGGGTTATACAGTATAAGGGAGCGTCTGAAAATATAATATTCTACATAAGCCCAGAAGACTGCAGTGGCAGACTGTCTGCTTCTTTCATGGTCTTGAAGAGCAACCTTTGCAGTTGCTTCTGAGACTGCTTAATTTTCTCTCTAGATATTCATATGCTCTTATAGAACAAAAGCAGACCCAGAGGACAGTGCCAGGTTCTAATTACAGACAATCTTACCAAGGTAGTTTTGTTGCACTTCAACATAAATTAACCATATCAATACTTGGCACTTTCGCCCCCTTCCTTCCCAGACCAATTTTCAGCTTTCAGCGCTCTCGCAATTTCAATGACAATTGCGCGGTCATGCAAAGCTGTACCCAAATTAAATCTTTATCATTTTGTTCACACAAATAGAGCTTTCTTTTGGTGATATTTATTCACGACTCCATTTTTTATTTTTTGCAATATAAGCAAAAAAATGCGGAAATTTGGGGAAAAAAAACAATATTTTCTTCTTTCTATTGAAAAAGAAATCCAATGAAATCACATTTTGTCATAAATTTAAGCCAAAATGTATTCTGCTACATGTTTTTGGTAAAAAAAAATTCTGTTAAGTGTATAATAATTGGTTTGTGTGATCACGGACATATGTATGCAGATGATCATTGGGACATGTGATTTTACTGTTACATATGTGGGGGACAGGTGTTTTTACTGTGTGGGGACATGTATGTGGGGACATGTGTTTTGGGGACACTATTTTGGGGACGTGTGGGGACACTAGGCTGGTGATCATTGTGTAAAAAGATGTAAAAAACAGATTATATTTATTGATCACCAGCCGGCTGGAGAGGAGAGCTGATTGCCTATCAACCAACTCTCTTTTTAAACCAAACGACGGCTGTAATTGGCGCTCCTGCCGATCGGAGATGCACCGTGTCCGGGTGACACAAGTGCTTTGGGATCGCGCCACTGTGTGGGCACGCCCGCACGCAATCCCCCTCCTTCTGAGGGACATTCCTGAACGTCCACATAGCAGTCTATTATATAAGGGCCCTGCACTTACTTTTTTCTCCTATTTATAGCTCCTGCACTCCAAGGAATCCCTACAAATTCAGATATTCAGTGGTGGCCAGTGCTAATTACTTTTTGGGGGGCAGTAAACAAACCTCTCTAGGTCCACGGCTTCTCTGGCTTCTCCTCCCAATTAACCTGGACTTCTTTAGATCCGCTTCCTGTCCAGAATGGCTGGGAGGAGAAGCCGGAAACTGATTGTGAATATTGATTCGCTAGTATTATAAGTGGGAAGGTTCAGGGCGCAATGCTCTGCACCCTAAGCACAACTTTTTTCAAGCTAATTAGAGAGTCAGGCTCTAATCAATTATGTGCTTGAAAGAAAAAGACCGACCTCATAGAAAGGCATTAGTCCGGTGCCCCGCATGAAAACTAGGGGGGGCAGCGCCCCTGTGCCCCTTATTGACCAGCCGCCACTGGATATATCATATAAATGTCTGATTTGGAGAGGATTTACAGCTGTGGAGCACAAACCCAATACAACCCAGTAAAACATTAACCCTCAGGCCTCGTACACACGGCCGAGGAACTCGACGTGCCAAACACATCGAGTTCCTCGGCGAGTTCAGCCCTGAAGCCGCCGAGGAGCTCGGCGGGCCGAGTTCTCCCATAGAACAACGAGAAAATAGAGAACATGTTCTCTATTTTCTCGACGAGTTCCTCGGCGGCTCCATCGGGCTGAAAGTGTACACACGACAGAGTTTCTCGGCAGAATCCGTCTCTGACCGAGTTTCTCGCTGAATTCTGCCGAGAAACTCTGTCGTGTTTACGAGGCCTCAGAAAAGTCAATGGTTTGCCTCATGTTCACCACCTACAGTGCCTTGAAAAAGTATTCATACCCCTTGAAATTTTCCACATTATTTCATGTTACAAACAAAAACGTAAATGTATTTTATCAGGATTTTATGTGATAGACCAACACAAAGTGGCACATAATTGTGAAGCGTAAAGAAAATAATAATTTGTATGTTTACAAATAAAAATGTGAAAAATGTGTGCATTTGTATTTAGCCCCACTGAGTCAATACTTTGTAGAACCACCTTTCACTGCAATTACAGCTGAAAATCTTTTCGGGGATGTCTCTACCAGCTTTGCACATCTAAAGAGTGACATTTTTGCGCATTCTTCTTTGCAAACTAGCTGACACTCTGTCAGATTGGATGGCGAGCGTCTGCTAACAGCAATTTTCAAGTCTTGGCACAAATTCCCAATTGGATTTAGGTCTGGGTTTAGACTGGACCATTCTAACACATGAATATGCTTTGATCTAAACCATTTCATTGTTGCTCTGGCTGTATGTTTAGGGTTGTCATCCTGCTGGAAGGTGAACATCTGCTCCAGTCTCAAGTCTTTTACAGATTCTAACAGGGTTTCTTCTAAGATTGCCCTGTATTTGGCTCCATCCATCCTCCCATCAACTCTGACCAGCTTCCCTGTCCTTGCTGAAGAAAAGAATCCCCACAACATTTACGTTTTTGGTTGTTATATGACAAAATTGGGAACATTTTTAGGGGTATGAATACTTTTCAAGGCACTGTACATATAAAAGAGAGAAAAACCTTGTTGGTGATACTGACTAAATCATTTTCAATTTCAAAGTGTTTTTTTCAATTTCTCATCTTCTTTTTCTTCTGTAGTATGTTAAGTAACAAATAATTTTATTGCTTGTTGCAATCTTGGTGCTTTGAGATATCAGCGAAATGACTCAGCATGGGACGCTATTGCAGCCTCCAGATACTTTCACTGCTAATAAAATATGTATTTACTGTTAGCAAGGATTAGGTTATTAAGATGGTTATTAGTTAAGGGGTTCAATTAAATCCATGTTGAAAGAAATGGGTAGGATGCTACTGCTATAAACAATTAAAACTATGCAGCAAAATTACATTTCTAAAGGAAAAAAATGTTATTTAAACTTTCTCGTTGCTGTAATGTATTGTCGGCTCCTGGCAATATAGATAAAAAATAAAAATAAATTAGGAAGTCCATGGCAAAAAAAACTGTGTGGGGTCCCCCCAAAATTAATACCAGACCGTTATCCAAGCGAGCAGCCTAGCAGGCCAGGAAAGGGGCGGAGGGGGGACAACTGAGCTCCCCCCTCCTGAACCATACCAGGCCGCTTGCCCTCAACAGGGGAAGGTGCTTTGGGGACCTTCCCACCCTATGTTGTGGGGGCCTGCGGATGGGGGCCTATCAGAATCTGGAAGCTCCCTTTAACAAGGGGGCCCCCAGATCCTGCCCCCTCCCCCTATGTGAATGGGTATGGGGCACATTGTACCCCTACCCATTCATCAAAAAAGAGTCAAAAAGTAAAAACCACAATAGACAGTTTTTGACAATTTCTTTATTAAAAAAGAAATGAAAAAAAATGTCCGCCATGTCCATCCATCGTCAATCACACTGCCCGAAAAATAGAAAAATAAACTCTGCCTCCATGGGAGGCCTCCTGGTGACTGCTGTCTTTTGGTTGTAACAGTTGTTTTATAGGTAAGGGTGGGGCCACCCACTGAGACATAACCAGATGACCCCTCCCCCCTATAGGCCCCACCCTTGCCTATATAACAGCTGTCACAACCAAGAGACAGCAGTCGCCGGGAGGCCTCCCATCGAGGCAGAGTTTTTTTTTTCTATTTATCTATTTTTCAGGTCCGTCGGGCACCGTGATTGAAGATGGATGGACATCGTGGGGCTCTTTTTTTTTTTTATAAAGGAACTGTCAAAAACTGTCTATTGTGGTTTTTACTTTTTGACACTTTTCAGTCAGGATTTCAGCTTCTCTAGGCTCAGCAGATCTCTTTCAAGAATTCTCCATACTGGCGCTCCATATTATTCAACCATATACACATAATCCGAAGGAGGAGAAAAAGTCTCTCATAGTATAAAACCATCAATGACTTTATTTAATAAAAACACACCAAAACACTTGCACTAAACAGTGTCTTACCTGACAGTGGTATAGCACACAATCTCGTATAGCCAAGCTGACTCTGGCAGCATTCTCAGGATGCGATGTCATGTTTAAAGTCCCTTCCTACGCATGTTATCATCAGATATCCTCTAGGGGCCTCCTATAGGTAAATTGAGCTTCAAATAGCACTGTTCACTTTACATTAAAGGATGTTACTTTTAACCTAATATTTAGAAATGCAGGTTGCCTAGTTGTCCTGGTTATCTAGTGTTTCTTTCTGATTTTGTTGATATAGAAGAGGGAGTGCTGAGCCCCCAAAACACATTGGCTGTTCCAAAATAAAATCTTTTAAATGATTATATAAGCTCCCTTCCATTCAAATCTTTAGTAAACTATTCTGGGGGTCAATCAGGACCCCACAGTCAATGGAAAGCAGCCTCTAGGACCGCAAACCACCAATCAAATTTTAAAGCATTTTCATAAGGTTCAGCGCTCCTACATCACATTACAATGCTCCTACATCACAATTGCTGATATGGAATAAAAATGTAGATCAGTAGTTCTGAGGTCACTCTGACTTCAGATCATTAAGAGTTAAAGCTTCAGTCTAGGGTTAAAATATTGGGGGTGATTAAGAGTAAAGGCGATAGCAAGTGATGGTTATTTGCTGTGCAAATTTCTTAGCATTCACAAAAGCACAATTAACCAATTCAATAAGGCATGTTTACCCCCTTTTAGCCAATGCCAATATCCAGCAATGTCACACTTTGATGGAAATTGCACAGTCATGCAACACTGTACGCAAATTACATTTTTGTCTTTTTTTTTCACACAAATAGAGCTTTCTTATGGTGGTATTTAATCACTGCTGTGATTTTTATTTTTTGCTAAAAAAATTATAAATACCGAAATGTTTTTTTTTTTAGTTTTTCTTTGTTTCTGAGGTACCACTTATGGGCACTGATGAGATGGCACTGAAGAGCACTAATGAGGTGGCACTGATGAGGAGGCACTAACATGCCTCACTGCAGGACACTGATAGGTGGCACTGATAGGCGGCACTTATGGGCAATGATAAGTGGCACTGATGAGCAGGCAATGCTGGGCACTGAAAGGCAGCACTGACTGGCATCATTGAAGGGCACGGATTGGCATCACTGATGGACACTGTTGGGGCTGCACTGATAATCAAGGCACTGATCAGCTTTCCTCTCCTCACACTCTCACTTTTACTCTCCCCACACTGTGAGGCAAGGAGAACTGATTACCGGCACTTCCATGTTTACATGATTGGACACAGCGGGTCACATGGGTAAAGAGCCACACCATCGGCTCTTTACTGAGGTAGGTGGTTAATCATTCCCATAATCTTTGTAATAAGTATGTAATAGTTTCCTTGTTGCCTTTTGCTTGGTAACTGTAACAACCCCCAATTTTGGATGCTAAGAAAAAATAGCTTAAGAACATTTGACCACGAGAGTTAAAAGGGTAGGAACATTCAACCAGCAAAGGGAGAAGGAGGCTTCTACAAACAGGACTGAGCAAAAATACAAATTGATCGCTAAGCCAAAGGGTAGCATACTGGCATAAAGCATAAAGAAAAAACAGAACCCCTACTTACATATATCAACAGGAACTATCATTGTTGATCTATCATATACAGAAATTATTGTTACCGTATACAATAGTGCAGAGAAACCCTTTAGGATTAAAAAAAAATTCCCAGCAAGCTCAGACTAACACAATACATCAGAGGTATAAATATATACCCCTGAGCAGAGTCCATATAAATCAGGTAGGGTGTGTTTTATTTTAGGGTGCATTTTTTTGTGAATGAGTAGGGGTTGGCACCTTAGGGCTCCCTTATTTTTAAAGGGGGCTTCCAGAATCCAATATGCCTTCTGCCTGCAGATCCTCTCAACCACCTGTCAAGGGTTGTGGGTAAGAGACCCTTGTACTCATCAACAGAGGGTTGAGAGCATGTGGTCTTGTATCCTTGTATGGTTCAGGGAGGGTATACGCTCATCCTTTCCCTTTCCTGGACACCCAGGATAAATGCACAGTTCTGGTATAGATTTTGGGGGGGGGGTCATGCTTTTTGTTTTTTATTGGGTCCCCCTAAAAAGCCATACCATACCTAAAGGGCCTGGTTTGAATTCCGGTGGGACCCTTCTCTTGTTTTTACATTTTACATGATCCCTGCTGTTCTTTTTTTACCTGTCAGTTCGGAATCCCCAGCTGAAAGGACAAGATTCTCCATCAAATGATAATGAAGGGAATTTGGACTTTTGAAAGGGGATTTTCCCTTAGTTTAGTGAATGAGGTGAAACATCCTTGTTTACCATACAGCAAGCCGAGGACTTTAAAAATGGGTTCAATGTGGGGATGGAGCATATGAAACAGCTGAGTTTAAAGCCTCTAAATGAAGAAAGGATCTAACATGTATGTAATGGATCTATGCTTATGTACTAAGACAAGCAGTAATCTTATCACACATGCATGATATATGCCATATCTTATTCCATGTACATGTAAATCAAAGGACAGTCATTATAGCTGGAATCCATTCTTTAATAGTGTATATCCCTTTATAACATTGTCTAGTTGAAAGTTGAATATCTGCAAAATTTACATGTAGCAACAGATAATTAGACACAGGTCCATTTTACTAATACTTATTAGATATATATTGTATATTCTAATTTCTAGAAATGTATTTCACCAAGAACTGAAGAAGTAGTAGTAATTGTAGAATTTTAATGTTTTTATAAAATATTTTTATAGTTAGCTGCTTTTTCTTTAGAACAATATAAGAGGGAAAATAATATAATGCTAGTATTTTCAACTATACTTGTGTACACAGCACGGAATCTGCTAATTTCCTGCAGGTTGTTGGCGTTTACCTTTTTTTCATTTGCTGTATTAATTTCCTTCTTCCCCTCAATGTTTATTTGACTCTTGTTTTGTTAAGCTGATACCTATCTCAACAAATAAAGTGTGTTGCAGGATCGACTAGATGTGTTTGATTATGTTGCATTACAATAAAGATCTCCTACGTCATTGGTTTGGCTATCACTCTGTCTCAGTATCTTGCTAGCATCTTGGGTGGGAGCTATCTACTGTAATTCATGAATGAATGCTTCCATTGTTATAGCGAGGAAAATATAAGCCTCGGTTTTTTCAAAGGTTTAACCAGTTTTGCTTAAAATGTATATAACCCCTATCAATGAACTTCTTTTTCTTGCTTTTGGTCTTATATATATCACTGAAAATGTATTGTTATATCGGTTTAAAAAATAAATAAATAACAGTTAATAATGTCAGAAATGTGGAGTCCTGCGTTTCATACACACTTTCACGTCATGTGTTATCTCAAGAAGAGTAAAGGCTGGTATGCATGGTCCAAATATATCGGGCGATGTCTGCCAGTTCAAAAGAAACCTGCCGATCATTCGGCCAGTGTGTACAGCAGCCTGTCTGACTTTTTTTGAACTGGCATGCTGGAAAACCAGCAGTCCACCAGCATCCGATCAGAGCTCGCAGTCAATGGCTGCAAGCTCTGACCGATGTGTTCTGGCGAGGGGGCAGTCCCCCAAACAGAAAACAATAGCTCAGTGGGGAGATCGCTGTACTAACATCACCATAGCTAGTACAGCTAGATCCTTGCAAGCTCCTTTATAAATAGTTGATAACAGCTTAGGAAATTACTGTACCATAATTTAATCAATTTTTAATAAAAGTGTACTGACTGTAAAATAATTTTAACAATTTATAATAAAGTAATAAAATGTAATTGATTCTAATATAATTGTCTCACGTTCTGCCTTGCTGACATAAAAACACATCCTTATATAGTTACATAGTTAGTCAGGTTGAAAAAAGTCCATCCAGTTCAACCATAAAAAAAATATATATTTATAAGTCCTACACGAACAAATGGGAGGCTCTACCCCTAGATGTTCCTTTTTATTTTTGTTTTTGCTCCTTGCAATCTACTTGTTTTTATTAATTCAGCCTGCTGAGTTGAATGAAAAAAAAAACTACCCGTGTGTACTAGGCTTAATTGGCTCCCTAGATTTTATCTTGGGACTACAGAATGATTTGTGTCTATGTTGAAGACTATAAAGAGTGGGCAGGAGGTAAAAGTTAAAAAAACATAGGGAAATGTGCATGTATTGCAGAGATGCACTGAACATGTTTTTTTGCCCTGAAGTACACTTTAAATTAGAGTATATGTTATTTTTCACTTACTCCAGAAAAACCTATCCTTTTGATTCAACATCCAAACTGAAAGTATACTTGTTAGCCACTAAGTGACCGCTCACCATAGATATACTGTGGCAGGGTGGCCACTCTGCGCCAGATCACATACCTGGTGCATGATCTGACACTTATGGGTCTAGAGCACATGCGCACACCACCGGCGACCCGCTTCCACTGTGATTGTGATTGGACACAGTGGGAGCCAATCAGTGGGTCCAAATGGTTTTCGATGTACGCCGGAACCCGCTGAACGTTCAGGAGAAAGGCTTAACAGTGGTCTGCCTATGTAAAAAAGGCAGATCGATAATCTGAGAGAGGGGGGTATGCTGATCCTGTGTTCCTGCTAAGCAGGAACATAGATCTTTACATTCTCTGAGTCAAAGCACCCCCCACAGTTAGTAATCACTCCCAGGGAACACATTTAACCTTTTGATTGACCCTGATGTTAACCCCTTCAATGCCATTGGTACAGTGACATTGCATATTTTTTAGCACTAATCACGGTATTAGTGTCACTAGTCCCCAAAAAGTCTGCCGCAATATCGCAGTCCCCAGGACTTGTCCAAGACATTGTGCTGCCTGGGTCTAAGAATGAAACACTGCACGCTAGAGGGAGGGAACCTCTGGTCCTCAGGCAGTGCGCCCCTGTTGCTGCCCCTCTTAAAGTGCCGCATGGGTCCCATGGACCCACCAGGACCCATGGTAGGACCAGCATTGGCAGTCCCGCCATAAGTCGCTGATCACCGTCATTACTAGTAAAAAAAAAAAAATATATATATATATATATACACAGTATATATATATATATATAGACACCATAGTTTGTATTGGGATTTTTTTACCAAAATATGTAGCAGAATACATATTGGCCTAAATTGATGAAGAAATTAGATTTTTTACTGGGAATGTTTTCCAAATTGTCAGTTATTTTGTATATAGCGCAAAAATAAAAACCAAAAGAGGTGATCAAATACCACCAAAATAAAGCTCTATTTGTTGGTAAAAAAGGACATACGTTTTACATGGGTACAGTGTCGCACGCCCACGCAATTGTCAATTAAAATAACGCAGTGCCGTATCCCAAAAAATGGCCTGGTCATGAAGGGGGTAAACCTTGTGGAGCTGAAGTGGTTGAAGATTTGCAAGATTTGTTTTTGTATGGTACAATATTTGAATAAGCTGTTCAGTCCATTTTCAATTTTTTTCACTCATGCCATTTTAATTTCATGTTTTTGAGTCCATATTTCCTTACTGTGTTTAAAATCTAAACTGGATGTTATTAATAAAAAAAAAGGTTGCCAAGGTAACTTATTCCTAAATAAACTGCAGATTTAAGTATAATAACTTGCTTCTCACTAAAATCAACAGCTCTCAGTGTAGGTACCTACGTGAAATGTATTTATTTATTTTGAAAAATAGGCAATCAGCTACCTCCTTAACTAGTGCGGATAAGCAAGCCAAACCATGTGAGTTATAGTTTTTGGAAGATTAAATATGCTTAGATAATAGATACCCTTTATTATCAATTAACTATGTTTACTCTTTTTAAATCATAATCACAACATAAACTACCTTAATGACTCTGATCTAGTGGCGGCTGGTGCTCAAAATTTTTTGGGGGGCGCAAACGAAAGAAAAAAAAAAAACAATTGCAGCCTCACTGTGCCCATCAAATGCAGCCACTGTGCCTATCAAATGCAGCCACTGAGCCCATCAAATGAAGCCACTGGGCCCATCAAATGCAGCCACTGTGCCATCAATTTTCACCACAGTGCCATGCCATCAAACGTAGTCACTGTGCCATCAATTGTCACCACTGTGCCATGACATCAAACGCAGTCACTGTGCCATGCCATCAAACGCAGCCACTGTGCAATCAATTGTCACCACTGTGCCATGCCATCAAACGCAGTCACTGTGCCATGCCATCAAACGCAGCCACTGTGCCATCAATTTTCACCACTGTGACATGCCATAAAATGCAGCCATTGTGCCATGCCATCAAACGCAGCCACTGTGCCCATCAATTGTCGCCACTGTGCCCTTTAATTGTCGCCACTGTGCCCTTTAATTGTCGCCACTGTGCCCTTTAATTGTTGCCACTGTGCCCTTTAATTGTCGCCACTGTGCCCATTGTTGCCACTGTGCCCATTGTTGCCACTGTGCCAATTGTCGCCGCTGTGCCCTGTAAAATGCCCCTCCCCCACCCAGCACTTACCTTCCACGTCCCTCGATGTCTTCTCCCGGATGGTAAAGCTGCGCATTCCTCTTGGCAAAAAAACTCCAGTTATTGTAAATTCTTGGGCTGTCTTGCATGAAATGCACGTTTGAGATCTCCTCAGAGTGGCTCAATGATATTGAGGTAAGGAGACTGAGATGGCCACTCCAGAACCGTCACTTTATTCTTCTGTAGCCAATGACAGGTCAACTCGGCCTTGTGTTTTGGATTATTGTCATGTTGGAATGTCCAAGTCCGTCCCATGCGCAGCTTTCTGGCTGATGAATGCAAATATTCCTCCAGTATTTTTTGATAACATACTGCATTCATCTTGCCCAATTTTTTTACCAAATTTCCTGTGCCTTTGTAACTCACACATTCCCAAAAGATCAGTGATCCTCCTCTGTGTTTCATAGTAGGAATGGTGTACCTTTCATCATAGGCCTTGTTGACCTTGTTGACTCCTCTCCAAATGTAGCTTTTATGGTTGTGGCCAAAAAGCAAAAATCGAATCACTCCAAATGAATTTGTGGCAAAAGGTTTGAGGCTTGTCTCTGTGCTGTTTGGCGTATTGTAAGCGGGATACTTTGTGGCATTTGCGTAGTAATAGTTTTCTTCTGGCGACTCGACCATACAGCCCATCTTTCTTCAAGTGTCTCCTTATCGTGCAATGTGCATCTTGAAACAGCCACACCACATGTTTTCAGAGAGTCCTATATTCCACCAGAAGTTATTTGTGGGTTTTTCTTTGCATCCCGAAAAATGTTCCTGGCTGAAATGTTAGTTGGTCTACCTGACCGTGGTTTGGTTTCAACAGAACCCCTAATTTTATATCCCTTTGCTGTTTTATATAGTTAAGATCTTTTGACAATTTATTTGCTTTCCCCATGACTCATGCAGCGTATACACCATCACTTTTTGTGATGAAAAAAAACGTCATTTTTTGTGAAGTAAAAAACGAAGTTTTTGAAACTTCAATTTTCAAAAACGACGTTGCCTACACACCATCGTTTTTTCACAATGCTCTAGCAAAGCGAGGTTACGTTCACCACTCTTTTCCATTGAAGCTTGCTTCATAACTAGCTTCTGGGCATGCGTGGGTTTAAAAACGTCGTTTTAAACGTTGTTTTTTGCTACACACAGTGATTTTTTATGAAACAAAAAGCATGCTTCAATTTTTTTTTGTCGTTTTTCACACGACATAAAACGATGTTTTCCCCCACACACGGTCATTTTTTTTTCATCACATAAAGTGATGGTGTGTACGCGGCATTAGAATCCAGAAACATCAGTGCAGCACTGGGTGAAAGATACACGGTTCTGTTGGGAGTCCAGAAACTCATTGACCTTTTTATACACACACACTAATTACAAGCAAACAGATCCCAGGTGAGGATGGTTACCTTTAATAGCCATTCAAACCCCTTTGTGTCAACTTGTGCGCATGTTATCAGGCCATAATCACCAGGGTTTGTAAGATTTTGATCAGGGTCATTAGAGTAGCTTCTGTTGTCATTATGATCTAAAAACAGTAAACACAGTTGATTGATATTAAATGGCTTCAGTCAAACCCAACCATGATTTAAAAAAATGTTTTTGTGTTATCATTCATATTCTCTGAAAAATGGCCAAGAAATCATAAATTCTGCCAGGGTATGTAAACTTATGAGCACAACTGTATTTTGTGTGAAGCATCATCCCTTACAGTGAAATAGAGTGGGAAAAATATCTTGCACTAATCACTAGAGTTCTTGATAAATTGCCTATTAAGAACACTGTTAGACAGCAAATATTTTACTGTACGTCCGGCTGACCATTTAATTTTTTTTTCAACTGAACTTTTGGCATATATAAAAAAAAGTACTGGTAAATTCAATATATTTATTGAAACATAACTGTACTTTAAATGCAGCTAGTATAAATACCTGAAGTTGACCTACTTTTAGTCTCTTGCAATCCCTTGAACAGAAAGGAAGCGGGAGGGGCATCACAAGGAACCAGTCAGACGTGCTGCATACAGAAGATCTCATCAGTTAGTTGCTGCTCCTTCATTTTCCAATTATAGGTTGGGCCACAAGGAGGTGGCCTAACTGTATTACCTAATTGCAGCAAATAAAATTCAGGTCGCCGGGCTGGCTGTGCTATCTATACTGGCTGTATAAATATCAGAACTGTCTAGACTGAAATACAAATCTTCTGGCTGGTAAGACAGCTCTCATGCAAGTATTTCATTTGTGTTTTTACCTATTTGCCTGGAGTATGGCTTGAAGTATGTCTTGATGGCAAGGGCTTGCCATTTTGCAAATGCCTACTTAAAAATTGCACCAAGCATATATTTCACACCTGTACATATATGTCCCATTCACAGCTACTAATATACATAGAAACAACATCTTTGAGGAGTCAAGAATGTTTCCCTTTAGTGCATTGCACATATATACTGTATATATATATATATATATATATATATATATATATATATATATATATATATATATATATATATATATAACTTTTTTTTAGTTCTCTCTTGGGGTAAAGGTATGCCGTACTACAATTTGCCTACGAAATATACCCCAATTACACATGTGAGAATGTGGATTGCAGGATAAAACATTTAAATGTATAGTATGTAGTGTGTGTATGTATATATGTTCTGCAGATATAGCATAGACAAATAGGAAAGCAAAAAAGGAATCTGTGATGATTTATACCTGTACTTGTTAGGCAGGAAAAGGCCTATTAAAATCCACTGGATTGTTTTTTGGTTTTGTGTAATTCTTTATTTTTAATTGCTTGCAGTCTTGCAACTACATTTGGTTACAGAACTACAGAAAGTGGTGCCCCCATTCCATGTCATATTCAATAGTACAGTGTCATGAAGCAGTTACATTAGAAAAAAAATAAAAAATCTGATCATTAGTACAGAGCTTTTGAGAGACAATCATGACAGTTCATGTGATATTATCCGATCTGACAAGCCCAAAAAACATTCTCGTATGATACTAGATCTACAGTTTTTGTTTAATCAGTACAGTTGTCTTTCGAAAATACAATACAAATACACTACAATACGTTACATCACTTCCGAATTTGTATTCTGCCCTACGAGAATTTTCAGAAGGTTAATAAACTCTTCATTTTCGACATGAGATTAGCATACAAAAAACAAACAAAAGGACCATAATTCATCCGATAATCTCATTGTGTTTACCAGGCCTTAGTCAGAGTTGCACAGTTTGTTTTTATCTACAGGTGCCCCTTAAACCCCTTTCACACTGAACCACCCATAGTGTCAGTGGTAAAACGCCGCTATTTTTACCGCCAACGCTATGGGCGGATTTGCAGCGCATTTCGGCCACTAGCGGGGCACTTTTAACCCCCGTTGCGGCCGAGAAAGAATTAAAACCACCCACAATGCGCTGCTGAAGCTGCTGCTGCTGATTTCAATGGGCAAAGGTGCGACTAGCAGGACTTTTTTTTACCATCCTCCTAGTGCACCGCTCCAGTGTGAAAGCCCTCTGGATTTCACACTGGAGGCAATGGAGCAGCTGTTTGAGGGCAGATTGCAGGTGATATTTTTAACGATATAGCGCCTGCAATACGCCAGTGTGAAAGGGGTTCTACCTGCATAGGCAGTTTTTTTGTTAAAGGTAAACTAAACTTTTAGAGAAACATATCTTCTGCAGATGTCTGAACAATTATATAGAAAATAGAATAGCCTGTAAGAAGAAATTCAATCAAAATAATTAAAGTAGTAGTAAAGGCTTTTTTGTATTTTATGACTACAGGTAAGCTTATAGAAAGGCTTACCTCTAGGTATAGTAAACATCTCTTAAACATGCACCGTTTATGAGATATTGACTATAGCAGTGCCGATGCTGTCACCAGCACACGCGCATTGCACTCTCAATGGATGGCGCGACCAATCAAACAGCGGCTGTACGCGAACCTGAAAGGAAGATCAGGTGAAGATGGAAGTCCTGTCAGCGGTGACTGCACACAGCTGGAGGGCTTCATTTTCAGGTAAGTCTTTAATAATATGCTAGTATGCGATGGATACTAGCACAATATGACATTCATTTGCAGGGAGAAAATTGTTTTTGTTTTTTTGTTGTGGTTTACTACTACTTTAATTCATATTATATCCATCACCGAAGCATGGTTCAAAGCCGACTACCCGGCCCTATTGGATGACATGCTACCAGAGGGGTACAACATTATCACTAAAAACTGCCCAGGCTCCCGCAGGGGCGGCGGGGTCCCAGTCATTTTCGACCAATCCATTGCATGTACCGAACTGTCCATCCCCTATGCTTCCTCCTTTGAAGCGCTGGCTATCCGATGCCTGATCGACAACAACAACAGTGTCCTCCTCCTTACCATTTACCACCCTCCAGGTTTAGGAGACACCACTTTTATTGCAGACTTCAACGCCTACATTCTACAGGCACTAACCTAACAGGATTATAGTCCAAGGCGATCTAAACTATTGGCTGGAATGTCCCTCAGCCTCCAACGCCAATCTCCTTCTGCAGGATATGACAGAACTTGGTTTTTCCCAACTCGTCAATGGACCCACACATAACAAAGGTCATCGGCTCGACGCCTTATTCACATTAAACTGCGCCCATGAGGATCTTACTATCACCGACATCCCCTGGTATGACCATAAAATGGTGAGCTGCAAATTTCCCGACTTTGTCCCACGCTCCCCTATTCCAAAAAACCCAATGACTTCAGGCCCCCCTAGTCGAAATCTGAAAAAGATTACCACAAATTCATTTTCCCGAACTTATCAAAAACAGCATGTTTTGTCAACCCGCCTGGACCGCAAAGATGCCACGCTGGATGACCCAGAACGGGACACAAACTCGCTGGAAAAGGCTATTTCACTATTCGAACAAAAACTAACTACTACACTTAACATCCTAGCTCCTCTGACTATCCATAAAAACAGACCTAAACTTACAAAATCTAGACCCTAGTATAACGATTCTCTCCATCTCAATAAAACCATCTGCCGTTGTCACTAAATGCTTAAAACCATATCTGCCAAAGATCTTACGGCATATAAAATCGTTAGTAAAAGCTATGCTAAAAGTATCCGTTCAGCAAAACGAACGTTCCTCCAGACACAGATTAGGAAAGCAAACAACAAGCAATCTGAATTGTTTAAAGTTATGAAGGAACTTTGTGCCCCTAAAAGATTCCAGCCACACATTGTGCCATCCCAAAAGCTATGTAACAACATCTCGTTGGGATTCTCGAGCAAAGTATCAAGACTCCTCACGCAATGCGCCAACAACTCTTTAGGCCTCCCCAATCAAGCCCCTCTTAACACGAATCACTGCCCAAAAAAAAATTTCAGTTTCGAACTGGTAAAGACCCACGACCTTGAAGCCTTGATTTTAAAATTAAAAACTACTTACTACCCTGGAGAAGTCTGCCCTGCTTGGCTCATCCAGGAGAACTTACACACCATTATTGATGATTTACGCTACCTAGTCAACCGCTCACTCCAACATGGGATTGTTCCAACAACTCTGAAACACGGCTTTCTGACTTCACTTCTAAAAAAAGCCGGCTTGGACTCGACCGACACCAACAACTTCCGACCCATTTCAGCTTCTCATTTTTTAGCTAGAGTTATCGAAAGAGTGGCTCTTCTCCAGCTGCAAACTCATTGTGAGGATGGCCTGCTCTTCCATGATCTACAGTCGGGGTTCCGCCCTGGGAGGGGAACCGAGCTGGTAGCTCTGTCCACTCGAGAGAAGCTCCTTAACGTGGTGGATGCGGGTGGGTCGGCAGCCCTGGTGCCGGCCTTTGACACCGTGGATCACTCCATCCTGCTATCCAGACTCGAGTCCTTTTTCGGGCTGGGAGATACTGCCCTTGCTTGGTTCTGTTATTTTTTTACAGCTCGCACCCACCAAGTTAAGATGGGCTCTTTTCTATCCCCGATTACCACAGTGGAGAATGGGGTCCCTCAGGGATCCGCCCTGTCCCCCATTCTCTTCAACATTTATCTTAGGCCTTTACCCGACATTATTGCCAAACAAGGTCTCTGGTTCCATTTGTACGCGGACAACGTCCAGTTGGTAGCTGATGATCTAACTTACCCTGACATGCCCTTAAGATTGGCCAATTGTCTGCGCGACATTTACCATTGGATGGCCATCAACAAACTGTGCCTTAATGGTAACAAAACAGAGGTCATTATAGTTGGAAAAGGCAAGACTGACTTTCTTCAAAATTGGCCCACTGAGTTGGGCTTGACACCAAATCCGAAAGATAAGGTGACGGTCCTGGGGGTTATCCTTGATGAAAAACTAAGTATGATTCCCCAGGTTAGACAATCGGTTTCGAGAGCCTCCCATTTTCTACGACTTATCCGCAAGGCAAAATATCTCCTGACCCAAGACCAGAGGAAAGACTTAGTCCAGGCACTAATTATCTCTCGCCTTGACTTTTCAAACGGAGTCCTACTAGGCATTCCAATGAAATGGTCTAAGAAACTGCAGCTGGTGCAGAATCAAGCAGCCAGGCTTATCTACAATCTCCAAATGCAAGATCATATCAGCCCTGTGCTCAAAGAACTTCACTGGCTCCCTGTTATAAAACGTGCCGATTTTAAAATCCTCTGCCTGATCTACAGGGGCTACCACCAGCTGGGCCCACAGTTCCTATCAGATCTGACTCCACACTATATACCTAGACACTGTCTTCGCTCAGCCGACAAAGCCCTACTCATTGGCAATACCAACAGGCTAATTTCTATAGGAGGAAAACGGATTGGCTCCGCGGGGGCGACTCTCTGCAACCAAATCCCGCTTAACATTCGCATCTCCCCAAGCCTATATACGTTCAGGAAGAAGCTGAAGACCTGGCTATTCTGCCAAGCATTTCAATCCTAGGCCAATTTTTCTTCGTTCATCTACTCGCTGATTTATTGTCTTTTTCTCCCTCCTCTTTTATTTATGCTCCCCTCGCCAGAACATCCGGGCTATTTTGTCACAAAGCGCTTTGGCACCACCGACCGGTGGTATATGCGCGCTTCACAAACAAATAGTAATAAATAAATAATTGTCCCTTTTGGAATAGAATGTTAAAATGAATGCTGGTGGTTCACCAGGCGCAGGTTGTTGTTTTTTTTTTTGCGTCAGAGCATCGTTTTGTGGTGGGCACTGGGGAAACCAAGTATTTACTGCCTTCTTTTAGCGGAAACATGGCTTTTATGTTATATACCCAGTATGAAAAAAATATGTAAATAAAAATAAAATGGTAAACCTATTGCATAAGTTACACCAAGCTTATACAATTTTCGTGCAATTAAAAACTGCAATTGAATTAAATAGCATCAAAGAAAAATGTAAAGCTTTTCTAAGCCATTGATTAAAGCAAGTTGCCAAAGGGAAAAATTTGAAGTACACTATACACTTTAGCTTTATTTGCATGAGATTAATATTCATTCAAAAAGAAAAAGAAATATTCATTTGTCAGGCTTTTTGATAGTTATCTGACAAAAAAGACAGAAAAAAACATTTGTCTGTAGTATTCAATAAAGCCAGTGGCTTCAAGATATATTCTGTAGGCTTAGGTTATTTACTAATTCGGGAGCAAGATTTCAGAGACATTTAGCCTTATTGATGCTAAGGCTTATCGGATTAAATTACATTACCACGGTTGCAGGCGAGTGTCTATGTTTAGTGAATGACAAACGGCATTCTAGGCACAGAAAGTGGTTTGTGACAAATGTATTGTGAAGGCCACCTCTGACTGCCAGAGCATAACAAATAAAAGAAATTAGAACTGCATACACAATTGTACAAAGAAAGCAAACAACAATGTATTTATTGTATAACTCAATTCATGTTGAAAAATGGGTTATTGCTTGAAAGCCCTAGCTTCATGAGATATATAAGTCAATATTTCTTTAAAAAAAACAAAACACTGAAATATGCCATATCTAAATGCTGACCTCCATGGGAAAATTGTAATCGGTAAATGCAATTATATATTACCCTTATTATATTATACCCTATAGGTATAATAACTGTGTATTTAGCTGCTTGACTGTATTTTGGATTAAAAAAGTACATTCATACAGGAAGTTACAATCCAACATTTCCGCCTTGGGTGCATTTATTATTAGGCAGTGTAAGTTACTGTAAAAGTTCAAATGCGCAAAGTGTTTTATTGTTTTAGCGCTGCACTACCTTTTATATGATTACACTGGGATTTGATATTTTGACCTAGAGCATTCAGCAGCTTATGTGTACATTCATATTCATTTTGCACTGACTGATTTTTTGCATAATGTAAGTCAAGACAAGAAGCAAGTGTCAATATGAGCAAGGCTGTCATGATATTAGCATAGCACACACATAAACTAGATACTTTAATTCTAAGCTAAAGTAAATGTAGTGCTACACTTTATAATTATAATATGCAAAATGATAAGTTAATCAAAAATGGTGAAAATCTGAGCTTAGAGTAAAAAATAAAAAGCTGCTATGCACCGTGTTCTGACAGAAAAAAACAATCAATCAACAAATAATAAAGATCGTCGTCTATGGTAAACAATTCTGACAGAGCAATGTATCTCTCCACCCACCTGCTAACAGATTAAGTGGCAGCTATACACTCATCCCTTTTGTCTCATGGTGCATGTGTGCGTGCCCCTGATGACGTCAGATGTGACAAAACACGTAGGGCATGCATGTGCAGCCACTGGAAGACCTCTCTTTCATACTCACTTAGTCACTATGGGATTTGTTTTCTGTATTCTTCAAAAAACCTGGTTGACCCTGCTTCTCTCTATCTCCATCTTCTGTCCATGTCCCTAATTCAGATAAGGATTTTTCAGCCGTGGGGCAACTCTGCCAAGTTTTCAGTGAGTTTCTATCCTAAACATTTCCTCCCTATGACGTCTGAGCAGTCCATGTGAGTAAAGAGGCACACATGTAGGTGTATACACAGTGGTAAATGACAGCCCACTTCCTCCCTCCTCCTCCAATGCCCACCAACCATATAAACAAAATGGGGATGGGATATTAAATGTACATTAAGGCTCGGTTGACACTTGATGCAGATGCGGCTCCCAGCAGAGGTCTGGTGTGTCCTTGTTCATTCTTTCAGGTCTGATTTCAGCCTGAATTTTGGGATTAATTTGGACCTAAAACAGACCAATTTGCACCGAAGCCGCATCGGAGATATGCGAACAGGCTCTATAAAAAGCCTGTCACATTCTCCTGCAATTACAAATTGGATGCGAAGATCCCGCATCCTATTCATAATAGTGTGAACCTGGCCTAATGGTAGGTTCACCTCGCTCTTATTCTAAGACACAGACTGGGACTGGCAGAAATCCATCTACACCACGTTATTCCCACAAAATAATAATGGTTTGATTTCAAATATATATTTGTGTACCAATTATCTTTACCAGTTTATTCATTTTATTTATTTATTTCTACTCTGTATTTGAAAGGCTGTTTTTTCTAAAGGTACTTAGATTTTATTTTAAATTAAAATAATTACAGTGTCATCATCCACATACAAAAATAGAAGGGACAATGTAAATTAAACAGT
The DNA here is from genome assembly GCF_905171775.1 of Rana temporaria. Classification (NCBI taxonomy): domain Eukaryota; kingdom Metazoa; phylum Chordata; class Amphibia; order Anura; family Ranidae; genus Rana; species Rana temporaria. Next base: position 304,698,525 of record NC_053492.1, read on the forward strand.
GTGTATTTAGTATCACTTTAATAAAACTGAATTTCCAATCGTGTGTGGGCTCCATCTGACTTTTTTCCATCTGAGTTTAGAAATAGAACAAGTTTTATTTTTTTCCAAATGGAAAAAAACTGATAGGAAATTCCTATCGTCTGTATGCAGCTCCAACGGAGAATAAACCCATGCATGCTCAGAATCAAGTCAATGCATGCTTGGGAGCATTGAACTTAATTTTTCTCGGCTCGTCGTAGTGTTTTACGTCACCGTGTTTTGGATGGTCGAAATTTCGTCTGACAGTGTGTATGCAAGACAGCTTGAAAGGAATTCCGACGAAAACTTCCATCGGATTTTAGGCCATCGGAAATTCCAATAGTGTGTACGGGGCATGAGTCAGAATTTGTCAAATAAAACTCCATTTACCAATTGGAAAGTTAAAAAGTGCTTAAATATTGTGCAAAGAGACTTGACAAAACACAAAATAAAACTGAGAATATGAGATAAAAAAGTTGACATAGCAGTCATTTTTAATACTATGCCCTAAACTGTTGCTGGTTTAGCTACATTTAATTTCCTAATACAAGAGGAAGTGCCAAACAAACCAACAAGAAAAAGAAGATACATAAGTAACTGGCATATTCGTTATAATAGTATCTCATTAGGACTTTTACTTTGCATACATTTCTGTTTGCTATCATAACCGTTCTCTCACGTAGGATACCAGCTCTGTGCACTGACAGTACTACCTCTTCTAAGGCTAGGTTCACACCAGTGCGAATTGTATGCAGGTTTTCTCTGCATCCAATTCGCACAACAGTAGATTGTGACTGGCTCTATGGAGCCGGTTCACATATCTCCATTGCGGCTGGAGCGGCATGCACAGGAACACTGTGCGTCTTTGGCTCCATTTCAGGGCTGAATCCAGGCAGAAATTCATCCCTGAAATGGAGAACAGGAACAGGGCCGCATCTGTCAGATTTGTTTAATTCACTTGCTGGATAGCTCAACTGTTAAACCAAAGTAATTAGAAAACAGATTTAATCCCTCAGGTGGTTGTTCTCTTTGCAAGTCACTTTCCTTCAAACTGCAATCATAAGAAATGAGCTTAAAAACTGATCTGAATGGGTATTTTCTTACAATTACAGTTTAAAAAAATATTTTATAAAGGAAATAGATTACCTGAGGATCAAACTTGCAGTCTCTGAATTATAAAACTAAGCTTTAGAGAGTTTAGTTGGTAGAAAATCCCTGTCAGCTATCACATTTAACATTCGTGTGAACAAAGCAATCAATCCACTCCACCACACCTGGCAAATCACAATGTAGGAACAGCTAAATATGTTTTCATTGCAGTCTTTTTGTTTTTACAGATCTTCAGAAAAACTCTAGTAATCACACAACCAAGGATGAAATTTAAGGGCCATTCATTACAATTCAGTTCTGTGAATTGGCTATGCAGATATTGAATTCTGGTAGTCACTATTCTGCTTGTGACAATGCTGTGTACTATTGTTTCCATCAATAAAACATGCTTTATGAATGGAGGATGGGTGTTTGAATTAAAGGTCCACCTCCTCCATTAGACCCCTTTCTCACTGAGGCGGTTTTCAGGCATTTTAGCGCTAGAAATAGCGCCTGTAAAGCACCTGAAAACCGTCTCCTATTCATTTAAGTGTGACTTTTCACACTGTGGGGGTGCACTTGTAGGCCATTATAAAAAAAACGCCCTGCTCATTGAAATGAATGGCTAGCACTTCCAAAGCACCTGGAAATTCCTTTTAGAAGAGCAGCAACACAGGAGTTTTTAACCCCTATTGGGGGTCAAATGCACCCCTTTTGTGGCCAAAAAGCACCGCTTTAACAGCAGTAAAGCGCCGCTAAAACGAGCAGTGCTTTAGCGCTAACGCACGGTGGCCCCAGTGTGAAAGGGCTCTTATGGATGCAAGTTATAGTACAGCTTCTATGAAGGGAGGTGGATAGGGCAGGCATTGTCTGTAGACATATGTCTGAGACCGACCCTGTGCTCAAATTGTGACTGCTGGGTTAAAAGAGAGTGGGGGGGGGTGCGAATTCAGATTTCAACTAAGAGAGCAGCCGACAGCACTAGGGACACTTCACATTGCGTGTAAGTAACATCCCTTGCGTTGTTTTATGCTTTATTTAAATAAAGGTATGCCCTAAGACAATTTAAAACAATGTTTCTAGGGGAGAATAATATTAAGACTGGTGGATCAGCTGACAAGTCGGCATCACACCAATTTGAACAGTTTCATTGCCGACGTAATGGTCATGTTATTTGAACCTGTCAAATCGCGTTAAAAGTCGCACCAGTATGACCGGGGCTAAAGACCTGTTTCAAACAAGCTTCAGTTTGTATGCTCAGTGTGCACAGCAAGGTTTTAGGCCTCCTTTACAGTCTGATTCACATTCGGATTGTGCTTAAGCCCTGGTTAACACCAGTGCAGCTTTGAAGTTGCGTTACTTCAGCACGATTTTAAAGTAGCAGATCAGTGAGATTTGCGGCTTGCAACTTCATTTAACAGACGTCTTAGTAAGTCGCAATAAAATCAGAAAAAAGTATTGCAGGAACCTTTGTCAAAGTTGCTGCAACATGAGCCATGACCATTTGAACAGTTCCATTGGCAGCAATGAAGTGTGACATGTCATGCGATTTGGAACAGTCAAATTGCATGACAAATCACACTATTGTAAAAGAGGGCTTAGATAGCAATAGACAGAAGGCGATTTATTGCCTCCTCAATGCTTTTTTTTAACCCACTAATTACCAGGCAACCACATGCATTGTGCATGGTTGTGAGGCGGTAGAAGTAGGGCCCCATTCACTTGAATGACAGGGGGTAATTCCTGCCATGACCACAAATGAAAGCATTGTGGCCAAGGCAGGTGTACACCCCAGCTGCTGCTTCACGAACAACAGGGGGAGCAGTTGAGGGGAAAAAATGCAGCCCAACCACAGGGTTTTACCAATTCTAACCACAAGTGTTAACAAGCCCTTACAAAGCTTTTTGCAGAGCTTTCAGCAAGCTTTGTTGAAACTTAAAAAAAATACCATTTAGCTCCAGTTTGTAAATGTTAAAAGCAGATGTTAATGGGAGTGCTGACTGCCACGTTAAATGAGTTGCTAGCATCCTTCAGCACTACTTGAAGCTTGCCTAAAGCCTGCTGCAGCTTGTTTAAATTGGTAATCAGCATTTCCATTAAAAATTGAACATAACATTTTCAAACAGAAGCTGAAGGGCGCTTTAAAGGCTTCAAGAAAGCTTTGAAATTTTTTGCTGTAAATGTAATTATTGCTTGCTGTTTACACTGCTCCTAGACAAGCTGAAGCTCATATGAAACAGGTTTCATATGAAGAAGGTTCAAATGGGCTTTAAATTATTCTTAGAACACTGATTTGGATAAAAACGTATGTAAACTGGTATTTTCTAGCTTGCAGCTTTTTAAGTCTTATAAAACTGTCAAGAATATTTGACTTAATCCACTAAAACTATTTATTTTAGCAGCTTAACTTTCCCAAATAGGTATTTTTGCAGAAAATCTGATGCATAGTACTACATCTTTTGCAAAAGGTTTCATTAACTTTCATCAAAAATACAAAAAATACATTGTGCATCAGAAAAAGAACATGGGAATGTACAGATGGTACATATAAAGAAAACAGGGAAAAACTTGGTCGGAGCAGGTTCCGTATACATCAAGCAAACAAAAAGGCCAGTTTCACACTGCAGCGCCCGGCCGTTAGCGCTAAAGGTGGCTTTTGCAGTGCTTTTTGGCCACTAGAGGGGTGCTTTTAACCCTAGCTAGTGGCTGAAGAAAAGGTTAAAATCATCCGATGCACTTTTCAGGCCCATACATTTCAACAGGCAGGGCATTATGGGAGCGCTGTGTACAGCACTTCCAAACCACCCCAAAGATGCTGCTTGCAGGAATTTTCCTAACGTCGCAGGACACTTTTGATTGTGATTGTTCAGGGATAAGGAAAAATAGGATTTTTTAATACAGCTTTCCTGTAAAATCCTTTTCTTGGGAATACATGACGGGACACAGAGCATTAATTACTTAATGGGTTATGTAGTCACCACAGGTGATTGGACACTGGCAAACACAATAAAAATGTAGTTCCTCCCCTATATAACCCCTCCCAAATGGAGAGTACCTCAGTTTTGTAGCAAAGCAATAAGTGTTCCACGTTTAACTCCGAAGAGGAGTGGGAGCTGTGTGTCTCGTGATGTATTTCCAAGAAAAGGCTTTTACAGGTAAGCTGTATTAAAAAATCTAATTTTCTTGATCATACATTACGGGACACAGAGCCTGAATTACTTAATAGGATGTCCCATAGCAATGCTAACATTTGGGGGGAGGGAGACACAAATCAGAATAAGACCGCCTACAAGCCAGAGGATCTATACTTCTGCCTGCAGCACACTACGCCCAAAGGCGGCATCCTCGTACCCTCTCACATCTACCTGGTAGAATTTAGTGAATGTATGGACCGAAGACCAAGTAGCAGCCTTACAGATCTAAGCCATGGAGGCCTGGTGATGCACTGCCCATGAAGCACCAACTGCTCTAGCTGAGTGTGCTTTCACCTGAAAAAGAGGGATCTTCTTTTCTAAACCATAAGCCTGAATAATGACTTGTCAAATCCATCTTGCAATAGTGGATCTTGACGCTGCCTGGCCCTTCCTTGGGCCTTGTGGCAGAATAAACAGACAATCAGTCTTCCTTATCTAAGTCGTAGCTTGCAGATAAACCTTTACCGCTCTTACAACATCTAGAGAGTGTAGACTCTCTTTCTCCACAGACTGCGGATCTGGAAAAAAGACGGTACGGCTATATCTTGATTCAGATGAAAACCTGAAACCACCTTAGGTAAGAAAGTTGGGTGAGGAAGCAGCACCACCCTGTCTTCATGAATAATCATATACGGTTCTTTAAACGAAAGAGCCGCCAATTCTGATACCCTCCTTGCTGAGGATATGGCTACAAGAAAAAACAGTTTCTCTGTCAACAGACTTATGCCGCGTACACACGATCGGTCAAACCGATGAGAACTGATGGACCGTTTTCATCGGACCAAACCGATCGTGTGTAGGCCCCATCGGTTATTTATCCATAGGTTAAAAAAAACAATCTTGTTTTAAATTTAACCGATGGATAAAAATTCACGCATGCTCAGAATCAAGTTGACGCATGCTTGGAAGCATTGAACTTCGTTTTTTTCAGCACGTCGTTGTGTTTTACGTCACCGCGTTCTGACACAATCGTTTTTTTAACTGATGGTGTGTAGGCATGACTGACCATCAGTCAGCTTCATCGGTTAACCGATGAAAACAGTCCATCAGACTGTTTTCATCGGATGGACCGATCGTGTGTACAGGGCATAAGAGAAACCTGGTGTAAAGGTTCAAAAGGTAGTTTCTGTAAAACAGATAATACCCAATTCAAATCCCATGGGCACACGGGAGACTTAACTGGTGGATTCAAACGCAGTGCACCCTGAACCAAGGCCCTGACTAGGGAATGAGAGGCAAGCGGTTTTTGAAAAAATACAGACAAGGCCGAGATTTGGCCCTTGATAGTGCTCAAAGCCAACTTCATATTTAAGTCCAACTGAAGAAAGGCCAGAATTCTATTAATGGCATACTTCCTAGGTTGCCATCTTCTGGGTTCACACCAGGAAACATATGCCTTCCAGATTCTGTAATAGATTAGCCTGGAGGCCAGCTTCCTAGCATTTAACAGAGTGGATAGGACTGGCCCTGAGAGCCCACGTTTCCTCCGAATGTGGGTCTCAACAGCCAAACCGTCAAATTTAGACTTTGTAAGGCAGGATGGAATATTGGACCCTGCGACAGTAGGTCTGAGCACAGTGGGAGAACCCAGGGCCTTCTTACTGCCATCCTTACAATTTCTGCGTACCAGGGTCTCCTGGGCCAAGCTGGGGCGACCAAAATCACCGGCTTTCCTTCCCTCTTGACTCTGAAGGAATCGTGGGAAAAGCGGAACTGGAGGGAATGCATAAATCAGGAAATACTGATCCCATGAGATTGTCAGGGCATCTGACCCTTGAGCACAGGGATATCTTGTTCTTGACACAAAGCTGTGCATATTGTGGCCCAAGCATGCGGCGGATTGATTCATGATTAACAGATCGTCCAGGTAGGCTGTTACTGCTATGCCTCATGCCCTTAGCCTTGCTAGGGCCAGGGCCAGTATCTTTGTCAACACTCGAGGTGCTGTAGCCAGCCCGAAAGAAAGGGCCACAAACTGAAAGTGGCGCTGATCCACCGCAAACCTTAGAAATCTTTGGTGAGCGGGGAATATTGGCACATGTAGATATGCATCTCTGATGTCTATTGATGTCAGGAATTCTCCTCCCTGAAGGGTGGAAACAACTGAATGGACAGACTCCATGCGGAAGGAGCGAATGTTCAGAAACTGATTCAGGCTTTTCAGATCAAGGATAGGTCTGACATCCCCATTTGGTTTTGGAACCGTAAAAAGGTTTGAATAGAATCCTGATCCTTACAATTTCTGCATACCAGGGTCTCCTGGGCCAATCTGGGGCGACCAAAATCACCAGCTTTCCTTCCATCTTGACTCTGAAGGAATTGTGGGAAAAGCGGAACTGGAGGGAATGCATAAATCGGGGAATACTGATCCCATGAGATTGTCAGGGCATCTGACCCTTGAGCACAGGGATATCTTGTTCTTGACACAAAGCTGTCCAGCCAACCTGGAAGCCAAAAGGTCCACATCTGGGGTACCCCATTTCTGACATATGATTTGAAACATGTTGGGGTGTAGAGACCATTCTCCTGGACTCAGATGCTGGCCGCTTAAAAAATTTGCCTGCCAATTTTCTACCCCTGGAATGAAGAATGCAGATGCGAGGAATATGCCTTTCTGCCCAGGCCAGGATGTGATTCATCTCTTTTGGGCATCCAGACTTCTGGTGCCTCCTTGGTGAATATTGGCACATGTAGATATGCATCTCTGATGTCTATTGATGTCAGGAATTCTCCTCCCTGAAGGGTGGAAACAACTGAACGGACAGACTCCATGCGGAAGGAGCGAATGTTCAGAAACTGATTTAGGCTTTTCAGATCTAGGATAGGTCTGATATCCCCATTTGGTTTTGGAACTGTAAAAAGGTTTGAATAGAATCCTAAACCCTGATCCTCTGGGGCTAATTCCAAGATTACCCCTTGGGGCAACAGGTGATCCAAGGCCAACAGTAAAGGGCTTCTTTTTTCTGGATCTTTGGCCACTCTTGATTCTCAAAAAACGGGGTGGTGGAAGTTCTCTGAATTCTAGTTTGTAGCCTGAGGAAACTGTGGAGATGACCTACTTGTCCTGAACTTTGTTCCACCAGGCACATGAAAATTGCAGCAGCCTTCCCCCCACTCGGATGAGCGGGGGCATCCCTTCATAGGGAAGTTTTGGGGGTCTGTTTAGACTTTGAACCCCAAGTCCTTTTCTGTCCTTGGGCTTGGCTCTGGGCCTTTCCCCTAGTGTTAGACTGGGGAGAGCCAGAGCTGATGAAGGGGATCTACCCCTTTTTCTGCTACCTTTCAAGGAGGTTGCGATAATAATAGCAATCCTTCCTTCTAATGCCGCGTACACACCATCGCTTTCTGCGATGGAAAAAAACGTCATTTTCAAAAACGTCAATTTAATTGACCGTGTGTGGGCAAAAACGTCGTTTTATGTCTTCTAAAAAACGACAGAAAAAAATTGAAGCATGCTTCAATTTTATGTGTCGTTTTTGGCCGACGTCGTTTTCTGTGTTCTAAACATTGACCGTGTGTACGTAAAAACATCGATTTAAGCCCGCGCATGCTCAGAAGCAAGTTAGGAGACGGCAGCGCTCATTCATGTAAAACGACTGTTCAGAATGGAATCAGCACATTCGTTAAGGTGTTTTTCAGCTTATAGACAAGAAAATAAAGCGCTTCTTTAACCCCTGCTTTTAACTGCTACCCAGAAATGGACGTTTGTTGCGGCTGATCTTGTTACATAGTTATGACAAGCTTTTAATTAGTTTCTTTCTTGTTTGATAATGTTTATGTTTGTGTTCTGTTATTTAGTTGTATCTTCCATCTTAAACATTTTAAATATATATATTGGTCCACCTTTTTTTTTTTTTTTTAATTTTTGTCACCAATTTGATTAGTAATCTCTATTTTGTTTTTATTTAGGAGTGTGTGAAGTGTCTGCAACAACCTAATTTTTTAGTTAACTCACCCACAAGCATGTTTTTTTACCTTGTTAATGTTTGCATTATTTATTTTGTAATGGGTCTGCCCACTCAATACTGATCTCTCAAATCTACAATAAAGAAACATGTTGAAATTTGGCAGAAAAATTAACATTTATTTTAGTCTTCCTAAAAATTTCAAAAAAAAAAAGTGGCAACCCAAAAACACAACATAATAAAAACAAAGATGCCAAGGTAGGCAGCACTTTAGAGCATGCTTGATTTTTTCTGAAAACAAGGGTCCCCGAAGCCACAAATACAGCCTGTGAGTCCACATTAAAATTCCATCAGGGGCACCGTATTATTTCTTCGCCCTTTTCTTCCCAGCAGCCTTCCCTGCAGTCTTCCCTGCAGCCTTCCCTGTAGCCCGAGTCCTTGGGGGCTGGGTTCCTGGAGGAGATGAGGTGGCAGGAGCCAGAGCAGCCTCATGAGGTGGAGGAGCAGGAGCAGGTGCAGGAGCAGGAGCAGGAGCAGGAGCAGGAGCAGGAGGAGCAGCAAGGACAGGAGGAGCAATCCGCACAATGTGGGTGTCGTCATCGAGCTGCCCCAGGGATGCCATGGTTATGGCTTGGAAGATGAGGAGTTCGCAGCGCACACGCTGGCTCTGCTCCAGATTGTACATCTTGGCTGCAATGAGCGCTGCGAACCCCTCAACTTCACTGGGTGGCTCTCGGATGGCTGCAGTAGCTTGGCGAAGCAGGCCCTGGGTCTCCTCCTCCATTTGTCGCATACTCCTGAGCCGTTTATTGGGATTGCGGAATGGAGGGATCCGGGAGATGGTATCCCGCCGGCGTGCCTCCTGGGTCCCACTGGGGCCTGCCACCTCCTGGCTCCCAGTGGGCTCTGCCACCTCCTGCCTTGCAGTTGGCCCTGGCTCCTCCTGGCTCCCTGTGGGCCCTGTCTCTTCCTGGCTCCCTGTGGGCCCTGGCTCTTCCTGGCTCCCTGTGGGCCCTGGCTCTTCCTGGCTTGGGTCTGCCTGTGTATCAAAAAAAGGAACATATGTTATTTGTGTTTGTCATTAATCACACACATTTTTACAATCATGAGTGATGCAAATTGAATGTCAATATATATTACACACAGGGTCGCCATCCCTAATTATGTGGCCCCTTAAACACCTTCAGACATGGTCCCCCTGGAATTATGTGGGTTGTTGCATGCCTAATTTAGTAAATAAGTGGCCTTTTCCCCAAAAATTATTTTATTCAATTTAGTGTCAACTAGATAGTACTCAAAAAGGGTGTCTTCCATCTGGGACCCCTTGCAGGTGTATTGCGTTACTCCCCCCTACTGGCCTATCTGAAAATGCCACCCACTCCTTCATAAACATTATTAATTTGCCCATTTTGACCCCATCATGTTTTCCCACTACTGACTATTGATCCTATCCCTAAACTTACGAGATTCACATAGAATTTAGAACAATAGTAACATACATTTACCATTATTACTATACTTGTCATATACTAACTAAATTCATACAAAAAACACATACCATTCTCCATGGCTCACATTTGGGGTCCTCCAGGAACTCTTCCTCTTCCTCCGAGCTTGCCTGCTCTTGTCTGCAGGGAACACTGGAGGATTGGCTGCTGGGAAGCTGGGAGCTACCTCTTGGGGGAAGGGTAGACATGGATGTCCTGGTCTCAATGTGGTCGTCCAGGAACTGCAGCTGACTATAGTACCACAGGGTTGGTTTGTATATGGAGTCAGCTGCAGCCCCAGACCTCATTGAGGCCAGGACTTGGACCCGTTGGGCCCTGTAGGTGCCCCTGATGGAATTGATTTTGCTTTTCACAGTGGCTGTTGTGGCGTTGGGGACCCTTGTTTTCAGAAAAACAAGCATGCTCTGTCTAGCTTTCTCCCTGGCATCTTTGTTTTTATTTATTGTGCTTTTGGTTTGCCACAGAACAGGATGTTCCTTCCATTTTTGTATGAATTCTGTCAGGAACTCCGCATCCTTGAAGGGATCCATTCTTTCTGCACATGAAACAGAAGCCAAAACATAATGTAATTAAAGCCACTAGCTTACTTCCCCTAACTAGCCCACAAACTCATTCCCTATTCACTATAATAAAGTCGGAATAAAAAACTTACGTCTCGTCGTTAGGAAAGATCGTGATTTACGCCTTCTTCCACAGACTATGCACGCCGTTTACAAACACGTCCCATCCCTTTTACACTACGCACGCGTGACGCTCCGCACGACACCCCGCCCCTGACGTTCGGTATCGTCCTTTCCACGCCCCTTCTCTGTCGTTTGGTGAGTGAGAAAAGATGGACAACATGGAGGTGTATTCTAGCTCAAGCCAGGAGGCAGGCCAGGCCCAACCACGCCGCAGATTCCGGTGCAGAGCCTCCAATATGAGTTTTCATGAAATGGTGGAGATGGTCACCATATTGAGGAGGGAGGACTATGATGCCAAGCATGGCCCCTACATGCATCCCAATAAAGTAAAAGCCCAAATTATGGAGAAGGTCATCCGTAGGCTCCAGCGGAAGTTTGGGAAAACCAGGAGCAGAGAGCACCTGCGCAAAAGGTGGTCGGATTTAAAAAAAAGGGAACCCCACCAACTTTACAGAATTAATAGGGTGATTCGAAGAAGAAGTAAGTTTTTTCCATGTGTATTAATTATTTTGTTGTGTTCTTTGTGCCATTTTTTTTTTTTCCAGGTTGACCATAAAATGAATATTATGAATGTGGACGCATGATGCAGTCGTCGTAGTCGTCGCTCATTCGCTGACTTTCAATAATCCAAGACCATATTAATGAGAAATGGCATCATGCCTAGTTTGCATGTGCAAAGGGGAGTTGAAGCACTGTATCTGAACAAAAATCGTAAATTTAGGAATTGTGGGCGAATGAACGACGACTCCTATGACCAATTAGTCGACACAAATATGAAAGTTGTGACATTTTTGGGGCTTTTAAAAAAAAGGTGTATTCAATTCTGGAATTGATGGAAATGTGTTTCAGCTTATTTTAGAAGAAACGTAAATACCTTGAGATTCACAAAAAGGAGCGTTTGCTACTCCTTTTTTTATTGAACATGTGTACTCAGTAGCACAATTGTTTGTCACAATCACAACCTATGTTGGGTCACACACAGGGGTGAGCAGATCCAGGGGAGACTTGGTTAGCTTACATATCTAAAATTAAAAATTTGGTTAACAGATTTGACATTACTTTGTGAATGGATTAAATACTGGTCTATTTTCTTGATAATTGTTTAAAAATCAACAATATTGACCTTTTGTTTATAATTTATTAAATTTTGGGTGTCATTTCAGGCCGCTCGTAATGTTTGAACCTCATGTTTTCCCTTTCTTCAATCTTGTAGGGCACAATGAAGCAGAAAAGGCAGGAGGCACAAGCCAATCAAGCCACACCCCCGAGGGATGTAGAGGAAGAGGAACCTGCCTCAACATCCGGTAAAGTAACATCTACCACATTTTCTGTGAATATAGATATAGGCATACAATCTTTTAACACATGTTTTGGTTCCACATTTCAGGAGGAAATCGGGCTGGTCAGGGACTGGACACGTATAGTGCCCAGCTCCTCATCGGCGAGGTTCTCACCTGCAGGGCCCAAGTCGAGGACATACGTCTGGCCTGCCGTGAAATACGCCACAAAGCAAAGACGCTGGAACGGCAGCTTAAAAATTTTATTAATGTTTTGGGGAGGGTTTAATTGTTTGTGTATTTTCTTTTTTCCTTGAATTTGAAAAAAAAAAAAAAAAAAAAATTGGTGTACTAATCAAAAAAAAGACAAAAATTTTTTAAAAAAATGATATTTTGTACTAATCAAAAAAGACAAAAAAAATATAAAAAAATTATATTTTGTACTAATCAAAAAAGACAAAAAAAATATAAAAAAATTATATTTTGTACTAATCAAAAAAGACAAAAAAAATATAAAAAAATTATATTTTGTACTAATCAAAAAAGACAAAAAAAATCTAAAAAAATTATATTTTGTACTAATCAAAAAAGACAAAAAAAATCTAAAAAAATGATATTTTGTACTAATCAAAAAAGACAAAAAAAATAAAAAAATTATATTTTGTACTAATCAAAAAAGACAAAAAAATTATAAAAAAAAGTATTTGTTGTACTAATCAAAAAGAAAAAAGTAAGAAATAAATAACATTTTGGTCTCCAAACAATTTGTGTGTAGTTATTGGTATCAATGCAGACTCATTCAATTACTCAGGCATATTTGTAGAGTTATTAAGATTTAACACTCATGGGAATTTATGACATCCCAAACACATGGCTGGATGAGAACCTAGGAAAAAGAAACATTACCCCCCAAAACTTACAAATAACTAAAATCAAAAAAATAAACACTGTTTCATCAAACAAAAAGTAAATTTTATTCTTTAGTCAAGATCAGGCATTTCAATGGCCCCCCTCCCCATAAAATAGTCCACATATGATTGACGCACTGCACGTGCGGTTTGGGGGGCCAAGCCTCTATGGCTAGCCTGATGTCCCGGCTCCGGAGCCACAACATCAGCCTCATCAGGCAATACCGTCAGGTAAGTTTGTGAATTTCGTTTCAAAAAATTGTGCAAAATGCAACAAGATAGGATGATGTAATTCCACTTGTATTCCGCCATGTTTATTGCTGTTAAAAACAATCTGAATCGGCTGGCCATGATTCCAAAGGCATTCTCTACCACACGTCTTGCTCTGGCCAGCCGATAATTAAAAACCCTCCTCTCATGGGTGAGGGTGCGTCCGGGAAATGGCCTCATGAGGTGGGGACCCAAACCAAAAGCCTCATCTGCTACAAACACGAAGGGCAGACCCTCTTCGTTCTCCTCCGCAGGTGGCAATCCTAGGTCCTCCAACCGAAGCCGTTGGGCGAACTCCGTCTCCACAAAGACACCGCCGTCCGACATCCGGCCATTTTTCCCAACATCCACGTACAAGAACTCGTAATTTGCAGAGACCACCGCCATCAAAACAACGCTGTGGAACCCCTTGTAATTGAAGAAATGGGATCCACTATGGGGTGGGGGCACAATGCGGATGTGCTTGCCATCAATGGCTCCTCCGCAGTTCGGAAAGTTCCAACGCTGGGAGAAGTCCGCTGCCACAGTCTGCCATTCCTGTGGCGTGGTGGGGAACTGGATAGAAAGAAAATAAAAAATACATTAAAACAAAGATTTTGAACAGAATATAGCTAAAATTACAAGGGATACCACCAACAATTCCACAAAAAAGGTTAGTATTAAAAAATAACATGTGAACACTTAAGCATATTAATCACCCCCCTCTGATGTTGAAAAAATATATTTAGGGGGAGTGGGGCTCAAGATGAGTTTCTCACATGAGAAACAACCCCCCAAAAAAATTCAAACTAAGAAAAATAATTATTAGTATGTAGTTCAAAAATCGAGGGGGGGGTTTGGACAATGGAGGCCACAAATAAACGGGGATATAGGGACACACAAAATGCAGCACTACAATGGAGGCCACAAATAAACGGGGATATAGGGACACACAAAATGCAGCACTACAATGGAGGCCACAAATAAACGGGGATATAGGGACACACAAAATGCAGCACTACAATGGAGGCCACAAATAAACGGGGATATAGGGACACACAAAATGCAGCACTACAATGGAGGCCACAAATAAACGGGGATATAGGGACTATGCTAGGTGGGTTTGGCCACAACATAGAATGATTGTCATGAAAGGAGATTCCGCAGTCCTGTCAATGTCAGGGGAATTCAGCCCCAGCGCGTGCGCATTGGCGCGCGTTTGCGCGCGCATGCGCGCGTCAGTGTGCGCGGCGCGCGGCGCGGGAGTGCGTGCGTCGCGCGGCGCGGGAGTGCGCGCGGCGCGGGAGTGCGCGCGCCCGCTGACGGCGTTTGGCGCCAAGGAAACGCTATTTAAACTGGTCAGTCCCTCACCATCTTGCTGACCAGTCTACAGCGTTTACCTGAGAACCTGCATCTGCTACCTATTGATTCACCTGTTTACCTGACCCGGCTTTCCTTGACCTTCCTTGTCTGCAACCCGCCTTTGACCCCGGCTTTTCCTGACCACGGCTCTGCTCAATCCCTGGCTTGTCGCTGCCCGCCTGTATTACTGACCCGGCTTGGACTACCACGATTCTCTGGACTTTCCTTGTTACCTGAACCACTCACCGGTGACCCGACCGGCTTACTTACCTGCCTGATCTCTGTACCTACAAGTGCCATACTACCGTCTTGTCTGCTGTTTAAGTGACCTGCCTGAACCAGCACACCTACCAGCTACAATTCCTGGACCACTACTCAGCTTTACCACCAGGCACTTGTGTCCCTCCGGACCCTTGACCCTCTGTCCATTCTACCAGTAGGTCTTGGGTCGGAGGCTTACGAGAGGCCGCTCCCTGCACGTTGGGCTCTACAACCAGGTACGTGACAGTACTGGTCAGCCATGACCGAGCCCACGCAGGGAGCGTCTCCTATGGAGGACTTATGCCGCCATCTGGATGGTCTTACTACGGCTGTAAGGAACCTACAAGAGGGTTATACCCGTTTGGAGGAGCGCGTCCAAACTTTGGCTACAACCGCTCCTGCGGCATCCGGAACTTCAGCCACCCCTTCTGTAGTGATGTTGCCACCGGAACCCCGTGTGCCCACACCTGAAAGATTTTCTGGTGACCGCAGCAAATACAGAGCCTTTCGCAACGCCTGCGAACTTTTCTTTGCGCTACAACCTAGAACTTTTTCGCTCGAAGCTACAAAAGTGGGCTTCGTCATCTCGCTGTTATCCGGCGAACCCCAAACCTGGGCACATCGCCTGTTGGAACGCAAGGAAGAATGCCTTAACCATCTTGCTGCCTTTTTTCAAGCCATGGACCTTATTTATGAGGATACTCAGTTAGCGGCAACTGCTGAAGCAGCGTTATGTGTACTCCAACAAGGGCGCAGGGCAGTAGAGGACTATGTAGCTGAATTCAGACAGTGGAGTTCCGACACCAACTGGAACGATGTTGCCCTGCGTCACCAGTTCCGTGCGGGCCTCTCGGACTCATTAAAGGACGAACTGGCTCGAGTGGGCATTCCCGCAACGCTTGACGCCCTCATCCTCCTCTCTGTACAGATCGACAGACGTTTAAGGGAACGGCGTGCTGAACGTACATCCGGTTCCGCACGACCCACATGGATGATGCCACGGGTACCAAGCTCTCCGCATATACCTCTTCCAAGTGCTGTATCGACCTTTGCCGATGCCCCAGAACCAATGCAACTAGGCCTACTGCGGCCCTCTCTAACACCGGAAGAGCGCCAGCGGCGCCGACGCAATAATCTCTGTCTGTATTGCGGAGGATCCGGGCACTATGTAAACACCTGCCCAGTCAAGTTCCGTAAGTGTTCAGTCTTGCCTTCTACCCTTTCATCTACTTTATGTAATAATGATACTCACCTGGTAATTTCAATCTCTCTGCAGCTCCCAGGAGGGGACGTCCAAGTACCCGTGATTATTGATTCCGGCGCTTGCAGCGGCTTCATGGATGCTTCCTTTGCCGCCCGACATGGAGTTCCTCTTCGACCTAGACGCTTGGAACTCACCGTTCATTTAGCCGACGGATCAGCCATCAGATCCGGCCCTGTCACTCAGGAAACTGCCCCCTTACACATGCTCATTGCTAACAACCATCGAGAAGTTCTTTGTTTTGATATCATTGTGTCACCTATCTTTCCCGTTATCTTGGGAATGCCCTGGTTAAAGACTCATAATCCCCAGATTGACTGGGAGTCCGGGGAGATCAACTTCCTTTCTTCTTACTGCCGCCAACGTTGCCTCCAGGAGTCTGCAGCTTCCTCATCTCCCTTAATGTGTCTAGACTCTGAAGTTGGAAACCGTCAACTGGTTCCGGAGGCATATCATGGTTTCCTGGATGTTTTTAGTAAAAAAGGGGCAGAAACCTTACCCCCACACAGGTCCTACGACTGCCCAATTGAACTTTTACCTGGTGCAGAAATCCCGTTTGGTAGGATATTCCCCTTGACAGAACTGGAATTGGGCACGTTAAGATCCTATATTGACGAAAACCTTGAAAAAGGCTTCATACGTCCTTCCACATCCCCCGCGGGAGCCGGCATATTCTTTGTGGAGAAGAAGGACCACTCTCTACGCCCCTGCGTAGACTATCGGGATTTGAACAAGATCACAATTAAAAACAGATATCCTCTTCCTCTTGTCCCCGAATTATTCCAGAGACTAGGAGCAGCCGTCATCTTTACCAAACTCGATCTCCGCGGGGCCTACAACCTTGTCCGTATTAGAGACGGAGACGAGTGGAAGACAGCATTCCGCACCAGATTCGGGCACTTTGAATATTTAGTTATGCCCTTCGGTTTGTGCAACGCCCCAGCCACCTTCCAACATTTCGTAAATGATATATTTAGAGACTACCTTGATCTATTCGTTATTATCTATCTGGACGACATCCTGGTCTTCTCTTCCTCCCTGCCAGATCATTGGAAGCATGTCCAAAGAGTTCTAGCCCGGCTCCGTCAACATAGCCTATACGCTAAAGCCGAGAAATGCGAGTTTGAACAAGAAAGTATTCAGTTTCTGGGTCTTATAATCTCAATCGAAGGTGTCAGGATGGATCCTCAGAAGGTCACTGCTATCACAGAGTGGCCTGCTCCCACCGATAAAAAAGCGGTCCAACGCTTCGTGGGATTTGCAAATTTTTATCGTAAGTTCATCAAGGGCTTCTCTTCAATAATCGCCCCTATCACAAGTCTAACCAAACAGGGCACCCGTTTTCAGTTGTCTCCCGAGGCACAAGCTGCTTTTGTCACCTTGAAGGATCTGTTTATTTCAGCCTCTATCCTGAAGCATCCTGATCCGGTCCTACCCTATACATTGGAGGTGGATGCCTCTGAAGTGGCGGTCGGGGCAGTGCTCTCTCAGAGACAGGGGTCCAAATCTCTCCTACATCCAGTCGCTTTTTTTTCCCGCAAACTTTCAGAAGCCGAGAGGAATTATGATGTTGGGGACAGGGAGCTTTTGGCAATCAAAGCAGCCCTCGAAGAATGGCGCTATCTTCTGGAGGGTGCTGCACACCCTATTCTGATCTTCACGGATCATAAAAACTTAGAGTACTTAAAGGTTGCCAAAAGACTGAAGCCACGCCAGGCCAGGTGGGCATTGTTCTTCACCCGTTTTTCGTTCCATATAACCTACAGACCTGGGTCGAAAAACACCAAGCCCGACGCCCTCTCCCGGATGTTCAGTGGTCTTGAAGTCCCTTCATCTTCAGACACCATCCTTACTCCTGGAAATTTTCTCATGTTACAAGGAGACCTTCTCTCTCAAATCAAGCAGGCTTCTTCAGGAAGTTCCTTAGCCCCAGATCCTACTCTACAGTTAAGGGACGGCTTACTCTGGAACAAGGACAAGATTTTCGTCCCTCAACAGCTACGGGTAGCAGCTCTTAAGTCCTGCCATGACCATGAGCTAGCTGGTCATTTTGGGATACATAAGACGGCTGAGCTCCTCCAGCGCACCTTCTGGTGGCCCCAACTACTTCAGGACTGTAAAAATTACGTGGAATCCTGTATCACCTGTATTCAGCATAAGGGTAGCAGAACCAAAGCTTGGGGTTTACTCAAACCACTGCCTGTTCCAGAGAAACCGTGGAGAAGGATTTCAATGGACTTCATTGTTGAGCTACCCCCTTCGGAAGAATATACCACTATCTTTGTGGTGGTGGACAGGCTTTCAAAGATGGCACACTTCTTACCAATGCTGGGGACACCTTCTGCGGCTGAAACAGCAAAGATTTTCATAAGAGAGATTGTGAGACTTCATGGCATACCTGCTAATATTGTATCGGACCGCGGGGTGCAATTCACCTCAAGGTTTTGGAAGGCTCTGTGCGGGGCATTGAAGATTGACCTTTCCTTTTCTTCTGCGTACCACCCGCAGACCAATGGCCAAACGGAGCGCACCAATCAGACGCTCGAGCAATATCTGCGATGCTTCTCCAGTTTTTCACAGGACGATTGGGCCTCTCTATTGCCTCTGGCAGAGTTCGCCTACAACAACTCGGTCCATTCGGCCACCAACCAATCTCCATTTTTTGCTAATTATGGCTTCCACCCTCTCTTCCTATCCAACACTATCCCGGAATGCTCAGTACCAGCTGCCCAAGAAACCTTGGATTTTTTCGCCACTAATAATAAATTACTCCAAGAGACAATGGCAAAGGCCCAAGAACATAATAAAGAGGTATTCGACAGGA
Source organism: Rana temporaria (assembly GCF_905171775.1). Classification (NCBI taxonomy): domain Eukaryota; kingdom Metazoa; phylum Chordata; class Amphibia; order Anura; family Ranidae; genus Rana; species Rana temporaria. The sequence goes on from NC_053492.1 coordinate 304,717,064, forward strand.
GGAGAAGGGGGGAACTTGATCTGGCTCCAGGAGACCAAGTTTGGCTGTCCACTTTGAATCTAAAACTAGCCTGCCCGTCCAAGAAACTTGGTCCTAAGTTTGTGGGGCCTTTCCAGATTCTCAGGAGGATTAACGAAGTGGCCTACGAGTTAAAACTACCTGCTTCTTTCCGGATCCATCCAGTTTTCCATGTGGCACTTCTCAAGCCTGCGATCCCGGATCCCTTCACCGACCGGAATGTCGGTCCCCCCGAGCCGGTACTTATCGACGGCGAGGAGGAATTCGAGGTGGAATCCATCCTAGATTGTCGGAAGAGACGTAACCTAGTACAATACCTAGTGAAATGGAAGGGTTATGGTCCGGAAGAAAATTCCTGGGAACCAGAAGCCAACATTCATGCCCAGAGACTGATCCAAGCTTATAAGAGGGCACACCCAAGAAGATTGGCCCAGTTGGGCATCCGGAGGCTGCCCGTAGAGGGGGGGCAATGTCATGAAAGGAGATTCCGCAGTCCTGTCAATGTCAGGGGAATTCAGCCCCAGCGCGTGCGCATTGGCGCGCGTTTGCGCGCGCATGCGCGCGTCAGTGTGCGCGGCGCGCGGCGCGGGAGTGCGTGCGGCGCGCGTCGCGGGAGTGCGCGCGGCGCGGGAGTGCGCGCGCCCGCTGACGGCGTTTGGCGCCAAGGAAACGCTATTTAAACTGGTCAGTCCCTCACCATCTTGCTGACCAGTCTACAGCGTTTACCTGAGAACCTGCATCTGCTACCTATTGATTCACCTGTTTACCTGACCCGGCTTTCCTTGACCTTCCTTGTCTGCAACCCGCCTTTGACCCCGGCTTTTCCTGACCACGGCTCTGCTCAATCCCTGGCTTGTCGCTGCCCGCCTGTATTACTGACCCGGCTTGGACTACCACGATTCTCTGGACTTTCCTTGTTACCTGAACCACTCACCGGTGACCCGACCGGCTTACTTACCTGCCTGATCTCTGTACCTACAAGTGCCATACTACCGTCTTGTCTGCTGTTTAAGTGACCTGCCTGAACCAGCACACCTACCAGCTACAATTCCTGGACCACTACTCAGCTTTACCACCAGGCACTTGTGTCCCTCCGGACCCTTGACCCTCTGTCCATTCTACCAGTAGGTCTTGGGTCGGAGGCTTACGAGAGGCCGCTCCCTGCACGTTGGGCTCTACAACCAGGTACGTGACAATGATGGACAGGTTGGCTAAATTAAATAAACATGTAGGGCTTTACAAATTGTGTAGAACAGCATACATAGAGACAAAGTGAGCATTCTGAGCATATTAGAAAAGTTATTTTTTTTTTTTTTTTGGGACATAGTTTGACCATTGAAAGAACACCACTTACCTTAACATAGTCCTCCTGAAGAACCTGAATGATGGCCGAACAGGTCTCCGGGATTATGAGGCCCAGAGCCTGGGGGGAGATGCCCGTCGAGAACTTCAAGTCCTGCAGACTTCTCCCTGTTGCAAGGTAGCGCAACGTAGCAACTAGCCTCTGCTCAGCAGTGATGGCTTCCCGCATAACGGTGTCCTGCCTGGTGATATATGGCGACACCAAAGCCAAAAGCTGCTGAAATACGGGGTCAGACATCCTAAGAAAATTCCTGAAATCATCAGGGTTATTTTCTCGGATCTCCCGCAGCAGAGGCATATGAGAGAACTGGTCCCTGCGTAGCAACCAGTTCTTGGTCCACAACCTCCTCCTCACCCTGTTCATGGACCGTCGCTGGGATGCAGCACACATCCTAACAACAAGCACAGCACGATCTCGGCGACGAGTTCGTACCCGCAACATGGCTAGAAAACGGTCGTCAAATCAGATCAGACTAAAAATTACGCCCTGAAGTAAAGAATGGCCTTTGAAGAACGACCTGCTAAACAGCACCGTGCACACAAAACGTAATGCCTAAACAAATGCGTCCTTAGTACAAGCACTGTATCACAGATCCGACAACAAATAGACAAACTGTACGACAGAAAACGAAATTTAAAGCACAGTCACTGAAAATCACGAATCGTATCTCACCAAACTTTTACTAACACGCAGCAACACGATATCAGCAAAAGAGGCCGTCTTCCGCATGGAAACGACCCTTTATAGTGACGTCGTGCGTGATTGACGGAACTGCGCTGTGCTAGAGCGTTGTGAAAATGCGATGGTGTGTATGCTACGTCGTTTTTTTAAATTGAAGTTTGAAAAATTACGTTTTTTTAAAGCACATAAAGCGTCGCATTTTTCCATCGCAGAAAGCGATGGTGTGTACGCGGCATAAGCCATCCAAAGCAACTTGTAAAGCGTTCTCAGTGACTTATACAGGAGCTTCCATAGGAAAATCTGAAAAACTAGACAGGGGCTCATCCTGTGAGGCTGCTATCAGGCTGACAGAGGGGGATGGTAAACTGCAGGCAAGCTCAGAATCCTTAGCCGTACGCAGGGATTTTCTGGTGCCCCTTTTACTAGCCCTTGACCCTCTTCTCGGGGACATAGTCCTTACTGCAAAGCAAAGGTACTATCTACAAATACAAATGCAATTACTGTTGTGGTATAGTCTTACAATACACAAAAAAAATTAGCTCACTGCACAATCTGATGCCAAGTAGGAGTCTAGGCTTGCCTGGTTCAATCCATGGGGATGCTTACAGCCCACAGTTCTGTGCCCATGCCGCTTACAGAAGGCTCTGGCATGCTGGGCTTTTAAAACCAGTCTCTTGGCGCCTGCACACAGGTATCCCGCTTTTGCACTAGCAACCACGGCCTTCCCCCTATTCATAGTTACATAGTTAGTTACATAGTTAGTCAGGTTGAAAAAAGACACAAGTCCATCCAGTTCAACCACAAAAAAAACAAAAAAAACAGTACAATACTATACACCCAACTCCATACCCACAGTTGATCCAGAGGAAGGCAAAAAACCCCAGCAGAGCATGATCCAATTTGCTACAGCAGGGGAAAAAAAATCCTTCCTGATCCCCCGAGAGGCAATCAGATTTACCCTGGATCAACTTTACCTACAAATCTTAGTACTCAGTTATATTCTGTACATTTAGGAAAGAATCCAGGCCTTTCTTAAAGCAATCTACTGAGCTGGCCAGAACCACCTCTGGAGGGAGTCTGTTCCACATTTTCACAGCTCTTACTGTGAAAAAACCTTTCCGTATTTGGAGGTGAAATCTCTTTTCCTCTAGACGTAAAGAGTGCCCCCTTGTCCTCAGTGTTGACCGTAAAGTGAATAACTCAACACCAAGTTCACTGTATGGACCTCTTATATATTTGTACATGTTGATCATATCCCCCCTTATTCTCCTCTTCTCAAGAGTGAATAAATTGAGTTCTTCTAATCTTTCCTCATAGATGAGCTCCTCCATTCCTCTTATCAGTTTGGTTGCCCTTCTCTGCACTTTCTCCAGTTCTCCGATATCCTTTTTGAGAACTGGTGCCCAAAACTGAACTGCATATTCCAGATGGGGTCTTACTAATGATTTGTACAGGGGCAAAATTATATCTCTGTCTCTGGAGTCCATACCTCTCTTAATACAAGAAAGGACTTTGCTCGCTTTGGAAACCGCAGCTTGGCATTGCATGCCATTATTGAGCTTATGATCAACTAAAACCCCCAGATCCTTCTCCACTACAGATCCCCCCAGTTGTACTCCCCCTAGTATGTATGATGCATGCATATTCTTAGCCCCCAAGTGCATAACTTTACATTTATTTACATTAAACCTCATCTGCCACTTAGTCACCCAATCAGACAGAGCATTGAGGTCAGCTTGTAAATTGGAGACATCCTGCAAGGACGTTATTCCACTGCATAGCTTGGTGTCATCTGCAAAGACAGAAATGTTACTTTTGATCTCAGACCCAATATCATTTATAAATATATTGAAAAGTAAGGGTCCCAGCACTGAACCTTGGGGTACACCACTTATAACCTTTGACCATTCAGAGTAAGAATCATTTACCACGACTCTCTGAATTCTGTCTTTTAGCCAGTTTTCTATCCATTTACAAACTGATATATCCAATCCTGTAGACCTTACCTTACACATGAGCTGTGTGTGCGGAACTGTATCGAACGCTTTTGCAAAATCCAATTATATCAAGTCCACAGCCACGCCTCTGTCCAGGGTTTTACTTAGCTCTTCATAAAAGGAAATCAGGTTTGTCTGACAACTTCTGTCTTTCATGAATCCATGTTGTCTGCTGCTTAAATCGTTTTTTTCCAGCAAGAACTCATCCATGTGGTCTTTTATTAAACGTTCCAGTATCTTCCCAACTATAGAAGTTAAACTAACAGGTCTATAGTTACTTGGTAAAGACTTTGTTCCCTTTTTAAATATGGGCATCGCATTGGCCCTGCGCCAATCCAGTGGTACTATTCCTGTCATTAATGAGTCCCTGTCTCACTTTAGACAGCTAAAGCGCACTCCCAGGGTGCGCATGCGCCACTGTAATGGCGGCACCTAGGAGATGAGGAAAGGGGGGGGAGAGATTACTGGGGGCATCATTGTGGACCCCTGTGTGGACCCCTGTATGCGTTATTGTGGCAGAGCCTGCAGCGGAAGGAGTGGTGTTTAAATTTGACCGACTTCACTGTATCAATTGTATCCTGGATGGCTTATGTAAGAAAACACCAGGTTTGCACTTACTCCCTCCAGTGGTGAAAACCAGGAAAGACTCCCCTCCCTCAGTACAGCCCCCCTCCGACTATAATCCCCCCTCAGTGCAGACCCCCCATTAGTATAGAACCCTCCTTCAGTGCAGACCCCCCATCAGTATAGAATCCCCCCAGTGCAGACCCCCATCAGTATAGAAACCACCCTCAGTGCAGACCCCCCATTAGTATAGAAACATCCCTCAGTATAGACCCCCCATCAGTATAGAATCCCCCCTCAATGCAGACCCCCCATCAGTATAGAATACCCCCAGTGCAGACCCCCTCATCAGTATAGAATCCCCCACAGTGCAGAGCGCTCATCAGTATAGAATCCCCCCTCAGTGCAGACTCCCCATCAGTATAGATTTCCCCTCAGTGCAGACCCCCATCAGTATAGAATCCCCCCTCAGTGCAGACTCCCATCAGTATAGAATCCCCCCTCAGTGCAGACTCCCATCAGTATAGAATCCCCCCTCAGTGCACACCCCCCATTAGTGCAGACCCCCCCTATTAATATAGAATCCCCCCTCAGTGCAGAGCCCACCATTAGTATAGAATCCTCCCCTCAGTGCAGACTTCCCATCAGTATAGAATCCCTCAGTGCAGACCCCCTATCAGTATAGAATCCCCCTCAGTGTACACCCCCATCAGTATAGACTCCTCCCCTCAGTGCAGACCCCAAATCGGTATAGACTCCCCCCTCAGTGCAGACCCCCCATCAGTATAAAAATTCCCCCCTCAGTGCAGACCCCCATCAGTATAGAATCCCCCCTCAGTGCAGACCCCCATTGGTATAGAATCCCCCCTTCAGTGCAGACCCCCATCAGTATTGAATCCCTCCTCAGTGCAGACCCCCCATTAGTATAGAATCCCCTCATTGCAGACCCCTCATCAGTATAGAATCCCTCTCAGTGCAGACCCCCCATTAGTATAGACACCCCCCTCTCCCCTCCCCCTGTACATGTCCATCCACATATACATTAGTAAATTTTACAGACCTCAGAACAGCGCGGACAGATACACACAGCGGTGTGTGTCCCACTGGCTCCTCCTCCTCTTGTAAGGATGTAAACAGAGAAGAGGGAGAGGCGGCTTTAGTCCACTGAGGGACACAAGATCTGAGGTGCAGGTCAGGGCAGCGAGCAGTGTTAGCAGTGCATGCCTCAACCCACAGGTGTCACCCCTCTAGCAGGTGTCACCCGGGTGCGGGCCGTACCCCCCGCCCCCACCTAGCAACACCACTGTCAAAGGATGTTATAGTTCTTTTGGGATTGCACCAAAGGCTCAGGTTATCAATTATCTGGAGGCCTAATTAGAATAGTATTATTAACTATGTTTGTCAAAAGCACTGTAAGAAGCTAGTTTCCCTTACTTTTCATTTGTACTGAGTTTTGCTTTACACCCCTCCTGGGATTCCCATGGGTGGTGCCCAATGATTCTTCCTTTGATACGAGGACACTTTTCTGTTTAATTTGGATCTTCTGGGGAAGGGGGGGTGGGTGTATAGTGCCACAGGGCTTTACATTTTTCTGCTTTAGACACTCAGTTTGATAAGGAAGGTAGATATGGTTTTATCCTCTGTTGCCTCGTATGGGATTTCTGACGGGAAAAGTTCCAGAGAGGAAAACCAAGAACCTGCTTGGTTCAATCTTTCCCCTGCACACGGCCAGTTTTCCAGATAGGAAAACTGCGATGGAGCTTTGGTCGTGAATACCGGCAGTGTGTATGCTCCATCGCAGTTTTTCCCATAGGAAAACTGGCAAAATCCGCTGGGAAAAAAAAAAATCTGGTTCCCTTTTTTTGTCCAGCGGTTATTGGGCAGTTTTCTGCGAGGAGCATACACACGGCTGGGATTCCCGGCCAAAAGCTCTCCTCACAGTTTTCCCGTCGGGAAAACTGATCGCGTGTATGAGGCTTTTCAGTTGTTCTCTTAAACATGTATGTTGGCTGTTGCTTATATTCCTTATTTCCTTATGGTTCAGTGTATTCTTTTGACATACAGTACCAGCTGGGGTAACCCAATATTCCCTTTTTAGGTAATTGGCAACTTAAATACGTATATAGACTTTAATCTTGATTCCTATTATACTTCCTATTTTTTTTATACAGACATACAGCTACATCTCTGAGTAAATTTATTCACAAAGGTCACTGGTTTGACCTATGAAGGAATCTTCATTCTTTGTAAGGACAAGTCTCTTATTACTTGAGGATGCACAGTACTCTTACAAGAATTGACATTCCACTGTGAAATCCCTTCGTGTTTCCACATTACCTGGGTTCAATAAATTCATTCTATCTCTGTTACCAGGATTGAAGGTAAGGGAAATCCAAAATGTTGAGTTTTCACCTGGACTGAAATGGAGTAGAAATCTTCCAAATGAAAGACAAATGACACAAATGACGATAAAAAAACTAGCACGAGTTTTAACCATTCTCTACTATATCCAGCATTTAAAAAACAGGCTTTTGTTTTGATATCTTTAAAGTCAAATACTTTAGTAAACACAGAATATGTGCTTACGGACAACAAGCTATGCTTTCCTTTTAATTTCACCCAACATTGTAATGTTTTAGCCATGCCATATGTGTACATTAGCAAAGTACATAATTAGAAACTTGTACCAAAAAAAACTGTAATTGATCACTAATTTATATAAGAAAGACAGTTATTTTATTGAGTCATTTTATCTGCAAAGTTTAATATAGTTATAAATTGGGGTGGTTGCCATTCTTGTATAGCTTGCTTGCTGGATTTGGCATGGGGACCCTGGATGCCTTCAGCTACCATTGCGTCTTTAAGGAGGCATGGGCTCCCTCCATACATATCTGCTCTTAATTTATCCACTGCTGTATATGCTTCCACATTGAAACTCTCAAATTTAAGAGTTAGACTGGGTACACACTGGAAGCGGGCTGAATGGAAAAAATGAAAGATCACCATACTAACACAAGAGATGTTAGTGCAGTGATCTCCTCCACACTGATTAGTGCCCGCATCCATTGGATGCCAGTGCTAATCGGATGATGGCCGGATGCTGGTTTTCCAGCATGTCTGTTAGACAGAAGCTGGTCGTAAGGCCATCTTGGGTAGAACAAACAGCTGTACACACAAGCCGAAAGCTGGTTGGTTCCTGCTGAACCGACCATTTGTGGATGATTTTCCGACCCGGCTTTAGGACTGCACTTTAGAAGGGAACCTTGGTGAGGCAATGTGGCTTTAACATATATTACTAAAACCTCTGTTTTTAAAATAAATGGTTAGGGCCAATTTGTTTTGATTTTGTAAGTTTTGTTGTCTTTTTGCAGGCTAGCTGATAAATGTGCTGAAAAAACTTTTCTTTGTAAAGTTTAATATATAAAAATAAAACCCAAAAGTGAGCTAAAGAAATTATGTTTCCAAGTCCACAGATTCACATAAAATAAAAAATGATAATCTATGTGTAGTTGAAAACACAGTTTTGTACAAGTTTACTCCCCTGGATTACTTAAAGTGATACTAAAGTCTTCTTTGTTTTTGTTGTTAAAAATAACAAGCAGGTTTTACGTATCTGCTCTGTGCAGTGGTTTTGCACAGAGCAGCCCAGATCTTCTTTTAGGCCCCGTACACACGACCGGATTGATTCACTGAAACTGGTCCGACGGACCAGTTTCAGCGGATAGTTCCGGTCGTGTGTAGGCCCGACCGGACAATTGTCCGGCGGATCAGACAGTTTCCAGCAGACCAAAATTTCTTAGCATGCTAAGAAATCTGTCCGCTGGAAACCTGTCCTTTGGACGTGTTCGGTCGTCTGTACAGACTCACCGGACACGTCCGACCGACTGCCATCCCTCGCATGCGTCGTACTGATTCGACGCATGCGTGGAAGCTTTGAACTTCAAGGCCGTATTGTTTACGCGCGGATTTCTGTCTGATGGTGTGTACAACCATCAGACAGAAATCTCCGGGCGGATATGTCCGGCGGACCGTTTTCAGCGGACTGTCCGCCCGTGTGTACGGGGCCTTAGGCTCCATGCACACTGGAATTAAAAACGTTGCTACTACAAGAGTTTTGTGTTCTGCCTGTAGAAGCAATTCAAAGTTATCCTTTGTGTCCATACACATTAGGACGTTTACAGGCATATTTTTGAGAACAACGTTTAGAGGCAGGAAAAAAAACCCTTCTCATTCGCGTTTCTGATTGGAGCTCACTGGCAGAAAAAACATAAAACTCTCCAAAATTTGTCTAAACTTTGTACAAAAAATGCTCTATATGGACGTTTTTTACTCCAAAAATAACAGATTTTTTAAAGCCCAGTGTGCATGGAGCCTTAATCAGGTCTCTCTTTGGCACTCCTGGTGAGTGCCCCCACAATAAGCAGCTTGCTATGGGGCACCCGAGCCAAGTCAAAACTCCCTGTGTCCATTCAGATTGGCCCTGCCCCCTCTCTCTCCTCATTGACTCACTGATTTTGATTAACAGCAGTGGGGGGGGGGCTATGGCGATCCACTGCTTTTCCAACCAATGCAGAGGGAGAGTCCCGAGTCTTTTGTGCAACATCGCTGGATCGAGATGAGGCTCAGGTAAGTATTATGGGGCTGAGGGAGTTGCTGCACACAGAAGGCTTTTTACAGTATCCTAATGCATTAGGATAAAAAATCTTCTGCCTTTACAACCACTTTAAGAAATACATATTTTACTGAACTAAAGCAAGAAAAATTATTTCCCCCAATCCCTTCAAAAGTGTTTCCCCACCACCCACTGCACTATCTTTGCTCTTGTGAATATAACATTAACCATTTTAAAAACTATTATTGATAAGATTATTCAGGACACATTTTTGTGATGCAAAGATACAGTACAGTATGATTTCCCATATCTGTTTGAAATTGTTTCAATCTTGAAAAAAACACAGGTTTAAAGTAATGAAATATGCTTGGAAGAATCAAATGTTTTTCAAACAGCTTTCAATTTTAAAAATCGCATATCAAGTGAATGAATCGTTTTATATTCAATAAATTGAAAGCCACAATCCCTGTGGGATGTCTAAGCCAGACACATAAAGTTGAATCCTAAAAGCTACTCAAAGTTAAGTACAAATTCCAATTGTGAATAACTTTGAATTACAGGACTGACTTCTTAAAAGTAGATGGCATTAGGAAGTTATACAGTATTTTCATTACATATTCAAGCACCAAAATGTCTATTCCTCTTTGAAATATAGTAGATGAAGGCACACAAATCATTTTGACAAGCCACCCGTTACCTCACGCCAACTGTGTATGCATTTAAACATATATACCTCCCTCATTTTCCTTATTGTCTTTCAAATAACAGGATACATAAAGTACAAATCATAGAAAATGTATAAGCAAAAACAATTCCTCGAATCGAGGGCCATTATAATACAAATCAGAGAACATATGAATTGCATCAAAGCTGTCTCCCACTGCACATCATCAGAGAGAATAGAGTTATGTTGCTATATATTTAAAATAAGCAGGTTCTAAACATAAATACTACCCACCCTAATTACTATAAATGTGTTTATTTCCCACCCATCTTTATGCAGCACTGGCATCAACACACCACTTTACAGAACATATTTGAAGCTGAACTCCAAACAAAAAAATACATAGATACGGGAGCTGTTTGTTTGCCAATAGATATGTAGCGCCCCTTTACTTTCAGTATGGGCACTACGCTAAAGTTAGTGGGCAATGGGAGAGTTCCCATTCGCAATTTGCAAAATTTTGGGCTGCTGTCATTCCTGAACTGTCTGCGCTCCAGCGGTGTCGTCACCACCCCTCGTCGACAGGTGGCGCAAGAAGGGTTCTGGCAGAGCCACTTTTCCCCAGCAGCCAATTAGAGGAGTTTTTCCTCGCGGAGCATGCTGGGGAGAGTATATCTGTGGCAGACGCCATTTTTCTAGATCCTTCGCGGGTTCCAGGTGCGGCACCCACCTTCAGGGTGTGCGCATCCAACGGACCCCGGTGATGGCCTACCAGGCCGGGGTCATATTTTACGCGAAGTTCCATGTTCCTGAGAGGGGCCCCAGTGACTTACTGGGTTCCCAATTTTGTTAAAGAGACCCCAGGCAGGATGCGTTTCGATGGGGGGTCGGCTTGAGGAGAAACCCGAGGGCAGGTTGTCCGACAGGGCTTGAACGAACCATCGGGGATCTGGTGACCGAAATTTTGACAGGTACACTATTGCTGTCATCCGATGACCTATGCTTAATCTACTGGGAGGATTCGCTCAATCTCAATTTGTTCATTTAGCTCATTTAAGTAATTGGCCTGTTGCAGAGGCCTGTTCCTCCCAGAAACCTAAAGTGACACTTCGGCTGCCAGAATTGTGGCATGAGTCTGTCCGGGGGCACTTCACCCACTCTGGCTAGAGTGGCGACGGATTGCAATTGATACTACTGAGAGCAGGATTGCTTGGTTCATATCCAGGCCTGATACTGCAAAGTTCTCTCTTGCTTCATCAAACTTTTCTCCTCATTTGATGTTGATGTTGGCTATGTTGGGCCTGGAAATAAAGCATTTGAAAACCTTTATTCATTGACTGGACATTCACTCACTACTCATCAAATACACCCCTAGACAACACTGAGGTAACTTAATATGCCAATCCCAACAACAACCAGCGGCTCCTTCGGGGGTAGCGCTACAGATATACATTTATTTCCATCCAGTCATGAGTTTTAAACAGCACAGTCCTCTCTGATAGGGGAGAACTGATTTTTCAGTTTTTTGACAGTTAAGTAACATTTACAAGTCCCATCCTCTTCTCCAAAGGAAAGGCAAGAGACTGATGAGCTGAACTCTGTGAAGCCTCGTACACACGCACGGTTTCTCGTCAAGAAAACTGCCCAGAATCTAGACGAGAAAAATAGAGAACCTGCTTTCTATTTTCTCGTTGTGATTCACGGCAGTGTTTTTCCTGACGAGAAACCCGAGCGTCTGTATACTTACCTGTCGCCCTGGAAACCTGTGCATGCTTGAAATGACTTTGATGCATGTGCGGTAGCTTTCAAGGCATAGGTAGACTGTAGCAAGATAATGGCATCGAATGTGACGAGCGGCTCTTTTGAATGTAGTGTGTGTACACTCGGCTGACAAGAGATTCTTGCCAAGAATCTCCTCAGGAAAAACAACGTTTTTTTCCTGACAAGATTCTGGGCCGTGTGTACAGGGCTTTACTCTGCTCTCTCTTCTCTCAGTTGCACTGCATGCTCTTTGTGCTAGTTATCTCTGCCACATCGCAAACAAACAAAAGATTACCAAGAAAACTTACCAACCAGCCTGCAAAACAACCACATTGGCCCTATATAATAGTTTGTGTTAAAACAGAGGGTTTTGTTTTCACACCTTTGCAAATCTATGTGTAAGCTCCTGTCAAGGGACCTCTGTATATACTACAGTCCTAACTCTAAAATTTAAAGAGCGTCCATAGTAGGAGCACATATATCAATGGTTAGGTTGATGGCAGGTGTGCCTAAAGGGAGATCACCCCTCCTTAAAGGCACAGCGACGCAAATGACATCCAGCAATATCACAATGGTGGCAAAGGCATCCGTGCATCCCTCTGTTTTTAACGCAAACTATTAGACAGGGCCAATTTGGATTGATTGGGCTCCATCCAGGCACACCTGCCCTTAACCTATCCAGTGATACTGTATATGTGTTTCTACTATGGAGGCTTTGGAAATTTTAGAGTTAGGACCGCAGTATATACGGAGGTCCCTTGACGTGGGCACTGCGGCTTATGCATGTATTTGCAAATGTATGCAAACAAAACCCTCTGGCCCAGATTCTCGAAGGCGTTACGACGGCGCAACACCATTAGCGCCGTCGTAACTCCTCATCTGGCCCCGGGTATCTATGCGACTGATTCTTAGAATCAGTTGCGCATAGGTACCCATTAGATCTGACAAGCGTAAGGCTGTTACGCTGTCAGATCTTAAAAGTAATTTTTTTTCCCGCCGCTAGGTGTCGCATCGTCACTTTTCCCCGTCGTCTATGCAAATGAGGTAAGTACGGCGATTCCCGAACATACGCGAGGTCGACGCAGCGAATTAACGTCGTTTGCGTAGCATACCCGACGCGTAAGGTTGCCCCTGCTATTAGCAGGGGCAACCAATGTTAACTATGGCCGTCGTTCCCGCGTCGAATTGAATCAAAATTACGTTGTTTGCGTAAGACGTCCGTGAATGGCGCTGGACGCCATTTACGTATACATCTAGGCAAATGACGTCGGGGCGACGTCATTTAGCGCAATGCATGTCGGGTAATTTACCCGACGGAGCATGCGCAGTACGCTCGGCGCGGGAGCGCGCCTAATTTAAATGGTGCCCGCCCCATTTGAATTGGGCGGGCTTGCGCCGAGCAATCTAACGATACACCGCCGCAAGTTTACAGGTAAGTGTTCTGAGAATCAGGATTTAAACCTGTAGACCTGCGGCGGTGAAACGTAGAGCTCATACATTACGCTGCCGAGGAGCAGCGCTAATGTATGAGAATCTGGGCCTCTGTTTTTAAAACAAACTGTTAGACCAAGTACATTTTGTTGTTTTTCAGGCTGGCTGGTAAGTGCGCTAGGTAATCATTTGTTTGTTTGAGATGCGCATTTCCCTCCCATGTGCATCTTGCTGCAATAGCTGGTTATAGGTTGGGTTGGTTGCCATTTTTTTGTACAGTTTATCTGTGCTTCAGGATAAGTTCTGCTGTACAGGAACTGCAAGAGATGGTTACCAAGTCAAATTCAGGTACTTACACTGCTTATAAAAAGGATGTTAATGAATACAGAGCTGCATGAATTTGTGTCATTTATATTTTCTTGGCGTTCTGTTTGCTTGGTGTTCAGTTTTAACCATTTACTTCAGTAGATGCTCCATAAAATAAGCATTTTATTTTTTAAAGTTTTGTTTCCACATTTCATTATTTTAAGTCAGTAATCATTTCTTATAAACATCTCAAACTGCTACTTTTCAGTCTCTCCACAGTATAAACATATTTTAAATTCATAGTGATCATCCTGAAGCAAATGGTATTTCAATACACTAGATAATATTTGATTCCAATCAAGCAACAAAGGAAAATTATGGCATACATGGATAGAATAGAAAAGAAGAGATGGAAGAAAAAATAATACTAGAAGAAAAAGGATGTGGGTTAAAATATGTTATTTTTTCCCAGTATAAAATCTGATAATCTTTTACTCCGACAATAGCTTAACCACTTGCCTACAGGGCACTTTCACCCCCTTCCTGCCCAAACCATTTTCAGCTTTCAGCACTGTCACACTTTGAATGACAAGTGTAAAGGCTGGCCGAAGGCTAGCCTGTATTTGTGGGAGGAGTCTGCTGAGTACTTAAGACTCCTCCTACGCCGGGTCCTGTGTTGGCGCCATTTCAGGTTTCAGGGGCAGAGCAGCGGCAGCAGAAGCCTCGTGGGCTTCATTGGAGTGGAGACAGCGGTGGTTTTGGCCGCAGCAAGGTGTTCCCCTCCTGGGCACGATGGGGGACCTCCTGCCCACCCCACCCCCGGGTTTCACCAGCATCGTGGGGGCTGCCCGCCCGCTTCTCCCGGCGCTCATGCCGGGGGGCTGCGGGAAGCCCGTCTGGTTATCCTCCACCACCCTCTCCAGTGTATCAGGGAACCTCCCACCCGCTTCCCACGGTGCTGCAGCTGGAGGTCTGTCCATCCATCCACCCTTTCCAGATAGAGCGGGACCCCCTGCCCGCCCCCCTTCTTCCCTGGGTTCTCCTGCATCGTGGGGGCCGCCGCCGCCCGCCTGCTTCTCCCGGCGCTCATGCGGGGGGAGCAGGAGGGCCATCCGTCCGTCCACCCTCTCTCTCCAGTGCATCAGGGAGCCGCTTCCCACGGTGCCGCCGCTGGAGAGGGAGGAGGTCGTCTGGCCATCCAGCGTATCGGTTCACGCCAGGGGAGGGGACCTCCGTCGCTGTGTCTCTCCCTCCGGCGTGTGTGTTGCGCCCTCCGCTTCCTCCTGTGGCTGCATCGGGGGGAGGGGGGGACCTCCGCCCGTTGTTTTCCCCCAGCATACAGGGAGCCGCCCGCCGCTTCCTCCGGTGTTCACGCCGGGGGGAGGGGGGGGACCTCTGCCCGCTCACTGCATTACTCCCTCCAGCATACAGGGAGCCGCTTCCTCCGGTGTTCACGCCGGGGGGAGGGGGGGGACCTCTGCCCGCTCACTGCATTACTCCCTCCAGCATGAAGGGAGCCGCCAGTTGCTAGGCGATGGTTAAACATAAGTTGAAGTTGCCAGACATAAACGTGTCCAATCTCAAGAATATGTTACCACAACATTTTATTCCCAACATGTGTCTGCTGCGGCCACGTTTTCCATGCAATCTTCGCATGCGATCACATTTCCCATGCGTGTATGTTTCCCATGCGTGTACGTTTCCCATGCAGTCACGTTTCTCATGCGAGTCGTGTCCTTGTGTGTTTCACGTTTCTCATGTGACTACAGTTCGCATGGTAGTTCTCATGTGCGCCGTTTCCTTCCACGGGTGCTCAGTTTAGTACATTACAGGGTCGGTCACGTCTTCAGACCCGTACAGGCTGAGGTTTTGTGGTTAAGTGATTGGTAGACATAGCGTTCTGTCCCTGCGTTTCTGTCATAGCGTTCTGTCCCTGCGGTTCTGTCATAGCGTTCTGTCCCTGCGGTTCTGTCATAGCGTTCTGTCCCTGCGTGTTTATGCATTCATGTCGCGTTTCTCAGGCTTAGTCATGTTTCCAAGTATTTACGTTTCTCAGGCGACGACGTTCTCATGCGACGACGTTTCTCATGCGATGACGTTTCTCATGCGATGACGTTTCTCATGCGATGACGTTTCTCATGGTGTTTCCCATGCGGTGACGTTTCCCATGCGGTGACGTTCCCAGGCGACCACGTTTCCCATGCGATCTTCTCAGGCGATCACGTTTCTCATGCGATTTTCTCATGCGATCACGTTTCCCATGCGATCTTCTCATGCGATCACGTTTCTCATGCGATCACGTTTCGCGTGGTAGTTCTCATGCGACCACATTTCGCATGGTAGTTCTCATGCGATTACGTGTCTCGTGAGTCATGTCCTCATGTGTTTACGTTTCTCATGCGATTACGTTCACATGGTGGTTCTCGTGCAATTACGTTCACATACGATCACGTTCTTATGCGATCTTGGTTTCACGAGTCGTGTCCTTGTGTTTACGTTGCTCATGCGATTACGGTTCGCATGGTGGTTCTCATGCGACTACATTTCGCATGGTAGTTTTCATGCGATCACGTTTCTCACGAGGCATGTCCTCATGTGTTTACGTTACTCATGCGATTACATTTCTCATGAGATTACGTTTCACATGGTAGTTCTCATCCGATCAAGTTTCATGCTATCACGTTTCTCTTACGAGTCATGTCCTTGTGGGTTCACGTTTCTCATGCGATTACGGTTTGCATGGTAGTTCTCATGCGGCTACATTTCGCATGGTAGTTCTCATGCGATCACGTTTCTCATGAGTCATGTCATGTGTTTACGCTTCTCAGGCGGTTACGTTCACATGGTAGTTCTCACGCGATTACGTTCTTATGCGATTACAGTTCACATGGTAGTTCAGATGCGATTATGTTTCCCAGGGTAGTTTCTCATGCGATTATGTTTCTCATGTGTTACGTTCTCATGCGACCACGTTTCTCAAGCATTTTGTTGTCTCATACATTACGTTTTTCATGCTCATGTCCTCATGCGATTACGTTTTCATGCGATTGCGTTCTCATGCGACCACGTTTCTCATGTATTATGTTGTTCCATACATTACGTTTTTCGTGCTCGTGTCCTCATGCGATTGCGTGTCATGCGACAATGTTTCTCATGCGAGTTAGGTCCTCTTGGGTTGCGTTTCTCGTGCGAGTCATGTTCTCATCAGCGTATTCAGCGTTCAGGCGCAGCGTTTCTCCCTTAGCGTTCTGCCCCAGGGTTCTGTCATCGTATTTCCGCCTCAGCATTACAGGCTCAGGAGTTTTGCCGCGATGTGTCAGGCTCAGCATTTTTCTCTCATACCATTTCTGCCCACGTTATCTGGCATACCATTTCTGCCCACGTTATCTGGCATACCATTTCTGCCCACGTTATCTGGCATACCATTTCTGGCCCACGATTTCTGTCATAGTGTTTTTGCCCCATGATTTCTGTCATAGCGTTTCTGCCCCACGGTTTCTGTCATAGCGTTTCTGGGCCACGACTTCTGTCATAGCGTTTCTGGCCCACGATTTCTGTTATAGCGTTTCTGGCCCACGATTTCTGTTATAGCGTTTTTGGCCCACGATTTCTGTTATAGCGTTTCTGGCCCACGATTTCTGTTATAGCGTTTCTGGCCCACGATTTCTGTTATAGCGTTTCTGGCCCACGATTTCTGTTATAGCGTTTCTGGCCCACGATTTCTGGTATAGCGTTTCTGGCCCACGATTTCTGTTATAGCGTTTCTGGCCCACGATTTCTGTTATAGCGTTTCTGGCCCACGATTTCTGTCATAGCGTTTCTGGCCCACGATTTCTGTCATAGCGTTTCTGGCCCACGATTTCTTTCATAGCGTTTCTGGCCCACGATTTCTTTCATAGCGTTTCTGGCCCACGATTTCTGTCATAGCATTTCTGCGCCACGATTTCTGTCATAGTGTTTCTGCCCCATGAGGTCTGTCAGTGTTGGTCTGTCATAGCGTTGTCTTCTTTGTGGTTACCATGTCTCATTGTACTTGTCCACGTTGCACCTGGGTTGGTTAGCTAGTGCTCACATCTCAGCATCTGTCACGTCTTCAGATACGTACGGGCGGAGGTTTCGTTTCTTAAACACATTAGGGGGGGGGGGGGCCTGTTAGCATGTTCATTCACGTACAGTGGTCTCAACGTTTTGGTTATATTCTCATACTTAGCATTTCTGGCTCTGCGTTTCTGTCATTCCTGGCAGTCTCTGCGTTTCTGTCATTCCTGGCGGTCTCTGCGTTTCTGTCATTCCTGGCAGTCTCTGCGTTTCTGTCATTTCTGCCCCAGTCTCTGCGTTTCTGTCATTTCTGCCCCAGTCTCTGTGTTTCTGTCGTTTCTGCCCCAGTGTGACAGTCATAGCGTTGTCTGTCATGGTGTGGTTGTTTCGTTGGTCGTCATGTCATTGTACTCTGTCATGTTGCATCCTGGGTTAGTTAGTACTCGCATCTCAGGATCTGTCACGTCTACAGATCCATACGGGCTGAGGTTTCGTTTTTAATGATTGTTGGCCACAATCTTCTCGCCTGTATACCATACGTCATACGTGCACGTTCATTCTTACACCTATACGACTACCCACCACGCTCCGTGGGTACACTAGCCCTGAGTGTTCAGTTAATTGCCTGTGTCTGCGCTGCAGGTTACTCGGGCTCATTTACCACTCACACCAGGGTGGGGGGGGCTGTCTTCAGGTTCATTCACGCGCAGTGGTCTTGACGTGTCTGCTCATGTTCTCGTACTTAGGTAGGTGCAGACGGGGTGGTTGTTGTTGCATGTCTGTTGTCTTGTTTGCTGGTTTATGTTCCTAAGTCTGTGAGTTTGGCTTGGTTTCCATGTGCCATGATGCTATTGCCTAGGGCATTGGCCTTATATGCCTTCTCCAGGTAGCTGACACTTACTCTCCTGTCAGTCGTTCTTTTTGGCTCTTACCCTCTCACTTCCCCATATCAGCACGGGTAGGCCAGGGGTTGGGGGATTTTCACAGAGCCACTTCACCGGTGCCCGGTTGAACGATTTCAATCCGCTTGGCCTTGCTCCATTTCCCCCCATGCATCCTCTTGTCACAAGCAGTTAATTCTTGTGGTGGGGTTGTCTCGGGCATCAGGCTTGATCCATCTTCTTGGGTCATTGAGTTCTGAGCGGTTTCGCAGGTTCTATAGGGGGTTCCTTCTGTCACAAAGTCATGGGTCGGTGGGTTCTCCTGTCATAGTGGATACGTATACGGTTGCCTTCCAGGTACACGCTAAGCCACTGGACCATTTGTTCTCTACCCTTCTATACCTAAACATGTGTCTTTTTGCCCTCTTCTCAGGCATACCGACCAGCTAGGCCAAGGCACACCTCAGGCCTTGGGTGTTAGGGTCATCACAGTTCATACTCAAAGACTCTGACTACAAGTGTAAAGGCTGGCCGAAGGCTAGCCTGTATTTGTGGGAGGAGTCTGCTGAGTACTTAAGACTCCTCCCACGCCGGGTCCTGTGTTGGCGCCATTTCAGGTTCCCCACCCACCCGTTCCCCCAGCTTCATATACACTTTTTCCTCTTTCTACTTTTTCTTATTCTCACATTCAGGGTATGCCCTCTTCTCAGGCATACCGACCAGCTAGGCCAAGGCACACCTCAGGCCTTGGGTGTTAGGGTCATCACAGTTCATACTCAAAGACTCTGACTACAATTGCCTACAGGGCACTTTCACCCCCTTCCTGCCCAAACCATTTTCAGCTTTCAGCACTGTCACACTTTGAATGACAATTGCGTGTTCATGCAACGCTGTACCCAAATTAAATTTATGATTTTTCCCCACAAATAGAGCTTTCTTTTGGTGGTATTTGATCACCTCTGCAGTTTTTATTTATTGCGCTATAAACAAAAGAAGAGGGACAAGTTTGAAAAAAACACAGTGGGCCGGATTCAGATAGCACTTACGCCGGCGTATCTCGAGATGCGCGGTGTAAGTGTAAATTTGCGCCGTCGTATCTATGCGCTGTACCCAGAAAACTAGATACGCCGTAAAATAGGCTTCCTCCGACCGACGCAACTTTTTTACGCCAGGGTATCGTAGGCGCATATTTACGCTGGCCGCATCTGCCGCTCCCATTGTTTTCGTATTCAAATATGCAAATGAGGGAGATCCGCCGATTCAGAAACGTACGTTTGGCCGGCGCGGTGCGCGTAAGTGGAATATCTGGCGTAAAGTTACCCCTCATAAAGCAGGGGTAACTTTGCACCAGACTTGCTCAAGTCAGCTGGAGAGCAGCTACAGCAGCACCATTTCAGACGAGCTGAGCAACCACACTTGCAGGACAACACATCTGTATGCCAACATGCCAGGGGCAGCCGTGGTCATAGCACTACTGCGTCTATGGGCATGTAGGAGGGCACGGGAGAGGATATACCGAACGCGCATAGACGTCTTTGGCATGGGGGAATTGGAGGTGTATCGCATCTTCAGATTCAGCCCTGATGCCATCCTGGAATTAGCCAGAACCCTACATGATGACATCACCAGCAAGACACGCCACGTACATGCAGTGCAGCCACTGGTCAAGGTCCTGGCAACACTGTATTTTCTTGCAAGTGGATCTTTTCAAAGAACAAGTGGAGTAGTGGCTGGGATTTCACAATCCACCATGAGCAGATGTGTGCACCAGGTTGTCCCCGCAATCCTCAGACGCATGTCCCACCACTTCATAAGACCCACCCAGGAGCATCTGCGGCAGAAGGCAATGGCGGATTTCTTCAGAATTGCAGGATTACCACGCACCGTGGGGGCCATTGATTGCACACATGTGGCACTATGGCCCCCCGTGACACAGAGCACATATACTGCAATCGGAAGCACTGGCATTCCATCAACGTACAGGTGATAGCCGATGCCCAATGCCTCATATGGCACGTCCGTGCCAAACACCCAGGGGCCAGCCATGACAGCTACATATACCGTCAAAGCACCACCCCAATGGAATTCGAACAGAACGTGTATGGGGACAGCTGGTTGGTGAGTGACATGGGGACATGGGTGTCAGGCATGACTGTCCGCCCCCATGATGCAGACATCACGAGGGGCACATGCACGACTAACATCCTCCTGTCTTTTCCCTTCCAGGTGACGCGGCATATGCACTTGGACCCCATCTCTTGACTCCATTCCGGAATCCCCAAACCCCAGGAGAGAGAAGATACAATGATGCACACACACGTACCCGTGCAGTGGTGGAATGCACCTTTGGCCTCCTTAAGTCCCGTTTCCGATGCCTGGATAAGTCCGGGGGGTACCCTGTTGTATTCCCCAAACTTTGTGTGCCAGATCATCGGTGCATGTTGCATTCTGCACAACTACGCCATGAGAAAGGGCCTGGAGATTGACCTACGTGATGACCTGACCCCCCTACCACACAGTCCCCCCCTGCCCGAGGGTACCCCATCTGCTGAGGGAAGAGCAGTCAGGAGATGCCTCGTGGTAGGCTTCTTTGCACGTTAAACACACACATTCATCATGGCACAAGGAGAATGCACGCATGCACACCACTGTGGTCCCTAGCTCACACACCCCACATCCGCATCAAATTGGATTAGCCCAAGTCCACCAAGCAGGACTTTGGAGCAGCAACGCCACGACAAGGCTCCATGTATGTTGCTGACCATTCATACCACATTCACACGGCCGTGGGGATAAAATCTCCCCGAGGAGCCAGGGTGACACCCCTTACTGGCAGGAGTGTCACCCCCCACATTCACACACCAGTCACACTGCAGCCTGCACTCCTGACCGTGTGCAGGGATTATAAATAAAAAAAATTATAACCTGAGTGCAAATAATAACAAAACTCATCACCTGAGTATACAAAATAAAATAAAAAACTCAACATTTGAGCCAAACGGAAAAACAACAAAAAAAAATCATCTGCCCTGGCGTGGGCTGCGCCTAGTGCCTAGGCTCCTGGTCCGCAGTCGCCTGGGGGGAGCCTCAGGTGGGGGGGCTATCTGGTGGAGGGACATCCCCCGGTCTGTCCCTGGTTTCCTGCCTCCCCTCCTCATGTACAGCAGCTGCCAGGCTCCTCCCCTCCACCTGCATGGCAGCCGTATTGGCCTGGACTGCCTCTGCCAGGCTCCGCACCTCCGTCACTATGCCTGATGTGGTGGCCTGAAGATCCCCCATACATGTCATAATGCCAGCGCAATTGGCACTCACGTATTGCAGGCTAGAATTTATTTCAACATTATGTCCCTCCTGCTGGGTGAGGGCCTGCTGCACTGAAAGCGCACAGGCAGCCTGGGTCTGAGCCGAGGAGGCCAGGCAATCTGCCACCTTGTGCAGGTTCCCCACTAATGCTGACATGTGGTGGGTTTGGCGGGCCTGGTCCCTCGCCAAATTCTCCTCCAATTCCTCAGGGACACCCCTGGTTTCCCGGGTAGCCTTCCTTGGGGCAGAGGAGGCTTGGGGCAGGCTGGATGGGGTGGCCCTTAAAGGGGCTATCCCTGATGGGGATGGTGGCCCTGGAGGGGCTATCCCTGATGGGGATGGTGGCCCTTGAGGGGCTATCCCTGATGGGGGAGGAGGTTGGGGAGGGAACAGGTCTGGGGGTCTCCTCCACTATATAAAACCCATCCTCAAGAGTGACCTGCTCCTCTTCCACTTTCTCAACAGGTGAGGAGGGGTCACTCTCCTCCAGGGATAGGGTCGGTCGCCCAGCAGCCGACGACGGCCCAGCAACCTCCTGGACATCTGAGGATGACACAAAACATTCACATGTTGGTGGACCCACACACTTGTCACATGTTCCTTTGCCCCCCCCCCCACACACGATACACACCAAAGAGAAGATAAAACACACTTACCTGTCCTCAAGGGCTGATCGACAGAATCAAAGCCCTCCAGGCCCTCCACCAGATCCCTATCCAGGCACCTGGCAATGATGATCTCATCGGCAGTGAGGGTTAGGTTGGTGGCTGGTCCTCCTCCTGTGCCACTGGCATGCCTGTGGATCTTGCCCAGCTTCTCTTTGACAAGACGCCGCAGATCGTAAATTTTTTTGCTGATATCCCTGGTGCTCCAAGCCGTAACGCCAAGGGCATTCACCTGGGTTGTTATTTCCAGGACAATACGATCCCTCTCCACCTTGCTGGTAGTGCCAGCCTGTGCCCCATATTTATCTAGGCCCTCAATAATCACACCCTTCTCAGCAGGGGAGAAATTCAGCTTCCTCCTTCTCTTAGCACCTGGTGCAGACATGCCTCCAACAAAATGCAAAAGTCCTAGCAGTCCTAAAAAATGCTTGGGTACTTTTGCACTTGACGGGCGCATCTCTGGGCGTATTTATGCACTGGGCGTAGGCAGTGGGCCGGCGTATCTTAGGGGTAATGCCGGGCGCAGTTGTGCGCATGCACAGATGGGGACAGACAATCCGTAGTCGTCACAGCGCATGCGCCGTTTAACCACTTCCCGCCCGGCCTATGGCCGATTTACGTCCGGGAAGTGGTTCTGAAATCCTGAAAGGACGTCCATGGACGTCCTGCAGGATTTCATGCCGCGCGCGCCAGTGGGGGCGCGCAGTGCGGCGATCGGTGATGCGGGGTGTCAGTCTGACACCCTGCATCTCCGATCTCGGTAAAGAGCCTCCGGCGGAGACTCTTTACCACGTGATCAGCCGCATCCAACCACGGCTGATCACGATGTAAACAGGAAGAGCCGTTGATGGCTCTTCCTCACTCGCGTCTGACAGACGCGAGTAGAGGAGAGCCGATCGGCGGCTCTCCTGACATGGGGGGTTCGCGCTTGTGATGCAATTGCCTATATGCTTCAGTCTAATGCTCTCCCTGCTAACTTAATTCTGTGGGTTACAGGTAACAGGTGTTTCATGTGTGATTCATCTCTCTCTGTAAAGACTGTTCATATGTTAAATAAGGCTAGCTTTTGAAAGGCCTTTAATTGTGTGATAACCCTGTCTACAACCTAGTGATTCTCAGAGGTGTTAATAGGTGTCAAACTGGATACAGACGAAACGTCTGCTTAGGAAACTTAGTGTGTGAAGGTGGTTTGTTGTTATATGCTGTTTAAGGAATGTGCAGTGATTAGACATGATAATTGTCGGTCGGTGCCGACCTGTCTAGAATGTTTTAGTAATTAGCCTTAGTGTGTGATTGGGGGGGGTGGAGATTTCATTGTTGCTTCAATGTCTTGGACTGTATAAAAAGCTGAGAAGAAAAACCATTAAAGTCTGTCTTGTTCTAGCAGTAAGCCTGGACTAATGTGTGGCTTAATGGGCGATCTCAGGAATATCCCTCCTAGTGGAATATTGGGTGATGTTCTTATGGAAGAAGGGAATCTTTGACGGGGATATCATACCGATACCGTCACAATTGGTTGGTAGCAGTGGGATTTTTCCCTTCTATTCCCCTTCACACCCGGATTCCAAGCAGACACTGGAAGAACTACTGGAAGTTCGTGGAAGGATTGCTAGCAACAAAACCAAGCGGGTCATCATAGCAGAATCAATGGAGATAGACCAGGAGGACGGGATTGCAGCAACGCCAGCAGTACAAGAGATGGAGACACCAGTGATTCAGGAGGAGGAATCACCAGCCAACAAGCTAATGAGAGAGAAGCTAGCGTGGTTCGGCCCGAACCCAACGCCGGATGTGGTGCTGAAAGTGATGGACCTGTTAGCGGAGGAGGCTAAACAAATAAGAGACAAACAAATAAGAGACGCAGAGCTACAGGAGGCTAAAGAAATAAGGGACGCAGAACTACAGTTAAAACTGGCAGCAGTCCAACAAGCAGCCGCACATTCTCCGAACAGTGAGTACAGCACAGCAGACGCAAGGAAGATTCCGTTTAGCGCTTTTAAAGCTTTTGATGAAAAGGACTGTGAGATTGATAACTACCTGGCGGATTTTGAGCGACAATGTAACGTCACAGCGCTGATTGTTTATCAGCGCAGCCCCCCCTCGGATCGCCAAACTGGACCACCAGGGAAGCCCACCCTGGACCACCAGGGAATGGCAAATAAAAAAAAAAGTATTGGAAAAAAAAAAGCTTTTAAAAAAAAAGATGCCAATCAGTTCCCACAAATGGGCACTGACTGGCAACATAGGTAGATCAGTGCTGCCCCCCAGTGTCCATCAGTGCCACCCCAGTGTCCATCAGTGCCACCCACAGTGTCCATCAGTGCCACCCCACAGTGCCCATCCATGCCCAGTGCCCACCTATCAGTGCCCATCTGTGCTACTCATAAGTATCCATCAGTGCCACCCATAAGTGCCGCACATGAGTGCCCATCTGTGCCGCCTATGAGTGCCCAGTGCCGCCCATGAATGCCCATCAGTGCCGTCCATAAGTGCCCATCAGTGCCACCTATGTGTGCCCATCAGTGCCGCCTATGTGTGCCCATCAGTCCCGCCAATGTGTGCCCATCAGTGCCACCTATGTGTGCCCATCAGTGCCGCATACCAGCGCCGCCAATCAGTGCCACCTCATCTGTGCCTGTCAGTACTACCTCATCGATGTCCATCAGTGCCATCTCATTGGTGCCCATCAGTGCCGCCATATCAGTGCCCGTAATTGAAAGAGAAAACTTACTTATTTACAAAAAAATTAACAGAAAAAAATAAAAACGTATTTTTTTTTCAAAATTTTCAGTCTTTTTTTAGTTGTTGCGCAAAAAAAATATATCGCAGAGGTGATCAAATACCACCAAAAGAAAGCTCTATTTGTGGGGAAAAAAGGACGCCAATTTTGTTTGGGAGCCACGTCGCACAACCGCGCAATTGTCATTCAAAGTGCGACAGTGCTGAAAGCTGAAAATTGGCTTGGGCGGGAAGGTGCGTAAGTGCCTGGTATGGAAGTGGTTAAGATACGCCCGACGTATTTCTCTGCGACACGGTCGGACCATCATTTGCATGGGGTGACACCCACTTACACTTACGCTGCCTTACGCCGTCGAAAATTTGTTACGCTGGCGCATCTTGGTGAGTAATATCTTTCTAAATACAGTACATGTCTCTCCGCACTGGGCCTGCGTAGTGTAAATAAGATACGCTACGCCGGCATAAATATGCGCCAATGTATCTGAATCTGGCCCAATATCTTTTACTTTTTGCTCTAATAAATATCCAATTTTTATTTTTTTTCCAAACAACTTTTTTTTCTCAGTTTTGGCCCATAGGTATTCTTCTACATATTTTTGGTTAAAAAAAATCGCAATAAGCGTATATTGATTGGTTTGCGCAAAAGTTATAGCGGGTACAAAATAGGGGAAAGATTCATAGCATTTTTATTATTTATTAATTTTTTACTAGTAATGGCGGTGATCTGCGATTTTTATCATGACTGCGATATTGTGGCAGACACATCCGACACTTTTGACATATTTTTGGGACCATTCACATTTATACAGTGATCTGTGCTATAAAAATGCATTGATTGCTGTATAAATATGACTGACAGAAAGGGGTTAACACTAGGGGGCGATCAAGGGGTTAATGTGTTCCCTAGGGAGTGATTCTTACTGTGAGGGTTGGGGAATGACTGGGGGAGGTGACCGATCGGTGTCCCTATGTACAAGGGACACACCATCGGTCTCCTCTCCCTGACAGGACATGGATCTCTGTGTTTACACACAGAGATATACGGTCCTGCTCAGTTACTGGGCAATCGCGGGTGCCCAGCGGACATCGTGGCCGCCGGGCACGCGCATCAGGTTCCCAGTGACGCGGCAGGCGTGCGCGCCCCCTAGTGGCTCGGGAAGGCGAGTATGTCATATGACATTGTCCCAGAACGAGAGAGTCTTCGTTCCACCGTCATATGACGGCTGGTAGTAGACAAGTGGTTTAAAAAAAATGTAAAACGTTTCAAAGAGCTGGTATATACTATGAATTCCACACTTCCATCATGTATTCAAGTTTTTGTTAATTAAATTGTGACACAATGAACAGCTAGGCAGAGAATAGTCCACTCCCTGCTCTTAGCAAATCAAATGTGGAATGGGGGTTTTAATACCTCCCCTGGCTTGCTAGCTTTATACTGCAGGCCAATGTAAGCTTCATACTGCATGCCAGTGTACATTGCTATTGTAAAGGAGGCACAAAATATAATTGTGCTAAGGGCGGAAATGTCATTGGAGTTGACAGTGACAGGCCTGAGATCCAAGGCACTCAAAGGACGAAGTGGGCACCATGATCTAGTGACATCACTCTTTGTTTGTGTTTTATCCTCCACTGGTCTTTCATTAAAGAGGAATTTTACTCAAATGTAACTCTTTAAATCATCAGCAAGCTATTAATACATACTTTTGCTTGGCAGGACCCTGAACATCCTTCACAATGCAGAAATATTGTTGAAAGTAGTTGCCGAATACGCCTAGGAGGGGGCGCATGGTGTGCCCCTATGGACCTGGCGCACGGCATCTAGAAATGTAAAATGAAAGGGGCAGATTCACATAGAATCTGCGGCGGCGTAGTGTAAGCCATTTACACTACGCCGCCACAACTTACTGGAGCAAGTGCCGTATTCTCCAAGCACTTGCTCCATAATTTGCGGAGGCGTAGTGTAAATGACCCGGCGTATGGCCGCGTAATTCAAAGGGGGCGGCTTGTATTTAAATTAAGTGCGCCCCCACGCCGATCGAACTGCGCATGCGCCGGCCGTAAAAATAGCCCAGTGCGCATGCTCCAGCTCACGACGGAAAACGTCAATGAAGCCGACGTGAGCGTCATTGACGTAAAGTCCTATTCGCGAACGACTTAGTAAAACGACGAAAAAAGACGCCGCTGACCCGACGCCATACTTAACATGGCATACGACGGACCTTCGTAAACTTACCCCTCATATAGCAGGGGTAAGTTTACGCTTACAGAAACAACGTAAACGACGACGAGGCGGCGCAAAAACGTTCGGGAATCGGCGTATCAGGCTCATTTGCATAGACAAATGAGAAATCGTCGTAAACGCCATCTAGCGGACAGCGTGGAATTACATCTAAGATCTGACGGTGTAAGTGACTTACACCTGTCGGATCTACGCCGTATCTATGCGTAAATGATTCTAGGAATCAGACGCATAGATACCCGGGGCCAAAAACAGAGATACGACGGTGTATCTCTTTTGAGAATCTGGCCCAAAGTGTTTGGGAGTGAGTTTATTATGGGGGGATGTGGGATGATGTGGGGAAGTGTAGTGACATGTGTTTGTGTAACATTTACAGCCTGAACTGAAAGTGAAAGTGACTTTTGTAAAAACGAGCTGCTGCGCCTGCTAGTACATTTAAACCTGTGGGAGGTTTATTTGTGTACTGCGCCTGCCACGTAGGGCCCCCAGTTTCGGGGCTCATTTACACAGTGTTTTTGTATGCTGTTGGGGAGAGAAACTATTCCTATCCCCCTACCCGTTGTTGGAGGGATGGGACATAGTAGGATAGGCCCCATGTGCCTGGGAAGTTTCATTCTATTTTTGCTGTTTATGTTCCTTTATGTTCTCTAAATGTGCTATGCTCACGTGTTGTCAGTATTCAATGCAATGTGATCAGGGTTTTGCTGCTCCTGGGGTGTCCCAGGGTGTATCTTCGTAGTTCTCCTTTCCTTTTCTTGCCCCCCCTGCCGGATGGCTGACCGCTCACCTGACTCCTTTACCATCCTTTCCTGGAATGTCAGAGGCCTTAACTCTAAGTTTAAACGAGCCCTCCTTTTTCAGTACCTAAAATCCCACTCTCCCCAGCTCATTCTCCTCCAGGAGACTCACCTTATGGGCAACAAGATCCTGATTCTTAAAAAACCCTGGATACAACGAGCAAAACATGCCACATATTTTACATACGCTAGGGGTGTATCGATCCTTATTCACAAAAATTTCCCCTGTGTGATTGAGGAGGTCCGCACGAACCCCCTAGGTAAATATGCGATACTGGTCTTCACGCTCTGGGCGCAAAGGTATATTATTGTTAACTTGTACATCCCTCCCCCATTTTCATCTGCTCTGTTATATGATGTGATTGAAAAGATCACGCCTTTTTGCCCGGGGAAGGTTTTGGTAATGGGTGATTTTAATGTCATTCTGTCACCGGACCTGGATAGACCTACGCCGCCCAAGCATCGGTGTATGGACCTGCCGGCCTGGGCTCAGGCGGTGGGTCTGGAAGAGATCTGGAGGTGGAAGCACCCTGACATGAGGGCCTACTCGTGTTTTCCAGATTCGTACAAAACCGCATCTCGGATAGATTTGGCCTTTTCCAACCCCGCTCCGTTAGCGGATGTGTTGGAGGCGGACTATCTTCCTAGCGGTTTGTTGGACCATAGCCCTTTAGCAGTGGTGATGCGCTCACCGGCATCATGCAGTGTGGCACTCTGGAGGTTGGGCACGCAGAGGGTCGCCCATCCAGATATCTCTGATGTCCTACCCCCCGCTAGCTGAATTTTGGGAACAGAATGAGGGTTCCTCCTCCCCTGACATTGTCTGGGATACCTTTAAGGCATACACCAAAGGGCAATACATTTCTTCCATCGCCAGTGTCAAAAAGCAACATTTGGCTATGACTCGGGCGCTGAAACAATCTGTTAATGACCATACTGATACATACAACTCTGACCCCACCTCGGATCATTTTGATCTGTTGATGGCAGCTCAGAGGGATTTACATTTACATTTAGCTGAGGCCACACGCTTGAACATGTATAAGGGTAAACAAAGGGCCTTTGAGCAAGGAGATCACAACGCCCATCTGCTGGCCATAATGGCCCAGCACGACCAACCCTTCACGATGATATCGATCCTGCAGACCCCTGGGGGTGGGACTGTGTCCTCCGCCGCGGACATCCTATAGACCTTTAATGACTTCTACAAGACTCTGTATTCTTCTAGCCTGCCCGTGGATTTCCGGCCTGAGATGCTAAACGACCTACTGGACCCGTTGGCGCTCGGCTGGCACTCCGACCTGGAGAGGGAAACCTTGGTTCAACCATTTACGGCCTTAGAGGTTCAGAAAGCCATCCAGTCCTTTCCGCCGGGCAAAGCGCCTGGGCCAGATGGACTTCCACTAGAATTTTATAGAGCGCATATGGGCCTCCTGGCCCCCCTGCTAGCACAGCTATATACCACATGTTGGCGGATGGCAGTCTGCCTGCGTCCATGTACCATGCCTACTTAATGCTGATATACAAATCTCCCAAGGACCCCACTTCATGCGCTTTGTACCGACCCATTGGACTTCTTAATACAGACTTTAAAATACTAACTAAACTTCTGGCCCTTCGGTTGTATCCCATGTTGCCCTCAGTGATGGATCCGGACCAGACGGGTTTCATGCCCCGGAGGTCCACGGATTTCAACCTCAGGAGGCTTTTCACCAACATTCACACTCAACACATTAATGTGGGAACACGGGCAGTGGCCTCGTTAGACGAGGAAAAGGCCTTCGACACAGTGGAGTGGCCCTTTCTGTGGGAAACTTTGCGCAGGATGGGCTTCCCTCTACTTTTAATTAAGTGGCTCCAGGTGATATACAGAACTCCCACTTCCTCGGTGCGCCTGGGTGGTGGATTATCCGTCCCCTTCGGGCTCTTCAGGGGAACTAGACAGGGTTGCCCTCTTTCTCCGGCCCTATTTGCCCTTGCTATTGAACCGGTGGCGGAAGCTCTCCGCACTTCACCGCATATTAAAGGTCTCCGTGTGGGTTTGCTGGAGGAGAGGGTGGCCCTGTACGCGGACGACCTGTTACTCTTCCTTAATGGCCAGGTCCACCTCCCCGCCTGATAGTCCCCTTTGCTGGGTCAACTCTTTTAAATATTTTGGTGTGCACATCTCCGCCTCAGCTTCTGACTATATATCGCTAAATCTGGCCCCAGTGCTCCTAGAAGCCCAATCAAAGCTTAAAGCATGGAGTAATCTCCCTCTGTCTGTTTGGGGAAGGGTGAATCTTATTAAGATGAAGATTGTCCCTAAGCTTACTTACCTCTTCCGCCATTTCCCGCAGTGGGTGCCCAAGTCCTTTTTTCGGAAGCTGAACCAGATTTTCACGTCTTTCATTTGGGGCCCCTCCCCACCCAGGTACCGGCTAACAACATTAATGAGGCCACGGACACAGGGTGGCATGGCATTTCCGGACTGCTATAAGTGCTACTTGGCCACGCAGTTGGTGACTGCGGCTTTTTGGTTGTGGCCGAACGGGACAAATTCATCTTCTGTGATGGAGGCCTCGGTGGTTGGCTCGCTGGAGGCCCTCCAACTCCGTACCCTTTGACCCCCTCCATGCTTACCACCCTGCGGGCGTAGCGAACTGGCCTAGACATTGAAAAGTACAAATCCTCTGAAATTTCCCCGAATGCCCCAATTTGGATCAATCCTAGCCTATCCCACTTCTATAAACCTTTAGACCCCTACGCATGGTCAAAATACGGCATTAAACTTGTATCCCCCTATCACTCTGCAGCCCAAACCATGCCTACTGGGAATTTTCCCGGATGTCGGCATAAATAAATTCCTTGCAGTATTCCTGCATGAAACGCTATTTATAGCCCGAAAGGTCATAGCACGGGTGTGGATGAGGCCGGAACCCCCAGAACTGTCCCACTGGCTGGCAGAGGTCAACAGTGTACTGCCGTACAGGAAACTGGTCTACTCACATAGGGGCTGCCCGGCCAAGTATGAAAAAATCTGGGGGAAGTGGTTGAACTCCTCTGCAACTTGCACTTAGGAGAGATAGGAGGGGAGAGGGAGATTGGGTGGGGCGCAGGTGGTCTGATAGTCAACTCTACTGCAACGTATTTACATTCCGGGGCAACTGGGTTTAAAATGTTGTTGAGCTCCATATCGCCTATGATCAGAATGCCTAACGCTGACACTCCTGTACCTGTATTCTACCTGTAACCACTGGATATGTGTTGTACCCGTATGCTATCTGTATGCTCTGTACATTGTTATTTTGCTCAAATAAAAGCTTTTTGATTCAAAAACTTGTATCACATATTATTTCACAGAACGCCTTGTTGCCCTTCTCTGATCTCTCCTACACGTTTAACCTGCCCCATCATTATCTTTTTAGATACCACCAGCTGTCACATGCTTTCACAGCTCAGTTCCTGCTGTCATCCTGCATCGTGGCCCAGTCGGAGTTGGAGAGAACACTTAGGTTTAATTGTGACGCAAAACCCACCTCGCATTTGTACTCGTACTTGCTCTTTGTGTCTCTCCCCCCCTAGACAGGCTGCGATCCAGATGGCAGGGTGACATCCCCACACTAGACGCGGATGACTGGGACGATGTCTGGGATCTCCCTTTTTGTTCTCTTGTCTCTATCCGAGACAGGTTAGTGCAATATAAAATAGTTCATAGAGCATATTTCACCCCGCACAGGCTTCATAAGATGAACCCCGCGCATTCCCCAGAGTGTTGGAGGTGTAGCGCCTCCCCTGGTGACTTCTCCCATATCCTCTGCCGATGCCCTGGGGTGAAACAGTACTGGGAGACGGTGTTAGACATGACCAATAAAGTTGGAGTGGTCCAGTTGCCATTGGTGATGGAGTTGTGTCTCTTAGGAATAGTTGAAAACATTGTCCCGACTTCCGCAAAACGCATTTTGGTCAGCCTGTTACTTTTCTATGCACGTAAAATATTGCTATGCACTGGAAGAAACCCACACCCCCCTCTTTGGTGCAGTGGAAGTGCTTGGTGAACACCAGCCTTCCCCTGTACAGAGACACGTATGTCAATCTTGGCTGTCCACTGAAGTACGACAAGGTTTGGCGTGCTTGGCTGGCGGAGCCTGAGACTGCTGGCTGAAATACAGTGCGCTGAGACACTGAACTGTGGCTTGGTCCTTGCGAGTGGTTTCGGCTGAGCTGCTCTATGGGACTACTGGGGCTATAACTGGGAAGAAATCTGATGCACCCTCACCCTAACCTATTTTCTGTCATTATGTACACATTGCAGTAATATATTATTTATTTATTTATTTATTTTTCAAAAGATTTTATTGTTTTTTCAGCAAATACAGAAATGGAATAAAATGCATTTTACAGAAATTACAAAATAGCATTCCGAGAAATCAAGACAGGCAAACGAAGATATTGTCAATCACAAAAGGTATTCAATATCGATAATCCTGACCCCGTGAAGGGAATCTAGAAGGTAAAGGTATAAACTGTGCTGGTCAATAAACTTAGAATATGGGGGAGAAAATGAGGGGGGGTTAGGAGACTCTACAACTTGAATATTGAAGCAATGGACCGGTGAGTGCCGACTCAGCATCCGCCCACCCCTAAAGGGAACACACTGTGGGCAGGAGGGTACCATGGATATAACAATATTGATGAGTAGCTAACCAGGTCCTGTATTGTGCAGAGTCCCAACAGTTTAGGCGTGTATCGAGCATAATCAAAAGGGTAGTGGAATTGTATATCAACAATTAGTCGCCAACCAATCTGGGTACCTGGGGAATCAACTAACCAGGACAGAATACCGAAGGACCGACACACATCTTGTCGGTGAAACTCCACTTAGAATTACAGAAAGGGGACGGACAGATCGAGGAGGAGGGATGGGGGAGGGGAGGCAGGGAAAGAGGGATATGACGGAGAGGCTATATGGGGCAAGTGTTTCCGACCGTGTTTAGCAGCTGTGGTGGGACGGAAGTTGTGGGGGGAGCCGCGGGATTTAGGGTATCCCTATAGTGTGTCCAGCAAGCCCAAGTATGCCTGAACTTGTCATGCATGTCTTTAGCTTGGTGGATAATCATTTCCATCTCCTCAATTCTGTTGACCCTGGACCGCCAATCTTCCACGGTGGGGGGGAGAGAATCCTTCCAACGAATGGGTATGCATTGGGAAGCAGTGTTAATGAGATGTAGCATCAGGGATTTGCGGTAGATTGATTTGGGCAGGGAAGAGTGGTGAAGTAGATACTGTGCTTGCGTGAAGTCAGTTGTATAAGTGGTAATTTGGGAGATGAGATTATGCACCTCTCTCCAGAATGGTTGAATCCCACCATATATGCAGGAGAGAACCTGTGTTCGAGTTACATCTCCAGCGCGTAGAGGGGACGTTGGGAAAATTTTTGTGTAACTTGTCGGGGGTCCTGTACCATCGAGAATAAATCTTGAATCTACTCTCCTGGGCAGAGACGTTGATGGAGCCCTTGTGGACGTGCATCCACACCGACTCCCAGTCCTCATCGGATAAGGATACGGAAAGGTCTGCTTCCCATAGTTGATGGATGTCAGTGTTAGGTTTCGCTTTTGAAATGAGTAAGGAGTATAAGGCAGAGATCAGGTGTTTCTGTGGTTCGGCTGGACAGCATAAGTGTTCGAAAGGTCTAAGGTCTCTATGCCAAAGCGAGCGTGATGGTACACCGTGAAAAAAGTGCCTGAGTTGAAAGAACTTATATAGAGGTATGCTAACACCCGGGAGTTTGGAGGTCATTTCTGAATGAGAGAGGAGTGTGCCATTATTGAAAAATATATGGGCGCACACCGTGGGGCCCCCCCGGGTCGCAGAACAATCCGAGATATGAATATCAGCGGGGAAGTCAGGGTTCTGGGTCAGGGGCGTCATGGGGCCTGGGGAGGGCACTATACCCATGGATTTACAAGTCACCCGCAAATTAGACAGGGTGGGTCCAATCAGCGGGTGGCTTGCACAGGGTTTAGGGATCGATCTTGGTTCAACCAAGGGAGATGTGAGACACATATTCCTGAAAAAGCTTCTTCTACCATCACCCAGTCCTTGCTACCTTTAAGTACATGCCAATCCACAATCCTCATCAATTGACAGGCTTCATAGTACACAAACAGGTCTGGCAGGACTATGCCCCCCTTCTGTTTAGGGAGGATGAGTCTATCCCACAACCCAATCTTGCGGGACGACCTGCCCATAGGAAGGATCTGCAAATGGTTTTAAAGGAAGCGAAAAAGGCAGGGTTAAGCTTTATCGGGATGGCTTGCATCAAATACAACAATCTAGGGAGGATGTTCATCTTTAAAATTGCCGCCCTACCAAACCATGAGAAAGTACCCTTATTCCAGTCGAGTAGGTCCCCTTTAATCGTCTGCAGGGCAGGCAAAAAAATCTCGGCATATAGTTCAGATAGGTGTGTGGGTAGTTTGATACCCAGGTAGGTGATATCGTGTGGCTCCCACTTGAAAGGGAAGTTCTCATTACAAAGGTCGACCAAGGTCCCTGGTAGGGAGACGTTGAGTGCCGTGGACTTACTAAAGTTAATCTGGAGGTTTGAGAGGGTTTTAAATGTCTGGAAATCTTTGAGAAGGTTGGGCAGGGTGATAAGCGGGTTGGTCAGGAACATCAGGACGTCACCTGCGTATGCCGCAATCTTGTATTGTTTGCGGTTAATCATGACACCCCCGATGTCCTGATTATCTCTCAGCCTACGGAGGAATGGTTCAAGGGACAAAACAAATAGCAAGGGTGACAGGGGGCAACCCTGTCTAGTTCCGTTTTTGACCGAGAAGGAGCCTGATAGTCGGCCTTTCACCCTGACCCTAGCTGTAGGGGTAGAGTATAGTGCCATAACCATTTGAAGGAATCGATCGGGCAGTCCCGCCTTGTGCAAGGCTGCGGACATATAGTCCCATGCCACCCTATCAAACACCTTCTCGGCATCAAGGGACAACAGAAAGCCACTGGCATTTTTAGTTGTCAACCAATGATGGATGTTGATGGCTTTAGTGGTGTTGTCCCTAGCCTCACTGCCAGGGACAAACCCACTTGGTCGGTCGATATTAAGTCGGGTAAAAAGGGGAGTAATCTATTAGCAAATACTTTCGCATAAAGCTTCATGTCCACATTGAGTAGGGAAATGGGATGGTAGTTGGAGACTAACGCGATATCCCTGCCTGGTTTAGGGACTAAGGTGATGTGAGCTCCTAGCAAGTCGGCCCCGGTGTGGGGGGGAAAGGGATAGCGTTAAACGCTTTAACAAATTGGGGGATTAGCAGCGTGGAAAATGCCCTATAATAGCTAGAGGACAGACCGTCCGGACCAGGGCTCTTCCCTGGTTTCAGTTGCTTCAAGGCCCAGAGGGTCTCTTCGGCTGTCACTGGTGCGTCCAAGTGTGTCATGTCTGGCGTGGGGGTAGAGGGTAAACCATAGGAAGCAAGGAAGTCCTCCAAGAGTTTTTTGTGAGTCATGGCGGTATTCGGTGTGGGCGGGACAGGCAAGTTATATAGAGAGGAGAGGTAATTTGCGAATTGTTTAGCTATAAGGTCAGTTCTGGTAATCGCTTCCCCAGTGAGGGAGGTAATGGTATGGATCGTGTAGGCCGCTCTCTTCTTTTGTAGGGCACTATCTAAGAGCTTCCCCGACTTATTTCCAAATTCGTAGTATAATTTATGGGCAAGGGCAAATTTACGCTTCAGTCTCATCTGGAGTTCCCCTAGCAGGTCCTTTCTTGCAGTCAATAGGGCGTCGTGGGTGTCTGCAGTGAGGGAGCATTTGTGGGCAAGCTCAAGGGTTTTGATCCGGCTCGACAGTTCGTCGATACGGGCCGTCCTTAGTTTGCGTCTCATCGCCATAAGAGAGATAATCTCCCCTCTAAGGACGCACTTATGGGCAGCCCAAACAGTAGCTGGGGCTACGTCCGCAGAGTCGTTGTCAGCGAAGTATTGGGAGAGTCTAGTCGACAAAGTACCAGCGTCCCCTGGATCTAGAAGGACAGAGTCATCCATTCTCCAGATCTGAGACCTGAGGCGTTGCCCCGACCATGTAAATGTCATGGTGATCGGGTGGTGGTCCGATAATAGCATGGGTTCGATAGTGGCCTTGGTGAGGAGAGCTAGGTCGTTTTGAGTGACAAAAAAAGGTCGATACGGGAGTATTTGTTATGCAAGTCCTTGTCAGTCAGTTGAAGCATGCTCCAGTAGTCGTGCAGGGCTAGCAAGCTCAGCTGGGATTTAATGGCTCGGAGGGCACGGTAGGTTAGACAGGTGGACACGTTTGCTGTATCTAAAAGGGGGGCTAATGGTACATTGAAATCCCCACCTAAAACAAGCATGCCTACCTGGAAAGCCATGAGTAGTTCAAGGGTGTTACGGAAAAATTGTACATGTTGTGAATTAGGGGCATAGATGTTTGCAATGGTGACGGGCGTACCCTGTATCATCCCTTTGATGAAGATGAATCTACCCTGCGAATCCCATTGGATATCATCTACCTGGAGTGGGCAGTGTTTGGAAAGCAGAACAGGCACCCCCTTAGATTTCGATGTGTCATTGGTAGCGTGGTACACCGTCGGGAAGTAGCGGTTGCGGAGTGTGGGGACACTATCTGATCGGAAGTGAGTCTCCTGTAGGAGTACAATATGTGGTTTGTCCCTCTGAAGGGAATATAGCAAGCAGGAGCATTTTTCGGGCGTATTGAGCCCTTGAACGTTTAGCGAGTACAGCTTGAGTTTCAGAGGGGGCGGAGCCTGCCCTTGAGCAGGAGGGGTCGTGCTAGCATTGTCCTTCATATTCGCCAAAGTGGGCAAGGGGGAGGGAGGGGCGTAGACGTGAGGTGTGGGGAGAGAAGGGGGGATGGAGGGACTATCTCACAGTTGTTAAGTTGTGTCGGAACAGGAGCAAGACTAACTGATTAGGAGAGAGGAAGAAGGGCCTCTCACCTAAGGGGGAAGGGGCAAGTCAGAGGGGTACGGTGTACACAGGGTGAGCACTCCCTAATATGGGATATGCCAACCACCAAGTACAACCGTGTGGGGGTTGGTCAGAACATGCCAAGAGACAGATTAACCAATTATAGAAGGCAAATGTGTAACAAATAAATCAATCAACCGTGGCATAGCGTGCCACCCCAGAGAAACAGTACAACAAAATTTGTGATACTGGGGAGACTCAGATGCATACCAGAACTTAAGAGAAATAGTGCAAGTCAGGCGCATGGGGGAACGCGCACCCATCTCCTGAGGCACATACTGGTGACACGTGGTGCGTTATACACGAGGCAGTAGACCCTTGCATCAGGCACCACACAGCCACACATCCCCCCTCCCATGCCAAGGGGGGCCACGCGCGCCCCCCCAAAGGGGGCCAAAGAGGATCACAAGCTCAAAATTTGACATTGCGGTACAGAAGCTATATTAACCTATTACTGGCCATAACCTACACGAGGACCGGGTCAGCTCGAGCAACTGTAGTGCATCAAGAAAACAGATCTCAAATAATACATCTGAACAGTAAAAACATTTTACATTAACTCATGAGACAGTAGACAACTGGAGGAACATTGTGATACTCATCCAATCCATAAGAGCAGTCTGTGAAGCCATTGCACAAGGACCAGCGGAAGGTAAGACCGGACCATGGGAGGGCTTTGGGCCTAGTCCGGCTGGACGAGGCGCCCCCATTCCAACGAAAAGTGTAGTTGACCTCACCGGGGGAAGTTCAAAAGGGAGGAAGTCAAGGTTCACTTAGCCCGGTAGAGAACTGGGTACAGACTTGGAGGCCTATCACCGCAGGACACAGCTGTACTAGAAGTTATTAGAAAAGCAGCAGGTTCCCTGGGGCGCCCCATGTGTTGGGCTACCATACTCGCCACTAGGCATGGCGTTCCGACGTCAACAGTTCTGCAGACCAGGGGGAGACAAATGACTGGGGTGCACCCACGGTAGCGATCTGTTAAGGCTGGCCTGATGGCTTTTACTGCCCTTCCTAGACAGGGCGAGGGAAGTCCACAGAGGAAGTAGACAGGCCATTCAGTATCAATCCCTGGGTGATCAGTGGGCAACAAAGCAGTCCTGAGCAACCCACTAGCTGAGCACTGTGGGAGTGGGGCAGGATGGTCCTCAAAGCAGTCCCCGTATAGCGGGGGTGAACAGCGTTCGCTCAACCTGGAGAGTAAAAGACATGGGAGAGGCGTCGTCACTTCCGGGTTACCTAGCATCCTGTCACAAAGCAGACTGGGCAATGTAGTCTGTGGACTCGTTCCTGGTCAGCCTCATGTTCATCCATTCCACTGGTCGTCTATCAACGCAATGCGTTAAGGGTATGGTAGTTCAGGGGGCATAACCCGGCCAGGCAGGAGCTTCGTCATGTCCAGTATGCCACCGCAAGAGCCAAATTAAAAGAGTGGTAAAGTCTCAAACAGTCACACAAGATCTACCCGGGCAGGGCATAGATAGTAACCCGTAGACAAGGGCCCCAATAAACTTTATGTGCTTAAAAAGGGAAACGTAAAAAAAAGTCCCAAAAAAGTAAAACTTAAAACATACTGACCAGCAAAAGAGTGGAACATGGTAGATGCTGTGAAGTTCTCTCAGTAGTCCCTCCGAGCTCTCCAGGCTCCAGGAGGAGGAGTGGTGTCGCGGTCAGACCTGGGAACCTGCGAGCACAAGTGGTTCCTAGAGCCCGATGGAGATCTCCGTCGCCGGAATCTGGAGGCCTGGGTCTCCATCGGTTCTTCGCACGTTTTTGACCATCTGCACACGGACTGACGAAAGGCAGTGTTACCCCGTTTCTTGCAGAAACGGGGTAAGTCCTCTGGGACTCTCAACATGGCGTTGCAGCCTTGGTGCGATGCAGACAGGCAGAAAGAGAATTTCCATTTATATCTGATGTCCTTCGCGCGAAGCGTGTCCAGCAGGGGTCTGAGGTCCCGGCGGTGCTTCAAAGTGATCCCCAATAGATCCTGGAATATTTGGACCGGGGCTTCTCCATGGGTAAGTGCTTGCCCCTCGCCATTTTTAGGATGTCTTCCTTGAGCTTGTAGTCCGCGAGGCAGCAGACTATGAGGTGGATTCAGAGAGAGTTAGGCTGGCGTATCCGTAGATAAGTTTAAGTGTATTCTCAAACTGAGATACACTTAAGCCTAGCTAAGATACGACAGCCTGCGCCGTCGTATCTTAGGGTGCAATATTTAGGTGGCGCTTCCATTGAGTTCTGCGTAGATAATGTAAATGACTATATACGCCTATTCACGAACGGAAGTGCGCCCGTCGCAGTAAAGATACGCCGTTTACGTAAGGCGTTTTCAGGCGTAAAGTTATTCCATCAAATAGCTGGACTAGTCAATGTTAAGTATGGCCGTCGTTCCTGAGTCGAAAATTGAAAATTTTACGTCGTTTGCGTAAGTCGTCCGTGAATAGGGCTGGACGTAATTTATGTTCACGTCGAAACCAATATGTCCTTGCGGCGTACTTTGGCGCAATGCACACTGGGATATGTACATGGACGACGTCAGGTCACCCCCTATTAACATAAAACACACCCCCTCATCCTAATTTGAATTAGGCGCGCCTACACCGGCCCTAAGTACTTTGTGAATACAGTACATGCCTCTCTGATTTAAGGCGGCGTAGCATAAATACGATACGCTACGCCACCTTAAAGTTGCTCACCCCTACCTGAATCTAGCTATATGTTCCTCAGTGATCCGTTTCCTTACCTTTGGGACGTAGGGCGATGAATTCTGTTCAACACGATGTTCGCCTGAGGTGGTCTGCCTAGCACTGAATTGAAGAGGCCGGTCACAGCTTGCGGAACAAGATCACCCTCAATGGATTCCGATAGGCCCCGCACCCTCAAGTTATGGCGGCGGCCCCGGTTATCTAAATCTTCGAGATGGCGGTTCATGTCCCTCAGTTGGAGAGTGTGATCGTCCACCTTCCTAGTCGAGCGCTGGAGGATGATATCGTGGTCTTCCACCACCCTTTCTGTACGGGAGACCCGGTCGTTCAAGGAGTGAATATCCAGTCGAAGTTCCGAAATGGCGGCCGCCAGGGTATCCTTGATGTCCGTTGCGACGGACCTCAGGCCATCAATAGTAAGATGGTGTTGTGGTGGCGAGGTAAGTGACCTACTCCGGTCCACGTCCGAAACCGGAGGAGTCGCGTCAGGTGGCGGCAGGAGGACAATCTCCGATTGCTCAGGAGGGAGAGGCTGTGAGAGGCCTAAAGAAGAACCGTGGCAGGAAGGCACCATATTCCCTCTGTGGGAGCGGAACATTTCAGGTATGTTCTGGGCCACCGTGCCGGTGGTTTCCCTGGGCGAGCGCGATCTGGAGGCAGAAGAGGTTCTAGACGCTGTTCCCATGATTAGCAGCCGAAAATCCAGTAGAGAATCTCAGTTTTTAGGCAGTATTTTCCCTTTAGGTGGCAGGAGCACTAGATTCAAGCGTCCATCTCCTAGCTAGGTCCGGCCACACCCCCCATTGCAGTAATATATTATACAAGTTATTCCTGTGATTGTATTATAGGCACTTGAGCTATGTATGTATTTTGTTTTGTTTTTCTTTTGTTGTTATGTGAAAAACCTTAATAAAAACAACTTAAAAAAAAATGGTAAATATCAAGCGGCGTAGCTGCCTTTGCGTGGCTTGAAGCGGCGCAACTGAATGAAATAAAACGGCGTGGGTTCCCCTTCAGGAGCATACCAGGCCCTTAGTGGAGAAGACCGGGCCCCCGCGGTGGAGCCCGGCAGAAGAGAGAACAGAGCAGACAGCGGTGAAGACTGGGCCCCCGCGGTGGAGCCCGGCAGAAGAGACAACAGAGAAGAACGGCCCCCCCGGCAGAAGACAGCGGAGAAGACCGGGCGCACCCCCCTTGTAAAAAAAAGCTTAAAGAAGAAAGAGGGAGGGGGCCCCGGCAGAAGACAGCGTGAAGTTCGCCCCCCCCCCCCCACTGGCGGAAGACAGCGGAGAAGACCAGGCCTACCCCCATGTAAAAAAGCTTAAAGGGGGAGGCAGGCAGATGACCCCCCCAGCTGACTAATAAATTACTTCAAAAATCTGTGTAGTGTGTTTTTTGTATTTTTCCCCCAGGTGAATGGGTAGGGGTACAATGTACCCCATACTCATTCACATAGGGTGGGGGGCCGGTATCTGGGGGCCACCATATTAAAGGGGGCTCCCAGATTCCGATAAGCCCCCCGCCAGGGTTGTCGGGAGGAGGCCCTTGTCCCCATCGACATGGGGACAACCCCCCATGTTGAGGGCATGCGGTCTGGGACAGCTCAGAAGGGGGGCGCTCGCTCGTCCCCACCCCCATTCCTGTCCAGCCAGGCGGCGTGCTCAGATAAGAGTTTGGTATGGATCTTGGGGAAACCCCCACGCCGGGGGGTTGGCGTAGGTGTTCCCCCTTACAATCCATACCAAATCTAAGGGCCTGGTATGCTCCTGAAGGGGAACCCACGCCGTTTTTTTTTTTTATTTGGTGCGGAGTTCCCCTTCGTGATCAGTGTAACAAAAACCCATGCCGGTGTTTTATTTAACCAGTTCCATACCACGCATATTCTGGAACTTCTCTCCTTCATGTAAAAATTATAATTACTCGGAACCCCAAACATTATATATATTTTTTTTTAGAAGACACCCTAGGGAATAAAGTGGCGGTAAGAACGATCAAGAGGCGGAACTGCCGCTATGATCGTTCTTATGGTGCGAACAATCGCCACCTGTAAAAAAGGATATCTGAATGATGCCTATAGCTGCACCCATCATTCAGATATCCCCCACTGAAGTCCAGGATGTCATATGACATCCTAGGGTACGGAAGTGGTTAAAATTTGCCTTTGAGTCAGGGCTGGTGCTACCACTAGGCAGCCACCTTGGGCGCACTGGAGAGAGGTGGGGGCACTACCACCCAGGGAGCCCGGCCACCGGTGATCCTATTCCCTCTCAGCAACTAACTCAACAGGCAGCCGCTCCACTCTAGAGTCCCTCCATACAGTGTTGGAGGCGCTGGCACAGCAGCGGTGGAGGAATGGAGGAATAAAAGAAAACATCCCCTGCGCACCCCTGATCTTCAATGAATGTGACCTGTCTGTGTACCTGCAGTCACATTGTTACCGTCCACCACCAGTCTGCCTCTGATGTATCGCTACAGCCAGCCAGCTCTGCCTCTGAGCCTCTGCCTTTCTGCCCAGTGCTGCCTGTGCCCATACATCGCATGTCCCCCCCCCCTCCATCATGGAGGCTGCTCTCTCTCCTGTGTTTTTCGAATTGTGGAAGCCAGCGCAAGATTTACAGTACCCTGTCGCCGAGAACCAGAGTGATGAGATCACGCTGAAAGTACAATAACGGCGGCAGGTACTGTGGGCCAAATCTTCAAAGGAGATACGCAGGCGGAACTGCTGTTCAGCCTGCGTAT
This sequence comes from Rana temporaria, assembly GCF_905171775.1. Classification (NCBI taxonomy): domain Eukaryota; kingdom Metazoa; phylum Chordata; class Amphibia; order Anura; family Ranidae; genus Rana; species Rana temporaria. The sequence goes on from NC_053492.1 coordinate 304,759,575, forward strand.
CCCTGTGCCTATCTTTGGAAAAGATCCTCAGAAGGATTTTTCCAAAGATAGGCAGAAGATCCGACATCTGTAATAGACTTACACTGTCGGAACTTAGGATGCAGTACCGCATCCGCCGCTGGGGGCATTTCGAGTCGAAATGCCGCTTTGCGTATGCAAATGAGTACTTAGGCAGATCCACAAAGCTTTTTAGCTTTGTGTTTTCTGCGTAAGTTACGTTTTGCATGTGTAAAATTAGGGATGCTTTTACAAGGCCTAAACTGTTTAGACCTTGTAAAAACAAACCTTTTTTTCGATCGCCGCGTTTTTTTTTACATTTGGAATTTTTTTTCCCGGCGCGGAACTTTTTTTTTACCCGACGCAACTTTATTGTCCCGTCGCAATCCACAAAGCCCGACGTAAAGTACGTTCGCGCGATGCACGTCGGGAAAAATGACGTCACACGCATGCGCCAAACGTCCGGCGCGGGAGCGCACCTCATTTAAATAGGAATCGCCCCCTCGATCAGACGACCGCCTTGCGACGGAGGCACTTAAGTTACACGGCGTGTAATTTCTAGGTAAGTGCTTTGTGGATCGGGCACTTAGGTAGAAATTTAACGCCTGTGTAACTTAACTGCTGAAAGTTGTTAGGCAGGTTTTTTGAGGATTTGGCCCTGTATGTCACTTAGGTGGGACCTGGGCCCCATACCCATTTTAAGGCCAATTACTAGAAGATAAGCCAGCCAAGTGGGGTCTAGCAAAATTAACAAGTCAATTCCCGTAGACTGCAATGGTATTTATGGTATAACTTTTGCCCATGTTAGGCTCTTTGTTTGCCCACCCGGACCAGGGGGTGTTTGTCCCATGTCTAATTTTGTAGCATGCTGGATGATGTGATTCATTTTGGACAGGGCTTTGCCTTATTTTCTGCGAGCTTCATTTCTGGTGATCTGAGCATGCCCAGGGACTTAGATTTTTTGATGTTGCTTTTTGTGTGTGAACAGCACTTGGATGTTTCAGGGCAAGCTCATAGAGCGTGTTTTTTGGGTTAGTAATTTAAGGACATCCTTAACAGGTGTACCCACTTTAAAGTTCAGTCTCTACTTTGGGTGAACTTGCGTTTTGTGTGTTTCATGGGCTGTGCATGTGTTTTCAATTGCCTCATTAGCACACAAGCCTATGTTATATAAAGCTTGCAGAGAGCAGTTGTTACCTTGGAAAAAAGAGGCAAGATTGTGTGTGTGGGGGGCCGGCAAGATAATATTTGTGTGTCCTTATCGAATGCCCATTTTATTTATTTTTTTGCAAAACAGATATGTTTTTGATCAAGGGTTTTTTGACTGGTTTATTTATTTATTTTGGGTGGGGGGCTATCTTTGCCTGAAATATTTGTGAGGTTGTCAATGCATGTTGTTTTTAGGGTGTTCACTTTGATGTAATTGTCTGTGCTGCATTATTTTGCTAAATCTTTCTCAAGATGTTGTGACTAATTAATGTTTCAATCCTTAATAGATGTCTGTGGGTCTTTTTATTCTCCTGTTAATTTCCATTGCATAAACCATATTCTGTTTACTGTCTCTAATGAACCTATGTTTATGTCAGGATCTCTACCGTGCCAAACAGACAGCGAGGCGTGGTCGCCCCCCAGTTGGCTCTGGGTGGAATTGAACCCTCTCCATTGCTGGTCCAGGTCTTTGCCTCTGAGCCACTGCTCAGTGTTATTCTTCTTGCTGTCCGTCGGAGCCTGGTTCTGAACTCGTGCTACTTTGGACCAATCAGTGGCCTGAGCGGCCTATTTAAGCCAGCCCCTTCCTCTTTGCAAATGGCTGGTTCGTTACAGCTTCTGGATTTACCTTGCTGCTGAAAACCTTGTTTGGATATCTTGTTTACCTGACCCTTGGCCTGCTTTTGGATTGTCGCTTTCTGTAACCCTTTGACCCCGGCTCGGACTTGGACTACCTGATCTCTTTATTCCCTGACCTTTGGCTTTGGACTTTGGATATTCTGCTTGCTTCAGCCCCTGACCCCGGCTCGTTCCTGGTATTATCTTCAACCTTGTTTCCCATGGGCACCTTCTGTTTAGACTATTTCCTGTGTGCTTCTGAACAGCCTCCAGTGAGCTTCGGCTATCCAGTTCCCGGTCCACCTTGGATTCCCTCCTGCCACTGGACCCGGTGCCTCTTGGTGCGTCCTTCCTTCTGTCTCAAACCCCAGCGGGTGGATTGCATCGAGTCGCAAAGGTGAGCCGCCTTTGGCATCTCGGCCTCGGTAAGTAACGTTCCTGACAGTTTATTTTTATTTTTTATATTATTTATTTATTTGTGTTTGATTTTGCTTTCCTTGCTCTTTTTTCAAAGTCCTGTTTTTTTTTTTTTTTTTTATCAATTCGTTTTTATTGAAAAGTTTTTCAAAACAGGTTATGGTGTACAACCAAGGATCAGAAATAATAAACAAAAGAATACAAAAGGGTATAGAGACATAACAGGCCAATTTCACGATGACATTCTATATAGGGTCTACATGAGCATAAGTCCACAGACAGATCAAAGACCGAAGAAAATCAGGAACATCATTAGTCCTTTAACATAGGCCCATAAGTAGAACATTAGCCCGTCATGGGAGTAAACTAAGATGGAGGAGAGATGGAAAGGAGGGGGGAGGAGGGGAAGAGGGGGTAAAGGTAAGGGAAGGGAAGGGAAAGGAAGGAGGGAAGGAAGGAAGGGAGGAAGGAAGGGTCTGCCCGCCCCCAGTACAGCAATCATTTAGAAACAAATCACATCAGTCACTCGAAAAATTCACCTATACATCACTTGGAAAGTGTGTGGTCCACACCTGCCAAACCACATCAAACCTCGGCCTACTGCCTCTCCTATTAGCTATTAGAGACTCATAGACATAATGCGACCTGGTGATTACCAGAACCTCTGATGCATTGGGGGCCCTGTCTGCCTTCCAGTGTCTCGCAATGAGAGTTCTAGCCGCCAACAGGATGTGAGAGATCACCACTCTAAGATCTGGTGGAAACCTCTCAATGCCTATATGCAGTACCGCAAGGGCAGGGTTTGGGCGGGTCAAAAATCCAGTAATCCTGGAAATGTACGTAAATATAGCGTTCCAAAAACTTCTCAGGTGTTTGCACGTCCAGAACATGTGGAGCAGGTTACCTGACTCCCCACAGTTCCTCCAACATAGTGGTGAGCCAAGATGGACAAACTTGGAGAGCCTGTAGGGAGTGAGATACCACCTGAGGGCAATTTTTTGGGCCAATTCCCAGTGGTTTATACAGCTAGACGCTTTGTAGATTGAGCGGAATGCTTGCTTCCACTGTTGTTCTGTAAAAGTCACTCCTAAATCCTCCTCCCACTTCTCAAACGGCCGGGATTTCTTAAAATACATTTTGTGTTGGAAAAAGTTGTAAAAAATTGCGATACCCTTGGGTGGTGCTGGATCAGAAGTGTAAAAGTCCCATGCCTCCCTATGGAAGCACATTTGATAAGAAGTTAGGGATTTCAAAAAATGGGCAATCCTAAGATAAGCATAGTGATCCCTATGGGACAATGCAAATTGGCCCTGAAGGGAGGCGAACGGGCGAAGGACATTATTGTGGAAGAGGTTCTCTATGTACAGGATACCTTTGTCCCGCCAGTCCGACATCGAAAGGTTCGGGATAGCCAGAGAAAGGATCTCTATGGGAACTGAAAGCTCTACGCATCCAGAGGGCAGGGGAGGCGCATCACGCAGCTCCCTCCAGGCCGCAAGAGAGGCCCGAAGTGTGAGCGGTAAAGTACTTAGCGGAAACGGTTTCCACGTGTCCAGTAGTAGCAGGAGTTTGAGATTTTTAGTCGGGCTAAGGGACATCTCAATGTCGGTCCAGATAGAGTTAGAGTCGTTCGGGGAGGTCAGCCATGGTCTGAGTTGTGTCAGAATCGACGCCCGAAAATAGTCTTGAATGTCCACAAGCCCCATCCCTCCCACCGATCTATGTCTGACCAATAAGGTTCTGGCACAACGGGGTCTTTTTGATTTCCAAATAAATTTGGACAGGATGCCATTGAGGGCTTTAAGGTGCACCCTGGGAATGGGGATGGGAAGCGTTCTAAAGATGTAAAGCATCTGAGGTAGGATCATCATTTTAAATGTGGCTAAACGTCCAGTCCAAGATAGCTCCGTATTAGCGAATCTATTGGTGTCTTTAGTCAGTTTGTCGATCAAAGGTAAGTAGTTGGCATCCGCAAGTTTGGATGGGTCCGCCATTATTTTAATTCCTAGATAGGAGATAAAGGATTTGCTCCAAGTGTAGGGGAAGGATTTTTGGAGATGAGCTTTTGTAGGAGGTGGAATGCCCAGGTCAAGAATGATTGACTTTGAGAAGTTCACCTTGTAATAAGAGATGTCACTGAATGCTGCTAGTGCGTCATGGGCATGCGGCAATGAGGTCGAGGGAGAGGTGAGGAAGATGATTATATCGTCGGCAAAGAGATTAATAGTGTGGGATCTACCTTGAACAGGGAAACCCTTGATATCCGGATGGGATCTAATCCTCTCCGCTAGGGGTTCTATCAAAAGATTAAAGATTGAGGGGGAGAGGGGGCACCCCTGTCTTGTGCCATTAGAGATAGTAAATGCATCCGACAGCAGGTTTGATGTATACACCTGAGCACAAGGGGAGGAGTACAAGGCAAGTATGGCCGAAAGGATGGGTCCCGTGAAGCCAAACCTCTGTAGAGTATATCTCATGTACCCCCAATGTATCCTGTCGAACGCCTTCTCCGCGTCCAAGGACAACAGCAGAGAAGGCGTCCGACAGGAAAGTCCTGTTTTTTTGACCAATAAAATTACTTTCAAATTTTGAAGTTTGTTTGTTACTTTTTCATGCTACAGATTTTGACAGCTGCAGCTGAAATAGGCTGATTGGCCTAACAAAACAGGTGTGATTTTTGTCTTGAATTTCCTTTCCTGGTGCCTTCATGATCGCATATGCATGGCTTGTGTGCTGCCATGGATAGTCACCAGGAAAGGAAAAATACAGAGCGGTAAGTATTAATGTTTTCCTTTTTACTGCAGTGGTTCTCAGCCTCAGTCCTCAAGTACCCCCCGACAGGACATGTTTTGTGGATTTATCTTATTAAGAATTGCTGTCCAGACTGTCTTTTAAAGCACATGTTCAAGATGAAGGAAAACCTGCAAACATGGCCTGTTGGGGGGGGGGGGGTGGTATTGGCGGACAGGCTTGAAGTGCTGACTTACTATCCTATTCTAATTGTGGGTGTTTGAGGAAAACCAAGTGGGTGTTAGAACCCCTGCTTGTGTTTTTTGGGTTGGGCTTTGTGTCCCTTTTCTTAAAATTGGCTTCACTTCCTGTCACACAGCTGAACAGGAAGTGACGTTAAAACCCTACCAATGTCTTTTTTTGGGGACACACTCAATCTAATTACTGTCCCTATTAAGCAAATTGCACTCCAGCACTTTGCTGTGTACACCCCAAATGATTAGGTTGTTTTGGGTTTAGTAAAGCCAAAGCCACTCTGCAGTACAAGTGTAGTCGCTGAAAATCTGAGGGGAAGCACTGCTGATTTTAACATCCAATCATGTAGAAGCAAAGATATTTTTTTTCTTCCTTGCTTGTCCACTTGTAGTGCAACGTGGATTTGCCTTTAGTAAATGGACCCCAAAGTCCAAGATCCCTAATAATTTGGGGTGTACACAGCAAAATGCTAGAGTGCACTTTACATAATGGGGAACTATTTAGATTGATCTGTGTGTCCCCAAGAAAATACATTAGTAAGGTTTTACCCTCACTTCCTGTTTGGCTATCTGACAGGAAGTGAATAAATTTGAAGTAGAAAGTGACAAAATTTGGGAGGTGTCTTCACCCTATCAGGGGTGCAAACATCCCCAAAAAATGAGCAGACTTTTAATCCCTCTGCACTCTAGCCCCAAGTAAAAAGGAGAAAGGATTTCATTTATTTTAAATTTGCAAAGACACATTCCTCAGATCAACTGTGATGCATGTCAATGGCCCATTTAGCCCTTGTTTAATAGAAAACACCAGTTGCCTTTCACTGGAAACATTTGTTAGTCCAATCCTGGAAACCTGTATCTGCTTTACTATCACTTTCCCTAAAAATTGGGTTCCTGCACGTAGATGCGCAACCACCATGTATTGGATATGCACATATGTGGTTCTCGGAAAGCGGTGGCCAGCACACAGGACATCACGCCCCTACAGGAAGTTGCTTGTACTGCTGCTAAGGTCTCTGAGAAAGGGATGATACTTATTTGCAAATGAAGAAAATTGTTTATTTAACATTGGGTGGTGTTTGTGGGGGTCCCTAACACACATTCATACATATTAGCAACGCTGTATCCTGGCCTATTGGCATGGTTATATTTTCTTAGTCCTCTCAATAAAATTATCAGAAATTTGTGCTTCAAGTAGAACTATAATCAACACTTATTTTTTTTTCATTTTGGATAGAGTAAGGGAGGGATGGAGGGAGGGTTATAGCCCCTGTCAGTTTATTTTGTACCATCCCTGTCCAATTGTGGAGATTTCCCTTCACTTCCTGCCAAACAGGAAGTGAGAGAAAAACTATGCAAATTAAGGGAATCCAATGCCCCCCCCCCCCCAGAACTAAAAATTTCTGGGCGGGTCATAAAAAAACAGGGTGTGGCCTTGACAGGAAGGGGTGGGTCATTTCTCTATTAGGAGGTGCAGAAGTTTAGTCAGGCCTAGGGCAGCACAAAACCAAAATATACTACTGCATATTAGGGCTTATTTAGACAGGATCTGATTTACAGCATGTTTTTAGATTGTGGGAGGAAACCCACGCACACACAGGGAGAACATGCAAACTCCAGGCAGATGGTGTCACGGGCGGGATTCGAACCAGTGACCCTTTTTGCTGCTAGGTGAAAGAGCTATCCACTACACCACTGTGCTGAACGAACATGATTGTGACTGAAAGCATGAGATCAGTGGGGTTTTTTCCGATCTCATGCTTTCCAGCCTGGAGGACAGATGTGGGGTCTTATTGACACCGCCTCTCTCCATAAAGGGGTCACACGCTATTCCTATTACAAGGGATGTTTACATTCCATTTAATCGGAATAAAAGTGATAAAAAAATAAGAAAAAAGTGCAAAACTAAAAAAAATTACTAATTTTTTTTTAAAAAACAAAAAATAAAATAAAACCCCCCTGTCCCTAGTAGCTCGCACTCAAAAGCAAACGCACATGTAAGTCCCACCCACATATGTAAACGCCGTTCAATCCACACATGTGAGGTATTGACGCGTGCATTAGAACAAGAGCAATAATTCTAGCAGTAGACCTTCTCTGTAACTCTAAACTGGTAACCTGTAAAAAAATTCAAGCATCGCCTATGGAGATTTTTAAGTCCCGAAGTTTGGCGTCATTCCATGAGTGTGTGCAATATTAAAGCGTGACAAGTTAGGTATTTATTTACTCTGTGTAACATCATCTTTCACATTATCCCAAAAAATTGGGCTAACTTTACTGTTTTGTTTTTATTGAATTCATGAAACCGTTTTTTTTGGTAAAAAAAAGGGCCGTTTGAAAAATTATTGCGCAAATACTGTTGGAAATAAAAAGTTTTAATGGCCGCCACTTTATTCCCTAGGGTGTCTGCTAAAAAATATTTATATAATGTTTGGGGGTCCTGAGTAATTTTCCAGAAACAAAATATAATTTTTACATGAAGGAGAGAAGTGCCAGAATAGGCGCAGTACGGAAGTGGTTAAAGTGAAATATTTCTTTAAATTTCATACCGGGGGGGGGGGGGTATAGTATGCCTGTAAAGTAGTGCATGTTTCCCATGCTTAGAACTGACCCTGTACAAGATGTAATTTCTGAAGGGAAATAAAAGTAATTTAAAAGTACTCGTTGCTATAAAGAATACAGAGAACAGTTATTGCTCAAAAGAAAAAAAAAAGGTGTGGGGGTCCCCCAAATTCAATTACCAGGTCCTTCAGGTCTGGTATGGATATTAAGGGGGACCCCGCCGTAAAATCTAAAAAATGACGTGGGGTTCCCCCCAAATATCCATGCCAGGCCCTTCAGGTCTGGTATGGATTTTAAGGATAACTCCACCCCAAATTTAAAAAAAATGGCGTTTATTTCCCCAAAAATCCAAACCAGACCCCTTATCCGAGCACGCAACCTGACCGGCCACGGGAAAGGGGGGATGAGAAAGCGCCCCCCCTCCTGAACCGTACCAGGCCACATGCCCTCAACATGGGGAGGATGCTTTGGGGACAAGGGCCTCATACCCACAACCCTGGCCGGTGGTTGTGGGGGTCTGCGGGGGGCTTATTGGAATCTGGAAGACCCCTTTAACAAAGGGGACCCCCAGATCCTGCCCCCCCGTGCGAAATGGTAATGGGGTACCTTGTAACTCTACCATTTCACTAAAATAAAGTGTCAAAAATGTAAAAAAATATATAGACAATAGCCGGTTTTTGACAATTCCTTTATTAATGTCTTTCCGCGCTTCTTCTTCTCCCATCCTCTTCTTTTCTGCATTCATTTGGGGTTCTTCCTCCATCTTCTTCTTCTTCCTCTGCTTCTTTCTTGGGTCTTCTCGTCCGCATTTTGCACCGGCTTCTTCTTCCCTGGATGATCCGCTTGCAATTGAAGTTCCAGGTGTGTGACGCTCCCGTTCTTATGCTAGTTCTTTTATCACTGAGGACGTGGCGTCATCCGGTGACCCCGCCCCCCTCTGACACACATGTACTACACAGGGACTTTCCTATGGCTTTCCCCATGGCGTCAGAGGGGGGCGGGGTCACTGGATGATGCCTCGTCCTCAGTAATAAAAGAACTGTCAGAAGAACAGGAGGGTCACACAGCGGGAACTTCAATTGCAAGCAGATCATCCGGGGAAGAAGCCGGTGCAAGATGCGGACGAGAAGACCCAAGAAAGAAGCAGAGGAAGAAGAAGATGGAGGAAGAAACCTGAATGAATGCAGAAAAGAAAAAGATGGGAGAAGAAGCACGGAAAGGGGTCTTCCAGATTCCGATAAGCCCCCCGCCCGGAGACCCCCACAACCACCGGCCAGGGTTGTGGGGATGAGGCCCTTGTCCCCATCAACATGGGGACAAGGTGCTTTGGGGGGGCCCCAAAGCATCCTCCCCATGTTGAGGGCATGTGGCCTGGTACGGTTCAGGAGGGGGGGCACTCTCTCGTCCCCCCTTCTTTTCCTGTGGCCGGGCAGGTTGCGTGCTCGGATAAGGGGTCTGGTGTGGATTTCTGAGGGAACTCCACGTAATTTTTTTTAAATTTGGGGTGTAGTTCCCCTTAATACCCATACCAGACCTGAAGGGCCTGGTATGGATATTTGGGGAAACCCCACGTCATTTTTTTTATTTTGACGGCGGGGTTCCCCTAAACATCCATACCAGACCTGAAGGGCCTGGTAATTGAATTTGGGGGGATCCCACGCTTTTTTTTATGAATGAATTTTCTCTGCATTGCCGGGAGCCGACAATTCATTATAGCCGCGAGTCATTTTTAAATTACTTTTTTTCCGTCAGAATGTCATTTTGTGCAGAAACAGTTCTAACCACGGGAAACACGCGCTAATTTACAGGCATATTATACACCCCCCCTAGGTACGAAATTAAAAGCAATATTTCACTTTTATTGTTGCACTTAAAGCATTATAAAATTCACTGCTCCCGAAAAAACGGCTGTTTAAAAAAATAAAAAATGCATTGATACATGTCCCCTGGGGCAGGACTCAGGTCCCCAAACACTTTTTAGGACAACAACTAGCATAAAAACCTTTACAATTAACACTTTTGATTTCTCCCATAGACTTCTAAAGGGAGTCCTGCGGCTTTACATATTTATTATTGCATTGTGCCCTCTTTTGTGCCGGTTCATACGCTCAATTAAGGATTTATCCGGCGCACCAATTAAGCCATGAAACGGCGCAGGGCATTGTTTTTAGTAAATCAGCCCCACAGTGTGTATATACTGTATATAGATATACCGTATTTGCCGGTGTATAAGGCGACCGGGCGTATAAGACGACCCCCTAATTTTACATTTTTTTAATATTTTTTGCCTGTACTCACCTTATAAGACGGTCCCCCTTTCGACGCTTACATTTTTCTTCCTTCTGGAGCCATATTCTTCTTCTTTCTTGCTGGAGCTGAAGCCAATCACAACGAGCAATGTATTCTATTAATGAATACAAAGCCTGCTTGGATTGGCAGAGGCTGTAACATCATCAGCCCACGCCTCTCTGACTCTCAAAGCCAATCCAAGCAGGCTACTGCATGTGGCCTGCTCAGATTGGCAGAGGTTGTTACTCCAATCTGAGCAGGCTCTGTATTCATTTGAATACATCACTCACCGGGATTGGCTAAGCGGTACATACTGTATGTAGCCAAAGCTACATACAGTATTACCACACATCCAACAGGCATCCGAGCAGCTGACCCGGCGTATAAGACGACCCCTGCTTTTTGGCCATTTTTTTTAGGTGTAAAAGGTAGTCTTATACGCCAGCAAATACAGTATATAACCACACGGGTATTCATGTCAAGGCCTGTTGCAGACACCACAAGATGCAGTGTTGTTCTCTTAAATATTCTATACCTGAGAATACCTATACCTAAGGTTACATGCAGCTTAAAATAGTTCACTGGTACTTTTTGCACTGACTATTGTTCACTTTGAAATTAATAAATATATTGGTATTATTTCTGGTAATTTCCTATAAGCATGCCAAAACATTCCATTTAAGACACATGCACAAACTGCATCTAACTATTATGACAGCTGTTGTTGTATATGCTAGATATATTGAAGATGATTTACTAAAGCAAAGAGAATGTTCACACAAAACAAGAGTGATGATTCATTTCAATTATCCAATCCCATAGAAAGCAAAATTGTATTTATTTTATTTGAACATTGGATAATTTAAGTGAAACTTCACTGTTTTTTTGAGACGAAATTCTCAAAACCCAGCCTCATATTTTCAGTAGACTGTCTGTTATTGTGGTTCAAAGTGAATCAGTTAAAATTATTGTCTGTTTCAACTTCTGCTACAGACACTTTCTCTCTAGTGTTTATATAGATTACATGTGTATTTGCATCTCCCTGCAAAATTAAAATACAAATTGTGTGTGATACTTGCCTTAGTCTCTAGATAAAACTTTTATTTAAAAAAGATGCCATTAATAATTAAGTCAAAGATTCTTTATATTTCTCTAAAATGTAACCTGCATTAAAAACCAATCATGTGATAACTTGTTACCAGAATGTAAATATATTGAACTATTTTTAATAGAAATAGACGGAAAATCAATATTAATCTCATGCACATATTTATCTGAACAGTGAGCTAAATTAATCTCCAGCAGGTACCTAATACTGTTGTTCTTAATAATGCAACATCTGACAGAGAAGCCCTGTACACACGGGCTGGATTCTCGTCAGGAAAAATAATTTGTTTTTCTTGCCGAGATTCCTGGCAAGATTCCTGGCAAGATTCTCTTGCCGGCCGAGTGTACACACACACCATTCAAAAGAACCGCCATTCTTTTGAATGGCACGAACGCAGTGACGTCATCTACTACGCCGAGCATGCGCTCGTCACATTCCATGCGGCCGCCTCCATCTTGCTTCACCCTACCTATGCCTTGGAAGCTACCGCGCATGCGTCAAAGTCATTTCGAGCATGCGCGGGTTTCCATGGAGAGGTAAGTATATACACGCTCAGGTTTTTCGACAGGAAAGCACTGCCGAGAATCTCACGACGAGAAAATAGAGAGCAAGTTTTCTATTTTTCTTGACGAGATTCTGGGCAGTTTTCTTGACGAGAAACCTCAAAGCCTCATACACACGCACGGTTTACTCTGCAAGAAAGCTCTGCCAGCAGTTTTCTTGCTGTTTCTTGCCTAGAAAACTGTGCGTGTGTACAAGGCTATAGAGTCTGTGTGAATATAGCTTTTATTAACTTCAATTAATAACAAAAAAGGTCTACAAACATTTTTCTGCAGTACCATAAAGAAGTCACCCCTAAAATTGGAGGAATATTTGCCATTTTGTATGTTATCTATTTTATGTTTTCACTGCCGCTTGGAATATTTACTAATATTTAGTATATAGAAAAAGATCTATTATATTTTAAAATATATTTAAGTTTAGAGTTTAGGATTATATAGTATATAGTTAAATTGATATGTTTAAAGGAGAAGTACAGCCAAAGCTTGTTTAGCTGTACTTCTCCTGTGGATCACAGGAGTGCAGTCTGTTCTGCACTCCTGTGACCCAATTTCAGCAGACAGTGGACTGAAGCCCGCTGTCGACTGATGTCACAAAGCTGGTCCAGGCTGGGAAAAGATCACAACCATATTGTCGATATCCACCCAGATGCCTGGACCGACACCTGGCTCAGCTTCTCAGCCCTAGAGCTGGTAGGGTATAGATGCTGGATCGGACCAATGCTGCATCCACCTAGGTGAGTATGATTTTCAAAAAAAAAAAACATTTTAATGGGCCTGTGCACACATCTGGAAATTTTAACACAGAAAAAAGTGTTTAAAATGATCACTTGATTTGTTATAATTTGATTACAAAGCCAAAACCCCAGCAAATAGCTAGATATACAATGCATATATATATATATATATATATATATATAAATTGTCTTACCTGACAACATTTTATTTTATATAAAACAAAGTTTAAACAGCATGAGGTATCATAACTTTATTTGATCCAGACTGTATACACCTGTATACACCAGCTTGAAGCTGTAGTAGGGAGCAAGAGCCACATATGCTGATGCCTCCTCTGCAGTGCCAACTCCTGTCCCATGCAAATTGATACCAACTGCACTTCACCTCTTATCCCGGCTAGCGGTCTCCAGAGTGGTGCCAGCAGCAGAAAAGAGAAGATCTTCAGGTCAGTGTGAAACAATACACCGGGCATAATAGTATAGGGCTGCTTTCACATTGATGTGCTGCGGTTTACCCACACCATGGGTGCAGTGCAGTTTTCCTGCAGCTTTCAAGCGGGTTTGCTGCTCTAAGCCATAGACTTCTATTATATCCTGTGGGTTTGGTGCACTTTCTGAATGCAGGATTTTTGGTGCACATTCCAAAAGTGCACCACACCTGCAGGATATGATAGAAGTCTATGGCAAAGCCCAGCTAACCCAGGAGAGTTGCAGATGCACTGTGCTGCACCCACGGTGCAGGTATACCGCAGCCCATCAGTGTGAAAGCAGACTTATAGAAGGATCAAAACAGTAAGGGTTTGTTTACATATGCAGTTTGAGGGGTGGTAAAACCCCATAGTTGGAGGTGTTTTTATCCCCCCTACCCCAACCACACCCCCTTTAGCTGTATTGGCCAGGGGTGTAAACATGTCGCAGCTGCAGCAGGAGTTATATGCCATGTCATGGAAGCATGCAGTTGCAGGGCACTTTCAGATTGGCCCCATTTACTTGAATGGGTCATGATTGGCAGGCAGTACCACCCACCAAAAGCAACAAATGCCTTAATTCCTGCTGTGGCATGTGTATACCTTTGGCTGCTGCCTCAGCAGCTAAAGGGTGGTTGGGATTGGAAGCAGTAAAACCATGACTCAACAACAGGGTTTTACCACCCTCCAACTTTGTGTGAAGGAGCTGATGAATGCAACAATGGGCTCATTCACAAATGCAGCAGGCAGCTGGAACAACCCGACCCCCCCCCCCCCCCCACTGCAAGAACAAGTCCACTTGTAACAGACACTATGCTCTTCTACACCACGTATGCCCTCAAAAAAATAAAGCAGCAGTAGAAAGTAGTCATTGTTGTGCTATTGCCCTTTGACACTTAATTCAATAATCAGATCTTAAAGATATCTACAATTGTCTGGCACTATTAATCGTAAATTAATTTTCAACGACGGCAAGAAAACTGAGAACATATGATTTAAGTTTCTTGACAAAACACACAACAGTGAAAAATAATATTTCGCTAACTGATAACAGATGACAGGTTACAGAAAACTGGCAGTGTCCCTTCCATGGCAGAGAGGCCAAACCTGCAAAGTTTCGAAGTTCATGATGGTATTTTTGATAAACATAAAGCCCCCGGCAAAGCAGAGTGTGAACAGGTTAAATGCTACAGAAACTGATGTCTTCCTCTTACCTTCCTCCTACATTTACAAATTTATAAGTCAGTCTGAAAGCCTAAGGCCGCGTACACGTGGTCGTTCCAAACCAATGAGAATGGTCCGATGGGCCATTTCCATCGGTTCACCACTGAAGTGGCCTGATGGTCTGATGTGCGTACACACCATTGTTCCAAAAACCGAACGGGTCAGAACGCGGTGACGTCAAACACACAACGTGCTGAATAAAACGAAGTTCAATGCTTCCAAGCATGGGTCGACTTGATTCTGAGCATGCGCGGGTTTTGAATCGTTGCTTTCTGTACTAACCAATGGTTTGGACCGATCGGGCAGCGGTCCATTGGTTCGATTTTAAAGCATGTTTTAAAATTTTGGACCGAAGGAAAACAGACCGATGGGCTATACACACGTTCGGTTTGGACCGATGAAACTGAACCTCGGTCCATTCTCATCGGTTTTGTCCGACCGTGTGTACACGGCCTTACATTGCACTGACCTGACTGGTCAGAGCATTTTGTTGTTCTGTAGTAAGCAAGTCTGTTGCTCTATGAATTCTATTTCTGGATTTAATGCAATCTAAGATAATAAAAATTGGTCAATATGGTCTGGTGCATAGAAAGATGTGCCTCCATCCCTTATACTACAAAATGCACAAAAAACAATGCCCATGGGGTTTTATCGAGGCACGCCAAAACAACAAAAATGTTTATAAAACAGTATTATTCTATTTGATATCCACCAAATGTAAAATCAATTCACATTGTGCATACAAACATATAAAATAAACATAACAATTGGTTTACTTCTGTCAAACAATTTGCAAAAAAAAATGTAAATTACATTTAACAAAGGTGATATTCCAAAGAATTTATGTCATCAATGAATGGCTGGGTTATATTATGAATCTCGGTGCATTTTGTGAATATTAATTCACTTCATTAGGAGTAGGGATGAGCCGAACACCCCCCGGTTTGGTTCGCATGCGAACAGGCAAAAAATCTGTTCGAACACGTGAACACCGTTTAAATCTATGGGACACAAACATGAAAAATCAAAAGTGCTAATTTTAAAGGTTAATATGCAAGTTATTGTCATAAAAAGTGTTTGGGGACCTGGTTCCTGCCCCAGGGGACATGTATCAATGCAAAAAAAGTTTTAAAAACGTAAGTTTTTTCGCGAGCAGTGATTTTAATAATGCTTAAACTGAAACAATAAAAGTGAAATATTCCTTTAAATGTTGTACCTGGGGGGGGTGTCTATAGTATGCCTGTAAAGTAGCACATGTTTTCTATGCTTATAACAGTCCCTGCACAAATATATATTTCTAAAGGAAAACAAGTAATTTAAAACTACTCGCAGCTGTAATGAACTGTCGGGTCCCGGCAATACAGATAAAAGTCATTGAAAGTCATTAAAAAATAAATGTGTGGGGGGATTCGGCAAATTCCATTACCAGGCCCTTCAGGTCTGGAATGGATATTAAGGAGAACCCTGCGCCAAATAAAAAAAAATGGCATGGGTTCCCCCCATAAATCTATACCAGACCCTTATCCGAGCATGCAACCTGGCAGGCCGCAGAAAAAGAGCGGGGACGAGAGAGTGCCCCACCTCCTGAACCGTACCAGGCCACATGTCCTCAACATAGGGAGGATGTCTCCTTATTGATGGGGACAAGGGCCTCATCACCACAACCCTTGCCCGGTGGTTGCGGGGGGGCTTATCGGAATCTGGAAGCCCCCTTTAACAAGGAGACCCCCAGATCCCAGCCCCTATGTGAATTGGTAATGGGGTACATTGTACCCCTACCATTTCACCCCAAAAAAGTGAGAAAAAGGCAAAAAAACACACACACAGTCCTTTAATAAAAAATAAATACAAATAAATTCCAGCGCCGTAATCCTTCTACGATCCCAGACCCGCCACTACGAACGATACCGCCTCCATGGTAGGCTCCCAGCTGGATGACGTGCGAGCCATCTGACAGCTCTTTTATAACTGAGGGCGGGGCCACCCATGACATGTGACCCCACCCCCTCTGACGCTTTAAGGGGAAAACCCCATTACGTCAGAGGGGGCGGGGGGCACCTGTTCATGTCACAGGTGGCCCTGCTCTCGGTTATAAAAGAGCTGTCAGACGGCTTGCACGTCATTCGGCCTGGAGCCACCTATGGAGCCAGTATTGTTCGTAGCAGTGGGTATTTCAGTATTTCAGGTGTCTGTGAATCACAAGACTGTCTAAACAGAGTTACTAATTCTGTAGCAGGAAAAACACAAGTTATTAAAATGTGAATTCGGTAGTTTGGAGTTCTGCTTCAACCAAACAATTTGCACCATAGGGAATAAGAAAGCTCTAGTTTTGTTTAGAAATATATAGCATATAGTAGTAGGAAGTTATAAAAAATTATTCCAGACTCCAATCCTCAATCCATTGTGGAATATTTTCTCTTTCTTTCTTTTTTGGACTGCTCAAGCATATAAGGGAATAGTCAAAACTGACACAGTTTAACGGAACGGTGCCCAAATTCTATTGTCCACTTTGTTCATTCCCCCACTGGTTTGGGCTCGCACTGGCCTATACAATTAGCAAGTGTTCCCAGGCACACTCAGTGACCTATGGAGAGATCTGTTCCCAATAACTTTTCTACAGCATTTAATAGGAATACTGACTTGGAACAGCACAGAATACCCCTTAAAAACATAAATTAATACAAATTATTACATTTGAGGATTTTTTTCTTAGAAATGGTGTAATAGGTCAAGGTCTGTTTTTTTTTGTTTGTTTTTTTGTACAAATTTTGTCCAATTGTAGCTTCAGGTTTTAAATCTTAAGCAAAGTCAGGGTTCACAAAAAGTGAACTTTACAAAAGTCTTGTTTTTTTGTTTTTATTAGAGCTCCAATGCCACACTAAACTCTCCTTTCCCAACGGCAGGCTAATGAATAGGTCCACTGCTCTCTGCGTCAGAACAGTCTAGTTCCAGTGATCCAACATACCCCCTGAACAATCACAACTACTGCTCCCAATCAGAAAATAGATTGAGTGTTGCTGACTGGAGTGCAGAGATAGAATGCTGCTCTTATACAATGTGCAGAAATCCCTATCTTCACCATGTTGCCAAGGAAGGGGAGTTTGTGGTTGTGCTGAAGTAAAGATATTAAAGGGGTAAAGATGACCATAGATGGATCAAAATTCGGTCAGTTCTGCAGAGACCAGCTGAATTTCAATCCATCTAGGGCTGTACCCTGTCTACTTCTGACAAACTTGACAGTTGGAGAGTTTTCATTTGATCAGAGCCTGCAGCCAATCAGCTGAAGCCACTGTTCAGTGTATTCTGACAGCTGCTGTCAGAATACAATGGTACGGCAGGGAGGATTTCTCCATTCACATTGATGGGGTAGATTATTATTATTATTATTATTATTATTATTATTATTATACAGGATTTATATAGCGCCAACAGTTTACGCAGCACTTTACAATATAAAGGGAGACAAAACAGTTACAATACAATAAAATACAAGAGGATTAAGAGGGCCCTGCTCAGAAGAGCTTACAATCTAATAGCTAGATAGGACAATCCATTTTTTTTTTTTTTTCCTTTTATTACTTTTTTTTTGCTTTTTTCGGAAATTCGGAAATTTGGAAATTCGGGAAATAAGGAAATTCAAAAATTTTAAATTAGGAAATTCGGAAACTCGAAATTAGGATATTCGAAAATTAGGAAATTAGGGAATTCGAAAATTCAGTATTCGGAAATTCGAAAATTCGACAATTTGGAAATTCGAAAATCCGATTTTCCAAATTTCTAACTTTCTAATTTCCAATTTTCGATTTTTTTGGCTGGCTGTTAGTGAATGTAACAAATACAAATTGTATCTGAAGTTACGAATTATCCGAAATAACGAATGGAACATCTAAACAAATGAAATGGAACAAATTAATAATAAATAATAATAATAAAACGTTTTTATTATTGTTATTTATTATTATTAGATTGTTACTTTCCATTCGTCTAGATCCGGCATTCGTTATTTTGGATAATTTGTAACTTTGGATGAATTTGTATTCATTATGTTCACTAACAAATTTGAAAGGAAATTCCAATACCTAATCTCCAAATTTCCAAAATATAGAATTTATAATTTCCGAATTTCTGAAATTTCAGTTTTCTGACTTGTTCATTCCATGACTTGTTCATTCCTGACTTAGTTGGGGTAGGCGGTACACTTTGTTGGGAGGTGGGTCAGCCATGCCTTGTGACCACTGACCTCTGGGAACCCGCCTTCTGACCTTTGACCTCTGGGGAGGTCCCTATTCCAATTCCTGAGTCCTAACCTTTTTCTTCAAGGGGAAACCCTAAACCCTAACCCTAACTCTCTAACCTTAACCCTAACCAAACCCCTCTAAACCTAACCTCTAACCCTTACCCTAACACCCTAACCCCAACCGCTAACCCTATAACCTTAACCCAAAACCCTAATCACTAATCCTAACCCCTAAGCCCTAACCCTAGCCGTAAGCCTAACCCTCTAGCCCTAACCCCCATAACCCTAACCCCTAACCCTCAACCCTAAGCCTAACCCTCTAGCCCTAACCCCCATAACCCTAACCCCCTAACCATCTAAACCTAACACCCTAACTCTAAACCCTAACCCTTTAACCCTAACCCTCCAAACCTAACACCCTAACCCTAAACACTAACCCTAACCCTCTAACCCTAAACCCTAACCCTAAAACCTAACCCTACAAATTTTCTAAGTTCGAATTTTCCAATTTTCTTATTTAGATTTTTCAAATTTTCCAATTTCGAATTTTCCAATATCCTAACCTCAAATTTTCAAATTTCCGAAATTCCGAATTTCTGAAATTCCGAATTTCTGAAATTCCTAAGCCTAGCCCTCTGACCCTAACCCTCTAACCCTCTAAACCTAACACCCTAACCCCTAAACCCTAACCCAACCCTTTAACCCTAAAATCCTAACCCTAACCCTAACCCTATAACCCTAACCTCTAACGCTAACCCTAACCCTAACACCCTAAAACCTAACCCTACGAATTTCCTAACTTTGAATTTTCAAATTTTTGAATTTGGATTTTACAAATTTTTGAATTTGGATTTTTCACATTTTTGAATTTGGAATTTTCAAATTTCCTAACTTAAATTTTGAAATTTTTGAATTTTGAAATTTCCGAATATCCGAATTTCCGAAATTTGGAAATTCGAAATCCGAAAATCCGAAATTTCAGAAATTGAAAAATTCTGAATTAGAAAATTCAGAAATTAGAAATTTCGGAAATCCAAAAATACCGAAAATTTGGAAATTTAAATATTTGGAAATTTGAAGATTTCGGAAATTAACTAATTTGTCAAAATGTGTTTAAACTAATTTGGAACTAAACAAATTGCACATGTCTAGTTTTTATCAGCTTGCTGGCTAATCAAAAAAAGATCCATCTATGGGCAACATTAGACTTTTAAAAAGTTCACTTTTATACATAGTGTATGTGAACCTGAATTTTGTGATACAATAACCCTGTTAGATGCCAAAACCATATCTTTATCTTCTATGCAAACTTGAGTGCAGGGAAGCAACCTTGTCTAGAAATCTGTACCAGCAAAAGAAACAGCACAATAATGAGCTTATCCCTTAATTACCTCCTCTAAGTATGCCTATGCAAAGCAACAAGGCTCAGAGTGTTATGTCTCCCCTCCCAGTTTTAGTGGTGCTTACAGGGGATTACAGGAAGCCGATATTAAAGATTATCTCTGGGTAAAAATAAATTTCAGCATAGAAATGAAGATATTTTAGTCGTTTATCTAGTGTCCACTGATCCAAGATTATGTTCAACATTAGAAAATAGGGATGAGATTTGGATTTGGGTCGAGCATGGGTTTGCAGCTTGTGGACCTACCAGAATAATGCTCAATTTCACCACCATAGCAACCAAATATCAATATTGCACTTCCTGGCCTTTGGACATTGATCAGAAGGGACAATAGGTGGGAATTTGGGTAAGCCAGTCCCTTTTACTATTTACAGTAGGTTGGGTTCCCAGTGGACATATTGACAATGTGCTTAGCGGGGATAGGGAAAGCCTAGGGAGAGTTTGTGATAAAGTGCATATGGACAGATTTGTGTAGAGCTTTTAAGCACTGGTTTCTTAAATTAAATGTAAATGCTGTGCATCCTGGGGAATTTGAAAGTGGGGAATGGGGAGAATTTTACATCTTAATGTAATTAATGTAATGTTCTTTCTGCAGCTTCTTGATAGCTTCTTCATGTGCACTGCAGTCAAAGCAGGCTGCATGTGCTTTTCTTTTTTTTGCAAATCGGTCTTTTTCAATTTTGTTGCCAGTCCTCCTCGGTTTAGTACCCGTATCATCCAGCTTGCCTACAATTAAGTTTCTCAATAGATTTTAGAAATCAATTTACGGGAGAGAGGAATATGACAGCAAATGTGTTAAAGGATAGATAATTAAGCGGTGAGATCCCTGTCAGCAGTCACTGACATAAGCCAATGTTTGATTTGGATAAATGTGACAATCTCTAAATGGGGGGGGTGGAGGAACTTCTCCCTGATCCCAGTCCAACAATAGATAGAGCAACCATTAACAAAGGTATAGAAGTAATATAATTTATGGGAGCTCAACCAATAGAAAGGACTAGGTGGTCCAAGACCAGATAATAAAAGTGGATTTCCCTGGGGTTATTTACTTAACATATTTGGGAAAATCACACATGGTAATGTCGCATTAAGGGATTCATAGATTAGGATTGGAGCTGGAAAACGGGGTGCTTGGGGGGTCACAAGTGAACAACAGAAAGCTTCCAGGTCTACTCACAGAGAGGATTCCTTGGTGGCAAGCAGAAAGATTCAAGGATAAGTTCACCTTTAAAAAAAAAAAAAAAAATCAGCAGATCACAGGTGCAATGTGCAGCTCCTGCAGACTCTCAGGGTGGCTGTCTGTTCATACTGAGAGTCAATTGCCTGAGAGCAGAAAAATAATCGGACTAGCTCAACGCTCACAAGCACCCTTGCAGCTCAAAACTACAACCTGTAATAGCTAAGGGTACTTGTAGGAATTCATTCTGAGGAAACTGAGGAACTAAGGGGAAGTGTGATATAATCCCTCTTGTGTACTTCCTTGAGCCCTCACTGCATGGTCTAATACAGGGGTCTCAAACTGGTGGCCCTCCAGCTGTTGCAAAACTACAAGTCCCATCATGCCTCTGCCTGTGGAATTCATGCTTGTAATGCCCGGTACACACGATTCGATTATCGGACGAATGATCGTCCATTTTTTTTGTATGCTAATCTCACGTCGAATCTGAGTTTACTAAAGTCACGAAAATTCTCGTACGGCAGAATAAAAAATGGGAAGTGATATCATGTGTTGTAATGTATTTGTATTGCATTTTCGAACGACAGCTGTACTGATTAAAAGAAAATCGTACGATCTGGCATCGTACGAAAACAAAATCCGTGCATGTCCGATAGAATAAATTTGGATGAACTGTCCTGATCGGCTCTCGAAAGCTCTGTTTATTGTACGATCGTTTCGAAAGCGGCATTTCTCGTACGATTTTCAGATCGTGTGTACGGGGCTTAACTGGCAGCCTTGCAATGCCTCATGGGACTTGTAGTTTTACAACAGCTGGAGGGCCGCCAATTTGAGACCCCTGGTCTAATAGAAAAAAATTCACTGAAACTCCTCCCATATATATCACACACTTCCTGGCCTGGGTGGTTGCACATTAACCTATACCCATGCACCCACCATCACTTCAAAGTATTTTTTCCTTTACAAATTAAACATTTTTTCACTAGGGCTCAACATGTAAAATGATAACATAATTCCCACAACTATGTGAGAATTTAAGATTAAGATTCAAATAAATGGAGAAAACATGCTCATATCCATAAGTCCCTAAGGAAATCTGGAAGCAGCAATATATTCCTGAGTTAGTGTAGCAGCCATGTGACATTTCTGCAGTTGAGGGAATCTTATTACCATTTGCAGCACTTCTAGATTTATTTAGGATGTGAGGTATAATAGGAACTCTTGACCATGGCTGGATTTCTCAATAGGCACTAAAGGCATGTGCCTTAAGGTGCCCTTCCTAGAGGGTGCCCATCTTTCAGCCTGTGAGGGTTCTGCCTGTATAGAGGGGAGCGCTGCCAGTGGTCACATTTTCTGAATGTGCCAGCCAGCCACCTTGGGATGTCCTTGTTTGCAGTAAACAGGGTCGATCATCAGCGTTATTGATTGCAGTAATGTGTAAGGACCATGGGTAGATCTGAGGCCCCATAGAGATCGGATGGGGAATGGGTGTTGGGGATTACAAGGAGTTTTGCTCTTGATCAAATAAGGACTCCCAGCAGCAGCTTGTTTGTTCAGCCGACTCGTAGCTGCGTATTTCTCTTCCTGCTTGGGGCACAGCGAGGTTATGAGGAGTGTTCATACTGGCCCTTGTCCCTGTGGGCCACCCCTCTCGCTCCATTAACACTGAACTTGCCACTGTTTCCAGCCTTTACGATAAACCCAGATTATTATTGAATGCAATCCTGCTTCCCTGGCGGAGCTCCTGCGATTGTAAAACAGTAATTGGTGGCTTTTATTGCAGCCTTGAAAAATGGTCTTTATATCAGTTCACATTAAGCTTTATTTGACGTCCCTCCCTTCATTAGTTAGCTTTACAAAGAGAAGTAATCAGTTACTGCAAATTGCCAGGGACGATCCCTGGGGGAGGAAAATAAAACCTTTCCGGTAAGTTATGACTATAGAAGCAATAAGCAAGATGGGCCTTTTCATAAAAGCAATAAAGCAGACGTGAAGTGGCAGCTTTAAATGCTCAAGTAGAGGGCTCCTACCAAGCCTGACTGTCAGGGAAGGCAGGTCCATAGACCTGCGTATAGGCACTTGTGAATGCGCACTCTCGCATCAATGCACGCGCCGGCCACCGATGCTGGTGCCAGGCAGGCTATTTAAACAGGGCTTCTGCATGGATTCATTGATATTTGGTCTGCAGCTTCTGTGTGTGTTCCTGACTTTTGTGTGACCTCTAATCTTGACCTGGCTTACATCTACCTGTGCTTGTCTACTATATATCCTGATACCCAGCTTGTCCTTGAATTCTGCCTGATTGATTCCCTGCTGCTGACTTGGCTTGTGACCCAATTATCCTGTTTACTGTCTATGCCTGATTTGCTTGACTGTTACCAACTTGGCCTGTCTGACCCTGCATCTGCTCATCCAGCCTACTGTTGAAAGTAAAAAAGAACCTTGCGCTGTAGAATAATATTAAATGAAGTGATCATTTGGATAGTGTATTAAAGCTGCTCCCCATAAAAGTGCAAAGTGCTATCTTGAACTGATGAAAGAATGTGTTTGTAGGGGGCGCTATAAATCTGATCACACTCTAGCTGCAACAAAATTTAAGTGCAACGTGCTAATTAATACATATAAAATAAGTGCAAATAGACAATATAGTTTATCAAAACAAAAGTCCATATTTTGATTTTGATAAGACTTCAATCTTTACATCGTCATCAAAAAACTTCATATAAATCACCTGGTGTATGTGAGTGAAAGGCCTACTCACCAGACCATGTGACCTTCAGAATTCTCTGTCTATAGACTACTGAGATGTAA
This sequence comes from Rana temporaria, assembly GCF_905171775.1. Taxonomy (NCBI): domain Eukaryota; kingdom Metazoa; phylum Chordata; class Amphibia; order Anura; family Ranidae; genus Rana; species Rana temporaria. The sequence goes on from NC_053492.1 coordinate 304,783,371, forward strand.
ATTCAGCCCTGCTCTTGACATTTCTTCAGAGAAAGTGCAATACAGTTTCACCGATGAACAACAAAGTACAAAGCAATTAAAACTCATAACTACAGCCAACAAACCATGACTGCAGAAGTGTACCGTTTTTTCAAATATTTCAATAATAGAAGAAACATAACATTCTTACTACTGAAAACATGGAAAATAAATCTATCAATCTAGGATATCATTTGTACTATGTACTTTCCATCAGTGTTCTGTATCTAGTACTCATTGAAATATGAGACCGCTATGAACAAAGCCATTCCTATCAACCATCCTGGCTCCCTGCAGAAATGTGTCTAAGAAAGGGTATAGTTAAAAATACAGAGTTAAAAACGTTGGTATTGGGGCAACACAATTTCAATTATCCATCTCTGCTGTAACCAATTTCAGTTCTCATAGGATACGATCATTTCTGTCTGGAAAAAATATTATTATTCATGCAGGACTACCAGAGTTCAAGAAATGTGAGCAGACAAGCAATTTTTCATTTCTTTTATGAGGGAAACTATGCGTTAGCAGAAGGACTGCACCATCAATATAGATAGATAGAAGTCAGTATCGGAATACTCAGTATCAGTAATAGTTGTGTTGGCAATAGTGTCAGCATTTAGAGTGGATGATCCAAGCAAGAGATAGGTGGCAAAAATGGTTTCCAAACCTATATGTTTGCAAAAACATCAGTTTATCAGTGGTTGTGGTATGCAGTTTTGTCTCTGTAATTCATGAAGTCATGAAATATTATATTTAAGGGGAATAAGGGGTACAGGATTATTATTATCATTATTATTATTATTATTATTATTATCATTATTATTACGGCACCACAGTAGGTCAATACAATATATAATAAGAATTTCATAAATTTTTATTAATTACATAAAGATTAAAACAAATAATTTGTATATATCGATTGGTCACTCCCTACTCCCATGATGAAGCCAATGTCTTGGCGAAACTAGTAGGGAAGACCTGACCGCTATCCACTAGACATATGCTCCTACTGTACTTTCTATGAGATCTAACTATTGAAAACAGCTGTGTTGTATATTCAAATTATTTGTTTTAATCTTTTTTATGTACCGTAATTAATAAAAATTTATGAAATTCTTATTATATATTGGTATTGACTTACTGTGGCACCGTAATAATCCTGTAACCCTTATTCTCTTTTATATTAATTTTGGGATGAGGTGCCTTATCTTTTAGGACAATCGACCACTTCTTCCAAATCTCTAAGTTATTATATTTGTTGGTGACATAAGGCAGTGCAGATAAGTTATCTCTTTATTTGCTGCCTATGGCTTTAGTGGCATTATCTAATATGGTGCTGCAACTAGAAAGGGATGGCCATTAGATTCTGCAAACTTTCATGGTATTAAATGTTGGTACGCTGTTTTTACTGGTGCATGCATAATTAGAAGGTCTACAACAGGCAGTGAGGGAACAGATATTGAGCGAGAAAGTATAAGTATGCTACCTTTTTTAAAATGTAAAATTACATGTTTAGCTTTTTCTAGTCAGGTAGTCGGCACAATATATTCTGTGTGTCCAAATATGGAAACAGGAAATTAAAAGGTCAGAGTTTAAAAAGTTACATGACGCACAGCGCGAATGGCCGCATAGAGAGTGAACTCCGCTCTCCCCAGCAGCCACATGCCATACACTGACCCCGCTCAGACCCCGCTTGGATCCAGACCTTATTATGGGTAAAACTAACCTGCCGCCACCCGCTCTACTCGCTGCCACTCGTTCCTCTTCAGCCCTGCGTTCCCAGAGCATTCCGGACCTGTTCAGGTCTCGCTCAGCTGCCCGCAGCACAAGCGGCATTGGCGTTGCAGGCATCCCAGGCATCTCAGGCATCCCAGGCATTTCAGACAGCTCGGTCATCTCAGGCATCTCAGGCAGCACAGACATCCACAAGATGGCCCCCGGAAGACCATGAGCTTAACCATGAGGACAGCGAGGACACGCAAGCTGCGCTGGAGGATGCGGTGAGGCACTTGTTGACTTATGCTAATATGGCAGTTTTTGTGGAAGACATCAAGCACACCTTTGCTTCTGCTATCACCGAGTTGAAAGCTGATATGCTGGTGTTGAATGAGAGAGCTCACACTGCCAAATGTATGGGTCAAAAAAGAGACACGGCAATCTTCAGATTAATGCCCACACTGCTCAATTAATTGCCGTCAACCGACACCTGGAAGATTTGGAGAATAGGGGCAGGAGGCATAACATTAGGGTGAGGGGGTACCTGAATCAATCACACCTGAGCAAATTGTCCCCACCTTGTCCTCCATCTTTAACAATCTATTGGAGAAACCAGCAGATACTATGATTGACTTTGACAAAGCCCATCGAGCGCTGCATCCGCGACCGAGCAAACCTGCGCCACCTAGGGACATCATCTGTTGTATCCCGAATTATAAGCTTAAGGAGGACATCCTGGTACATGCTCGTCAAAACGAGTCAATTTTCTTTAATGAGCAAAAGATTTATTTATTTCAGGATCTCTCGCCTATCACTCTGGGCAACCGTAGGGCCTTGCGCCCTCTACTTGAAACACTTAGAGAGCATAACCTCACATATAGATGGAAGTTCCCTTTTGCTCTCTCAGTCACTGTGGAAGGGGTCTCCCACACCCTTAAGACTCTGGATGATTTATGGAATATAGGGAATTTAGGTTCCCCACGGCCGCCCCCACGGTCTCCCCTAGCCCATTTGCTCCACAACCATCAACCCCGACCAAGCAAGTGCCGAATAAAGGGAAATATCAAAAACATATCAAAAACATCAGGATGTAGACCCCGAAAGACCTCCCCAGGTCACCAGGAGCACGAGGGCGAGAGAATACAACTAGGATGTCCCCTTTTCCTATTGCAAGGACTCGCAAGGACTCTTTATACTTTTTGGCGAGGCCGCAAATCAATGTTCTTTCTTTTTTTTTTTTGCCTATGGTACTAACTCAAGTCCCTGATGAACCTATTTTTGGCGGTGGATATGGGGATTTACTCTATCTGGTTGATAGTTGGGCAGGCACCTGATTGCTTTTTCTCTTTGTTTTTTATAGCCTGTCTATATTTGGGCCTCAAAATATGTATGGCTCTTTGTTTGGACCATCCCCATTTTACCATGTTGGAACAGGAGTTCACTGTAGGTATATTGGATAGGTTTGTGTGATTGATTGTTGCACCGATGAGACTTTTTCAGAGTTATCTCTCTGGATCTATGTACACTGCTATACCTATACGGGTCAGTGTTTTGGTATGTTTTTTATAATATGTTTTTTCTTTTTCAGGTTGCTGGGGGGAGTAGTTGCTTTTCTGTTACTTTGACGTAATAAATACATTTTGTTTTTGACCATTTCACGGGTTTCTCCCACGTACCCCATTCTGTGTCTACCCCGGGTGTCCCACAGTGCTTTTTCCCTTGGCCCGTGTACCCCTGGTTAGACACAATTTGAGGAGCCCCTCTGCAGAGGAGTGCTCGATCGGTTACTTGTCTATATCTAGCCTGTTTATTCAGGAGATTTTTTGCTTTTATGTTTTTTATTTTTTCCTCCCTTCAACCTCCTGCGGTGCAGGGGGGGGAGGACTGTCTTTTCCTTTTTTTTATTTCTTTCAGGGGATTACTTATTGGTTAGTCTACATTGTGCTAAAATGATAGTAACAAGATTGGGGTGATGGCGCTGCCTGGGTGCACTAGTGTCCACTGTGTACCCTACAATTAATAAACCCAAATAAGGTACAGGTACAGTATGTGTAATGCAGCCCGACTAATGGGAGTGTGAGTAAAGACAATAAAGGTAGACAGACACAAGCTATATAAACAATATGCAAGTGTTAAGGCTAGCTATAAACCACAGGCTATACACTGTATACTGGTAACTGGGCTACTGCCCCCTGTAGGAAAAAAAGCACATAAGCCTATATGTCCACTCTTGGTGAATATAAGCACCAGGTAAAATAGCGTTGTATAATGCCCTGCTGGGCAGTGGCAAATATAATCCAACACTCTATATAAAAAGCAGAAAAACAAACAAAGTCTATGATTCCTTAATGAAAAAAGGCAATAAATCCGTTATGTTATAATCAGTATGCAAGTGTTGAGGCTAGCTATAAACCACAGGCTATACACTGTATGCTGGTAATTGGGATACTGCCCCCTGTAGGAAAAAAAGCATATAAGCCTTTATGTCCACTCTTGATAGGTATAAGCACCTGGTAGAGTAGCGTTGTGTAATGCCCTGCGTGGGCAATAGCAAAAATAGTCCAACACACTCTGTAGAAAACAGAAAAACAAAAAACAAAGTCTGATTCCTTAATGAAAAAAGCAATAAATCCGTGTCCACTAGACCATATCTGATATGAGCATCTAAGAACATCAATCTTAGTTGTGAGGTAAATAGAGTCCAACAGGGTGGTCTGATGTGAAGGGGGTGCTCCTATAACACAATGCGAGGTGGTCCCGGTGCTCCCCTCAGGGTTCCCCACTCACCAGATAGAAGCCCCCGCTTGGGGTAACATGCGTGTAGCACAAATTCCTTAGGTCACCGCTCTGCTCCACTGCTCACACGTTCATCAGCTCCTCAGGTAAGTTTCTCCAAGGTACGGCTGTTCAAACGTAACAGATGTGTGCAGCCCGACTTCCTCCGTGCCTCAGAGGAAAGAAAAGGGGGACTCCAATAGTGCAATAACGTTTTGACAACAGCTGTTGTATTAAAAATATTTTATTCCAAAAAAGTGTGGGTCATAGCCTGCGGCAGCATAGCCACCGTTCCCCTCTAGAGGATGGCTAGGGTGACAGTAAGGCACACACTGTGGGCTCAACAATGAGCATATACAGAGAATCCACTAACAGGTATAAAAAACAAAAGAAAACACAAATAAAATCTAAAAAACTTTGCCAGCGTGTGATGACACAAACTGGCTGTGCTGGGTATCGAGTGTGTAACCGGCGGTGGTGGCGTGCGCTCCAACCAGAACCACCTGACGCTCACCCAGAAGTAATGTGTGCACGTACAAGCCTGACGTACGTTTCAAAGTAAATTCGTCTTCTGAGGCGTTTCTATGCACCGTCAGCTGCTGCTATAATTAGGAGTCGCCGTGCTGCGTCATGTTTCCACCCCCTGGCAGTTCATCCAATCCAAATACCCCTAGGGCAGTGTGCTGCCAATATTTATATATTTAGAAGGGGGACTGAGGAGACCCTTGGATAATGTTAGCTGCGGCACGGTGTGACAACCCACATGACATGCAAACTATGTCGTTAATATACACTTTAAAGGGGACCATTGAAGGACTATACAGGTAATGACATGTTATATCCATACCCAAAACCTATGAAAAATACATGAAAAAATACACATGATGTTGCTGGTGAAGCACCACTGTATGGTATAATTAAATAGATATACTGTTCACAATCACCCAGATGGTGATGCATACACAGCATGTATACAAATATCCATCCATAGACACATATGGCCAAATAAATAAGTAGATCGATCATAAGAGTGATCTACATGTGTAATAGTGTTATAACAAACGTAAGTATGTAGGTCACTCATTCTCTAACATACTAAGTGATAACTTCACTAAGTTGTGGCAATCTTACTGAATCTACCTAATAAAATGTGCACTCACATGTGTCTGTGCCTACTCTGACCGGTACTAGTCTGTCCAGCATAACTGCTCTGTTTCCCCACCGGCGTGCGTTCCATGCCTCTGTGTTTGAGCTGTTCAGCGTGTGGAGGTGTCGCGTGATGTAGTTCCGTTCGTGTAGATTACCCAGAAGCCTCTACGCGTTTCGCATACTTGCATGCGTCATCAGGAACCATGAATTCCAACATGTACGGTGGCATACTAAAGGAGAGGATGATCCCCTCCCTTCGGAGACTGGGCCACAGGCCAGTATTCCAACATAATGACCCAAATCACACCTCCAAGGTGACCACTGCCTTGCTAAAGAAACTGAGGGTAAAGGGGATGGACTGGCCAAGCATGTCTCCAGACCTAAACTTTATTGCGCAACTGTGGGGCATCCTCAAACGAAGGTAAAAGGAGCGCAAGGTCTCTAACATACATCAGCTCCGTGATGTCATCATGGAGGAGTGGAAGAGGACTCCAGTGGCAACCTGGGTTATGGGTAAAGGGTTAAGGCAGTGCTGTAAAATATTAGTGGCCACACAAAATAGCTATAATAATAATAATAATAATAATGGCTGTGTTGAACTTGAGTTATTTTGAGGGGACAGCAAATTTACTCTATTATACAAGCTGTACACTCACTACTTTACATTGTAGCGAAGTGTAATTTCTTCAGTGTTGTTACATGAAAAGATTTAATAAAATATGTACAAAAATGTGAGGGGTGTACTTCTTTTTGTGATATACTGTATTTTGGGAATCAAATATTTCCTAAACAATATCAGAAAGTCTTTCTGTATCTATCATCTCTTTATCTTACAAGCTGTACCCTCCACTTCATTCCATATTTTTCCTATTGATCTATATTAGGCTTTCCTTCCTAAACTAATATTACAAACAACATAAAATTGCATGTCTCAACATGTCTTGTATTAATTTGTGCTTTCATCTGGCAAACATAGTGTGATTTGTGGTGTTACACTAATGAGATTTATGCTTACTGATGGCCCTCTTAAATATGAGAAGGACTTGGGTAAGAATGAAGAAATATAACTAGTCAGGTTATGGAACGGGGACACAAAAGCCATCTGTATGAAATTCTGAATAAATGTTTGTACAATATAAGGATATATCAATGCTGTAGGTCAACAGTTACGGATGCTTAGTTGATCAATATACTGTACTATAAGAGAATTGGTGATGTATGTGATAACATTTTAAAGCTTAGTTTAAGAGGGCTATTCTGTATACAGTGTAACTATTATCCAAAAGTAAGGCTACGGAAAAAAACTGAAATGCCTTAATTTACAATCCACTAAAACAAGTACAATAAAATAATATAGAATAACAATAATGTTTAACATATGCCTAAGGATTTTCAATTGTCTCTAAAAGTTTTACTTTAATCTTACACTGTTCAAGGACACAGAAAGTATTCTCACTTTCTGTTTCTTTTGTGACATGTTATTGCAATAACTGTTTCATCTACAATATATTGGATGAAATTCAAATATTATTATGCAAATTTCTGCATATTTTCTCACATGAATTTACAAAATGAATTAGCAGGCAAGACTCTTAAAGTGCTTCAGGAGGCAAAGGCATTGCAGTTCATTTGTCAAGTGACTGTATTATTAAAAACAAGAAAAATTACATTATTTTGAAAGTTGATACTTTGCCCACCTGTACAGGTGCATCTTTAATGCAAACAGAAAGAGTCACAGGCCCGGATTCACAAAGAAGTTACGACGGCGTATCTCAAAATACGCCGTCGTAACTCTGAGTGTGAGGCATTGCATCTCCACGCCTGATTCATAGAATCAGATACGCCTCACAGTTGCCTAGATATGAGCGGCATAAGTCTCTTACGCTGTCGTATCTTAGGGTGCATATTTACGCTGGCCGCTAGGGGCACTTCCATATATTACCGCGTAGAATATGCAAATTAGCTAGATACGCCGATTCACGAACGTACGTGCGCCCGGCGTATCAAGATACATCGTTTACGCAAGGCGTCGGATTGGCGTAAAGTTACCCCTCATAAAGCAGGGGTAAGTCATGTTAGGTATGGACATCGAAAACGTCCGAACAGCGTCGTATTTTACGTTGTTTGCGTAAGTCGTCCATGAATGGGGCTGGGCGTAGGTTACGTTCACGTCGCCTAAGCATTGAGCGGGCGTAATTTACTTTGAAAATTTGATGTGATACTGAGCATGCGCGCGCATGCGCCGTTCGATAAAAGCGTCATTTACGTGGGGTCACAAAACATTTACATACAACACGCCCCCTACCAGCCTAGTTTGAATTAGGTGGGCTTACGCCGTGTCAGATACACTACGCCGCCGTAACTTAGAGCGGAAGTTGTTTCAGAATACGGGACCTGAGCCTGCGTCTCTCCATGAAGTAGACCTGTCACAAACCATTCCTATTACAAGGGATGTTTACATTCCTTGTAATAGGAATAAAGATTATAAAAAAAATCCAAAAAGTGTAAAAATTGTATAAATAAAGTAAAAAAAGGTAAAACGCCCCTGTCCCCGGTAGTTCACGCTCAGAAGCGAACACACACGTAAGTCACGCCCACTTATGTAAATGCCGTACAAAGGCATTGTGAGGTATCGCCGCGTGCATTAGAGCCTGAGTAACAATTCTAGCACTAGACCTCCTCTGTAACTCTAAACTGGTAACCTGTAAAAAAAAATGAAAGCGTCGCCTATGAAGATTTTTAAATACCCAAGATTGGCGCCATTTCATAAGTGTGCGCAATTTTAAAGCGTGACATGTTGGGTATCTATTTACTCTGCGTAACATCTTCTCTCACATTATACAAAAATGGGGCTAACTTTACTCTTCTGTTATTTTTTAATTCATGAAACAGTTTTTTTCCCCGAAAAATACATTTGAAAAATGATTGAGCAAATACTGTCCCCACAGGAAAGAGTTAACATTGGATAGTGCAGTCTCCAGTAAATATGCTAGCTGAAAGGGGATGTAAACCCAAGTCGTGAAATCTTAGCTGGGCACATATATCTAAAGGTAGGCCTGTGAGAGGGAGAGGGAGTTGCAATAGTCAAGGCGAGAGATAACAAGTGTCAGAGGATTGGCATGGCCAGCCGCCGAGTGGCGCTTTGACGCATGCCCATGCGCGAACGGCACGTGCGCATGCGCAGTTCTGCGGGGCTTTTGCGCGCACACGAGCGCATCCATGCGCAACCGAGTCCTGGCCTGCCTACTTAAACCATCCCCAGTCTCATGACGGGTTGCTGGTTTGTTGTCAGCTCCTGCCTGTTGATTCTTCATGTACCTGTGCTTGAACTCATTGTGACCCGGATTGACACGACGACCCTGCTCTCTCCTGAACCTGACCCCCGGCTTGTCTCCCTGGATCTGCTGCTGTCCCCAACCCCTGACCTCTGGCTTGTACTTCGGACTTGTTACCTTCTCCAGCCCCTTCACCCTGGCTTGCATCCCGGACCTGCTTACAGTCTCAGCCTTGAACATGCTCTCAGTTGATTGAAACTTCTCTGGTACCTGACCTACGGCCTGTTCCCATTACTTCCTTCCAACTCAGCTTGCTGACCAGCACCACCTGATCTACTATCAACTGCTGGTAACCGGTGCCTCTTTGCGCCCTCCCCCACTGTTTCATCTCCAGGGGGCGGAGTGCCCTGAGTTGCAAAGGTGAGCCGCTCTCGGCATCTCGGCCTCGGTGAGTACATACCTGACACAAGGGAATGAATTAGTTGCTTAGTGGTTTCATTGATTAAAAAGGGGAGTATTTTGGAGATATTTTCGAGGTAAAGTATACAAGACAGTAATTGGATTTGGGGCTGCAAGGACAAGTTCAAGTTCAGAATTACCCTAGCACCCTGACATGAGGAGAGGGACTGATAGTTGTAATATTGATCCTGAGGAGAAGTCATGGGAGGGGGAACAGGCTGGGGAAAATATTATAAGCTCTGTTTTAGGAAGACTGAGTTTGAGGAAGTGGTGTGACATCCATACTGATATGTCAGTTAATAAGTTAGTAATGCAAGAGGAGACTGAAGGGGTGAGGTGGAGAGTAAAAAGATAGATTTGGGTTTTATAAGCATAGATATGGTATTGGAAGCTGTGGGAGTTTATCCAGTGACCATGGAGGAGATGTAGATGGAGAAGAGAAGGGGTCTGAGGACAGAACCTTGGGGACCCCTAGGGAGACAGAGTTGTAGGAAACACTGAAGGAACACTGTGAATGATAGAAGTGCATGCTTTAGTGGAGAGGGGAGGGGAAGGTGCCAGTAAAAGGGGAGAGATTGAAGATGTAAGTGAGGAAGTGTAGAACAGAGCAAGAGGGTGACTGTAGTAGTTGCAAGAGAATGTGGGTCCAGCGGACAGGTGGTAAGCTGAGCTTGTGAGAAAAGTTTGGCCACCTCGTATATAGTAACAAGGTCAAAAGAGGAAAGTATTGAATGTGGTTTTGGACAGGATATGTTAAGTGGGGTAGTCATATGTGCAGTGGAGATGTTGCCATGAATTGCATCAATCTTAGGCAAATACAAGAATAAAATGTTACACAACTGTGACAGTGCATAATAAGCCCACAGTAATTACAACAGTAATTGACATAGAATGTTAAATGCACTTACGCATGTAAAGCCAAATCCCAATTATGATTAAGGCCAAATGGGATACTTGTTTGAAATTTAAAAATCCATAAAGAATTTTTTTTTTTAAAGCAAGCATCGCAGATTCCCTCCCCTTTATGGCAGAAATACCCTTTCGATACCATGAAAATAAAAAATAATAAAAGTAAAAAAGTAACTTGCATCAAAGAAACAGAGAATTCCTTCGGCCTTCATGTAGAGTTGTTCCCCAGAATCCTATTGTAACCTCTCTGGCTCTGGAAAAGCTATTATGGTGTCCTATACTGATCCTTAAGCCGTTTCTGTCATCCACAGAATCACCCTAATTTACTCCAGTAACAGGGATATAGAGTGGGGGAAGAGAGCAAAGAATCCTCCAATGGTGCAGTATGTTTACGTAATAAAGTATCAATTTTTAAAAAAACACTAATGGGTGGACTCTTACATTTAAAACAGATAAAAACAAGCAAACTTCCATCATTTCCGGTGTACGTCTGCCTCTGACCACTCCCTATGCGTTACGTCACAACACGTGACTTCATCAGGGACCCGGATTGGTTTTTCACCCATTGTTTATATATAATGCAAAGCGGAAGTGATCGTTCGGCCATTTTCTTGTAGTCCACTCTATTTGTAGTAGCGCAGCCATTTTGTTGGTTATCTAAAACATGTGCATAGCGCCCATTTTCTTGTAGTTTATAGGCCGCAGCACTTTTGATGTCTAGAGAGTACAAATAGCGGCCATTTTCCTGTTCTAGCCCTTACAGGGTGACTAGGGCAGCCTACATACTGTTACGGTAGACACTATCAACCTATCATACACACAAGATTGTATGTGTTACAATTCATATACTGCTTTATGAGAAAAAATTCTGCCAGATGTCATTGATTTGACCTCCCATATATCCACATAAAGTCCACAATAGAGGCACATTTTGCTGTAAGGACAGAACTTTTTCAGAGAATTTCACGTTGATATACATTCCTATTTTTAGGTTGCTGCAAGCACTAACCGATTAAGTGTCTGATATTTTGCTAGTGCTGCAAGCTCAGACAGTGAAGTTTCTGTTATTTTTTTTTTTAATTTCTGGAAGAATAAACATTGGAAATTCATGCTATTTTGCTGTTTTCAAAAGTACAGTTTAAGGTTCAGCCCTTTTGCTTAAATAAACAGTGTAGGTTATTCTGCTCATATTTGCACGTACAACCAGTGCAAGTTTCTGATATTTTGCTATTGTTACAATTACAAACAGTGCAAGTTCTTGCTGTTTTATAATTGCATCATGTAAAAGAGTGCACGTTTTTGCTATTGCTGTAAGTACTAACAGTGCAAGTTTCTGCTATATAGTTTTTGTTGTAAGCACAAACAGTGCAAGTTTCTGCAATTGCTGTAATTTTAAACAATGCAGGATTCTGCTACTTGTCATTGTCACAAGTATAAAAAAATATCTATTTGATTGCTGCAACTACAAACAGTGCAGGGTTTTGCTATTTTGCTATTACTGCAAGTACAAAGAGATTGTTCTGATTGTTCTATATAAGCTGATTCCTGTTTGGTGGTTAATTGTCCTTATAGATTTTACTTTTAAATTATAAAACTATTATAGGGCTGTGAAAATTAAAGATTAATTCCTCGATTAATCGTTAATTTTTTTGATCGATCAACATTATTTTGATCGGTACTAGTGGTGCAACGGATCGTAAATGATCCGTGATCCGAACGGGTCACCATATGCGGATTGGCACACCACGTGATCCACGGAGCTCCGCTGCTGCCTTGGCCATAGGAAAGCCTGCGGCTTCGGCCTAGCTCACGGAGGGGCGGCCATCTTGGTGCACCCGGCGGCGGCGGCCAAGGTGAGCCTAGAGCGGCGAGATGACGTCATCACCTGGCCTCAACTGCTCATGTTCGGCCGGCTTCTCTGGTAAGACTAAGCAAGCACTAATCTTTCTATACAGTGGGGGAGATGTGGACCATATCACAGTGGGGAGATGTCTGTGGATTACAGTGGGGAGATGTCTGTGGATTACAGTGGGGAGATGTCTGTGGATATTACAGTGGGGAGATGTCTGTGAATATTACAGTGGGGAGATGTCTGTGGATATTACAGTGGGGAGATGTCTGTGGATATTACAGTGGTGGAGATTGTGGATATTACAGTGGGGGTGATTGTGGATATTACAGTGGGGGAGATGTCTGTGGATATTACAGTGGGGGAGATGTCTGTGGATATTACAGTGGGGGAGATGTCTGTGGATATTACAGTGGGGGAGATGTATGTGGATATTACAGTGGGGGAGATGTCTGTGGATATATCAGTGGGGAGATGTATGTGGATATTACAGTGGGGAGATGTCTGTGGATATTACAGTGATGGAGATTGTGGATATTACAGTGGGGGTGATTGTGGATATTACAGGCACAGTGAGGCTGAATTCACAGGCACAGTGAGGCTGCATTCATGGGCACAGTGAGGTTGCATTCACGGGCACAGTGAGGCTGCATTCACGGGCACAGTGAGGCTGCAATTGTGGGCACAGTGAGGCTGAAATGGTGGGCACAGTGAGGCTGCATTCGTGGGCACAGTGAGGCTACATTCATGGGCACAATGAGGATGCAATTATGGGCACAGTGAGGCTGCATTTGATGGCCACAGTGAGGCTGCATTTGATGGGCACGGTGAGGCTGCATTTGATGGGCATTGGTGAGGCTGCATTGAGCTTTTGTATCACGTCTGCAGTCTAACCATCTCTTGTATCATGTTTTCAGTCTCTAACCATCTCCTGTATCATGCCCTCAGTCTCTAACCATCTCTTGTATCATGTCCTTAGTCTCTAATTATCTTATATATTATGCCCGCAGCCTCTAACCATCTCTTATATCATGTCTGCAGTCTCTGAGGGAGTCTGGAGAGGAGTCAAGAGAGGGATCACCGCCGGGATGGGGGTCATGGGAGAAGTCAGACATGTGTGGAGAGGAGACTATAGGAAAACCAGAGCCACCAAGCTGGAGCCGACCGACTAAGCCCTGCATGGTGCACCTGAGAGGAGGTCAGTGACATTAAATAACCCTGACACTGGTGCCACTAATGCAGCACAAAGGTGTTAATTTACTGCTACTTGTCAATTACTAATTCATCAGTGACCAGTAGCAGTGCTCAGCATAGATAAAGTGACAGAGGAGTCAAACAAGATAATACATGGCAGGTAGTCATGCATGACAGCACCAACCCCATCCATAAGACATGTATTCGGGGCAGGACGGGGGAATAAGGAGGACATTCTCATAAAAGGTCATAAAAAATCCCCAGGGAAGCAGGGGACTGGCTTCCAGGCTTCTATGGTACTTTATTTCAAATTAGTATAAGAAAAAGAGTCCCACCCCCAAGTAAAATACAGGGGTAGCAGGAGAGAAAATGTTCCATTCTTGCAAAAGCCCTTTATAAGGGAGAAGTACCTTTTAGACAAAAGGGAAGGGTTCTGAGTGGGCAAGAATACCTGCGGAAATCTCCAGAGAGGCACAGATAGTCACAGCGGTGTCGATGAACAGTGATGATAATTGGGGGGGGCGCAGTTTGCCATCTTCGCCCTGGGCACCCAATGACCTTGTCCCAGCACTGGCCTATGCTAAATCAAATTGGTTTTAGGATTTATCAGCCCATTTTTATTATACAAAAGCAAAAGAACAATTTGCAAACAATTGCCAAGGAAGAGACTTTTCGCCAGCAAAACATATAACGAAAATGAATAAAATCCATCTGACTCATTCTTTAGCAGTACTCCTGCTCTTGTCACTGGTCTCTCAGACCGCCTTACCCAGTTCTCCTGGCTCTCTGGGCTTTCCTGTATCATTCAGCCTATAGTTACAGCAACCTGCTGTAAAGCCCATTCCTAGCCTCTCGATATGGGTTCCTGACACCCTTGGCTCTCTTACTCCCCTGAGACTTACAGATTCCCTCAGTCCCCTGGACTTGCCTAGCTGTCTGGTCTCTCTCAGTCTACCAGGTTCTCTCCCAGTCTCCCAGACTCGCTTAGCCACCTCAACTATCTCAGTCCTATGAACTTAGAATATATGCTTCAGCATGGAGTGCTGTCTCCTACCAGGAACACACGCCTGTCTCCAAATGGCAGCTCTGAACAATGTTCAAGCCTATCATGACGGCTGTGTACACCTGAAAACTCATCTTGCTGGTCTTCTTGACCTATACACTGGGTTTGAGATTGTTTGCCTCCTAAAAAACTTTGAAATTTCCAAACTCCGGAACCCAATCTAAGAATATCTAAACCCAGAGAAAGATGTAAAAACAGGCTTTTCTGTTCATTACCGATACTCCACACTCTGCATATGTGTAAACCCTGTGTCCTCTATAAAACCTTCACAGTGGCAGGGCCTCATGCTGTTACAATATCCATTATAGCATATGTTATACATCATTTAGAAAAAAATTACAAATCATTCAAAAACTGTACTCTTACCAAAAAAGGGGGAGCTTCAGGATAATACAAAATGGAGTGGGGTGTAAACACATACACAATGGTGGAATAAATCAGCTATAAACCCAAATTTTTTCCCAATTTCTACATTTATAGAATGAAAATGTTTATTATGGAAAAAATATTTCCTTTAGGATCCTGTATGTCTCACCCATTTAGGCCATAAACACACTTTTACAAACTGTCCAGAATAAACCTTATAGGGGAAAAGGTTTTTTTCCAAGTTATTTGTTATTTTTTTGTCAGCATAACCCTAAACAAATTAATGTGTCCTGCCAACCACTATAGTATCATTGGCACCTGATTCAGCCACATCCTCTGTAGTATCTAGAGATAACAACAGAAATTGGTGAGATTATTGACTAAAGGAGCTAAGAATTTTTACTCCAAAAAATTATATGAAAATTTACAGAAATTATCCATACCGTGTGAAAAATATCTGTACTTGGCTGAATATTCAGGATGTATAGGAATTTCGTTTTCACATGACTGGAAAACTAAGGTAAATATTCACACAGTGAAGATTTTCATCCCTTCCTTCAGACTCCCCATCTCCTTACCCACCTTTATGGTTTCCACCCTCAATTTGTCACATGAGCTGTCACTACCATCACTGCTGCCTCCAACCCAGACATTTTTATTGTGGGTCCAAATTATTTATTGCATGCAGGATAAGACCGCAAGGCTTGATTGTAGCTGGGGTTATGAAAATGTATTATCGTGCACATTAATTTGAATTGCATAAATGCAGCCTTTCATTTTCACTGGGCTGCCTCATGTACAAAAATGCATAAAAGTGAATGAATGGCAATTTAGCATGACAAAATGCATTTTCACTATTTATGGTAACACATGCATTACCACAGCACAACAGAGTGTACACAGTTTAGGAAAACTACAACAAAAATGATTCAGAACCTCATTATCCCTCAATTTGGTTTGATAATGCTGCATTATAAATATGTGGAGATCTTCAGCGCTGGTCAAAGTGAAATTGGATGAATAAAATGAGAACGTGTATACAACGTAAATGCTGCTGCAATCTAAGTGAGAACAACTCACTAATGTGTAAAAAAAAACAAGGGGGGGAGTGATGAGCGCAAACACAATATACTGAACAATCTAGAAAGTGCGCTACTTAAAGTGCCTATGTGAAGATTAAAGTATCAAAGTGCTAAATTGGCAGTAAATTGTCTAATAAATACATATATAACACAATGGTTATAAAGTGCTAGTGCAATGGACAAATGAGGTTCCTAGTAAATGATGCCTAGGAAATCCAGTGAAGTATATGGATAAACAGTTCATATAATAATGCAATTCATATGGATAAACAGTTCATATAATGATGCAATTCATTTGGCAGATAATCTTCCACCAGATCTTCCTGGTAATGAGCTCACAGAGCGCTTACCTTAACCCAAAAGGGTAGTAGCTTAGAGCGGTGTGTGACTGGCCTCTCTGGATCAGCGTGATGGCTGTGTGGACATCAGTTGAAGGTAGAGCTGGGCTTCACCAAGATGGTGGCTTCCAGGCGGATCCGAGACAACGGCAAGTCGAGTCAGGGAAAATAAGTAAATGGTCCAGATGGTGAAGTACGTTTTAAATTTTATTGTAAAAAGTGCTTACATAAAAGCAAAAAGCAAACGCTATCATCCAGGGAGCTGGTATAGCTTCAAAACACGGACTCTGCGGCGGACAGACGTCACTTCCGGTCACGTGAGTTCCTAATTCCTGACGCGTATCGTCACATCACGTGACTTCATCAGAGGAGTATCCATACCAGTCACACACCGCTCTAAGCTACTACCCTTTTGGGTTAAGGTAAGCGCTCTGTGATCTCATTACCAGGAAGATCTGTTGGAAGATTATCTGCCAAATGAATTGCATCATTATATGAACTGTTTATCCATATGAATTGCATTATTATATGAACTGTTTATCCATATACTTCACTGGATTTCCTAGGCATCATTTACTAGGAACCTTATTTGTCCATTGCACTAGCACTTTATAACGATTGTGTTATATATGTATTTATTAGGCAATTTACTGCCAATTTAGCACTTTGATACTTTAATCTTCACATAGGCACTTTAAGTAGCGCACTTTCTAGATTGTTCAGTATATTGTGTTTGCGCTCATCAATGCTGCATTATACTTTGCCAAATAAAAAAGAAAAAAGATAGATCTGTAACTGTTACAGACCTCTGTTGTAAACGTTTTATGTGCTATGGCCCTATCTCCCATATGTTAAAATATAGACAAATGGTTACACTGATGTAGAATGCCAGGCCATTTTTTTTAAACAGAACAAAATACATTTTTATAACGTGTGAAAATATTCCTGTTTTCAAGCTTTTTATTGCATCAATTACTTTCAACTGCATCCCCTTCCATTCTTATATGCTGACACCCACCTGAACTTCCAAATCTAAATGTACACAGGCTATATATGTCTGACCCCCCCCCCCCAGCAGATTTAGTGATAAGTCATATAGGCACCAAGGGCTTTATTGTAAGGAGGTAGTTGAGTACAGCATGTTCTCTCGTACCCAGAAGTATGAAATATATCTTGGGTGATTTGGCAGTGGATCAGCATGGCATAAGAGTGTGGAAAAGGTAAGTACCGGCTTTGTATGCACCATGCAGTAAATTTAACTTTGCCAGTATGGTTTAAGCACAGGTTTACTTTAAGCACAAGTAGTTTCTACTCTTTTTTCCCCCCCATGTAATCTCTTTATGTAATTTTGTATGCATGCATATATATTTCATTAAATGTTTAGTTTATTTATATCAGCTTGTTGTGTAAAGAGACACAGCAGTGAAAAATTGAAGCAGTGAAAAGCAGATGGCATTAATCCCATGCGATCTATATTTAAGTGGGTTCAGTGAACTGTTACTGTGTGCTTTCATTACAAAGCTGCACATTTGTGCTCAAACTATTATTTTACCATCTTTTATATGCTATATTAATTTGACCTCTTGTTCCCAGCACCAGACTATCCTTTTATAGCTTTTAAAACAGTCATCTATGTCATGTAATACAGCTAGACCATTAAAAAAAAAAAACAATATGTTTATTCTTAATTTCTGTTCTAGAATCGGCTCCTGACAGGCTGTCTGGCTGCAGAGTGGTAACACAGGCACTGGTAAAGGAAAACATGCTCAGCCCACTATATGATCTGCAAAGAGTCTGTTGCTGTGGCTTAGAGATGGGGTGTGCTGTTGGCTAAACTGTTGCTATTCACAAGGGCTTTTCCACGGTGGTTACAGACATTCCCCTGCTGCCATGCATGTGCTGTTACTGATAGTGATAAAAAAAAAATCCAAACGCAAAGAAATCTTAAAACTATTTTATTGGGTTGGCTACAGCTTTAAATTCTTGTCACTGTCATATAGCAAACTTAGTCGCTTCATAAAAAATAGATCTATTTGAAAATAGATGTCATTAAGATACTATATTTAAAAAATTATTCACTTAATTCATCAATGGCCCAACAATCGCAATGAAGTAAAAAAAAAAAGGGGCATCATAAAGAATGAAGAAAACAAAGCTAAAGAATATATGCAGAGGGAGGGAATAGAGATGGATATCTCTATTGGGAGGATAGATGGAACTGAATAAGATAGAAGGGGAGGGGAGGAAGCTGGAAAGAAGAAAGGAGGAGGGAGGGGAATCCAAGAGTCTGAGTTACTCATTAACTAAAAAAAATATTGCTGCAAAATTAGCCATCAAAATGAAAACATTTGTAAAACAGGTTAGGAAATTTTGATTTCACCTCTTGATATATACGGCTCTAATTTAGTGAGCATGAGTCCGTTTAACTTTGTAACTTCATTTATAAGTAGGGCTTATTATAGTACCAATTAGGAAGAGATTAAATGCTGCATATTATATATATGATCAAAGAGCCTGTAAATCCACAAAAACCCATCTTTGTCATTGATTTTAAAATAAATTGCTCTTGCTGTGAGCTCAACTAATGGCAAATAGACTGTTCACTTTGCAAGGTAAGTTGCACTATGCAAGGGAATTTCCCCAGAGCTCAATGATTGAGGGGAAGCTCTGCTAACTTCCATCATCCAATGATGTGCAAGCATACATGCTGATTTTTTTCCCCCTTGAAGGTGATTGCGTATTCTTTGCTAATTAAAATTTCACCACATTCACTAAGCTTTGGGGAAAATTCCTTTGCAATGTGCAACTTTCCTCGCAAAGTGAAGAGCTTATTTGCCTTTAGTAAATCAACCCCAGACATTTATTTCATTACTATATTCTTAAATAATAAATACCTGGTTGATCCTGTCATTTTCCTCTACTGCTTATCCAAAGTGGCAACACTATTTCAGATGATCCTCTATCTTCAACACCAGTGGCGTCCGCTCATAAGGGGCAAAGGGGCATCACCCCCCGAATACATGTGCCCCCCCAATCTCCATGCAGTGGGCCTGGAAGCATGGATTTTAATGTGGGTTTTCTTTTTTTTAAGCAAATTACTGGAGCCTGAGGCTCTAATTGGCTTCAAAAAGGGTGGGCTCAGGGAGCAGAGAACTGATCCCTGAGCCCCCCCACTTGTGTGTCATTAGTGAATTAATATTCACTAATGTCTTTTTTCTTCTCCTCCTACCACTGTTTAACAATGTCACTCTCACTGCACATACTCCAGTTTTAACCTGGGGGGAAAGCTGCGTTCTGCATTATAAGAAAGTTTACATCCCTAACATTCCTATGGATGTGCATGTTCCTCCCTGCTGGCCAGCATGTGTTTAGACATTAAGGGGCAGATCCACATACATCTACGCTGCTGTAACTTACTTTTGTTTGGTTAGAATCCTCAACGAATTTGCACCGTAAGTTACGGCGGCGTAGTGTATCTGTTGCGGCGTAAGGGCGGGGAATTTAAATGGAAGTGATGGGGGCGTGTTTTATGTTAATACGTCGTGACCCGACGTAAACAACATTTTTTTTTAACTGCACATGCGCCGTCCCTGGGGGTATCCCAGTGCGCATGCTCGAAAGTAAACCGGAACTAGCCAATGCTTACGACAGTGACATCATTCTACGCGAATTCCTATTCGCGAACGACTTACGCAAAAGACGCAAAAAATTAAAAATTGTACGCGGGAAGGACGGCCATACTTAACATTGAGTACGCCTCAGAACAGCAGCTTTAACTATACGCCGGAAAAAGCCTAACGCAAACGACGGAAAAAATGCGCCGGGCCGACGTATGTGCGTGGATCGCCGTAAATAGCTAATTTGCATACTCAACGCGGATTTCGACGGAAACGCCACCTAGCGGTCGCCGAAAAATTGCATCTAAGATCCGAAGGCGTACGAAGACGTACGCCTGTCGAATCAAGCCGAGATGCCGTCGTATCTTGTTTTGAGGATTCAAAACAAAGATACGATGCGGGAATTTTGAAATTACGCCGGCGTATCAATAGATACGCCGGCGTAATTTCTTTGTGGATCTGCCCCCAACTGTGCAATCTGTTCCCAAGACAGGTCTGATAGTGTAATCAAGCAACTAATAGGCAGATTGCTCAGCTAAAATCTGCACCATCCAGTGGTAATCATGGAGGAGCATACAAGTCTAAAGCAGGGGTAGGCAACCTTGGCACTCCAGCTGTGGTGAAACTACAAATCATCATGCCTCTGCTTCTAGGAGTAATGCCTGTGATTGTCAGGGTCTTGAAATGTCTCATGTAGCTTGTAGTTTCAAAACAGGTGTGGAGGTAAATGGGCTATATCAAGTAATCACAAGACAAAAGTGGCAAAAATAAAAGGTATTCAGCTTTAGTGATATGATTGCTGGTTACTGTTAGGGTATTATTTAATGCTCATGTACAATAAGTAATAGGTTTACATACAGTAAAATTTATGTTATGCACAGCTTTCAAAACGTTATGTCTTTGATAAAGTTTCTCCAACTCAAGAGTTTTATCCCCCTGGGGTAGTTAACAATTGCTAAATCAAAATGATTCCATCCCGTAAATTTTATTCCTGTCGGTTAAACATTACAGCTTGTTTAATTTCCAAACATCCCAAACTTAAGTCTGCTTGTAACAAGCATAGCTGGAGGGAAGCAACAGTGCATTTTATCTGCTATGCCTCAAAGGTCCCATCAAATGTTGTTCAGGGTCTATAGAAAGGGTGCTTGGGAATGGCAGAAAAGGTGCTATATCTGCCTGTCATGAATGTGTAAACATGCACCATTGTACAACGCTGAAATGTGGCAGCAGAACAGATATGTTGGAGAACAAAGGGGCATTAAAAATAAAACTGAATCCAGAACAAAGAAAACACGGAATATCACAGGAAATGGCCACATAATTAGGTAGACAAGAAAACCTCAGCTAAATAAGAGACGTGCATTATATTAATGTAACTGAGTGCATTTCATGAATCAGGCAGAAGGACTTGCTTGAGAGAGCACAGCTTGTATTAAATCCTGCAATTTGCTAGCTCGTCTGTGCAATGCCTATGGCTTTTGATAAACAAAAGTTCATCACAGTGAATAATTCTAAGAACAGTTTTACATCTACTAGGCTTTCTTAGCCTACCTAGAAAATAAGCTGCTTATTTTTGCAGCTATTAGGTGGTTAGTGCTTCACTGTGGTAACCGGCATCGTTAACAGCTATTTTTAAAGTGTTTTGCTATATTTGAGCATTACTAAGCATATGCTATTATTCATTTCTAGTTAGAAAATCACTTGGGTTTTTTTTTATGTAGGGGTCTAAAACCCCCAGTACGGAGCAGTGCTGTCAGCTATCTCCTTGTACAATGATTTCCATAATGCTCATTGTAAAATGTTCTTTTTGTCTGGTCAATGAGACCATAGTCTCACCCATTGTGGGGAAAAATCATTGTTAAAAAATATTTAAAAATACATTAAAAAAATATAGAACATTGAGAAACTAGAAAAGTGTAGTTAGTTGATGGTCTTTTAAAAGTTTTAAACTTTTTCTGACTTTATAAATTAAAAGGTTTGCAACTATGTTTTGCTCTTATAGAAGTTCATGTGTACAGTAAGTAAAGTACCAGGCCTAATAATAGAAGTTTAGAAAGTCTGCTGAGTTATTAAGATCTGAAAATGAATGTAAAAAAAGATTATGCAAATACACTTACTATGGCTTAAACTATGGCAAAGCTTTTTTTTCCCAGTGGAAAAAGTACCAAGTACCTTGTTTGTAAAACTATTTAACATTTACTTAGCTAATCTACTGAAACGCTGCTTTCCGTTGGTCATAGGTTTCAGATAATTTATTAAACATTAAAGCCAAAAACATAAAAAAAAAGCATGTGAAGGACTGTTGTTATCTCAGCGGCCAAAGATCAGAACCTGGAAGAGGAACATGGAAGATGTAAGCAGGTGAGGGAGCTTTAAGGCCTATCGGTAATTTTATAACATGGCGCATTAGGCAGTAATAATATAATTTTTTGTACTGTTTATCATTTAAAATTACACACCCAATCAAGTGATCCAGCCTAGACTGAGAAGATGTAATACTTTTCTCTCAGTAATCAGACTCTAAAATTGTGAATTTGTGAAAAGCCACAAGGTTGATTAACATCAGACAATGTGCAAACACAGTCAGTGAGCATCACAGTCCAGGAAGCAATTGTCGACCTTGAAAGATGCCTAAACAAAGATGGTTTCTGAATTCTGGAGATAAAAGAAGGTACAGGCATTGTCAGGAAGAGTCATATGGTCTTTTTGAGATGGATTATTATCTGCGTGTGTTATACTTACACAACACCTGTTTTACATGCACTAAACAAAAATGTATCCGATATCTTAAAGTGACTGTAAGGCCTTACATTTGGGTATGAGACATCTGCTGTGTGTTGGGCGGGTGTCAGCCTAATCTACTAGGAGTGAGTTGTGTCGGTGGCAGAGAAAGGAGAGATCAGAGAGGAACAAGACTTGGTGCTTTGGATTTAGGTTAGTACACATTATAGTTTGACGTGCTTTGTTCATTTTTTATGTCTGAGGTTTACAACCACTTAAAGTTGAAGTTTAGTATAAGGTTTAAAAGCCTTGCATTATTCTCTCCTGTTTGCTGATGCACACTATGTATACATTTCTAATATAAATATATAGTTCTGATTAAGTTGCTGCTCTTTGCCATGCTTTAAGTTCTGGTCTGCAGGATGAGCTGAAACTACCTCACCTGTCTTTGCATTACTCAACCCTCCCAAACAGTGGGTGGTATTATGCTAATGTTGGGCACAGTAGTGGGCGCAGTTGTGGGGGTTTCCAGCACAGCCCGTATGAAAAAACAATCAGCAGTCCACCTAGTTGAGGTATGGCTGATTCAGCACTGGCATACTTTACAAGCTTTATAAAAATGATGATGACTAGTGCAATAAAGCCTGCAGTGCTGGATTAGCAATAGCAATGACTCATTTGTAAACCAGAATTTGTTTCATAGACCAGAATCGCTAAGCCACATATGCCAAAAATCATCTCCCACATTCATGACCTGCAGCAGCAGCCAAGTCTTTGTGCCAGAGTGCCCAGACAAGATGATGTAAAATGTACAAAAAATATTGGAACATGTATGAAAAATCTCCATAAAGACTTGCCCATGTGAAAATAAAGCCTTATCTTTCCTGACATTATTATTATTATTATTATTATTATTATTATTATTATTATTATTATTTATTGTAGTTGTGTGTGCAAGGAAGTGACTGATTGTTTTTTTTAATACAGCCTGTGCAGGTAACAACCAACAATAGAATAAAAAAAGAAACACCCACAAATAATACAGACAGAGCATGCCCACCAAGCTCATTTTGCAGGAAATGACTGACAGCAGGCAGACCCAGCAGCTTTACGGGGCAAGCCAATGGAGCAACTCCTAGACTCACTTAGTGACTCACAGTGAGACACTAAAGAAAGAAGTGCATCAGGTGCCAGAGAGACAGCTTGTATTATTATATGTGTTTTTAAAAAAAGACAGCAGGGAGGCTATGCAGACTAATATCTTTATGCATGTCAGAGGCAGTGCTAGCTCTTGCAGAAAAAAAGGTAAGGTAGGATTTTAGGTTTAAGTTATATACTCTTAATAAAAGTTTGATTTGCTGTTGAATGTAGCTACATTTAAAATTTTACCTTTATGTCACTAACTTAAGTTCTTCCCACGCATAAATTATATTGCAGGATTAAGAAAATTCGAATAAAAGAGTACTCTTGAGTCAGGTTGAGGTACTTCACTATAGAAAATTCATGTTGAGTAACGATAGGTTGAGTGAAGGGTCTAAAAGGTCTAAAGGAATCAGAAGAACCTGCTTTTCAAAACATTAGGGAATAGCAAGCATAGGTAGAGAGAATTTGTATAACTTTGCATATTTTTGCATCTTATTATATGTTGAAATATTAGTTGCTTACAGTTAGAGTGCAGAGATTCTTATATTACCAAAGTATTACTAAAGTATTACTAAATTACAAATATTTCCAAAAAGAATGTTGTTAGAACCATTTTAAAATCAGTATTCATAAATATCATAAATATCCAAATAGCACACCAAAAGCCTGTATTCATTCACAAATTCTAAATGCAGTAAATTAGCTATTTTAGGGATTTTATTCAGCCTTTCCTTCATAATAATGACCCTTCAGAGTCAACATTAAATTACAGATTGATGGTGATCAAAACCACGTTGGTCAGCATATGCAATCATGATAACACATCTTTTACTGATTCTATTTGAGCCAGGAGTTTCCATGTCACACCATTCAGATTTGGCCATGAGTATATATGGGCAGTCTGATAAAGCCTCTGTTGCAGAATTTTCAGATTTAGCAGCTCAATCAAACATTGGACATTTTAACAAAAAGGCCTCAGTCTGTTAGAATTGACAATATTTCATCTACTTTCATCATCCTCAATACCTTCCCGCCCCCCCCCAGGGATGCATCTCAAGCCTATTACTGTACACAATACTGAATTATGATTGCTCAGCTAATCGTATTGTGAAGTTTGAAGATAATATGGCAGTAATGGGACTCATCAGTACAGACAGGAAGTCTAGAATCTGGAAGCCTGTTGCAAAGGTATTAATATCTACATTAACATAAAGAAGAAAAAGTAAATGATTGCGAACTTTAGGAAGACCAGCATTACCCCTCTTCTCTCTTCATCTGTGGTACAGCTGTTGAGATGGTTAATTTCTTTAAATATTTGGAGGTACACATGTCTGATAATTTCAGCTAAAGCACCAATATAGCCAGCTTGGTAATTAAGGCCTACCAATAACTTTACCTTTTGAAGAGATTGAAGTGTGCTTGCCTTTGTACTTCGGTCCACACCTTGTTTTATAGGTGTGTGACCCCTTACTTTTGCATTACTATTTGATATGGTAGTCACTCTGCTGCAGATAGACATGCATTCAATTAGATGGGAAAGGCTGTCCAGAGGGTTATTGATAGCAATTTGTCATCTTCAGTAATATTTATAACAGCAAGTGTAGAAAGATGGCCCTCGATATTTTTTTTTTTTTATAATTTTCATCCTGTGTATGGATTTTTACCCCCCAGGATACACAGACTCAGGGCTGAGGTACAGTTTTCTCCCTGATGCTGTGAGATTGCCAAATTATGCAGCACTGATTTATTGATGAAATTATTATTATTGTTTATTTCCTGGACATTGCCACAATTTTAGATTAATAACACTACACTTTCTAATTTCTAATATTGCAATCTTATCATCCTTCTTTCAGGTTTTGTTGTTATTCACATTAAACAAACAAATCAGTGTTAATGTAATATTATTATTGTTTATCTTCACACCATTACCTTTATAATTATGTATATATATATTTATTTTCAATTGATTTTTTTTTTCTTCATGTTAATATTGTTTAATGGGACCCGAGTACCTTATGTATTTTTGTATGCTTAGTACACATTGCTAAGTAACTGAGCTTTTTTTTCAAACACTAAGTACTTAAATTACATTTCCTGTGTACGGTTTAATAAGAATTAGCAATAAATCACTGATACAAAACATTGTACGCAATTGTAAGCAGAAAATCCTCACTAGAAACAGAACACAGGAAGGTCTTCTGAGCAATCAATCTAATTAAATACCAACATTTTATGAAATTACATTAGATTATATTGATTTTTTTCTAAAGAATAATTCCATGAAATGTAAGTACACTTGTGTATCGCTTTATATTTTTTTCCAAAATACTCTATAAAAGATAATTTACAACTTGTTTAACATCACTTAAAATGTGGTAATCCAAAAAAAATCAATAATAATTATTGAATGAAAAGCAAAATTGCTGTGGAACATTTATGGAAGGTGAGTATAGTGTCAGATAATTGTGGTGTTGTGTCGTACTAAAATAGAAAAATTACACTTATTTGCTTTTGTGAGCAGGGTGGTCAGAGTAGGAAAGCAATGCATCTTCACTATACGTCCATTTTAATATAAAAATGAGAAAATGACATGCAAAATGTCAGTTACAGACATCAAATGAAGTGACAAAGTGTTTGTAAGAAGCTCAGAATCTGTTAGGCAAGTTTTAAAATGCCCCTTAGCTCTTTAAGATTGTATGACTTTAGACATTAATAAATTTATATTTTATAGAATATTTCTGGGGTTCTATCGGTGGTAAGGAACTCTGGAGATCATTAAGAGCCTAAGGTTTACCCTGCTATATAATGGTATTTTCATAAGACATTAAAATGAAGATGAAGAAATGTAAAAGTCTAGGAAGCAAAGTGAGAGTTTTTGTATCCTATATTATTCACATCATTTAAAAAATACAAAAATATTACAAATTATACATAGTTTTTTCAAATGCCAACGCAATGCGCACAAGAATAATATTGTCCTTTAGAGATATTTGGAAATACAGATCAAACTTAATTTCAAACAGTAAGATTTTTTTTAGAAATATAATAATCTACAGTGCCACACCATCAAAGTGCTAAAAAGAATATGGGCCAGATTCACAGTCAGCGGCGTATGTTTGAGCATCTCATATGCGCTATGCCGACATAACATAGAGAGGCAAGAGCAGTATTCACAAAGCACTTGCTCCTTAAGTTACGGCGGCGTAGCGTAAATGGGCCGGCGTAAGCCCACCTAATTCAAATTTGGAAGGTAGTGGGCGTCTTTTATTATAATTAACCATGACCCCATGTTAATGAATGGCCGATACGTCGGTCGTATTAAGCCAAAATTCAGGCGTATCTTGTTTCCTGAATACGGCGCATAGATACGATGGCGCATCATAAAACTTACGCGGCGTATCAACAGATACGTCGGCATAAGTTCTACCTGAA
Source organism: Rana temporaria (assembly GCF_905171775.1). NCBI lineage: Eukaryota > Metazoa > Chordata > Amphibia > Anura > Ranidae > Rana > Rana temporaria. The sequence continues at coordinate 304,810,480 of NC_053492.1, forward strand.
TCTGGCCCTATATATATATATATATATATATATATATATATATATATATATATACACACACACAGGCAAATAATATTAATAAAGTGTGTTATATCCACTGTACATAGTGTATATAGAACCCTGTGTAAACGGATTATATTAAAGTGCCTTAGAGTCCATAAAAGTTCACAAAGTGTCCTGTATATTCCACAAAAATGTCTAAGACCATGGATGTCTCTCTAAAGCACCCGTCCTTCACCACCTCCAAAAAAATAAGAATATTCCAAACAAAAAGTTGTAAAAAAATAAATGTTATAGGATAAATTTAGACATATGTCTAAGATCCCTTTCACACTGGGGCAGTGTGGGCGCTAGTGGTAAAGCACGCTAGTTTTAGCGGTGCTTTACCACTGTTATAGCAGCGCTATTTTGCCGCTAGCAGGATGCTTTTAAACCCTGCTAGCGGGTAAAGAAAGGGTTAATAGCGCCTGTACCCACTCCCAGTTCTGGGTAAGATCACCACAGCAATCGACAAAGCTGTTTGGCCCTCCTCCTTCCCCCTGCAGTCTTCTGAGACACACACAGAAGAATGTGGGAGCATTCACAAAGCGATGCGCGACTCACTCTTGCGCAGAAGGAAACTGGCTGTGAAGCCGAAAGGCTTCACTACCCGGTTTCCCTTAGTCAAGATGCCGGAACCTGCACCCAAAGCCAATTGAAGAATCAGCTTGAGTGCTTACATCACTGGATCCCTGGACAGGTAAGGCTGAATTCACACATGAGCGTAGCGTTTTTGGTCGTTTTTTCCGACGCTTTGTCGCACATTTTGACGCGTGTATTCGCGCGTTTGCATACAGCGTTTTCTGACGTTTTTGAACCTCGTTGTTTTGTTTTTTTTGGCCTATAGGAAAAATGATCATCTCTTTCATCATTTGTTGCTATGTTTTTAGATTTTTTTTATCTTCTTCCTGGGTGAATATTCTTCTTCCGGTTCATCATTGTGCTTCCTGCTCCATGTGTTTGTAGAGCTCTGTAAAGTTGAGTAATGATGAGATAGCGTGTTTTGTGGCAGCAGCCACTGTTACGTCATATTTTCTAAATGAAAGAGAGAGGAGAAAGAAGAGGGAACGCAGATTCTGGATCCACCCCGTAAATGCTGATTGAGAAGAGAGAGGCCAATTTTGGGTCATGTACAGTGACCTACGTGATCATGAGGATACATTTTTGGACTACACTAGGATGTCCATAAAAAGGTTAGTCAAAATTACTTGGATTCATGATGTTTGACATTGTTCCTTTCTTATGTCCACTAAAAACCCCACCTTTTTTTTAATAACAGCTTTAATGAGTTATTGGGTTTACTCAGTAGTCGGTTGCAACGAATGGACACATATTTCCATAACAATATACCCCCTGTGGAGCGACTAATCTTCACACTGAGGTAATTTTTTATTTATGTTTTCTAATTTTTATAAAGACTCTTTTACATGTAAAACCCAATATTAATGTTTTTGTATATGCATCAAATAAACACCAAACACACGTTTTTAAAGCCAAAAATAAACTTTCATTTTTTTAAAATATTTTAAATATTATTGAAATATAACTTTTTATGTTCTTTTGTTCGTTCTTCACATATACAGCTCAACAATATAAAAAAAGAAATAGAGCTAACGTTGCTCATAGAACAATTTTTTTTTTAAAGCTGATGGAATGTTTGAGTTCTCTCGCTCATTAGGTGACATCACTACATTCATAGCATGGCCATAATGTGACCAGCTGGAGGTGGAGAGATTCTCGTTATGCTGCTAATTAGAAGGTGGTGGTGGTGTTGGCAGAGAAAGGTAATTAGAAGGTGGTGGTGTTGGCAGAGGAGGGTCATTAGAAGGTGGTGGTGTTGGCAGAGGAAGGTAAGTAGAAGGTGGTGGTGTTGGCAGAGGAAGGTAAGTAGAAGGTGGTGGTGTTGGCCGAGGAAGGTGGGTGGCAATATGTGGTGATGACAACCGAGGAAGGTATGGTGCTGGCAGATGGGGCGGGGGGGAGTTGCATAGGGACCATAGGGTGGTGGAGGTTCAGATGATTTATATGTTGGGGTTGGTGGAATGAAAGTTGCGATGTAACATATGGTACCTGCCAACATGTCTGCCTGGAGTTCTGATGGTACCTTCTCCATCAGGCCCTCCAGACATCTTGCAGAAACCTGAACGTGCGACCTGTTGCTGGTCATTCTTTCAGACATAGAGGCCATGATGTCTAACATACGATTGAAGGTTCTGGAGCCCTCCTTCTTGTTGCTCTAACAGGTACACGAGCACAAATTGGTGGCGTGGACTCCGCGTCTCCCACAGGTGTGGCAGATGTAGACCGTGATGGAGTCGACAATTGACTCTCCGGCTCTTGGCCCGCTTGATCACCTGATGCTTGGCTTGCTTGCTGACTGTTAGCATCTGTGTCCAAATCGTTGTTTGGAGTACTTTCCTCCCAGCAGTTTTCAGTACTGAAAATAAAAATTAATTGTTATAACTTACTTATTACATTTTGTTTAATGACATTAGTACAGATGATAGCTTACCTCCCCAAAGCCAGCAATGGCTGAAGTAACTCCAATTCTCTAGCAAACATGTAATCTTTTGGGGCACATGCCGCCGATCCACTCCTAAATTCCCTTTGCAGTCTTAGATGTTAGATTTTAAACTGCTTTGCAGTGCCTGCAGCTGCCACTGCAGAGTCTCTCACTCTCTCTCTCTCTGTCATCACCAGGACCGTCTGGCGCAGCCCGGTAGGCTGCCTGTCCTGAGGCTGCTTTGAGCTGTAGCTGACTGCAGCGCTCCCCCTCTCTCCTGCGTGTATGACACAAGGCATCTCTCGCTGTGTGTGAGAGCTGGGTCTGTGTTCGGCTGTGCTGCCTGTGCTAGACCTGCTTATGTGATAGTAGATGGAGATGGAACACTGATTGAATCAGTGTTTTGTCTATCACACAAGCCCGTCTAGGGGGGACCTTGCTAGAGCACACTGTCCTGCCAAACACAGACCTACAGCTCCTGTTTGTTCCATGGCACACGTCGGGAGAGGAGATACCTGCTGTGTGTGATCGAGGCAATGCCATGGTGAGTTCCATGCACAGTGAGGCTTCATTAATATACAAAAGTGGGGCTGCATTAATATACAAAGTGGGGCTGCATTCATATACAAAATGGGTCTGAATTCATATACAAAATGGGGCTGCATTCATATACAAAGTGGGGCTGCATTCATTTACAAAGTGGGGCTGCATTCATACACAAAGTGGGGCTGCATTCATATACAAAGTGGGGCTGCATTAATATACAAAAGTGAGACTGCATTAATATACAAAAGTGGGGCTGCATTAATATACAAAATTGGGGCTGCATTAATATACAAAATTGGGGCTGCATTAATATACAACAGTGGGGCTGCATTAATATACAACAGTGGGGCTGCATTTATATACAAAAGTGGGGCTGCATTTATATACAAAAGTGGGGCTGCATTTATATACAAAAGTGGGGCTGCATTTATATACAAAAGTGGGACTGCATTTATATACAAAAGTGGGGCTGCATTTATATACAAAAGTGGGACTGCATTTATATATATACAGTGGGGCTGCATTTATATATACAGTGGGGCTGCATTTATATACAAAAGTGGGACTGCATTATTATACAAAAGTAGGACTGAATTTATATACAAAAGTGGGACTGAATTTATATACAAAAGTGGGACTGAATTTATATACAAAAGTGGGACTGCATTTATATACAAAAGTGGGGCTGCATTTATATACAAAAGTGGGACTGAATTTTTTATACAAAAGTGGGACTGCATTTATATACAAAAGTGGGGCTGCATTCATATACAAAAGTGGGACTGAATTTATATTCAAAAGTGGGACTGCATTTATATACAAAAGTGGGGCTGCATTTATATACAAAAGTGGGACTGCATTAATATACAAAAGTGGAGCTGCGTTCATATGTACAGTGAGGCTGCAATGATGGGCACTGATGAGGCTGCATTGATCTCTTGTACCATGTCTTCAGTCTCTGACCATCTCTTGTACCATGTCTCCAGTCTCTGACCATCCCTTGTACCATGACCATCCCTTGTACCACGTCTGCAGTCTCTGACCATCCCTTGTACCATGTCTGCAGTCTCTGACGATCCCTTGTACCATGTCTGCAGTCTCTGACCATCTCTTGTACCATGTCTGCAGTCTCTGACCATCTCTTGTACCATGTCTGCAGTCTCTGACCATCCATTGTACCATGTCTGCAGTCTCTGACCATCTCTTGTACCATGTCTGCAGTCTCTGACCATCTCTTGTACCATGTCTGCAGTCTCTGACCATCTCTTGTACCATGTCTGCAGTCTCTGACCATCTCTTGTACCATGTCTGTAGTCTCTGACCATCTCTTGTACTATGTCTACAGTCTCTGACCATCTCTTGTACCATGTCTGCAGTCTCTGACCATCCCTTGTACCATGTCTGCAGTCTCTGACCATCTCCTGTATCATGTCTGCATTCTCTGACCATCTCTTGTACCACGTCTGCAGTCTCTGACCATCTCTTGTACCATGTCTGCAGTCCCTGACAATCGTCTACAAACTATGGGATAGATTTATGGCATTTATATTTAAATATTTTTTACTAGTAATGGTGGCGATCATTGATTTTTTAGCGGTACTGCAACATTGCAGCGGACACACCGGACACCTAATTGATTTCTGTAAGCAACACCTTATTTTCTGGCAGTGCCCCTCCCGAGACTAGACTCTGGATCCGCCCTTGCCCCATAGTGTATATAAAGAAAACAAAGACATTTAAATTGATTTTCCCTTTATTTTGTAAACAATGGCTTGGGTAGCCAGTCTGTATAATGAGGCTACAAATTAGTGCACTCGGAACAAGATTAGGGATTTTTTGGCAGACTTTGAATGGAAATAACACACTTTTGCACCACAGTGAGCAAGCTTTATGTGAACAAGCCAAATTATAGTACACTCAGGCCAAGACTAACAATTTGTTTTTAGATAGTCTGGTGTCTTTTTCGCAGACTTTGGATAGAAGTAACAGGTTCAGAACAATTGGGCTTAGGGTGTTGGTGGTGCCTTCACGCCGTAACCCTATAGAGGTATTCTTAAAAAAATTAATTAGTTTTTGTGTTTTTTGTTAAGAAAAATAATGTTTGACAATAACCTCAAAAGTTTAAAAAAAAATTGGAAATTGCTTTATTCTCTCATCTTGCCATCTTCTTCAACCCTTTTCTACGCCTCATATATACAGTACAATACATTATTACACCTTATTAAAACTTCTCCAAGATGTCCAGACAATGCCTTATCAATATACTCTTGTATTGGCGAGCTGCATGTTCATGTAGCCATCTGCAGAGATCAGGTATACTTTGTATTCCATAACCCACTTCAGTTTCACCATTACTGGCTTACCAGTAAGGCCATTAAGAAATGGTTTTGGGTTTAGTGGCAAACTCATTCTGCTGCTGAAGCCACCGCTGATCTACAGACCAGTGAAAGGAAGAAAACATTTCCCTGTGGAATGCTCCGAGAGCACCCGCCGGAGAGCAGGAAATTGCTAGAGGCACTCTAAATGAAAGCGAAAATATATACATATATATATATATATATGCACCTGTTAAACAGGTGTGGAAAAATTGGTCCATGGGTGTTAATTGTGCCCATGAAACCTATGCCAAAATAAAAAGATAAAATCAACACCCACAAAGCTGGGCAGCCTAGACAGTCTTGCATAGATTTCAGATCCCAAAAACATTTAATCAGCAACATCAGCATCAGGGGCTTGATAGCTACTGCTAATCCAGGACTGATTAATTTTTGACAAATGTCAGTCGGTCAATGGAGTCTGTGGACAGACACGCTCTTTTATTTGCCACAAAACCTTCAGCAGCATTGAACGCTTGTTCAGAAAGCATGCTGGATGCAGGGCAGCCCTGCAGCTCAATTGCATACTGGGCAAGTTCTGGCCAGTTGTCTACTCTCATGACTTAGTAACCCAGTGGATCGTCTACTGAAAAGCTCACCATGTCTGTTGTCATCCCTAGATAATCTTCCACTATATGATGCAGACGCTGCCGATGGGATGTGGTAGCTCTCAGCTCTTGGTGCGGAGGACTACATTTTTTTTTAAATGCATCACTTAGGTGGCCCCCTTTTCCATCACTCCTCCTCTGACCAACAGAAGCCTCAAAACTACCTTTTCAATGAGAATGTAATATACCGGTGTCTGGAAAGGTGTTACTTAAACTCCTATTTAACCGCTTAAGGACTGCCGCACGCCTATTTACATCGGCAGAATGGCACGGACAGGCATATGCGCGTACAGGTATGTCCCCTTTAAGATGCTGCTGTGTGGTCGCGCGCTCCGTGTGCCCGACCGTGGGTCCCACGGACTTGATTGCCGCAGGGATACCCGCGATCGTCTCACGTAGAGATAGAGCGGGGAGATGCTAATGTAAACAAGCATCTCCCCGCTCTGCCTAGTGACAATAACACTGATCGCCACTCTGTGTAATTGGAGCGGAGATCAGTGTCATGTCACACACAACCCACCCCCCCTACAGTAAGAATCACTCACCAGGTCACACTTAGCCTCTACAGCGCCACCTAGTGGTTAACCCCTTTACTGTCAGTGTCATTTTCATAGTAATCAGTGCATTTTTACAGCACTGATCACTGTAAAAATGACAATGACAATGACAAAATGACAATGGTCCGAAAATGGCATGATTCACGCTGATGTGCTCTCCTTTCTGGGCTGACCACTTTCCCTAAGTGGCCATGAGTGAAAACCTTGCGTTTCTCTGAATTTCCAAAACTTAGGTCTTCCAGTGACACTTCTCCCATGCTGAAGCATTGCTGGCAGCCCATGATATGACGGCACTCTCCTCTAAGAAGGATTTCCTCTTTAAACTTGCGGTAGTCATCCTGGTCCCCGTCCATCAAATGGTAAACCAACCGGAACTCTATTCGTAATAAGGTTTGCAGCAATTTCGGCCACCGGTCCCTAGGCCATTTTCTCTTTACAGCAACTTTTTCAAATTTTATAAGGAAGTCCCCAACCTCCTCTGTAGTTAGCATGTGTTGTATATAGTCAGAGGCCACAATCTCAGTCCCTTGCACTGCGCCCCACTCTTTGCGGTTCTGCTTGACCCATTCGTTCACTGTTTCCTACATCACTAGGCCTTCTGGACTGGCCCTCCTAGCTGGAGACATCGTCTCAGGCCACGCTGAGCTCACTTCTTGGCATCTCCTCCGCGACTGGCTCTCAGTCGTTGCCATGGGGTACCACTTCTGAGGACACCACTGGTCACGATCATTAGCAGTTGAGTTCCAGAATTCATCAACCTCCCGTCCAGCTTGGTTATTCCACGAACATTCCTGTGACAAGGGGCACTGGGCAACAGCATGTCCCCACTCACTACAACACATGCAGTGCAGAGGCCTCTTTGCCTCATGCTGTGGCACCTTTGGGCTCAGGCTGCCAGGGACAACGTCCTTTTTTACTTCCACTTTAACTGTGGGTGACATTATTAATTTACACTAGGTCACAGCGATGTCACACTCAGACAAATTATCTAGTGTGGCTGGGGCATGTGGTGAAATACCCTCTAGCCACAATAGCCATTCCCTGGCTTTAGCAAGGATTGCTTCCTTTTTCTGCTTTGACCTCCCCATCCTGGCGATCTAGCACACAGCAACTTGTAACAGTTCTCAGCAGAGAAAAATAATATATGTTTGATTTTCCTTTCACAGGTACACAACCTGATACAGTCCATCAAATAAACGTATGCGTAATGCTGTTCGCCTGGCTGCCACACACAGCTAGCAGTAGTTCCTGATGTGACTCCCCATGGAGCAAGGACCCGGATCCCACCATCTACATGCCCCCATTCTCCACCACTTGTGACATTGTGGTGTTTAGCTCAAGTATATAGATATTCTTTTGGTGCAGTGAGTCCACATCAGACAGGTATTATAGTTAAGAGTCTGGTAGCCCATGTTTATTAAAATGGAAAAAACAAAAGCAAAAATGTCCATTCAGGATTCCCACGCAGGGGTTCAAACTTTGTTCAGCACACAAATGAAAAACATACCAAGCCACCTGGCTCTCTTGTCAGCAGTTCCTCTGCTTGCTTTCAATAGAAAAGATTCTTTCCAGCCCCCTGGACTCATTGGCTTCCTTGGTCTCCCTGTCTCTCAAGGCTGGCCAGCCTTTCCCAGTCCCTGGGCAAAGAATCCCCTTTACATGGGCTGCAGTCTCCCACATGCCCTACCACTTTCCAGACACAGGTCTGTCTTCACACAGCAGTAGCAAGCTGCTCACTCTCCACCATCCTCCACTCTCTGCTCTCAGCAGCCCCTCGTTATATGGGCTGTGTGCACCTGGGCACACAACCTGCTGGCTATCCATAAGACCTGGACACAGGGTTGGAGATCCCATCCCATCCATGACTCTCTGGGATTTCCAAACTACAGAATCCCATCTGGAACTAACAAAATCTAGAGAAAACTGACAGAGCACTTTTCTAAATTTAAACTTTACACTCTGTAGTCTTGCAGTCCGCAGATATGCAAACCCTGTGTCCCTTTTTCCTCCAATTTCATAGGGATAGAGCCTCGCTCTGCCACAATATATATATATATATATATATATATATATATATATATATATATATATATATATATATATATATATATATATATATATATATAGAGAGAGAGATATATCTGTTTGTGTGTGTGTGTGTGTATGTATTGTAACCTGGGGGACAGGTAGCGGGTACAAAAGCTCCCTGGGATGAGCAGGCACAGATACCAAGTCCATAGGATAAGTGAAAAACAGTGCGGTTTATTGGTGCTATATACAAAGTCTATTTACAGGTGCTGTTCAGTGTGCAGAAAAAATAAACAGAACAAAAATAGTTAAACAAAAACCTAGCCGCGTCTTTGCTCTAACTATACTATATATACAAGCCCTCACTACCAGGCTGAACAAGCTTTCAGCTTCCACACTAGGGATGAGCTTCGCGTTTGATACGAACGTATGTTCGACTCGAACATCGGTCGTTCGATCATTTCGTCGAAACTCGAACAAAACGGGTCGTTCGCGCCAAATTCGAGTGACGCAAAACGTCCCATAATTCACTGCGGCGTTGAGCGCTGATGATTGGCCAAGCATGCTGTATGTCCCGCATGCTTGGCCAATCACAGCGCGCAAAAAACGAAGAGCCATAATTGGCCAAAGCCAGGGTGGCTTTGGCCAATTATGGCTCAGGGGGATTAGTACACGCCCCACACTATAAAAGGCAGCCTGCACGGCGGCCTCATGTAGTGTGTGACGGCTTTGTGACAGAGAGGAGCAGTCAGACAGTTAGAGAGAGAGAGATAGATAGAGACACAGTGTCTTTTCTACCAGATAGATAGATAGATAGATAGATAGATAGATAGATAGATAGATAGATAGATAGATAGATAGAGCAGGAAGGCTAGTCAGTATAGTTAAATCTACAGTTTGTAGAGAATATATTCACATCCCTAGGAGTTGTCAATATATTTATAAACTGTATAGCTGAGCTAGATCTGTTATTCTTATCTGTCAGGCAGGAGATTGTTCTTCATGCAGTGCTCTAACGTGTTGTATTGCCTGCATTAGGGATTAGCTTAAACATAGTACTCCGTGTTATTCAACGTGTGCTAGTTAATTGCACATACGCGCATTACCTGTTACTGCACGTGTGCAATTTATTTGCACAGAAGCGCAGTCGCTGTTAATGCAAGTGGGCTATTGAATTGCACAGAAACGCAGTCTCTCTTACTGCGTGTGTGCTGTTTAATAGCAACTAAACGCAGTTGGTGTCACTGCATGTGTGCTGTTACATAGCACCTGAATGCAGTCGCTCTTACTGCGTGTGTGCAGTTTACTAACACCTGAACGCAGTTGGTGTGACTGCGTCTGTTTTGATACATAGCACCTGAACGCAGTCGCTCTTACTGCGTGTGTGCAGTTTACTAACACCTGAACGCAGTTGGTGTGACTGCGTCTATTTTGTTACATAGCACCTGAACGCAGTCGCTCTTACTGCGTGTGTGCAGTTTACTAACACCTGAACGCAGTTGGTGTGACTGCGTCTGTTTTGTTACATAGCACCTGAACGCAGTCGCTCTTACTGCGTGTGTGCAGTTTACTAACACCTGAACGCAGTTGGTGTCACTGCGACTATTTTGTTACATAGCACCTGAACGCAGTCGCTCTTACTGCGTGTGTGCAGTTTACTAACACCTGAACGCAGTTGGTGTGACTGCGTCTGTTTTGGTACATAGCACCTGAACGCAGTCGCTCTTACTGCGCGTGTGCAGTTTACTAACACCTGAACACAGTTGGTGTGACTGTGTCTGTTTTGTTACATAGCACCTGAACGCATAAATATGGCTGGAAGGACAAAGAGAGGCAGAGAGTCACAAGGGCAAGCAGGCTCTGCATCTAGAGGTAACGCTGGTGGTGGATGTGGTGCATCCTCTTCAGCACGTGGCCGTGGCCGCTCGTCCTTCTTTTCGGGAGCTGGCCGTGTTGAGCCTCAACATGCAGAGAAATTAGTGGAGTGGATGACCAAGCCGTCCTCATCCTCCTCATCCTCTCTCACACAGACTGATCATAGTTTGTCTGGCAAAGCAGCTGCCAAGGCGTCCTCTTCCCTCTGCACAATGGCATCACACAACAATCTTTCCCTAGTCCCACCGTGTCCTCCTGAGGAGTCCCCCGAACTGTTTCAACACAGTGTTGGGTACATGCTGCATGAAGATGCACAGCGTTTTGAAGACTCCGATGACGGAACACAGATAGGGGAAGGCATTGATGTGAGCCCAGGGAGAGGGGGTGGCCGAGAGGGACAACAATCTGTAAGTGATGTTCCCCCAGCTGGAGCATACTGCCAGGTTGTCGACAGTGATGATGAGGAGGGAGGGGATGATGAGGTCACTGACTCTACCTGGGTGCCTGATAGGAGAGAGGAGGAAGAAAAGGAGGAGGAGGACGAGGCACAGGCACATCTCCAAAGAGGCAGGATGCCCTCCAGGGGTCAGCTTAAGGGCAGCACACCAACTGCATTACGTGGCACTGCTGTGTCTCAACGGTACAGCAAAAGTTCTTTGGTGTGGGCCTTTTTTGAAACATGTCCATCAGATCGTACCTTTGCTGTTTGCAACATATGTCTCAAGCGTATCTCACGTGGCCAAAACATCACCCGCTTGGGCACCACATGCTTGTCCAGACATATGTCGAGCTGCCATGCAGCTCGTTGGCAAGCATGCCAGAAAGACCCACACCAAAGACCAAAGCGTACCTCCCCTTGCCCTTCTGTGACCTCCAACCCCACTAGACCCCCAGTCCTCTCTGAAGCCTGCACTGAAGTTGTAGAAATAGGTGTGTCACAACCTAGTAGTGGTAGTACATGCGGGCAATCTACTGATAGTGCCAAATTTCCCTGCCCCAGCTGCTGCAGCGCCGAAAGAAGTACACTCCCAGCAATCCTCATGCCCAGTGGTTGAATGCTAGCTTAGCAAAATTGCTAGCACTTCAACTGTTACCTTTTCAGTTGGTAGATTCTGCCCCCTACCGTGAGTTTGTTGAATGTGTAGTACCTCAGTGGCAAGTACCCAAACGCCACTTTTTCCCACGGAAGGCGATTCCGGCTCTCTACCGGCATGTGGAAGGCAATGTCCATGCTTCGCTGGACAGGGCGGTCAGTGGTAAGGTGCATCTTACCGCTGACTCATGGTCCAGCAGGCATGGACAGGGACGTTACCTGTCTTTTACGGCCCATTGGGTGACTCTGCTGGCAGCTGGGATGGACGCAGGGCAAGGTACAGTAGTTTTGGAGGTTGTTCCGCCACCACGCCTCCAAAACACTACTACTGCTTGTGACACACCTCTCTCCTCCACCCCTCCTCTTCTTCTTCCTCTGCGGCCTCTTCCTGTGGTGATGTTTCCTCAGAACCAGCCATGCTCCGTAGGCGTACGAGGGGCTATGCAGGAAGGCAGGCCAAGAGATGCCATGCGGTGCTAGAGCTGGTGTGCTTGGGAGACAGGAGCCACACTGGGGAAGAGGTTCTTTCAGCTCTGCAGGGGCAGACTCAGAGGTGGTTGACGCCACGCCAGCTGAAGCCTGGAATGGTGGTCAGCGATAATGGCACCAACCTCCTCTCCACCCATGTGTCCTGTTTTGCGCATGTTCTCAATTTGGTGGTGCAGCGGTTCTTGGGCAGGTACCCGGGCTTACAGGATGTCCTGAAGCAGGCCAGGAAAGTCTGTGTGCATTTCCGGAGGTCATACAATGCCACTGCTCGGCTGACAGACCTCCAGAGGGAATACAACCTGCCCAAGAACCGCCTAATCTGTGACATGCCCACCAGATGGTACTCTACGTTGGCCATGCTGCAGCGGCTGCACACGCAGCAGAGGGCCATCAATGAGTACCTGTGCCAATATGGCAGCAGAACATGCTCAAGGGAGCATGTTTTTTTTTCACCACGCCAGTGGGCCTTGATCAGGGATGCATGCACTGTCCTGTCACCATTTGAGGAGGCCACGAGGATGGTGAGCAGTGACAGTGCATGCATCAGTGAGACTGTTCCGCTTATTCACATGTTGGAGCACACCCTACGTGGAATATTGGACAGGGCCCTTGAGGCAGAACAGAGGGAGGAAGAGGAGGTCTTCCTTACCTCTCAAGGCCCCCTTTATCCAGACACTGTTCCTGCTTGCCCACCTAGAACACAGGAAGAGGAGGAGGAGGAGGAGGATTGTATCAGCAGCAGTCTTGGAGCTTAGCACTCAGCATCAACAGCAGCAGTCTTCAAGGGATCATTTACAGTCCCAAGGAACACGTGGACTTTTACGTGGCTGGGATGAGGTGGCTGCGAAACCTGTCGTCCTCAGTGACCCAGAGAACTCTGCCCCGAATGCCTCTGCAAACCTACGCTGCATGGCCTCCCTGATCCTGCAAAGCCTGCGTAAGGATCCTCGTGTACGTGCTATCAAGGAGAGGGATCATTACTGGCTGGCAACTCTCCTTGATCCACGTTACAAGAGTAAGGTAGCAGACCTTATGTTGCCATCGCAGAGGGAGCAGAAGATGAAACTTCTGCGGGAGGCCTTGCAGAAGGGTCTGTGCAATGCGTTCCCAGAACCGGGGGGATTACCAAAACCTGTCCCTGGACAACGTCTTGCTGAGGCTTCGGTGAGTCGGAGAAGGTGGCCGTCTGACTGATGCGTTCAGACAATTTTTTAGTCCGCAGCCCCAAGGTCTGACCGGTTCCAGCAACCATCGCCAGTGTCTGGTTTACATGGTCCGGGAATACCTAGCGGCAAGATCCGACTTAGACACCTTCCCCACGGAAAATCCTCTGGCTTACTGGGTCTTGAGGATGGATCACTGGCCAGAGCTTGCACAGTATGCAATTGAGCTACTGGCTTGCCCTGCATCCAGTGTTCTTTCAGAACGCACATTCAGTGCTGCTGGAGACTTTGTGACCGATCACAGGGTGCGCCTCTCCACCGACTCTGTTGATCGACTGACCTTCATCAAAATGAATCAGGCTTGGATCAACACCAGCTACCAAGCACCTGATGCTGATGTTACTGAATAATAATTTTTTGTTGAAATGTCAGATCCCTTTGAGACTGCTGATGCTGAGTGACTGTTCTGTTATGCTGCTGATGGAATATCCTTCTCCTCCTCACTTTTCTTGCTGATAGCTAGTAAGAAATTTAGTTTTTCTGTGCTCCGCCACCAGTGCCTAAGGCCTAATTTTTCTTACCATTATTTAACAGGGGTGCCTAATAACAATTTTTGATGCAATACTTTGCACGTGGCTCCTTGTTGCGCTCCAATTACAGATATTGGGAGGGGTTGCAGTGTTGTGTTGTGCCTACGGACACATTTTTGTGCCCCTGTGTAACAGGGGCGTCTGATAACAATTTTTGATGCAATACTTTGCACGTGGCCTAAGGCACATTTTTTCTGCCCCTGTGTAACAGGGGCGTCTAACAACAATTTCTGATGCAATACTTTGCACGTGGCTCCTTGTTGCGCTCCAATTACAGATATTGGGAGGGGTTGCAGTGTTGTGTTGTGCCTACGGACACATTTTTGTGCCCCTGTGTAACAGGGGCATCTAATAACAATTTTTCATGCAATAATTTCCACGTGGCTCCTTGTTGTGCTCCAATTACAGATATTGGGAGGGGTTGCAGTGTTGTGTTGTGCCTACGGACACATTTTTGTGCCCCTGTGTAACAGGGGCGTCTAATAACAATTTTTGATGCAATACTTTGCACGTGGCCTAAGGCACAATTTTTCTGCCCCTGTGTAACAGGGGCGTCTAATAACAATTTTTTATTCAATACTTTGCACGTGGCTCCTTGTTGCGCTCCAATTACAGATATTGGGAGGGGTTGCAGTGTTGTGTTGTGCCTACGGACAAATTTTTGTGCCCCTGTGTAACAGGGGCGTCTAACAACAATTTTTGATGCAATACTTTGCACGTGGCCTAAGGCACAATTTTTCTGCCCCTGTGTAACAGGGGCGTCTAATAACAATTTTTGATGCAATACTTTGCATGTGGCTCCTTGTTGCGCTCCAATTACAGATATTGGGAGGGGTTGCAGTGTTGTGTTGTGCCTACGGACACATTTTTGTGCCCCTGTGTAACAGGGAGTCTAATAACAATTTTTGATGCAATACTTTGCACGTGGCCTAAGGCACAATTTTTCTGCCCCTGTGTAACAGGGGCGTCTAATAACAATTTTTTATTCAATACTTTGCACGTGGCTCCTTGTTGCGCTCCAATTACAGATATTGGGAGGGGTTGCAGTGTTGTGTTGTGCCTACGGACACATTTTTGTGCCCCTGTGTAACAGGGGCGTCTAATAACAATTTTTGATGCAATACTTTGCATGTGGCTCCTTGTTGCGCTCCAATTACAGATATTGGGAGGGGTTGCAGTGTTGTGTTGTGCCTACGGACACATTTTTGTGCCCCTGTGTAACAGGGAGTCTAATAACAATTTTTGATGCAATACTTTGCACGTGGCCTAAGGCACAATTTTTCTGCCCCTGTGTAACAGGGGCGTCTAATAACAATTTTTTATTCAATACTTTGCACGTGGCTCCTTGTTGCGCTCCAATTACAGATATTGGGAGGGGTTGCAGTGTTGTGTTGTGCCTACGGACAAATTTTTGTGCCCCTGTGTAACAGGGGCGTCTAATAAAAAATTTTGATGCAATACTTTGCACGTGGCCTAAGGCACAATTTTTCTGCCCCTGTGTAACAGGGGCGTCTAACAACAATTTCTGATGCAATACTTTGCACGTGGCTCCTTGTTGCGCTCCAATTACAGATATTGGGAGGGGTTGCAGTGTTGTGTTGTGCCTACGGACACATTTTTGTGCCCCTGTGTAACAGGGGCATCTAATAACAATTTTTGATGCAATGCTTTGCACGTGGCTCCTTGTTGCGCTCCAATTACAGATATTGGGAGGGGTTGCAGTGTTGTGTTGTGCCTACGGACACATTTTTGTGCCCCTGTGTAACAGGGGCATCTAATAACAATTTTTGATGCAATACTTTGCACGTGGCTCCTTGTTGCACTCCAATTACAGTATGTTTGAGGGGTGCCCTTTTTTCTACAATTTTGCTTTCACAAAAAAATAATGGCCTCCCCCACCACCCCTAAAATAATCGAGATATTGTTGCCACACAGCACGTGTGCAAGCAGTATTAAATTACTTTGTTCTTATAATAATTTCATGTTGTGAAGGGACATTTCTAAACACGTGCCACTACTATAGACACACAGCAGGTGTGATATTTGAAGGAATTTTTCATTTTTTTTTTCACTTTAAGCATTATTAAAATCGCTGCTCCGGAAAAACGTCCGTTTTTTTAAAAAAAATGTCCATTGATACATGTTCCCTGGGGCAAGACCCGGGTTCTGAAAGATGTTTTCCAACATTAAATTGAATATTGGTCTTTAAAATTAGCGTTTTTGAATTTGAACGTTTGAGTCCCATAGACTTCAATGGGGTTCTAAATGTTCGTGCGAACCTGCGGTCTGTTCGAACGTTCTGATGCGAACCGAACCCGGGTATGTTCGGCTCATCCCTATTCCACACCAACTGTTCCAAAAGTGTTCACCAACCTCCTTGCTCTCACAGACAAGCATTGACTGTGTTTCCCAGGCAGAGCAAAGGCTGTCTGCTCAGGTGAGCTTTAATTGACCTGGGAGAGAGGACCAACACCTGAACTGGATCAGAGATCCCTGAACGTGTAAGAGAGGGGCCTGGGAGATGTATAAACCCCGAACAGGACTTTCCCAGGCTCTCTCTGGGATGCTCTGCTACAGTATATATATATATATATATATATATATATATATATATATATATATATATATATATATATATATATATATATATATATATATATATATATATATACAGATAATAGATAATATATATGTGTATATATATATATATATATATATATATATATATATATATATATATATATATATATATAGAGAGAGAGAGAGAGAGAGAGAGAAAAAGAGAGAGAGAGAGAGAGAGAGAGAGTCAGTGGAGCAGGGGACAATGTCTTTAGAGCGGAGATTGGTGTCAGTAGTTTATTTTAATGATTTGTTTATTTTTACTCTTTTACATTTTTATTATTATTTTTTTTATTATTCTTTTTCACAATATGTTTTTTTTAGGAGCCCCATTGGGGGGCTTTGGTAAACTACCTGATGTCTCACTTTTGACACAGAGGAAGGGACTGAGTACAAAGATTCTCCAGTCTCTTTCTCTGCAGCCAAGCAGAAGCCAGGGGGATCTGCACAGCACAGGAAGATTAGAGTGTGCCCAGGCACACTTGGCACACCCTGTGCGCATGCCTATGTGTGGGTGGGACTATGGAGCACTGAGCCATGATTGGGCAAAGTCATCATGACTTTCTGCAATCATGGCTCTGACTGTGCTCTGTGACCTAACTGGGCAAAGCCTTGCACCTGACCAGTGGTCAGGTGCACTGCTTCATCCAATTAGGGCTCTAGAATGCACTGTGCAGAGCGTAGTGCACTGTGGGGTGCTCGGCGGTCGAACATGTCAGTGAACGCCCTCGCAAATTTGTGTGTTTGCCAAAGGGGCAAGCAAGCGATGTTTAAGCCAAACTTTTGCTCGACTCGAACTGTCCGCCCAACTCTAAACTTGAGTTACAGTCCCAGGTGATCTTACCCTCTGATCGTGACGCTTACCTTTGTATGTTCTTGGCAATCTAAAGTCCACGTCCACTCAAAAGTAATAAATTAGGCAATTCACCTGCTCTAATGAAGACAGTTGCAGACATCAATGGACTAGTGACATTATTCTTAATATATAACCAGATTTATCACTTTTCCCAATTTATCAAGTAAGAAACGCAATGCCTTTTAAAATAAGAAGACATATTAATAGGCTAACGTGGTGGGTAATCTATATCTAATCCTGGGCTCCCTGATGACGCAATATAATTTGCGAAACGCGCAGAGGCTGCTGACACGCACAGGACACCATACCGATCGCAAGAGAGGTTCGGGGGGAACGAAATAGAGGAACGACATTTCTCTCATATGTTTGCATACACGGCTGGAGAAGCTTGGTGCCGGCAAATAGGCACATTAAAATGTGAGTGCAATACATGCTTTGTATTTTAAACCAAATACATTTTTTACCTACAGTACCATAATATGATGGGCATCCTTTCTCTGTGAGTTTTTATAGAGAGAGAGATGCCATAACAATACATTAAAGATACCTAACAGCTGTGGTGACATAAAATAGGATTGGTTATCCTGGGAATGAACAAAAGGCATTTATTGAATGGGATCTGGTGAGTGGCCATTTTTAACGGTGATGGGAAGATCACGGAAGTGGTGAAATCACGTTGCATTTGAACACCCCACAGGACGAATATTTATTGATTAAGAGCACCTGGTTATTACATTGGGACTTTCTTTCCAGTAAAGAGAAGAGGATCCATTTAGGAATTCTCTTTCACAAATATATTTATTATTATTTTTTTTATTTTTCACTACACCAATTGTGGATTGGTGACATTTGTTTGTTTTTTTGTTTTCTTAATTTTATATTTTTGTGTACCTGAAAGAGGGTAGCGCATGTTTTTGAAAATCATATGAGCACTATTTTGATATATCAACACACGTATGACATATTTATGTGCGTTTTCATATACACACATGTAGTTGTTTTAGAAGAACACATATACAACTTTTGGTGGATTGTCACTTATCAGTAAATTTGTGGTGGAATAGCACAAGGTAATACTTATAGGTGCTAATTAACTGTGTTTACTGCACATGATTAGATATAGATTACCCACCACGGTAGCGCAATCCTTATTCCACACTAATTACACTTTGGGCAAACCACCATCGAGTGACTTGCCCTCTTTTTTTGATTTCAGCAGACCATTCAATACAGAGCAAAAGAGTTTTTCCATTTGCGCCAGTAACACTCGTACTATATATTAATAGGCTAGCATTATTTTAAAAATGACCTTTTTTTCTTGATAACATTTTTCTTCCAGACAAGACATTTAGGTCTACTGTCATCATTTTTTTTTTCATCATGTACAGTATACTGTATTATTTTACTGTACATTAGTTTCCTATAAAAACTGACTGAATTGTTTTGTATTACTCTCTCAGCAGGAGAGAACTGAAAACTCTACATTTTTACTTTCGTCTTCATTATGATATATGAAAACTGGAATAGTAACTGCCTTTCTTGAATAACTGTAGTAGCAGAAATGTTTAGTATTTTTTTTATAGTGTGCTTTCCATGGAATCCCCTGGTAATCAGGTATTGGTATAATCATCAAGAACAGAATAATATTATGAACAATCTCTGTTTAGCTATAAGAAATGTTTGAGCTGTGCCTTTTTTTTATCTACATTCAGTACACCCATTTCTCAAAGGGAGGAATTAATATTTTGCTGGACTATCATAAAATCAGATCTAATACAAATACGTGGCGCTCTTCCCGGTTTAGACATTATTAGAATTTTGATCATGAAAGTGTGTTGCAGCAAAGAAAATAGATATTTTTCAATGTTATGCATACAAATGTAAAACTGTCAGCACATATATTGCCTACTTAGACATATGCAGTTAATTTTTCTCTGAAATTTTGTACCAAATTTAAACAAATCCAAAAAATTCAGACGAAGTTTGAATAGTTTTCAAATCATTTTTGATAACTTTTTTTAAATTCGAAAAGTTTTCATATTTTTAATCGATACGAATAAACAAAACTAGTTTTGAAAACACATTTGTGTAAATAGCAAATCAAAACAAAACAAATTTGTTTTCTAAAAATGTACTTTTGTTATAGCACCCAAGGGTGTGCGCTTACTTATGAATATTGCTGTGGGTATGTCCGTCAAATATAATTTTGAGAGTCCCTAACATTAGTAAAGTCTTTTGGATCTGCACATCTCAGCAATTACTGGTACACAGAGACCTTAATATTCCTTATAATTGATTTCAACATACTTAAAATTACTTTTAACCACTTCCCGCCTGGCCTATAGCAGAATGATGGCTGGGAGGTGGTTCAGTTATCCTGACTGGGCGTGTGTCAGTCTGACAGCCCGCTACACTGATCTCGGTAAAGAGCCTCTAACGGAGGCTCTTTACCACGTGATCAGCCGTGTCCAATCACGGCTGATCAAGATGTAAACAGGAAAAGCCGTTGATCTGATTTTTTCTCACGGAGCCGATTGGCTGCTCTCCTGACAGGGGAGTCTGTGCTCTGTGTTTATCAGATCAGATGCCCGCCCAGGACCACCAGGATGCTGCCCTAGACCACCAGGAATATGCCAATCAGTGCCCAGGCAGCTGAAAATCAGTGCCCAGGCAGCTGCCAATCAGTGGCAAATAAGAACACCTGCCAGTGCCACCAGTGATGCTTATCAGTGCAGTCAATCAGTGCCAGCCATCAGTGCCCATCAGTGCTGCTTTTCAGTGCCCATCAGTGCCGCCTATTAGTGCCCATCAGTGCCGAGCAGTGCCGCCCATTAGTGCTGCCTATCAGTGACCATCATCAGTGCCCATCAGTGCCACCTCATCGGTGCCGCCTTATCAGTGCCCATCAGTGCAGCTTATCAGTGCCCATCAGTGAAAGAGGAAACTTACTTATTTACACAATTTTATAACAGAAACAAAGAAAAAACTTTTTTTTTAAAAAAATCTATCTTTTTTTTATTCGTTTAGAAAAAAAAACTGCAAAGATGATCAGATACCACCAAATGAAAGCTATATGTGTGAGAACAAATGATAAAAATTTAGTTTGAGTACAGTGTAGCATGACCGTGCAATTCTCATTTAAAAAGAGACGGCTCTGAAAGCTGAAAATTGGCTTGGGCAGGAAGTGCCTGGTATTGAAGTGGTTAAAATTCATTAACATGTTAAAGCTTATTTAAGATACCATTGATTTGATTTGTGTACATCAACTTTGCTGGGGGAGTCTACTTTGCACTTGGCACACACAAGAATACAAGCATGTATTTTAATCAAGCAATAGACTGCAATCTACTAAAATTAGCTGGTATGGGTAGATGTTCAAGGACATTCACTTCCATGAAATCTCATTCCTCTGTCAGTATTTTCTCTTAAAGGGGTTGTAAAGGCAGAAGGTTTTTTATCTTAATGCATTCTATGCAACAAGCCTTCTGTGTGCAGCAGCCCCCCCTAATACTTACCTGAGGTCCCTCTCTGTCCAGCGATGTCCACGAGTGTATCAGCCGTCCGAGATTCTCCTTCATGATGGGCTGAGACAGCAGCGGCGCCATTGGCACCCGCTGCTGTCAATCAAAGTCAGCTATGAAATCAGGGTAGAGAGGTGGCTAGGCCAGGTCAGGGCTCCGTGTCTGAATGGACTCAGCTGTGACTCAGCTTGAGTGCCCCCACAGCAATAAGCTTGCTGTGGGTGCACTCGAAGGGAGGGAGGGGCCAGGATCACAGAAGAGGCACCCGAGAAGAGGAGGAT
Organism: Rana temporaria; assembly: GCF_905171775.1. NCBI lineage: Eukaryota > Metazoa > Chordata > Amphibia > Anura > Ranidae > Rana > Rana temporaria. The sequence goes on from NC_053492.1 coordinate 304,831,623, forward strand.
CTGCTTTGTGCAAATCCACTGCAACAGAGCAGGTAACTATAATATGTTTGTTAATAGAAAAGGTCAAAGACATTTTAGGGGCTGCTATTAATTAAATTAAACACAACCAATATGCTTAAACCCCCAATGGAAATGCAAACATTAGCAGCGCTAAAAACCTTATTTAAAGCGGGAGATCACCCGAAAAAAAAATGTTAACATTAGATTCATGCTCATTTTGTCAAGGGGAATCGGGTAGTTTTTTTAAAAACGAAGCAGTACTTACCGTTTTAGAGAGCGATCTTCTCCGCCGCTTCCGGGTATGGTCTTCGGGACTGGGCGTTCCTATTTGATTGACAGTTTTCCGACAGGCTTCCGACGGTCGCATACATCGCGTCACTAGTAGCCGAAAGAAGCCGAACGTCAGTGCGGCTCTATACGGCGCCTCCGCACTGACGTTCGGCTACTTTCGGAAAATCGTGACGCGATAGATGCGACCGTGGAAGCCTGTCGGAAGACTGTCAATCAAATAGGAACTCCCAGTCCCGCAGCCCATACCCGGAAGCGGCGGAAAAGATCACTCTCTAAAACGGTAAGTACTGCTTTGTTTTTAAAAAAACTACCCGATTCCCCTTGACAAAATGAGCATGAATCTAATGTTAAAAATTAACATTTCCGGGTGAACCTCCACTTTAACAAAATATCCAATGATGTCTTTTTAGGTTTAACGTGTTCACACACAATGTCCCAAATAAACATAGCTGTTCTATGCAAGGTGAGTAGCTGTGTTCAATGGCAGAAAACATGGAACACTGCTCCCTTAGGATGTTACACTCACCAAAGATCAGGTAAAAATGCTGTTAAGAGCACTCCTTCTCCCATCAACAGATCATGGTATCGACTACCTCTTTAGCTCTAAGCTCTGAATTACTGAGAATAGGTTTTATTAGCTCTAAACCACAGGTAATGCATCCGCAACTCATCAGCAATGGTATCATAAGGAAGGAATGGTCTCATAGCGTGATTCCATTTAAAACTATTTATTGGTTTCCAAAACCCCCCTTACTTATTGCACTTACAAAATTTTAAAACAAATGAAGCATGTTACAGACGCTCGTCTGGTACCCTGTGTAACTCTCACCGTTCCTCTGGTTTAATAGATTGTGGTGATACACGGTTTGAGTTCCAGAGTGGCTGTGGCTGTGTGAACATTCCCTTTTTTGGACCCTGTATCCTGATCTACAACCCCTGTAGCTTCTTTTCTTATTTGGCCTATTGGGGGATAGGGTGAATCCCAAATCAGTCTCCCCCTCCAGAGTCTGCCCCCTCATCCTCTTCTTTGTGCCCTTCCACCTCTCCCCAAAAAAGGGGGGGGTGTGGGGATTTGGGAGTTTCTTCGTCATAGTATTCATACAAAGGATGAAATCTATTAAGAGTTTGAATAGGATACAGACTCGATTTCTCCCTTTCATCATGTCTGAAATTAACTTTGGATTGCGGATAACTGTATTCACCCGTCAGAATTAGTATTGTATATAAGATTTATTGATGCTCTGGTTGTAATATGGAACGGAGATGAATAAAGTCTAAAAATAAAATTTCAGACACTTAATGTTAATCATAAGAATATACGTTTGTCATTGGAATATGACCAGCACACTAGTCACTTTTTGGATCTCATTATGCAGTTGGAAGATCAGAAAATCACCACCAAGGACAATATATTAGATTACACAGGAATTGTAGTAGGATAGAATATTTCACAGAGTAGGCTAGAATGATTGGCAAGAGATTTGTCTATTATGAAGAAAATAGAAGAAGTATCTGTCTTAGAACGAGAAGTAATAAACCTAGACAAGAGAAAAATAACATGACATACCTATCATTAAGTGGTCTTGCATAGCAAGAGCACTTATTGTTATCTCACATATATATTATTATTATTCTTATAGCCAAATTTGCCCCCCTAACTCCTCCCACAGTTTTTACACTACATAGACGAGTAATATATCGAATCGTGCGGATTGTTCCCGATCGGTGGGCTATTACTGTGTGGAAAATTTCGCCGAATCGTTCGCGAAATATTGTAATTTTTGCGGCAAAATTTTCCCATAGGAATGAATTGGGAGCGGTAGAGTGTGGGATTTCTAAAAATGAAAAATCATTACATGATTTGCAAACTGCGACCACACCCTCATTTTCAAGCCGACCTACACAAATCTTATATCAAAACGTTCAGCTATCCCTGCTGCCTCCACACGTGTTCACGGCTAAGTGATTGATCAAACCGTTTTCACAATATGATAATTTGTTTGCAACCTACGCCATCCATTATTTCAATGGAAGTCAATGGAGGTCAAAGTTTAGAAAACTAAAATCATCTTTGGAATTTGTAAACTGCGACTGTGCCTTCAATTTTATTATTTCAGAGACATACTATACATCAAAATGTAGGTCTGGGTCTTGTGATTCGTAAAATATAAAGATATTCGCTGTACGATTCATAGTTTATAAAATACAACCATTTGAATAGGACAAGTATTTAAGAAAAATCCAGGATCTGAGTCTCTGCTTAGAGGCTGCATGCTTATGTTTACATTGGTTTCCTAGGAGACGCTGAGGTAATAAAAACTCCTCACGCACAGCTGTAAGGGGATTCTATAGCTCCTCCCACACAGTTGTGAGGCAGTTGTGAGGTGTTTTCTGTGAGGTAAATACCTTCATACACACAGTTGTGAGGTAGTTGTGAGGCCTCGTACACACGACAGAGAAACTCGACGTGCCAAGCCCGTCGAGTTCCTCGTCGAGTTCCTTGTTGAACTTGTCGAGAAGCTCGGCAGGCTTGCTTTGCGTACACACGTAACATACCAAAATCTGGTCGTTCTCCGGCGCGATGACGCTCACGACGTATGACGCGACTATAAAGGGGAGGTTTGATTTTGTTGGCGCCACCCTTGGGGCTCCTTTTGCTGATTCCGTGTTTACGCGTGTTAGTAAAAGTTTGGTGAGTGACGATTCGTGCTTTTCAGTCTTTGTGCTTTCAGATTGATCTCTGCCGTTCAGTTTGTACTTGTGGGGGTCGTATCTAGGCAATCGAGACGTGCGGTCAGGTCGTATTGTTTTACATTGCGGTCCTGTCCCCGCGTTTTTCATTGTCAGGGTCGTTCTTCATAGGTCTTGCTGTTCTTCACTGCGGTCTGTTTAGTGCAATTCTGATTTGTCGTTCGTAACTAGCCTTGTAGCCATGTTGCAGGCACCTAGTCGTCGCCGACTTAGTGCTAAGCATCTTCTGAGTATAGGTCTGTTTGTTTATGACCTAGACGATGAGGAGTTCATGAACAGGAGGAGGACGCGTTCATGGACCAAGAATTGGTTGCTCCGTAGGAACCAATTCTCTCACATGCCTTTGCTGCGGGAGCTTCAGGAAAATAATCCTGTTGATTACAGGAATTTCCTGAGGATGTCTGATCCCGTCTTTCAGCACCTGTTGGCTTTGGTGTCCCCCTATATTACCAGGCAGGACACCGTTATGCGGGAAGCCATCAGTGCTGAGCAGAGGCTAGTTGCCACCCTCCGTTATCTGGCAACTGGGAGAAGCCTTCAGGACTTAAAGTTCTCGACGGGCATCTCCCCCCAGGCTCTGGGCCTCATCATTCCTGACACCTGCTCTGCCATCATCCAGGTTCTGCAGGAGGAATATATGAGGGTAAGTTTTCTCCTTTAATATCACATTTTATGTCTATAATGTATGCTAATGTCTTGTAGTTATCTCCTCCTTCCCTAATTACCATGTCTGGAATATGCTGTGAATGTCCCCTTTGCCCCCATGCATGCTGTAAACTTTGATGCCCCTTTTTTGGCCTACATGCATATTTCCCATCACTTACCTCCCCAGCATGCTATCCTGGGCCCCAACCTACCTAGTCTAGTCACTTCCCAATGTATTGTGTTATATCCATTGTAATGTCCCCCCCCCCTCCCCTCCAAAATGTGTTGTAAAGTCTATGTTCACCAATAATCAAAATTATATTATTTTTGTACTCCCAAACTCATCTAGCCCTCCCCTCCCAAATGTGTTGTAAAGTCTATGTTCACCAATAATCAAAATTATATTTTTTTAGTACTCCCAAACTCATCTAGCCCTCCCCTCCAAAATGTGTTGTAAAGTCTATGTTCACCAATAATCAAAATTATATTTTTTTAGTACTCCCAAACTCATCTAGCCCTCCCCTCCAAAATGTGTTGTAAAGTCTATGTTCACCAATATTAAATATATATTTTTTTATATTTTAGGACTCCAAAACTCATCTAGCCCTCCCCTCCCAAATGTGTTGTAAAGTCTATGTTCACCAATAATCCTAATTATATTATTTTTGTACTCCCAAACTCATCTAGCCCTCCCCTCAAAAATGTGTTGTAAAGTCTATGTTCACCAATAATCATAATTTTTTATTTTTTTAGTACTCCCAAACTCATCTAGCCCTCCCCCAAACTTGGGCACTGGCCCATCAGAGGGGGTGTTTAATGTGTTAATTGTCTAAATATATTTAGATATAATATGCTAGTTCCCAGAAATGTTAGAATGCTTATAATGTCTTTGTATAATCTGCTTGCAAGGTTATGTGGCTAATTTTTGCATTTTTTCTTCCCCAGCTTCCGTCCACACCACAGGAGTGGCAGTCTGTGGCTTTGGACTTCCAGACCCGATGGAACTTCCCCAACTGCGGGGGAGCCATCGACGGGAAGCACGTCCGCATCGTGCCTCCACCCCGTTCAGGATCCCAGTTCTTTAATTATAAGGGGTTCAACAGTATTGTGCTGATGGCGGTGGTGTCAGCACAGTATGAATTCCTTTTTGTGGATGTCGGGATGAATGGACGGATATCGGATGGGGGAGCCTTCAGGCAGACGGAGTTCGCGCTTCGCCTTCAGGATGATGATCTGTCATTGCCACCGGATGACCAGAATGTAGAAGGCCTGCCATTTTTTTTCCTGGCTGATGAAGCGTTTGCCCTGGGACCCCATCTTATGAGGCCATACCCTCAGCGCACCCTCACCCCAGAGAGGAGTGTCTTTAATTTCCGGCTGGGCCGAGCACGTAGAGTGGTTGAGAACGCTTTCGGCATCATGGCCAGCCGGTTCCGCCTTTTCCTCACCTCTCTCCACATGGCGGAATATAAGTGGAATACTATTATTTTTGCCTGCTGCATTCTCCACAATTTTTTGCGGAGACAATCTCCAAATTATATGGCCCTGGTTGGGCCCGAGGCACAACATTTGACCCCTGCAGAAACTTTGGAGGGCCTTGAAGCTGGCCACACAGGACTGCCCCCCCAGAGTGCCCGTGAAGTCCGGGACAAATACATGGACTATTTCATGGGTAGGGGGGCAATACCATCTCAAGCAAATTTGCCATAATTGTAGCTTTCACCAAAATAAATCATAATCTTTTTTATAAACTTGTTATGTCTTGCTTGTGTTGTTTGGAGTTCTTTACTAAGTGTAACTAAGTGTATTTTCATTATCAACTAGCAAACATTTCCCAGGTGACCCCCAAACCAAACACATAGAAAATTTAACGTATTTTAGGAAAAACACCACACACTTTTTTGATGTTCAAAAGCTCTTTATTTTCCTAATTGTTTTTTTGTTTTTTTTTCAAAAATACCCTACAAAAATTTTTGTTATATTTTTCTCATACAATATACAATCATTTTTGTATTTTTTTTGGTCATTTTTCTCATACAATATACAATCATTTTTGTATTTTTTTTGGTCATTTTTCTCATACAATATACAATCATTTTTGTATTTTTTTTGGTCATTTTTCTCATACAATATACAATCATTTTTGTATTTTTTTTGGTCATTTTTCTCATACAATATACAATCATTTTTGTATTTTTTTTGGTCATTTTTCTCATACAATATACAATCATTTTTGTATTTTTTTTGGTCATTTTTCTCATACAATATACAATGATTTTTGTATTTTTTTTTGGTCATTTTTCTCATACAATATACAATCATTTTTGTATTTTTTTTGGTCTTTTTTATCTTAATAAACATTAAAATCTGGTTATTTTATTTTTTTGGTTTTTTTTTAATTAAATAAAGTCTAAAATCTGGTTATATAATTTTTTTTGTATTTTTTTTAATTAAATAAAGTCTAAAATCTGGTTATATTATTTTTTTGTATTTTTTTTATTAAAGAAACTGGCAAATCTGGTTATATTATTTTTTTGTTTTTTTTTATTAAATAAACACCAAAATCTGGTATTTTAAAAATTTTATTTTTTTTTTCTGATTCAGACTCTCCCCAAAACATCTAGTAAATTTTTTAATTTATTTTCCACCCTCCTTGTTCTTTCGTTAATTTTTCTGTTGGCCAGATGTATCTCCTCCACCTCTTCTCTGCAGGCCCATATTTCTGAGATCACCATCTGTTTAGTATGCCTGTCCAAGCCACCACCTGATCCTGAAATGTGGGACAAAACAATTTTTTAAAATTAGGCAGGCCTACATCTACATTACCTGAAGCTGGGTTAGTTATATGTTACTTTACCTGATGTGGTGGCAGGCTGCGCATCATCACCATCCCTCGGGGGTGTGGCTTGCTGGACTTCTTGCTCCCGTGTTGAAGCTTCATGACGCCCTACGAGAATGAAGAAAATGGAAACAGGATTTTTATAGCTTATAGGCCTGAAAGAGGAATATGATTCACTTTATACAATTTCTGGGACTATTGATGTTTTGAAAAACCCCTCAGGGCAAAACACAGGATTGAAGGCATTCACAAAGATCATGACAAATCTTGTAGCTTTGGTCTACTTTTAAACATGTAAGCCAACCAAGTATACACTGGATCACCTCACCTCTGTGTGAACCCCAAAATGGGTTATTAAAGGGGACAACAATTATGCAAATGAGTCCACATGTGTCACCGACTGCTGAGCAGACTCTCCTTTTACTGTATATTTAATTTTTTTAAAAAGTTTTGTGGTTTTAATAGCACATTTACATAATTTTCACGATTGATCTCACCACAATTTTTAAAAAATGTCATAATTTGTAGGATTTTAAACACAATATTTTGTCGTTCCGAATGGACGTCCAGTTTGACGACAAATTCTTGTGCATAAAAAAATATTACAGTACAACCTGAAATAAAAAACACATGGCGCGGAACAAATCTTACAAAATATATAACAAACTTACTTCTTCTAATCACTCTCCTGATCCTCTTCATTTGTTCCGGCTCACGTTTTTTAAGGTCACACCACCTTTTCCGGATCTGTTCCTTGGACCTTTTCACCCCAAATTTCTGATGGAGACTCCTCCTCACCTTCTCCATTATTTGGGCCTTGACCTTATTAGGGTACTTATATGGCCCATGCCTCCCATCGTAGTCCTCTGCTTTGAGGATGAGGACCATCTCCACCATTTCCTCAAAGGTCATGTTGGAGGCCTTACAACGGATTCGCCGTGCTGCCATATTCTCCATGTGCTTACAACCAAAAAAAGATGGAAAAGGGGCGGGGAAAATACGACACCATGAACGTCAGGGGCGGGGAGACGTGCGTAAAGTCCCACATGCGCGTGTATAAAGGGCTACCACGTGAGTAAAAGGGGCGTTCACAGTTTGTGGAAGACGGCGGAGATAACGATCGGGTCAAAGACCGGTATGTAACTACATTTTACATGTTATTCTTGATTGAATGATTTTGTGGCCTACATCTTAGGTTCATAAATTAAAACATAGCTAGTTTGAAATTTTAAGGTAATGGTCCGCTATAGTGCCGTCGTACGTAAACAACGCTTTGATTATGCATTTTGATCCAACTACTGTTGTGTGGGCAATCTCGGTTCTCATCAGGATGTCTTCTAAAAACAAGTCGGTTTAAACATGATGCAAATGGTCGCTTTTATGTCTTGACCAAACTATATCGGGAGTGCTTTTCTCTAACTAACGTTTCATACACAAATGAGGATGAGATCTGGCTTATTAGTTCGACACAACTGGTCATCTGTTTCCTAGGAACTGACCCAACATGATCTGCTGCCAATTCATCCTTGTCGTTTTTGCGACGGAAGATAAGGGGCGGGGGGGAAACATCATTTTTTTTTAAGCATGGGCGGATGTCGTGTGCGGAGTGTATATAAGGCTCGAACACATGTAGCGTCCATACGACCGGGTTGCGTAAGAAAGACGTTTGAACGACAAGCGTGTAGGTATGCTTCGAACTTGGGACAGCAGTGGCATATTCAGGAAAGACAGACATTTAAAGGAGCAATAAGCCAAAATTGTTTGGGGCAGAAATAACTAACTTTACATTATATCAGTCTTGATTTCATGTCCTCATTGTCCCTTTTTGCTTTTAAGCAGCTGTAATCCTTTGCATAAATCATCACTTCCTGGTTCTCTGGCTCCCTCTCAAATTTATCAGGGGAGCTTGTCACTGTGGTCTAAGCTGTGTGTCTAAAAATCCACCAAAACAATGCTAATAATTTTAGAAATTAAAATATGCCCTGCTTTTATTTTTTTTGGGTTCTGTGTGTCTCTTTACTTCACAGAAACATTAAATAAATTTAAAACCAAAAGTGAAACTAGAGGCACATTATATGTATGCACTTGTATGTCTCTAGACACTGTAAACAGTCATTTCCTCCAAAAATATAGTTATCCATTAGTGACCCTTTAAGGGCTAGCTTGTGAGAAAGAGTAATTGACTTTATAGATTGTGTATTGACATTATTTTTTTATCCTTGGTTTTGGACAGGAAAAGATGAATCTCTTTAACCGACCCGAATTCTTGGAGATCTTCATTGATCGGTGGCAAGAACTTCCTGTTCTGTGGGCCACCAAAGACCCCATATCTAGAAATAGAGAGTTGCGCAAAACTGCACTGGAGAGCCTGCTCCCACTTGTGCGGAGACAGGTGGGGTTTGATGTGACAACTGACCAGTTGGAGGTCAAAATTGGGACCTTGAGAGGCACCTACAGGAAGGCACGCAACAAGGTCTTGGCTTCGATGAGGTCTGGAGCTGGAGCAGGGCGGGTATTTAAACCCAAGTTGTGGTACTACAGCAAACTGAGCTTCCTGGATGAACACCTGGAGGTAAGGGAGTCACTTTCTAGCCTTCCCCCCAGAAGGCACAGAAGGTCCAGCCTTCCCTCCAGCCAACCTGCTGCTCCCTCTGCAGATGAACCCTCTCAGCAGCCTTCCATCCTGGATGAAGATCCGGATTTGCCCAGCTGGAGCCAGGTATATAGTACTTTCAATGTGCTAATGTGTGGTGTTTAAATGTTGTTAAAGAGATGTAAATTAAGATGTTAAAGGTAAATAAAAATTAGATCTAAAAGTGTTATTCCTAAAATTTGTCAGTATTGGCCTTGAATTTTTGTGGTGTGATTGACCATAAAACATGGGTCAGAATGATTGGCTTAGCTAAGTCGTGACTAAAAAAAATGCAACAGTCAGGAGCTTAAATAAATAAAACAAAAAATTTTTTAAATAGTAAAACTGTACTTTTTTTCCATACACAGGACGAGACCAGGCAGCAGGAGGATCAGGAAAATGCCAGGCAGGAGGAGGACAGGGTGAGTGGCTTGGAGGAGGCTGCAGGCCCAAGTATCTGTAACGTGGTGGCAGGCCCAAGTGGAGCGGATGAGGTGGCAGGCCCAAGTGGGTTGCACGAGGTTGCTGGGCCAAGCACAAGATGCCAGGTGTCTCCTCTTCGCCTGCGTCCGAGAAGGCAGGTGAGGGATACAAGGGTGCGTGACGCCTCACTAGCCCTCATTCGGGACGCCCATGCAACCCTTCAACAGCCTCCCACTGCTCAGGAGGGATTTGTAACAGTGGTTTTGGCCAAAATGTCAGAAATGACATTAGACCAACGCCTCCTCTTTGAGGGCCTCCTCATCACCCTCGCAAATCAGGGGGTGAGGGGTCTTCTCACGGAGGACACTGTGATTTGCCGCCATCCCCATCCTCACACACCACATAACTCCCAAGCTCCCCCACCTTCTTCTTCTTCTCATGCTCCTTCTCAAGCTCCCCCACCTTCTTCTTCTTCTTCTCATGCTCCTTCTCAAGCTCCCCCACCTTCTTCTTCTTCTTCTCATGCTCCTTCTCAAGCTCCCCCACCTTCTTCTTCTTCTTCTCATGCTCCTTCTCAAGCTCCCCCACCTTCTTCTTCTTCTCATGCTCCATCTGAACATTCTTCTTCCTCTTCTTCTCCTGCTCCTTCTGAACATTCTTCTTCCTCTTCTTCTCCTGCTCCTTCTCAACATTCTTCTTCCTCTTCTTCTCCTGCTCCTTCTGAACATTCTGCTTCCTCTTCTTCTTCTACTACTCCTCCTCCTTCTACTCCTCCTCCTTCTACTGCTCCTCCTCCTTCTACTCCTCCTCCTTCTACTCCTCCTCCTTCTACTGCTCCTCCTCCTTCTAGTGCTCCTTCTACTGCTCCTCCTCCTTCTACTCCTCCTCCTTCTACTCCTCCTCCTTCTACTCCTCCTCCTTCTACTGCTCCTCCTCCTTCTAGTGCTCCTTCTACTGCTCCTCCTCCTTCTACTCCTCCTCCTTCTACTCCTCCTCCTTCTACTACTCCTCCTCCTTCTACTACTCCTCCTCCTTCTACTGCTCCTCCTCCTCCTCCACCTCCTCCTCCACCACCGTCGGCTACTCATCCTCCACCACCTTCGTCTACTCCTCCTCCTGGCATGAGTACTACCCCTGTGGCACCACCTCCAGCCAGGCAGAAGAGGAAGGCTGCTGAGAAGGCTGCAGAGAAGGTGAAAGAGCAGGCTGCAGGGAAGCCACCAAGGAAGGCCTTGAAGAAATCCAGAAAGTGACTCCCTTACTTCCATGTGGTGTACCAGAGTTCAGGCTGCTATAGTACCACAACCTGGTGACATCTGCCTGCCCTGCTCCAGTTTCTGACCTCGGGGAGTCCAAGACCTTGATGCGTGACTTCCTGAATGAACCTCTCAAGTCCCCATTTTGGCCTCCAACTGCTCACCAGTCACATCAGGCCACACCTGGCTGTGCACAAATGGCAGCAAGCTCTCCAGTGCTGACTTTTGCATAGTAAATTTATTTTTATTACCAAAATAAATGGTACATTTTTTTTTTACAGTTCATACTTGTCCTTGTATTTTTTTACATTTCAATTTTGCAAGTGAGAAGGCAGGTTCTTATTTTTTAAAAATTGGATATAAGGTGTAATTTGAAAGGGACACATGAGATAAGACAAAGCAATAAGGTTTCTATGGGGGGAACTTGACATTACAAAAAAAAAAAGGATTTGCATTTTTTTAAAAATTAAAATTAAGGTGAATATAAAAAGCAGGATTTAAAACACACGACCAAAATAAGGTGACAATAAAAAAAAAAAAAAAATATTGAGTCCAGTAAGAAAAAGGTTCCACCTAATTTTAAGGAACTCTGTGTGAATATCTTAAAAAAAAAAAATTATATTGCTGTTTTGTGCCCTTACAAAAAATTGTGTAAAGCGCTGCAAATAAACGATTAAATAATGTTGGAAGCGACACGAATGTGCTATCTCCATTCCAAACGCTAGTTTTACCTATGTTGGTCTCCAGTGTCTAAGTTTTTGACAGGTTTCTTAGCATACACACGACCGAGTTTCTCGTTTAAAAAACAGCCCGATGCCATCGAGAAAATAGAGAACCTGCTCTCTATTTGCTCGACGAGTTCCTCGGCGGCTCCATCGGGCCGAAAATGTACACACGACAGAGTTTCTCGACAGAATCCGGCTCTTCACCGAGATTCTCGACGAATTCTGCCGAGAAACTCTGTCGTGTGTACGAGGCCTGAGGTGTTTTCTGTGAGGTAAATACCTTCATACACACAGTTGTGAGGTAGTTGTGAGGTGTTTTCTGTGAGGTAAATACCTTCATACACACAGTTGTGAGGTAGTTGTGAGTAGAGTTGCCACCTCACCCCTTTAAAACAGAACACATATGGATTACACAGGTTCTGAGGCTAATTTAATGCAAATAAGGCACCAAGTGAGTTTAATTACCTCCTTAATCAGCCACAGAACCTGTGTAATTAATATGTGTTCTGTTTTAAAGGGATGAGATGGCAACCCTAGTTGTGAGGCGTTTTCTGTGAGGTAAATACCTTCATACACACAGTTGTGAGGTAGCTGTGAGGTGTTTTCTGTGAGGTAAATACCTTAATTTGAAGGACAAGTATTAAAAAAAAAATCCTCAATTTTTGCTGTGTTTACAGAGAGCCTGCAAACCAAACAATTGGTTTCCTAGGAGACGCTGAGGAGTTTAATAACACCTCACAAACAGCTGAGGTGAGTTGGCTCCTCCCACACAAGGCTGAGGGAACTTTCCTCTGCTTGCAAGGGTCTCAAACCGGTGGCCCTCCAGCTGTTGTAAAACTACAAGTCCCATCATGCCTCTGCCTGTGGGAGTCATGCTGGTAACTGTCATTCTTGCAATGCCTCATTGGACTTGTAGTTTTGCAACAGACTCGAGTGTGTTTGCATATGTTTACATTGGTTTCCTAGGAGACGCTGAGGTAAAATCCTTCATACACACATCTGTGAGGGCTTTCTATAGCTCCTCCCACACACTGTGAGGTGATATGGCTCAGTTTTTTTGGCTCTGCGTAACTTCTGCATGCTCTGCATATAGCAACCATACATAGCAACCAGTCCATAGAAACCAGTCCATAGCAACCAGACCATAGCAACCAGTCCATAGCAACCCTCCATAGCAACCAGTCCATAGCAACCAGTCCATAGCAACCAGTCCATAGCAACCGTCTATAGCAACCAGTCCATAGCAACCAATCCAGAGCAACCGTCAATACCAACCAGTCCATAGCAACCAGTCCATAGCAATCAATCCATAGCAACCAGTCCATAGCAACCAGTCCATAGCAACCAGTCCATAGCAACTGTCCATAGCAACCAGTCCATAGCAACCAGTCCATAGCAACCAGTCCATAGCAACCGGTCCATAGCAACCAGTCCATAGCAACCGTCCATAGCAACCAGTCCATAGCAACCGTCCATAGAAACCAGTCCATAGCAACCAGTCCATAGCAACCACTCCATAGCAACCCATCCATAGCAACCGGTCCATAGCAACCGGTCCATAGCAACCGTCCATAGCAACCAGTCCATAGCAACCATCCATAGGAACCCGTCCATAGCAACCAGACCATAGCAACCCTCCATAGCAACCAGTCCATAGCAACCGTCCATAGCAACCAGTCTCTAGCAACCACTCCATAGCAACCACTCCATAGCAACTGTCCATAGCAACCATTCCATAGCAACCATTCCATAGCAACCGTCTATAGCAACCAGTCCATAGCAACCAGTCCATAGCAACCAGTCCATAGCAACCAATCCAGAGCAACCGTCAATACCAACCAGTCCATAGCAACCAGTCCATAGCAATCAATCCAGAGCAACCGTCCATAGCAACCAGTCCATAGCAACCAGTCCATAGCAACCAGTCCATAGCAACCAGTCCATATCAACCAGTCCATAGCAACCAGTCCATAGCAACCCGTCCATAGCCATCAGTCCATAGAAACCAGTCCATAGCAACCCTCCATAGCAACCGGTCCATAGCAACCAGTCCATAGCAACCAGTCCATAGCAACCGTCCATAGCAACCAGTCCATAGCAACCAGTCCATAGCAACCACTCCATAGCAACCCATCCATAGCAACCGGTCCATAGCAACCGGTCCATAGCAACCGTCCATAGGAACCCGACCATAGCAACCGTCCATAGCAACCAGTCTCTAGCAACCAGTCCATAGCAACCACTCCATAGCAACCACTCCGTAGCAACCACTCCGTAGCAACCACTCCGTAGCAACCACTCCATAGCAACCAGTCCATAGCAACCAGTCCATAGCAACCAGTCCATAGCAACCAGTCCATAGCAACCCTCCATAGCAACCAGTTTTGATGGGGCAAATAGGATGGTGCAGTTTTGATGGGGTAGTTTTTAATGGAGCAGTTTTTGATGGGGCAATGGACCGAACTGGCTCGACACACTGTTGGATCACATTTACATCTCCAGGGGCACCGTCTCCAGTTAGGAGTATTGGTGGAGGCAAGACCACGCCGCACAATTTCCCCAGAAATTGTATCTTTTCTAGTTTTAGACTATAACATTCAGTTCAGACAGATAGAGAGACTATTCAAAAAACATTGGTCGATTCTGAGAGGAGATTTACAACTACGAACAATTCTACCGGAACAACCAAGATTCAACTATAGACGATCACCCACGTTGAGAGATTTAATTTTCAAAAATGTACCAGACCCACCCAACAAATCAGGTACTCTAACCTTTTTTCAGGGTAAAGGTTTTTGCCCTTGCAGGAGGTGATATGCCTGTAGATATACCAAAATGAATGGCCAAACATGCAATAAATTAATTTCTAACACTACCCAACAAGAATACCCAATTTGTTTCATGTAGAACTGAGGGTGTAGTTTATATTTTAGAATGTCTATGTTCCTTGCAATATGTAGGCAGAACTAAGTGCCCAATGTGGAAAAGAATAAGAGAATATGTTCAGAACATCTGCAAAGGCTTCTCCAAGCATAGTGGCCCAGATTCACAAAAGAGATACGACGGCGTATCCTGATACGCCGTCGTATCTCTGTTTTATGGTCTTCCTAACTATGCGACTGATTCACAAAATCAGTTACGCATAGTTAGCCCTAAGATCCGACAGGTGTAATTGAATTACACTGTCGGATCTTAGGATGCAATACCTCGGCCGCCGCTGGGGGGAGTTCACGTCGTAAACCAGCGTCAGGTATGCAAATTAGTAGTTACGGCGATCCACGGTTTTTCGCGTTCGCTACGTCGCTGCTAGTCTAGTTTCCCGTCGCGAAGTTAGTCGTCGTTTTAGCTACCCTAACTTTACACAGCCCACGTATGTGCTGTATAAAGTATGGCCGTCGTTCCCGCGTCGAAATGTAAAAAAATGTTGTTCTTGTAAGACGTCCGGGAATACGAAAGTACGCTACGCACGTCGCCGTTCGAAAAAATTACGTCACTTTGCGCAAAGCACGGCGGGAATTTCAAAACGGAGCATGCGCAGTAGGTTAGGCGTGGGCGCGCCTAATTTAAATGGCACACGCCCCTTTGAGTTACGCGGGCTTACGCCGGAGGCCGCCGTCGTAAGTTTTCATGCAAGTGCTTTGTGAATCAGGCACTTGCGATGAAAACTTGCGGCGGTGTAACGTATCTACGATACGTTACTCCGCCGCGATTCTACGTGAATCTGGCCTGTAGTGTCCAGACACTTCGTCCAATATCATGCAAAAGATCCATCTGGCCTCAAATTGTGAGCTATTGAAAAATATAAACCACACTGGAGAGGGAGCCATAAGATCAGAGAGCTTAGTAAAAATGAAAAGTAAAAATTTGTCTAAATGGATTTTGAACTCAATACCCTTCATCCATTAGGAATGAATGTGGATTTTGACCTTAACTGTTTTATATCTGATTATTAACCTATTCTTTAATATTATATGTGCCTTATGACTTTTGACAATTCCTATTTTTATATACAATTTGTACATACCTCTTATATATATTGTAAAATATTTTTTTTTCTTCTACATATTTTTGGGTGGTTTTCTTGTTTTCCTTGTGCTCCTAAATCCTGGCACTCATCACTAGGATCCTTATCCTTTGAAGAGGTCACGTGATCTGTGACGCAATGTGTCAGGAGGAGTCAGCGACATCATTTCGGGTGTCTCTGTACCCGGCAATAGCTGTGAGGAGAGCCCTTTTGTTTCGGGATGAGCTTTTGTCCGTTCGTCGAAATACGAACATTATGGGGCGTTTGCGCCAAATTCGAGCACCGCATCACACCCCATAATGCACTGCGAGCTCACAGTGCATTTCTGTTGTTTACAAACGGTTTATTGAAAAAAAATTAAGTCTCAGTACAGATTAAATTCGAATTGGCAAGAAGTACAAAAATACATATTAGAGCAGTGAACAACATCTATGAAGAATATGCATATCAGGTAATCGAGCGACAGAGAAATAAGTGCTGGTTTGTATATAAGGCAGTTTGGTAGTACATTGCAGCAATGTAAAAAATTAATGACTTAGTTCGTTGGCAAAATGAGAGAATAAAACGGAATCGGAATAAAAATAATAATAAAAAAAATAAAAAAATAAATTGGTTTAATTCAATGAGTTATCAGAGAAAGGTCCCAGGGCTTCCATTTCTGATCATATATGTTCATGGTATCATATAAGGTGTGATGGATGCGTTCTCCTAGTTTAATGGATATCATACGATCCATGATTTGGGACCAAGGCACAACGGAGGAGCGCCAATTGAGCGCTATCGCCCAGTGTATTGACGTGAGTAAGGTGTGTATAAGCCTGGTGTGGGATATAGGGATGTCTGGGATCGGATAGAATAGAAGACACATTTTAGGCGTCAGTTCTATTCTTCTACCTGTTATCTGTTCTATTTTAATACTGGCCTGTTGCCATGTGTCTTTGAGGTGTGCACATTCCCAGAAGGTGTGGATAAGGGAACCCTGTACCAGGCAGCCTCTAAAACAGAGGGGAGATGTTGCGGGATAGAATGAATCACAGTGCATTTCTGGATGATGATTGGCAAAAGCATGCACTATGACCCGCATGCTTTGGCCAATCCCAGCGCCGTCAGCAAAGAGAGCTATAATTGCCCAAAGGCAGGGTGCCTTTGGCCAATTATGGCTCAGGGGGACTAAGTACACGCACCATACTATAAAAGGCCGCCTGCACGTCGGCCCTGTGTAGTGTGTTGCTGCCGTGCACCGAGAGAGAGTGTCATTTAGATTGAGCAGGCAGGCAGGTTATTCAGTTAGCTGCAGTGTATTTAGTATATATATATACATCCAGGCTTGTATATATATATATATATATATATATATATATACACACACTGTATTCAGTATAGCTATAGCTGACTGCAGGCAGTTCCTAATGTACTTTTTCTAATATACTTCAGGCAGGCAGGTGATTCAGTGTGCTGCAGTGCATTATATATATATATATATATATATATATATATATATATATATATATATATATATATATATATAGTCTCCTAAATATATATCCACTGCAGTCTAGTCAAACCTTTATCTGACTGCAGGGCATTCCTGGTGTACTTTTTCAAATATACTTCAGGTAGGCAGGTGATTCAGTGAGCTGCAGTGCATAAAATATATATATACAGTCTCCCAAATATATATATCCACTGCATCCAGTCTAGCCAAGCCTATATCTGACTGCAGGCTATTCCTGGTATACTTTTCAAATGTACTTTTTCAAATATATATATATATATATATATATATCTCCTGGTGTACTTTTTCAAATATACTTCAGGCAGGCAGGTGATTCAGTGGGCTACGGTGCATTAAATATATATATATATATATATATATATACAGTCTCCTACATATATATCTACTGCATCCAGTCTAGCCAAGCCTATATCTGACTGCAGGCCATTCCTGGTGTACTTTTCAAATATACTTCAGGCAGGCAGGTGATTCAGTGGGCTACGGTGCATTAAATATATATATATATATATACAGTCTCCTACATATATATCTACTGCATCCAGTCTAGCCAAGCCTATATCTGACTGCAGGCCATTCCTGGTGTACTTTTCAAATATACTTCAGGCAGGCAGGTGATTCAGTGAGCTGCACTGCAAATATATATATATATATATATATATACAGTCTCCTACATAAATATCCACTGCATCCAGTCTAGCGAAGCCTATATCTGACTGCAGGCCATTCCTGGTGTACTTTTTCTAATAAACTTCAGGGGGTGTTTTGCTAATCAAAATTTACAGCATGTCCAGAAGGCCACCAAGGAGAGGCAGACACTCACAGGCCACTAAAAGAGGGCAAGCAGGCTCTGTGTCTACAGCCAACAGTGCTGGTCGTGGACATGGTGCATCCTCAGCACGTGGCTGTGGGGCACGCTTGTCCTTTTTTTCTGCAGCTGGCCATGTTATTGAGCCACAATATGCAGAAGAGTTGGTGGAATGGATGACAAAGCCGTCCTCATCCTCCTCATCCTCTGTCACACAGGCTCAGTGTAGTTTGCCTGCCAATGCAGCTACCAAAGTGGCCTATTCCATCGGCTCCATGTCATCGGTCACTCGTTCCATAGTCCCACCAACATGCACAAAGGAGTCCCCCAAACTGTTTAACCACAGTGTTGGGGACATGCTGCAGGAGGATGCGCAGCGTTTTGATGGCTCCGATGATGGTACCCAGGTTGAGGAAGGGAGTAACGTGAGCCTAGAGAGAGGAGGTGCCCAAGAAGGACAAGAAACTGGCAGTCATGTTCCCCCAGCTGCAGCATACTGCCAAGTTTGCTCCAGTGACAAGGAGGGAGGGGACACTATGTTCAGAGTATATTGGGCCTTTATTTTTTAAATTTGGGTGTGGGGTTCCCCTTAATATCCATACAAGACCCAAAGGGCCTGGTAATGGACTGGGGGGTACCCATGCCATTTTTCGCAAAAAATGTAATCTATATTGCCGGGACCCGACACTATATTACAGCCGCAAGCAGTTTTAAATGACTTTTATTCTTTTAGAAATGTCATTTTGTGCAGGGACTGTTCTAAACACGGGAAAAACGTGCCACTTTACAGGCATACTATAGACACCCCCCAGGTACGATATTTAAAGGAATATTTCACTTTAAGCATTATTAAAATCACTGCTCCTGAAAAAACTTGAGATTTTGAAACTTTTTTTACATTGATACATGTCCCCTGGGGCAGGACCCGGGACCCCAAACACTTTTTATGACAATAACTTGCATATTAGCCTTAAAATTAGCAAATTTGATTTCTCACGTTCAGGTCCCATAGACTTTAGCAGTGTTCGTATGTTCGCTCAAACCTTTGGTCCGTTTGCATGTTCTGCCGAGAACCGAAACCGGGGGGTGTTCGACTCATCCCTACATTTGTTCCTCTTGGATCTTTTTGTTCACAATTAATTTGTCATGCAATACACAAGATGACACTTTTGTGAGTAGTGCCATTGTTTTTATAATAAATCCATACTTTTCATACAATTTGGAGTGATGACATTTTGCTTCTTTTGCTTTGTGCTACCCCAGAGAGCATTGTTGCCTCCACAGCCTATGATTTTTTTTTTTTTAAAGATACGATACAGCCACACAGTCCTGTTGGGACCTTCTGAGATTGGGATATCTCAAGAGCGTGACTAGACCCAGTGGGGTCGCTTCCTAAGGTGAGAAGGCATTTCACTCAGTGATGGAGGTGGTGTGACTGTGTCACGAAAAATTCTTGTTTTGGATGATCACTTTTATGAAGTCACTATTATCAATTTATGAAGAAGACTTTATTATATTTTTTATTTCACTGATGGGACCCTATGCTATATACATTTTTTGAATACAGTGTGTGGTAAATGTATCAAGTACTTATGTTTTAAATGTTTTTTGAGTTTATGTTGGAATAAGCACACTATTATCCAATTAATTAGTTATATAGTGTTAATCACCACTGTTTAAATGGTGCAGCTGTTCTGTTTGACTACAACACCGTTAATTTAAAATACATAGCAGCACGTTAGTGTTTTTTTTATCACTTTAAACAAGGTTTTTAGAGCTGCTAATGTTTGTATTTCCATTGGGGGTTCAAGCATATTGTTTATGAGATAGACATTGCCAATAAAGTCCAGTGAGGTACTGAAACATTAGGTGTAGAGATCTTGCCGATGTAATAAGCTGCTACATGTTCCAATCCAATAGTATCTACCCAGAACTGAAATATTAGTTTTAAATTAACTGTCACTTTAAGTAAACAGAAAGGAAAACAACAATGAGGGCATACATAAAACTACTTTATGGTGTCTCTTATAAATACAATATTTGGAAAAAGGTATGTAACACTAGTCTCATGTTGAACCTTTCATTTAGAGAGCTTTGTTTAGTCTGTTGGCTCTGTATGTTGGTCAAACATTAGGAAAACCAGCTATGGCTGACAAAAGCATACAGTAAAAGCATGTCAAAAAATAATGTACTATTTACTGGTTTTGAACTATAACGTTTTTGTAGTTTTACAGTTTATTTAAATACAAAAATTTAAATGCATGTCACAAAGAAAATTTTGGAGTAGTTAAAAATTGGATCAGAGTTAAAGTATTATTAAATCCTCAGCATCTTTTTTTAGCTTAATACAGTACAAAACAATTGTTAATATTTC
Organism: Rana temporaria; assembly: GCF_905171775.1. Classification (NCBI taxonomy): domain Eukaryota; kingdom Metazoa; phylum Chordata; class Amphibia; order Anura; family Ranidae; genus Rana; species Rana temporaria. The sequence continues at coordinate 304,851,904 of NC_053492.1, forward strand.
TACCCTTGCAGTTTAATCCAGCTGGCTCCTGTTCTCTCATTGCTGCTTTCCTGAACTTTCAGTTCTCATAGAGAAGAGTTGAAATGGCACAAAACTTTGGTTAAAAAATATATATTCTATTCAAGTATGTATTCATAACTTAAAAAGCACATTCTATGGGTCTAATACACTGAGGCCCCGTACACACGACCGAGTTTCTCGGCAGAATTCAGCCATAAACTCGGTCGGAGCTGAATTCTGCCGAGAAACCCGGCCGAGGAAGCCGACGAGGACCTCGGCGAGGAAATAGAGAACATGTTCTCTATTTCCTCGTTGTTCAATGGGAAATTTCGGCTCGCCGAGATCCTCAGCGGCTTCACAAGGAACTCGACGGGCAAAACGATGTGTTTTGCCTGTCAAGTTCCTCGGACGTGTGTACGGGGCCTGAGAATAATGAGAAAGTATAGTCACTCTGCATTTAGTTACTCCCAATTAAACCAATTAAGACCTCAACTAGGCGAACATGCGAACAGAAGTTTGCGTACAAATATGCAAACATGCATTCCTAAATTCCACATCGGCATGGGCATCCGCTGAATTTTTTTTCAGAGGGGGGCGCTTCGGCAGCGGCCATACACAGTGGCATTTTACCCTTTCTTTGACCACTAGCGGGGGTTAAAAGAGCCCCCCCACTTTAAAATGTAAAAACACCCCACTGTGCCCCCCGCATCTTTCAATATCTCTTTGTCACTACTGTGTACCCCCTCTCCACAACTGCACCTCTGGACCCCTTTACATTAAACAGCACCTCACAGCTCTGGATCCCTTTACATTACACAGCACCCTGCACCATTGGACCCCTTTATATTACACAGCACCCCACAGCTCTGGATCCCTTTACATTACACAGCACCCCACAGCTCTGGACCCCTTTACATTACACAGCGCCCTGCATCACTGGCCCCCTTCAAATTACACAGCACCCTAAATCACTGACCCCCTTTACATTACACAGCACCCTGCATCACTGCCCCCCTTTACATTACACAGCACCCTGCACCACTGGACCCCTTTAAATTACACAGCACCCTGCATCACTGGCCACCTTTACATTACACAGCACCCCATTCCCTTGACTGAAACACTACACTATATTGACAGTATATTTATTTCAGGTCTAAAAGAGGAACCTTTTGGAATGAGGGACAAATAGATTTGATTCCAGAAGGGACAGGCACTCTAAATAAGGGACAACTAGAGGGGAGGGAAGCGCTGCAGTCACCGCTTAAATCGGCCCCAGGGCCAGTTCGGCCCTGCTCCTGGCTCTCCCTGGCAATTCCAGGGGGGACAAACGACCCCCCTTGCCCTATGGAGCGGACGCCCATGCACATCGGCATAGTTTCGGTTCCATAACTGGCAATTTTCTATATGTAACTGCACTGCAGTATTTAGCTATGCTCATGTGTGTACATGTATGCCAATAAACCATTCTTATATGGGATGTTCTCTACCTTGTGTGCAGCTATTTATTTATATAAAAAATATTGTGCACAGTTTGTTTTTTTCTTTTGCTAACAAATGCTGCTCTAAATGATTATTACAGAGTACTGTCTGCTATTTGGTAAGGTTACATGTATTGAACATTTACAGTTACATACCTGTTCTATGTTTATTTATTTTGATGTAAAATACATTTTTTATGGGATTATAGCATTCTAATTATCTATGTTCATTCTTGAATCATACTAAACTCTTATGCAAGTCTAGTTGTACTCAGCACAATGGCTTAATGGTCTGCACTAATGAACAAGCAAGCACTTAGGTCATGAGTTCAGATCCCAACCATGCTAACACCCTGTGTGTTCACTAGTGTTTGATTATTTTTGTTCTCCACCCAATAATACGTTTGCTAAATAACATACCATTGCATACAATTGAGCATGCAAATGCTGATGTGGCAGTGGCTAATAGGCATTCGCCTATTTTCAGCATACAATGATGTTGAAAATTTAAGCAGGTGATATCATGCTTGGGATTTGAACCCATGGTCAGAGTGTTTTTAGGTAGGAGTGCAAATCACTGAGCCACTGGGATGAGCACAATTCTCATCCCACGTAGCTCTCTAATGTTTCCTACTGTTTGTTTGTTTTTCCTAAATATTTTTTTCTGATATATATTCTTCTATTTTAGTGATCAGTCTTCATACAGTGTCTATTGAATCTCCTGAAGAAGCCGTAAAGGGCGAAACATGTAGAGAGATACTGTCACGTACCTGGTGGAAGAGTCTGGTATGCAGAGGGAGGCCTCCCTTACACCTCTTCCCTGATAGGGAAGACAGGAGGCGCAGGAGTGCAGAGTCGCACGAGAGCCTGGCAAACTTGCTGGCAGACGAGCTGGACTGGAACCAGAAACAAACAGGCTCAAATTCAGCAGACTGGAACAGCTTGGACTGGAACCAGGACAGACGGGAATCGTTCAGCAGACTGGACAGGAACTAGGAACAGACTGGAACCATTCAGCTGGACTGGAACTAGGAACAGACTGGAACCGTTCAGCTGGACTGGAACTAGGAGCTCAGGCAGGTGCAGGCAGATGGACTGGAGCAGTAGACACACAAGTCCAAAGCAGACAAACACCGGAGCAGGGTCAGATACAAGTAGGTTTGGTAACTGGCTGGCGGCAGGGTAGCAGAAGGAGTAGGCGGGAACGTCGTCTCAGGTACAGGCAGGTTCGGCAACAGGCTGGCGGCAAGGTAGCAGGAGGAACAGGCAGGGACGTAGTCAACACAGGCCAAGGTCAGATGCATGCAGATAAACAGGGTAGTCAGAGCAAGCCGGGTAGGGTCAGGTGGAGCAGAGCGTAGGTAAACGTCAATCAGAAGTCTCAGGTAACGCTGTAGACCGGACAGCACCGATTCAAGGAAGTAAGGCAGTTTAAGTAGCCGATTGGGGTGGGACAGAGGAACGACCATAGCCGCCATCTTGATTGCTGGCGTGCCCTTCCTGACAGATACAATTGAACTTTTGTTGGTATTCGTTACTGATCTATTGTGGAATTTTTATTTTCTCACCTATGAATTTTAAATAATGAATGTTCTATTTTTCTAAATATTGTCTTTGTATGCGCTTGGAAAGTCCCAATTCTCCTTTTCCATGTTAGCTCTCTAGCTAACATGGAAGCAGGCAGTTTGTTGGTAACCTTTGCTGTGGGTGGAGCTTATGTTTTTTATTTACATTTTTGGGGACCGGCGGCTGTCGTGATTGATGATGGATTTACATTGGTGGTATTTTTTGTAGATTTCAGGATCCTCCCCCATACTTCAGTGGGTTTTGCAGCTAAGGTGTGGTTTTTGTGGTTTTGTGGATTTCAAGCACGATTGAAACAAACCTCCTGTGAATCGACCGTGATAAATTGGCTCATTTCTGCTGATGACTTCTACATCACTACTCGATCCTGTAATAGGTGGAGGTCAGAGGGGGAACCAGTGAGCACTTTATGGGAACTGTGTCCTGCTTAAAATCTTACTTTAAAACCTATTAAAATCCCTTTTCTGGGTCAATGAACTTCTGTGACTATTCTGGTTTTAACCAAGGGTTTATTATAATGTGAGACAGAGGCACTGATTGGCTGTACATTTAAACCCAGTAACAAAAATATAATATATTGCAGTGTACCAGCCTTTGAATGTATGGGATCCACTACTGTACTTTTAATTTTTTTCCCATAATTTTTACTTGGTGATCAGGTATATAAAACACTTCCTGTTCTATGGTGAAACAAATTAGGCTGGGTTCACACTAGTGCGAATTGGTTGTGGGTATTGGGCCGGATTCAGATAGCACTTACGCCAGCATATCTCGAGATGCGCGGCGTAAGTGTAAATTTGCGCTGTCGTATCTATGCGCCGTACCCAGAAAACTAGATACGCCGTAAAATAGGCTTCCTCCGACCAACGTAACTTTTTTACGCCGGTGTATTGTAGGCGCATATTTATGCTGGGCGCATCTGCCGCTCCCATTGATTTTGTATTCAAATATGCAAATGAGGGAGATCCGCCGATTCAGAAATGTACGTTTGGCCGCTGCAGGCTACGCACGGTACACATGAGTGGAATATCTGGCGTAAAGTTACCCCTCATAAAGCAGGGGTAACTTTGCACCAGACTTGCTCAAGTCAGCTGGAGAGCAGCTACAGCAGCACCATTTCAGACGAGTTGAGCAACCACACTTGCAGGACAACACATCTGTATGCCAACATGCCGTGGTCATAGCACTACTGCGTCTACAGGCACGTAGGAGGGCACAGGAGAGGATATACCGAACGCGCATAGACGTCTTTGGCATGGGGGAATCGGAGGTGTATTGCATCTTCAGATTCAGCCCTGATGCCATCCTGGAATTAGCCAGAACCCTACATGATGACATCACCAGCAAGACACACCACGTACATGCAGTACAGCCACTGGTCAAGGTCCTGGCAACACTGCATTTCCTTGCAAGTGGATCTTTTCAGCTTACCAGTGGAGTAGTGGCTGGGATGTCATAATCCTCCATGAGCAGATGTGTGCACCAGGTTGTCCCCGCAATCCTCAGATGCATGTCCCACCACTTCATCAGACCCACCCAGGAGCATCTGCGGCAGAAGGCAATGGCAGATTTCTTCAGAATTGCAGGATTCCCACGCACTGTGGGGGCCATTGGTTGCACACCTGTGGCACTACGGCCCCCCCGTGACACATAGCACATATACTGCAATTGTAAGCATTGGCATTCCATCAACGTACAGGTGATAGCCGATGCCCAATGCCTCATATGGCACGTCCGTGCCAAACACCCCGGGGCCAGCCACGACAGCTACATATGCCGTCAAAGCACCATCCCAACAGAATTCGAACAGAACGTGTACGGGGACAGCTGGCTGGTTGGTGAGTGACATGGGTGTCAGACATGACTGTCCCACCCCATGATGCATACATCACGAGGGGTACATGCACGACTAACATCCTCCTGTCTTTTTCCTTCCAGGTGACTCTGCATATGCACTTGGGCCCCATCTCATGACTCCATTCCGGAATCCCCAAACCCCAGGAGAGAGAAGATACAATGATGCACACACACGTACCCGTGCAGTGGTGGAACGCACATTTGGCATCCTGAAGTCCCGTTTCCGATGCCTGGATAAGTCCGGGGGGACCCTGTTGTATTCCCCAAACTTTGTGTGCCAGATCATCGGTGCATGTTGCATTCTACACAACTACGCCATGAGAAAGGGCCTGGAGATTGACCTACGTGATGACCTGACCCCCCAACCACACAGACCCCCCTGCCCGAGGGTACCCTGTCTGCTGAGGGAAGAGCAGTCAGGAGATGCCTCGTGGTAGGCTTCTTTGCACGTTAAACACACACATTCATCATGGCACAAGGAGAATGCACGCATGCACACCACTGTGGTCCCTAGCACACACCCCACATCCACATCACATTGGATTAGCCCAAGTCCACCAAGCAGGACTTTGGAGCAGCAACGCCATGGCAAGGCTCCAAGTATGTTGCTGACTAGTCATACCACATTCACACGGCCGTGGGGATAAAATCTCCCCAACGAGCCAGGGTGACACCCTTTACTGGCAGGAGTGTCACCCCCCACATTCACACACCAGTCACACTGTAGCCTGCACTACTGTCCGTATGCAGGGGTTATAACTAAAATAAAACTCATAACCTGAGTGCAAATAATAAAAAATCTCATCACCTGAGTATACAAAAAAAAAAAAAAACTCAACATTTGAGCCGAACAAAAAAACAACAAAATAAAATCATCTGCCCTGGCGTGGGCTGCGCCTAGTGCCTAAGCTCCTGGTCCGCAGTCGCCTGGGGGGAGCCTCAGGTGGAGGGACATCCCCCAGTCTCTCCCTGGCTGCCCTCCAATGCCAGGGCAATGCGGCGGAGGTAGGTGTTAGTCACCGCCTGCATCCGCAGCTGGCGGGTGGTGTTATTGCGCTGGTGGCGCCGTGCCTGCCTCCCCTCCTCATGTACAGCAGCTGCCAGGCTCCTCCCCTCCACCTGCATGGCAGCCGTATTTGCCTGGACTGCCTCTGCCAGGCTCCGCACCTCCGTCACTAGGCCTGGTGTGGTGGCCTGATGATCCCCCATACATGTCAGAATGCCAGTGCAATTGGCACTCACGTCCTGCAGGCTAGAATTGAATGCCACATTATGTCCCTCCTGCTGGGTGAGGGCCTGCTGCACAGAGAGCGCACAGGCAGCCTGGGTCTGAGTCGAGGAGGCCAGGCTCTCTGCCACCTTGTGCAGGTCCCCCACTAATGCTGACATATGGTGGGTTTGGCGGGCCTGGTCCCTCGCCAAATTCTCCTCCAATTGCTCAGGGACACCCCTTGTTTTCCGGGTCGCCTTCTTTGGGGCAGAGGAGGCTTGGGGCAGGCTGGATGGGGTGGCCCTTGAGGGGCTATCCCTGATGGGGATGGTGGCCCTTGAGGGGCTATCCCTGATGGGGATGGTGGCCCTTGAGGGGCTATCCCTGGTGGGGATGGTGGCCCTTGAGGGGCTAGCCCTGATGGGGATGGTGTCCCTTGAGGGGCTAGCCCTGATGGGGATGGTGGCCCTTGAGGGGCTATCCCTGATGGGGATGGTGGCCCTTGAGGGGCTATCCCTGATGGCGATGGTGGCCCTTGAGTGGCTAGCCCTGATGGGGGAGGAGGTTGGGGCGGGAACAGGTATGTGGGTCTCCTTCACGATAAAAAACCTGTCCTCAGTATTGACCTGCTCCTCTTCCACTTCCTCAACAGGTGAGGAGGGGTCACTCTCGGCCAGGGATGGGGTCGGTCGCCCAGCAGCCGACGACGGCCCAGCTACCTCCTGGACATCTGAGGATGACACAAAACATTTGCATGTTGGTGGACCCACACACTTGTCACATGTTCCCTTGCCCCCCCACACGATACACACCAGAGAGAAGATAAAACACACGTACCTGTCCTTAAGGGCTGTTCGACAGAATCAAAGCCCTCCAGGCCCTCCACCAGATCCCTATCAAGGCACCTGGCAATGAACATCTCATCGGCAGTGAGGGTTAGGTTGGTGGCTGGTCCTCCTCCTGTGCCACTGGCATGCCTGCGGATCTTGCCCAGCTTCTTTTTGACAAGACGCCGCAGATCGTTAAATTTGTTGCTGATATCCCTGGTGCTCCGAGCCGTAACGCCAAGGGCATTCACCTGGGTTGTTATTTCTAGGACAATACGATCCCTCTCCACCTTGCTGGTAGTGCCAGCCTGTGCCCCATAGAAGCACACGCCATATTTATCTAGGCCCTCAATAATTACACCCTTCTCAGCAGGGGAGAAATTTAGCTTCCTCCTTCTCTAAGCACCTGGTGCAGACATGCCTCCAACAAAATGCAAAAGTACTAGCAGTACTAAAAAATGCTTGTGTACTTTTGCACTTGACGGGCGCATCTCTGGGGGTATTTATGCACTGGGTGTAGGCAGTGGGCCGGCGTATCTTAGGGGTTACGCCGGATGCAGTTGTGCCGTTTAAGATACGCCCGACGTATCTCTCTGCCACACGGTCGGACCATCATTTGCATGGGGTGACGCACACTTACGCTGCCTTACGCCGCCTTACGCCGTCGAAAATACGTTACGCTGGCGCATCTTGGTGAGTAATATCTTTCTGAATACAGTACATGCCTCTCCGCGCTGGGCCAGCGTAGTGTAAATAAGATACGCTACGCCCGCATAAATATGCGCCAATGTATCTGAATCCGGCCCACTGTGTTTAGGTGCATTACAAGAAAAGATCCCTGTCATCCAAAAATGCATATATTTTTGTATCTCTAAAGTTTAATGTATTAGGTGATGTATGACTTATCTTAGATTTACATCACAGCACTATGCACATGCTAGGTAATCAGGCATAGACTGTTTTTTCATAGCACAATTCACATTGTTTAAAGTGTTTGTAAATTATAATTTTTTAAAATAACAAACATGTCATACCTACCTGTTCTGTGCAGTGGTTTTGCATAGACCATCCCTGATCCTCCTCTTCCCAGGTCCCCCACCGGTACTCTGGGCCCCTCCCCCTTACCAAGTGTATCCATAGCAAGCCGCTTACTATGGGGGGAACTTGTGCATGCTTGCTCCAAAGCCAGCTCTCTGATTCATAAGACAAAGAGAGTGTGGCTTTCCCCCACTCCCTCCTCACTGGCTCTGTGATTGACAGCAGTGGAAGCCAATGTCTGCTGCATCTCAGCCAATGAGGAGGGCAAGACCCAGGACAGCTGCTGCTCTTGTGTACATCACTGGATCAAGATTGGGCTTTGATAGCTATTTGGGGGGGGGGGGCTGAACACAGAAGTTTTTTTTTTACCTTCATGCAAAAAATGCATGAATGTAAAAAAAAACTTCAGCCTTTAGAACTACTTTAATAGTTGCTATGTAATAAGCCCTACTAACTATCAAAATCATCTTTTTATCTGATCAGACTGCAATAAACCAGTGAAATCTGATTAATATTGCTTGGGGACAATTGTCAATTGCGCAACACTTTGATGTTCTGTCCTCCATGTGACAAGTGATATTCATTGAATGAAATCATAGGCCAGCTGTTTTAATCCACAGGGAAAATACCTATGTGAGGATGAAATACTGGGTTGTATTGCCGGTGATTGGAAGAGAGCTGCCATGGCTCTGTGTATAATTGTGCAGAGCAGTGCAAAGTCATTTTGAAATTAGAGCTAATAAATTCTTAAAAAAAGTGTGTTACTTTGGTTATTCTTGTTTTTGTATAGATAATTTCATTTACATTTATGATCTATAGGTAATAACATGCGTACTATATCTATAAATACTGCCAATTTAAACGCCAGGCTACAAATAGTGTGGTAAGTGTAACATATGGCAAATCTATTTATCTTTGAATTGAACAGACATTTAAACCTTCATTAGTGTGCAATGTAAAGTCATGCTGCTGTCAGTATGATCTGAGCTAGCAAGATGACTGCCTTTGAAAGTTTGCTATGTAGTTTGACCAGAATTCAGACATAAAATGTTTCAGAACTTTCAAACTGAATCAGAGAAAAATAGCTAAGTACACAGACGAAATACATATATGAGAGCTGTTTTACCTGTCAAAAGTATTTGTGTTTCAATTCATCCATTCATGATTATTACACAGCTCTGACATGCAAGGCAGTTTTTCCTGGCAGAGTAAGGAACCTGGTCTTTCTCCGTAGCAGTTTCGCCTTCAATTAGAGGTCTCCTCCTTATCTCCATGCTGTAACTGGACAGTGAATAGAGACACAGCACACTGATAAGCTAAACTCTCTGTAACTGTGCTTTCTCCTCCTATCAGCATGCTTCTAGCACTGTAACACATCTGACTAACCCCATTGTGGGTTTTTCCCCTCATTTTGGTGTAGAGGGACTGCAAAAGGCTGATACCAAGGCAAATGCAGACATCCACACTGCTTTCATTAGAAAATACAGATAAGGATATATTAAGGAATGCAGACTTTTACATCTACCTGGAGTTCAGCTTTAATTTCAACTTAAAGCGGGGGTTCACCCCAAAAAAAAATTTTTAACATTACATTTAGCATACTAAGCATAGTAAGGGCATTTACTTTCGGCAGGTCTTTTTCTTTTTTTTTTCTCCGTACATACCTTTATATTCTGATTTTGTCCCGGGCTTCCGGGTTCCGATGACTGCGGGACTGGGCGTTCCTATCCTTCGGTTCGATGATTGATGGCTTGTGAAACAGGTCCCCTGTCGCACAACGCGCGTCACCAGATTTACGGAAATAGCCGAGCTGCGAGTCGGCACTATACAGCGCCTGCGCCCGCCGTGTAGAGCTGACTGCGCAGGCGCCGTATAGTGCCGACTCGCAGCTCGGCTATTTCCGGAAATCTGGTGACGCTCGTTGTGCGACAGGGGACCTGTTTCACAAGCCGTCAATCATTGAACTGAAGGATAGGAACGCCCAGTCCCGCAGTCATCGGAACCCAGAGGCAGGGATAGGAACGCCCAGTCCCGGAGTCATCAGAACGCGGAAGCCCTGGACCAAATCAGAATATAAAGGTATGTACGGAGAAAAAAAAAAAAGACCTGCAGAAAGTAAATGTCCTTAGTATGCTTAGTCTAATGTTAAAAATTTGTTTTTAGGGTGAACCTCCACTTTAAATGCCAACTGAAGATTTGTTAAATATGTTCACCTGTTAATGTGTATCTATGGTCTTAATGCAAAATCATATGCTCATTTTTACACTGACTATTCATTAGTTCTAGCCTACTCCTATTGATCAAAGCCATCTTTACATTTTTAAACTTACTTTTTGAAGAACCTCTCAGGGATAACTTCTTTTAATACAGTGATGCATACCCACTATGGCCTGTGAATAGGCACTGCTGGGTCACCCATTTCACATAGACTGCCATTTGAACTGCAACTCTACTGCAGAGGCACTGAAAACTTTTAGGAGGCACAGTCAATACAGGAAAAATTCTACAAGTGACATCATCACTGTTTGCAGCAATGTCACATAGGATATGTAGTCCTTCAAGAGTCAGAAATCCTTAGTAAACTATAAACTACATGAAGGAGATGTTAAAGGAACACTAAAGGCAAGATTTTTTTTGATTAAAAATAACAAACATGTTATACTTACCTCCGCTGTGCAGTTCGTTTTGTACAGAGTGTCCCCAAACAGTGTCTTCTGGGGTCCCTCGGCGGCTGTCTCTGCTCCTCCTCGCAAAAGCTTTCTACCTTCATGCGAGCTCCCTCGCATGGTGAAAAACTTTTGCGAACGCGCTCCCATGATACAGCGGCGGCCATAGCCGCCGACTGTATCACTCTGCCCCGCCCCCCGGCGCGCCGCGTCATCCGCTGTGATTGACAGCAGCGTCAGCCAATGGCTGCGCTGCTATCAATCCGCCCAGCCTAACCAATCAACGGCCAGGCTGGGAACCGAACAGGATGACGAGAACGCGCCCGGGACTTTCGAGGGGTCAGGTAAGTAAAACGGGGGCTCAGGGGGGGGGCGGTGCTGTCAGATGTTTTTTTACCTTAATGCATAAGATGCATTAAGGTAAAAAAACTTTTACCTTTACAACCCCTTTAAGGCACCACAATGTACTTGGGGGATCCAGGAACTTGTGGAAAGAGACGTACGGCAGATAAGCAGTCCTCAAACCCTAAAAGGAGATTTTTCAAGTAAGCTTTTATTGGATCGTCAAAAGCAATTATTGTTTGAATTGCTTTTTCAATGCTGGTGTTATAAAAGAAAAGTATATATCATGACAGAATTTGCACATATAGTGGTTTCAACTTTATTCGCATAGTCCTATGTGGCCAATACACTCCAATGTTCTGTATTTTTTTGCATAAAGGACTTGAAATCATATTCGAGAATGTTATGTGAAGATAGAAGCATTGCATAGAAGTTTTAAATGCCAATAACCAGACTAAATTTCAAATTTAAATTTATGAGGTTATTTACACATAACTATTTAATGAGCATTTAAGGCCAGGAAAACAGGCAAATACCAAAATGTGTGTGTCTACAGGCTCCAGGTAATATATGGCAGTTATCACATTAACCCCTATGAATTATACCAACAAATGAACTAACTAATCTTCTTTATTTAGGATCCAGCAGTGGTAAACCCCAGTGAATCTTACAGATCTGACCCCAATTTATCAAGCTGTGTTCCATACCACCTACATTAATAGATATATTTCTCTATCACAGTGGTTTTGTTACCATTGCAACCCATTGCTCCATAGGTGAAGTGCAAGTGCAAGTTTTTGTTTTTTTGTTTTGCTAGGAGAAATGTTCTAATGATGGCAGTTCCCGTTGATTCTGAGGATTTCAGGCATGTATGTATGTATCCTAGAAGGCATGTAACCAGATTTATGATAGTCTCACAAGTACATAAATATCCAATCAATGGTACAAAGCACCTTTCTTTGGTACCTGACTAACATGGGATAGTATGTGCAAAAAGTTCATTTCTTCATACAACTCTCACAGAAGGCAGTCCTCTTTCAGAAAAAAAAACATTTGTGTATGTAAAACTTCTATAGAGAATTATTTATTACAAAAAAACTCCCACTGGTAGCGCTACACCATAGAAACGGTAATCCACAGTGTTCTGTGTGATTAAAAAGTTGCACAAAAAAACACCCGTGCAGCTGTCAACCACTAAGGAGACATGGGCAAAAAGCAAAAGAACAAAAAATACAGCGCACAGGGGTTTAGTGATTGTCACTTTATAGTGTGGTGGAAATTTGAAGATGTATTTAATATGTATTGTCATAATGGCACCCAGTCTTAGTACTGCCACAACCCGCTCTAAATAGAACTGACTGGGGCAGTCTGAGGCTGGTTGAATCTCGTCTGGTAGTAGAAAATGTCTTGAGGTTGGAATGTGATGTTTGCGGCGTGGGCATATGTCCGCCCCCACAAGGGGCCCTCTGTGCATTTAGCACAGACGATCGTTGGGGAGGGGATGCGCTCACTTCGCAAGCACACTAGTGGTTATGGACAGATGTGCGCTCTTATCTGGGTCTTGTCTGATCAGCAGGGCTTGCGATTCGTGGCGTACGCCTGTAGATAGCTTCCTTTCCACCTTAATAAGGGTATAATCTGGATATGCATTATTCTATGGAATGGCGCAGATTAGGATTCTATCAGGCGATTAATATGAGAGCTTATGATCGGTTAGAGGCAGGGGGGGCACTCCCTGCCTCGCCCATAAGCCTTTAGCAGCATTGTATGTACTTCTATGCATTGTATTGTATCCATTGTATTATATTCTATTCATGTATTCTATGGGACTTCCTGTTAGAAGGACGGTCCTTATATGGTGTTAGCTGTGTCAGTGGAACATCATGTGTTAACCACTCCCATGTGGGAGGTGTTTAATGGGTGCAGTGAGCACTTCCTGTTTTGGGTAAATAAAGGGGGCTTGGCTGAGCCAGGAATGGCAGTCATGCTGGCAGAATGATATGAGAACAGGCTGGTGATGGTGTCTCTTTGTATGAATGGCAGAGAATGATGGTGAGTGAATCTATTTAGCTTAAATAAGTATTATTTCATTAAGACTGGATGCTGTGCTTTATAGCACAGGGCAAAATGGCGCTGTGCTCTACGTACGGCCTATTTTGCCCACCACAGATGGCGGGCCAAGGTAGGAGCAGACTGGGCCCCTTTGGGTATCGGTTATGTTCCGATGCGTGGGGGGACTCTGCTCTGCGAAAAGATCAAATTTCTTGTCTTTTTGAAATAATCGATTGTGTGTATGTGTGCGATTGGACGTGTGTATGTGTGCGATTGGACGTGTGTATGTGTGCGATTGGACGTGTGTATGTGTGCGATTGGACGTGTGTATGTGTGCGATTGGACGTGTGTGCGTGTGCGATTGGACGTGTGTGCATGTATGATTTTGTCATGGACTAAAAGTTTGATTTGGATGTGTGTGTGTGTTTAGGATTGGATATGTGTATGATTGCGTGCGTTTGTGAAATCGAGTGGATTTGATTGTACATGTATGTATGAATTATGTGTGTATGCCTGGATGCTGTATGATTGAACAGATTGAAGTTATGTGCCCATGGTATACAGTAAAGCTGTTTGGAAAAGCTATTGTGTAAGACAGCAGCATTATGCCATGTGCTTTAGTGGGGAAGGGGTGATTTGTTTGAGCAGCATGGCTTTTAAAGATGGCTTCTCTGGCCATGAGGGTCGGGGGAAGGGCAGTTTGTTTGGGCCACCATGCGGCGGACAGTGTTGCATCTCTGTTTCTTGAGTGTACAATTTTTAGAGCAAAGTCATGTGTAATATGTTCATGATCTATGTGTGGAATAGAAATTAATAAATTGTGATTTTTACCTTTGTATGGGACCAAAAGACATGTCCGCATAAGTGTGGCTGAACTGTGATTGAATTGTTTGGCTGATGAAGGAAACATGTGCTTTAGTGGGGGAGGGGTGATTTGTTTGGTGTGCCATGAGGCTCGGGGGGGGATGGGCAACCAGCATGGCTGTCCCATCACTGAGTCAAAGTTGGTAACCCTCTGTATGGCTTGTTACATGAGCATGAAAAGTTTTTTTTTAAGGTTTTAAATGTGACCTCACTGTGAATTTCTTAAATGGCTTGTTATGAAAGGTGATGCCGCAGTTTGTACATGAGCTTTGAGAAAAGTGTTTTTGTTGCGCATGTATCTGACATTTTTTGAATGTGCTGTGTTGGCAAAAGGTCCGATTTGAAGGAGCCTAAAATGTGTGCCTTGTTGGTTGGTTGTTTTTAGAAAATGTTTTTAATGTTCATATTTGATGTTCCATGTGTTGTCTTTGTGGAGAGATTCTAGGCAGGTTTTTGAAAACTGCATCTGGCAGCCATTTTGTTTGCTGCGATGGTTGTTTGGCGGCCATTTTGTGAGGTGCAGTCTGTTTGGTCTGTGGGTCATCCTGGGTCATCTTTTGGGTGGGATTTTGATGTTTAGTGCGAATTGAGTAGCGCAGTATTTTCTGTTGGGATCTGGTGGACAACATTTTTGTTTTCCTTTGTGTAGTACGGTCTGTCCTTTGGTAGACAGTGTTTTTTGCAAGCGTAAATGGCGCCATTGTTGCTGGCCATTTTTGAGATACAGTTTAAGCGCTATCTTTTGAATTGTGCTTGCGTGCTAGGGCTAATTTATATAAAAGATCTGACTAACCTACCGGCTGACTTTGCAGTATAAGAGTGGAGGCTTTTGTGTAAGAATTTCGTTTTTTTTGGTGAAAAGACTGCTTTGCATGCACTGAATTTTGTTGGTGTTTGAATATTGAATATTTGGGGTCCTTGGCAATTCATTTGTATTTAAAGATCGTAGGGTCAGGGGGGGAGATCAACTCCTATTCTGCAGATGGGAGGAGATTGTTTTACCTTTCCTGAACCAGCATACAACAGGAAGTCCTTTTTCGGCATTTATATATAAGCAGGAAGTCAGTGGGAGGAGTTTTTGAAGTCTTCCGAAAGATTAACAATGAGACTTGTGTCCTGAAAGGACAACGGAAAATATTTTGGCGTTTAAAAGAGTGTTTTAAAGTTTAATTTCAGTAGTTTTTGTGAAGTGTTATACTATAAATACAGTTTTGGGTATTTTAGAGCAAACAGGAGGGCTTCACCATTACTGTTGTAACATCTAGATGCAGAGAGAAGCCACATCATTCTGCAGGTGATAACTGGGCGTAAGTGTTCCGTGTGGTTTAGTCTGGCGACGCAGTGTATGGGATGCATACACTGTGAGGGGTAGAGGCCTAATTTGGGGGTTGATCAGTGGTTGTTTACGAATCATTTGGCATAGTTACTCTGTAGTTCTGTGCCAGGAGGGTTGGGACAACAAGCCATAGAGATGATGCCTCGGTTAGGGTTTTCTAGTTGAGGGACTGGACCAGATAGTGGTTGTAGTCCGTCAATCCACCGTAGAAGAAGGCACCGGGCGGTGCTCCCCGATATGGGTGCAACGGTTTCTCTCGGACGCGGGAGGTAAGACGATAAGTCGATTTGAATCGCGTGGGAAGGAAGGCTTCCCACAGTCAGACGGTTACACGGTGCACAAAGCCTAGTTTTGGGGGCAAAGGCCTTTAGACCCCTTTAAAAGATTGCCAAGGATACTATTTGGGTATCCCTCTGGAGTGGATGTGGTTTCGCTGCGGTTTCAGAAATCTGTAATGATGCGTGTGGATGGAGGCGTGGTACACGCTTTGGTGACCCTCAAAGGAGAACGTTGTATAGCTGTCTATGCAAGGCTCTCACGCTGTTCTCATATTTTCCCCATTGTATTTTCGTCTATTGCTGAAAGTGAAGGCAGATTTCCGGCTGGTTTTTGTTTTTTTTCATTTTTGTTTTGGATACTATGAATATCTCCCCCACATTTGTATATGAATGTTTGTGTGTAGTAACGTGAATATGTTCGAATTTACCGCGGCGATCCTCCGATGCGTCACGGCTGTAGTATTTTTGTAAAAACGGGGAAAGTAAGGGTTATAGAGGGTTTTGTTTGAATCGGTTTTGAAAGAATGTCATTGAAAATTTACAGGAATGTCATTTTTGTTTGCCATTCTCTGCAGGATAAATATGAGGGATGGAGTAATGATTTCTGCTTAAGTATTTTTCAGGTCCAAGAAGCTTCTGGAAGTTTCTGTACATAGAGAGCAGGTGTATATAGACAGCTGTACACATGGATAAATACGAGTCTAAGGAGGTTAAAGTATCATAGGCTATTTCATTGTTTCTTCTTCCTCCAGTCTATAATGAGGAAGAAGGGGGGGGATAAATAAATGTAAAAGTGACAGTTTTTCGAACTAATAACACTAATCTTTCTAATTCTAAATCAAGTTTGTGCCAAGACTGTCTTTCTTTGATGGAATTTGAATCGGCAAGCAGCAGTCTGGTGAAGTAGGTTCCCATTTTAGATGAACCTGCCAATGGTTCCAGGTATTACAGGAGATGGTAAGGTATTACAGGCGACGGGGAGGCATGCACAGATTGTGCAGTGAACAGTCCCGAGGTCGGGGTTATTGTCATAAGGTTTGTTTGGAGGTCAACCAAAACCAGGGTCGTACTCCCCTCGTCAGCTGTCACGTCGATTCTCAGGTGATGGGGTGAGTGCGATCACTGTAACATGAACTTCAAAGGGGTTCAGGAGAGTCTCTCCTGGACCCCGACACTGTAATTGGTTTTAATTTTTCCCAACCAGGTGACTGGGTCGTTTGTAAAGAAACTTGATGGATGAGACCACGCCAGCCACTGCAAGACGCGGCTCAACCACATCAAAGAAATGAGTAGTATCTTCGTTTATTTTTATTTGTTTGTTTAGTAAATTTTAACAGAGGCAACGATGAAAGACATCCCAAGTTATTATTTAAAGTCTATTCTATGACTAATTAAGAAATTGAACGGGACGGATTGCGGGGTCTGTTCTGAGTCTCCACCGAGCTTTAGTGCCCAGCGATGACAGCGGTACATGCTATTTATGATGTTATGATTGGTATGAGGATTATTGACAAACTAGTGAAGACTCCGAACAGACATTTGTCAATAGAATTTAATGAGATGTCTTTAGGGGTCTTGAGGGTAGAATTGTTTTTCGTTTTTATGTCTCTGCCTCTTGTTGGTTGGGTATCTACAGCTTAAAAGGTAATTCAAGAGGTTCATGCGTGATGGTGAAGCTGTCCCAGCATCCTGTATCGTGGCCGATCACGAGGATCTGATGGCACAAGAGAAAGTAGGAATGGCAGGGGCGGCTAGAAGGCACCAACCCCGACCAGGTCTGGGCATGGCTTCCTGCATATACAAGGTGGGGGGGGCTTGAGCTTATGATACGATTGAACAATTCACACCTATTGAGGATGGAATGTTTCATATGACTGTTGAAGCTACAAGGAAGTTCTCGCGGTCCAAGGGCGATTTCTGGGAATTTACAAGTAAAGATTGTTATACCTGGATCGGGGATACTGGGAATTGGAGTTCAGGCCCATATGGATAATGTTTGGGTCCCTGCAAGGCAGAGCCAGAGCTGTAGCTAAGTGAAGGTTGGGAATCTTTGGGGATTAATTTTTATTTTACAGCGGATCGTGGTTGATGGAAATGGGAATATATATATACTCATGTGGTTTTTATTTCTATTCTTTCTATGTCGTGATGAGGCGCTCCTGTTGCCTGATTGGACGCGTGACCAGAGCCGGAGCAGATGACCACATCTTCCTTGATGAGACGCCCCGAAGCCGGACCCACGTACAAGACACAGAGGACCCCAGACCGATCTGCGATTACTACAGCTCACCAAGTTGTGCCCTCCTTATAAGTCATCCCTCCTGAAGAACAGAGTCTACATGTCAAGCCGTGTTTTCCTTTTTATGGACTGTAAAGACTGATTTAGTTTCTAGGTGTAAGACGACTATCAAGATTGGAAGGACAAGTGGGAGCAATATGACAAAAAGGGAGGACTGTGGTGGAAATTTGAAGATGTATTTAATATGTATTGTCATAATGGCACCCAGTCTTAGTACTGCCACAACCCGCTCTAAATAGAACTGACTGGGGCAGTCTGAGGCTGGTTGAATCTCGTCTGGTAGTAGAAAATGTCTTGAGGTTGGAATGTGATGTTTGCGGCGTGGGCATATGTCCGCCCCCACAAGGGGCCCTCTGTGCATTTAGCACAGACGATCGTTGGGGAGGGGATGCGCTCACTTCGCAAGCACACTAGTGGTTATGGACAGATGTGCGCTCTTATCTGGGTCTTGTCTGATCAGCAGGGCTTGCGATTCGTGGCGTACGCCTGTAGATAGCTTCCTTTCCACCTTAATAAGGGTATAATCTGGATATGCATTATTCTATGGAATGGCGCAGATTAGGATTCTATCAGGCGATTAATATGAGAGCTTATGATCGGTTAGAGGCAGGGGGGGCACTCCCTGCCTCGCCCATAAGCCTTTAGCAGCATTGTATGTACTTCTATGCATTGTATTGTATCCATTGTATTATATTCTATTCATGTATTCTATGGGACTTCCTGTTAGAAGGACGGTCCTTATATGGTGTTAGCTGTGTCAGTGGAACATCATGTGTTAACCACTCCCATGTGGGAGGTGTTTAATGGGTGCAGTGAGCACTTCCTGTTTTGGGTAAATAAAGGGGGCTTGGCTGAGCCAGGAATGGCAGTCATGCTGGCAGAATGATATGAGATGATGGTGATGGTGTCTCTTTGTATGAATGGCAGAGAATGATGGTGAGTGAATCTATTTAGCTTAAATAAGTATTATTTCATTAAGACTGGATGCTGTGCTTTATAGCACAGGGCAAAATGGCGCTGTGCTCTGCGTACGGCCTATTTTGCCCACCACAATAGTCTAAATTTTTTATAAAAAACACATATGCATGAATAATTGAAATAGCCGCAAATAGCACACAGCAAAATAGAACATTTAAAATCTAGTAAAAATAGTCCACAATACATAAGCAGAAGTTCATGTGGTGATGGTAGAGTGGAAACACACACGCTTCGGGGAAGATGTTGAGAATGTGATCCAAATGGTGTGCATACACTAGTATGCAGAGGTGATACGATACCTCAACAACAGCAGCCGCTTGTACGCCTCTATGCAGGGAGATGGAATCCGTCAGTGGAGAGATGACAACCACGCTGGGAGCAGATGTTGGCGCTGTTTACATGCAGGGAGGATACTGCCGTTAGACCACACTGGCTCAGGGGCTGATGGAAAAAAGTGCCTCCCTTTTTGCAACAAGGATCTCAAGCGGCGGGGGAAGTCCTGGAAGGGAACCACCAAGCCGGTTCAGTGACGCGGCCGCGTCACATGGAAGCGAGGAGGGGGAGACGGAAGCCTTGTTGAGTCACACAGGGAGAGAGGAGGAGGTGTCCGGACACCGTCCATCAAACATCAGGTGACTCCAGGAGCCAATCGGTGGGAGCAAAAAACGAGCAGTAGAAGTACTGGCGCTAGCGTCACTAAATGGATTCCCCGGGTGTCAGCACAACACATCAACTACAGTGTACTACTGCAAACATATGGGGGCATCAGAGGTAATTGTGGTGAGCCGTGACTGACATGTTTCGCGTGCCAGGACGCTTTGATAGGATATACAATATCTCACAAAAGTGAGTACTCCCCTCATTTTTTTTGATAAATATTTTAATATATCTTTTCATGTGACAACACTGAAGAAATTACACTTTGCTACAATGTAAAGTAGTGAGTGTACAGCTTGTATAACAGTGTCAATTTGCTGTCCCCTCAAAATAACCCAACACACAGCCATTAATGTCTAAACCGCCGGCAACAAAAGTGAGTACACCTCTAAGTGAAAATTCCCAAATTGGGCCCAATGAGCCATTTTCCCTCCCCAGTGTCATGTGACTCGTTAGTGTTACATAGTTACATAGTTAGGTTGAAAAAAGACACAAGTCCATACAGTTCAACTATAAAAAAAAAATACACTCAGAACAGGCCTCACCATGGTCGACCAAAGAAGTTGAGTGTACATGCCCAGAGTCATATTTAAAGGTTGTCTTTGGGAAATAGACGTATGAGTGTTGCCAGCATTGCTGCAGAGCTTGAAGGGGTGGGGGGTCAGCCTGTCAGTGCTCATGCCAATACACTGCACACTGCATCAAATTGGTCTGCATGGCTGTCGTCCTAGAAAGAAGCCTCTTTCAAAGATGATGCACAAGAAAGCCCGCAAACAGTTTTCTAAAGACAATCAGACTAAGGACATGGATTACTGGAACCATGTCCTGTGGTCTGATGAGACCAAGATAAACTTATTTGGTTCAGATGGTGTCAAGCATGTGTAGCGGCAACCAGGTGAGGAGTACAAAGACAAGTGTGTCTTGCCTACAGTCAAGCGTGGTGGTGGGAGCAACATGGTCTGGGGCTGCATGAGTGCTGCCGGCACTGGGAAACTACAGTTCATTGAGGGAACCATGAATGCCAACATGTACTGTGACATACTGAAGCAGAGCATGATCCCCTCTCCTCAGGGACTGGGCCGAAGGGCAGTATTCCAACATGATATTGACCCAAAACACACCTCCAAGATGACCACTGTCTTGCTAAAGAAGCTGAAGCTAAAGGTGATGGACTGGCCAAGCATGTCTCCAGATCTAAATCCTATTGAGCATCTGTGGGGCATCGGCAAATGGAAGGTGAAGGTGCACCAGGTCTCTTACATCCACCAGCTCTGTGACGTTGTCATGGAAAATAATGGTGGCCACACAAAATATTAACACTTTGGGGCCAATTTGGACATTTTCACTTAGGGGTGTACTCAATTTTGTTGCCTGACGTTTAGACATTAATGGCTGTGTGTTGAGTTACTTTGAGGGGACAGCAAATTTACACTGTTTTACAAGCTGTACACTCACTACTTTACATTGTAGCAATTCTTTAGTGTTGTCACATGAAAAGATATAATAAAATATTTACAAAAATGTGAGAGGTGTAGTCACATTAGTGAGATACTAATATATATAGAAACCCCTGGTATATTTTGAATAATTAATTTTATTGTGCAGCTGCTACTGATCTTAAATTGTTGTCCTCCATAGTTTTAGTTGGAACTAGGGATGGGCCAAACACCCCCCGATTCAGTTTGCACCAGAACATGAGAATAGGCAAAAAGTTTGAGCAAACATGTGAACACTATTAAAGTCATAAAAGAACATAAAAAAACAAAAGTGTTAATTTAAATGGTTTATATGCAAGTTATTGCCATAAAAAGTGTATGGGGACCCGGGCACTGCCCTAGGGGACATGTACCAATGCAAAAAAAAATTGTAAAAGTTTTTTTCAGGAGCAGTGATTTTAATAATGCTTCAAGTGAATTAAAAAAATGAAATATACCTCTAAATATCTTGCCTGGGGGGGGGGGGGTCCCCTAAGTCTGCCTTTATAGCCTTTATAGTGGTGCATCAGTGTGATCTAGAACACTGCCACAGCAAAATTACATTTCTAAAGGACAAAATGTCATTTAAACTTGCTCGCGGCTGTAATGTATTGCGGGCTCCCAGCAATATAGATAAAAAATAGATGATAAAATCAAGAAAAAAATCTGCGTGACCCCCCCCCCCCCCAGTCCATACCAGGCCATTTGGGTCTGGTATAGATTTTAAGTGGAACTCCATGTCCCCAAAAATTGGCACGCCCCCCAAGATCCATACCAGACCCTTATCCGAGCAAGCAGCCTGGAGGACAGGATAGAGTGGACGAGCGAGCGCCCCCCCCCTCCTGAAAAATACTAGGCCTCATGTCCTCAACATGGGGTGGGTGCTCTAGGGTCTTCCCTACAACCCTGGCCAATGGTGGTCGGGGTCTGCGGGTGAGGGGCTTAACAAGGGGGCCCCCAGGTCCCCCCCCTATGTGAATGGGTATCGGGTACATTGTACCCCTACCCATTCACCAAAAAAAGTGTCAAAAAGTAAAGACCACAATAGACAGCCTTTGACAATTTCATTATTAACCACTTAAGGACCGGACCAATATGCTGCTAAATGACCCAATGGGTTTTTACAATTCGGCACTGTCCCTTTAACAGACAATTGCGCGGTTGTGCGATGTGGCTCCCAAACAAAATTGGCGTCCTTTTTTCCCCACAAATAGAGATTTCTTTTGGTGGTATTTGATCACCTCTGCGGTTTTTATTTTTTGCGCTAAAAACAAAAATAGAGCGACAATTTTGAAAAAAATGCAATATTTTTTACTTTTTGCTATAATAAATATCCCCCAAAAATATATAAAAAAACTTTTTTTTCCTCAGTTTAGGCCGATACGTATTCTTCTACCTATTTTTGATAAAAAAAATCGTAATAAGCGTTTATCGGTTGGTTTGCGCAAAATTCATAGCGTTTACAAAATAGGGGATAGTTTTATTGCATTTTTATAATTTTTTTTTTTTACTACTTATGGCGGCGATCAGCGATTTTTTTTTAATGACTGCAACATTATGGCGGACACTTCGGACAATTTTGACACATTTTTGGGACCATTGTCATTTTCACAGCAAAAAATGCATTTAAATTGCATTGTTTATTGTGAAAATGACAGTTGCAGTTTGGGAGTTAACCACAGGGGGCGCTGAAGGGGTTTCGTTTCACCTAGTGTGTGTTTACAACTGTAAAGGGGTGTGGCTGTAGGTGTGACGTCATCGATCGTGTCTCCCTATAAAAGGGATCACACGATCGATGCAGCCACCACAGTGAAGAACGGGGAAGCCGTGTTTACACACAGCTCTCCCCGTTCTTCAGCTCCGGGGACCGATCGCCTCACTCCAGCGGCGATCGGGTCCGCGGGACTGGGTACTAGTACAGGACGTACCTGTACGTACAGGTGCCCAGCCATGCCATTCTGCCGACGTATATGTGCAGGAGGCGGTCCGGAAGTGGTTAAAGAAAAAATTGTGTCTCACGATATATATCCATCATCAATCACGCCACCCGATGGACCTGAAAAAGAAAAAACTCTGCCTCTTTTTGCTTTGACAGGTGTTAAATAAGCATGGGCCGGCCACCCGCTGACGTAACTGGATGACACACCCCCTGACACTACATGATGTCAGAAGGGGACGGGGTCACTCAGTTATGTCAGCTGGTGGCCCTGCCTTTGTCTATATAACAGCTGTCACAGCCAAGAGACAGCAGTTGCCGGGAGGCCTCCCATCGAGGCAGAGTTTTTTTTTTTCCTATTTCTCTGGTCCATCGGGCTTCGTGTTTGAAGATGGATGGACATCGTGAGACACTTTTTTTGTGGAATGAATTGTCAAAAACTGTCTGTTGTGGTTTTTACACGTTGACACTTTTTTGGTGAATGGGTACAATGTACAATGTAGCCGATACCCATTCACATAGGGAGGGCTTACAGATTCTGATAAGCCCCCCACCCGCATACCTCGACAACCAATGGCCAGGGTTGTCGGTAAGAGGCTTTTGTCCCAATCAACATGGGGACAAGGTGCTTTTGGGGTGGACCATGCTAAGAGCAAGTGACCTGTATGGTTCATGAGGGGGGCGCTTGCTCGTCCACCCCCCTTTCCTGGCCTGCCAGGCTGCTTGCTCAGATAAGGATCTGGTATGGATTTTTGGCGTGGAGTTCCCCTTAAAATCTATGCCAGACCCAAAGTGCCTGGTATGACTTTGAGGGGGACCACACGCTGTTTTTTTTTTTTTGTTTTTTTTTTGCCGTGGAGTTGCCCTTAAAATCTATTCCAGACCCAAAGGGTACAGATCAAAAACATGAAAAACACACAGCACAAGTTCAAAAGGGCCTTTTTGTGGTTTACTTATCTTGGTTAAAGACAAAGCTAACTGTATTTTATCTAATGTTCAAATAATTGATTGATACAAAATAGGGATTGAAATATGAATTCAAATTCCCCCATATTTTAATGTAAGTAAATATTCTGTACTGAATGTTTGAGGCAGTAATTCTTCAGTGTTAATTGAAATTCCCTGATCGCCTTTGATTCCTTGACATATTTATTTTCAAATGAAAATGGAAAATTTTCATTGGTTCCTATCACTTCACAACATGACTTAAAGGGAAAATATAATAGTTTTTATATTTTATTTTTATTTTAAGTTTATGAGTATTTAAATTGGTGCTTTATATCTGTTTACAGCTTGATATTTGTTTTCAGAGTGCACCCACAACATTAGTGTCACAGACCATTAAGAGCCGGTTCACACTGGGGCGATCTGGGATCCGACTTCAAGTCGCCCCAAGTTGCCCCAATTCGCGCAGTCGAGAAAATGAATGGACGTGAATGGGAGTCATCTTAATGTACACTAATGAAGTCCCTCTGACTTCAGAAAAGGTTCCTGTACTACTTCAATCCGACTTCTAGGGCAGCGGTCCCCAACCTTTTTGGCACAAAAGAATGGGTTTTAAAACAACCCATTCAGTTTAAAATAGAAATGAATGGCAAAAGATTTTTTATATATATATAAAAAATATATATACGAATACCTTTTTTCCCTTTTTTATAAATTACCACCTTCCCTCTGTTCTCAGCTACATAGGAGCTGGGGGGAGGAAAAGCTGCAGGGGGTGTGTCAGGACTAGTCTGATCGTTGGAGAAGAGTACACTGAGTTCCCAGCATAGCTAGAGAACTGACCACGATGTGCTCTCCTGCTTAGTGTGATCATTTGTTAATAGGAAAGCAGAGGGATTAGCAGGAACACCAGAGATTTCACATAAAAACAGGATACTTTCTCATACCAGTACAGCAGGCACATACCAGGAACTCTTTAAGGCTGCCTATCTAACTGAAACTCCCTACAACCCTTATGAACAGGACAAAAAGGCACGTGGGATGAATCAATTCTCTAGCTCAGATGTCTGTAAATACAGCTTGATGACCTTATAAACAAGTGAAAAAAGAAAAAAATAGAACCCTACTACTTAATGGGAAAAAAATATGGAATAAAGTATAAAGCTTTATTATTGTAAATTATAAAACAAAATCCAGTGTACTTTTTTTAATGAGACTAATGGATTGTTGCATTTTGTCAGCAGTTGGTAATATAAAGAAAGTAGCGTATAGCGCAATTAAAACCCAAGATAGCTATTACAGGAGAAAAATATGAAAGAAACAGAAGTATAACAATTTCACTGATATTCACTGTGTAATTATAAACTTATTGGCCCTGTTTGTGTTTCTACATAATTCGTCGATTAATCTTGAATTTTTTTGATCGATCAAATTTTTTTGGATCGATTAAAATTCTTTTGATTAGTACTCACCTCTCCGCCGCCTTCCGGGCCTTCAGGGATTTCCTTTGGAGATCCGGTGACGTAACGGACACCGGCGGGGCTTGCCGTGTCCATCTGAAGGGCTCCTTTGCTGTGCCTTCATATCTGCATGGCGGCAGGACCTCACTATCTGCCACACGCAAGGGCTGTTACACTTCCCTCTATCACTTCCCTCTATCAACCTGGGATTCTACAGCCATCCACTGGGAGTTGTGATAGTTCCCTTCATGGGACATCTACATGCCGACGGACTGATGTTAACCTCTCCTCATCTGGCTTCAGCAGTGGTATCATTGTACACATTTTTATACCAGTATCATACTTAGCTACATGTTTTTATGACAGCTTTTGCTACCATTTTTACAGTTTATGTAGCTACATCGATTTTATCTCCAGTGCAATATTTATTTGGTTACCTACTTGAAGACTATAAAAGTTTTAATGCTATTCCCATCAAGTGCTGCCTTTGTGTGTTTTTTGTATCCTGCTATCCATTTTTCCAGTGGTTGGTAGCTGCACTGGGAATCAGCCTGCAAGGAGGAGATAATTATAACGCACATACAGATCCAACTACTTTTAGCTGATCTCCTCCTTGTTTTATTCTGCACTGTCTTTGAAATTGCCCCTGTTCAAATCCAATCCAGGGACAAAACCGGGGACAGACTTGGTCCGGGGACAGTGTCCTTAATCTAGGGACTGTCTCCGGAAACTGGGGATGTCTGGTCACCCTAGCCTATAGGCTTCTGTCTATATAACATATTTTTCTAATTCATACAGATTACTCAGCAATTGTCTGCAGCTGTAAGGGGTGGAGTTACATCTCCTTGTAGCTTGTAGTATATGGTTGCACAGAGGAGAGGGGGTACAGTATAAATGCACTCACAGACATCCGGGGTGACAGGCATATGATAGGTATGTATGTACTGAATGTTGTTTTTTCTCTACATTCACCTCACTACCTGCCCTTAACCACTTCACCCCCCGGAAGGATTTACTCCCTCCCTTACCAGAGCACTTTTTGCAATACGGCACTGCATCGCTTTAACTGACAATTGCACGGTCGTGTGACGTTGCACCCAAACAAAATTTACTAGGGCTGTTACTGATCAAATTTTTTGTGTTTGATTATAACCCCGTCAGAGTCGCGGAGATTGAAAAGGCCCTGACAGAGTACTTTTCATTTAATGACACAGGAGAAGTGTCAGTTGAAACACTTTGGGCTGCTCACAAAGCTTTCATTAGGGGTAGGCTCATACAGATCTCCTCGCAAGTAAAAAAGGGAAGAAAAGCTGAAATTGAAAGATTGGAATCTGATTATCTTTCCCTTAAAGCTTTGCATAAACAAGATCCCTCCGGAACACCCATAAGTCAACTGGATAACGCCAGGTTGGCTCTTAACCTCGCTCTCACTACCCGGGCTGAGAAAGCAATTAGATGGAATAAACATAAATTTTATACTCAGGCAGACAAATTCGGCCCCCTTCTTGCGTTCAAATTGACCCCTAAGCCTAAATTACTTTCAATGCCCAAGATTAAAATAGGTGGTCTTCCTCCTACAACCAATCCGACCAAAATCTTAGATGCTTTTCAGGGTTTCTACTCGAAACTTTATGAAGCTCCTACCCTCCCCTCCTCTGACTTATCGTCCTCCTCTGATTGTCCACCGCAATATCGCAGTCCCACTATGAGTCTCTGATTGCCGCCATTACTAGTAAAAAAAATAATGTCCCCGGATTTAATTAAAAAAATCTGGTCACCTTACTATAGGCAGAAAATTCTACAGCACCACCCACAGAATTGTTGCCAGTTTATGCAATAATAATCCCACAGATTGGCATTAGTTTCTGAAATAATAACCCCTACCATTGGTGCAGATTTACACAAAAATAACCCCTACCGTGCAGCACAAAGTAGTTAATTAACCCTGCCAATGGCCAAGAATGCAGCATGAAGGGGTTAATAAACACTGCCACTGTTCACTACTTTAGCAATGGCCAGTGACAGTGTTAAGTAACTCCATTCATGCTGCATTAGTTTCCACTGACTGTGTTTATTAACCCATTTCATTATTGGCTATCAACAATGTCAATTAACCCCTCACTTCCCAAGGGGTTAAACTTTTCTCTGTGCAAAGCTAAATGTATCTAGCTACATGCACTCCTTTGCCTGCTGCTTTCAAGTCTTTCTGCTCCTACCTTATGCTCTCTGACTACTGTGTGGCACCGCTCTCTTCCTGCTCTGGAAATGACAACAGGAGAGAGGAGGAGGCTGCCTCCACCTGTCTGGCGGACAGGGCTGGACTGGGAAAAAAATTTGGCCCTGGACTTCATCCAGACCAGCCCACTTTAATTCAATAAAATGCTTCCCCCCACCCCCCCGAAAAATCACGCCCACCAAAAGGCCCCTACATCCATTATTGTATATCATGAGAGGGTGGGAGAGAGGGGAATGAGAGTGAGAGGGAGGGTTGAGGGAAAGGGGGTGAGAGGGGGTGGATGAGAGATGGGGTGAGTGTAAGAAAAAGAGAGTGAGTGTAAAAGAGAGGGGGTGAGTGTAGGACCCCTTTCACACTGAGGCGTTTTTTAGGTGCCTTTTGGGCTAAAAATAGCACCTGTAAAGCGACTGAAAAACCCTGAGTGCTTTCACACTGGGGCGCTGCAAGGGCGCAGCATCTTTGGGGCAGTGGAGGAGCGGTGTACAAACTGCTCCTGCCCATTGAAATGAATGGCCACCGCAGCTGAAGAACCTGCAAAGCACTTCGGCAGCAGCGCTACACAGGCACATTTAACCTTGAATTCAGCTGCTAGTGGGGGTTAAAAGCGCCTGCTAGACGCCGAATAGTGCAGCTAAAACGACAGTAAAGTGCTGCTAAAACTAGCAGTGTTTTACCGTCAATGCCCGCCCCAGTGTGAAAGCAGCCTAAGAGTCAGGGAGTGAATGAGACAGAAGAGGGAGCTGAGAGACAGAGGGGGGGAGCTGAGAGACAGAGGGGGGGAGCTGAGAGACAGAGGGGGGGAGCTGAGAGACAGATGGGGGGGTCCGAGAGACAGATGGGGGGTCTAAGAGATAGAGCGGGCTGAGAGACAGAGGAGGGGGCTAAAAGAGGGGGGACTGAGACACGGGGACTGAGAGACAGAGGGGGGACTGAGAGACAGAGGGGGGGGACTGAGAGACAGAGGAGGGGGACTGGGAGAGTCTCCGTTTTAAAAAACGGCCCACTAAGCCATCGGCCCACCGGGAAACTCCCTGTAGTCCCTATGGCCAGTCCATCCCTGCTGGCGGAGATAACGACATAGTGCCGGGGGTTCTTTTTTAGTGCCGGATGTGTGATCGCTGACAGCACGCCAGCCCCAAGTGCTGTGCTACTAAGAATTGGCCTGATGTATTGGGCACTGCCTCTCCCCTCACACAGACAGGCATGGGCAGCGGGCGCCCCATTAGGAAGGGAACCTGTAGGCACATACCGGCACTGCCTATTAGGAAACCCGGCCCTGTGCCTAGTACAAAGGTACAGAGGTCTTTTTTAAATGTTTTTTGTTAAGAGCATCAAATACAGCCCCCCATTTTGAAGGAAAGGCATCCCTCTTCTTCACAGCTAATGTGCAAAAGAACAATAAAAAGGGGAACATTTATGTTCTCTAGTATGCACCACATACTAGCACATCATGAAAGACTTACATTAAAACAAAGCCCTCCAGTTACACGCTTTCACCGCTGATAAGGCTTCCATCTTCACCTGGTCTTCCTTCCAGGTTTGCAGGCTAGGGGGCATTGGATTAGGCAAGCCCCAATGATATAACACCCTGTGCATGTGCACGGAAGTCATGATCGCAGCACAGAAGGACGACATACTCAGTATGCCATTCAGTGCACATGCACTGGTGATGCCACCGGCTGCAGAAATAGTGAATATCTCCAAAGCGACGCATGTTTAGGATATATTTCTTATACCTACAAGTGGGCTTTATTGTTTATAGGTTACCTGTAGGTACAAGTCACCAAGCGGAGTTTACTACCACTGTAAGGAAAGGTCTTCTGTGCACAGGCTAAACCATGTTCCTTTTCGTGCTTGCAAGAATTGAACACTGGAAAATGCATATGCGCATGCACAAACTCATGTGCACACGACTGCCGCGCATTCTCGTGCTCGACGGTACACATGTGCACCTGTGACAGATTTTGGTGCCAAACAAGCTATTTAAACTCGGCCAGTCCTCAGGATCAGTGCTGTTTTGTCTTTTAGTCTTAACTGCATCCTGTGTTCCTGTTATCCTGTATTCTGATTCCAGTTTGTCTGACCACTCTCTGAACTCCGTCTGCACCGTCCCCTGCTTGTCCTTGACCCCTGCTTCTGTCTGTTACATTTGCTTCTATTGTACCGATTAGCTCCTGACCTGGCTTGTACCCAGACCAAGCTATTGCCTGCTCCTCTGTACCTGATCTGCCCTGCCAGTATTTGACCCGGGTTGCCTGCCTCTGCTTCCTGACTAGGGATGACCCGAACACCCCCCGTTCGGTTCGCACCAGAACCTTCGAACGGACCGAACGTTGGCACAAACATTTAGAACCCCATTGACGTCTATGGGACTCATTTTAAAGCCTAATATGCAAGTTATTCTCGTAAAACGTCTTTGAGAACCCGGGTCTTGCTCCAGGGAACATGTATCAATGGAAAAAAAGTTTTAAAAACAGTTGTTTTTTCAGGAGCAGTGATTTTAATGATGCTTAAATAAAAAAATAAAATTCCTTTAAATATTTTACCTGCTGGGTGTCTATAGTATGCCTGTGAAAACGTCTTTGAGAACCTGGGTCTTGCCCCAGGGAACATGTATTAATGGAAAAAAAGTTTTAAAAACTGTCGTTTTTTTCAGGACTCCTGAAAAAACGACCGTTTTTAAAAAGTTTTTTTCCATTGATACATGTTCCCTCGGGCAAGACCCGGGTTCTCAAAGACGTTTTCACAGGCATACTATAGACACCCAGCAGGTACAATATTTAAAGGATTTTTTTTGTTTTTGTTTTTTAAGCATCATTAAAATCACTGCTCCTGAATCTTTAGGTGCAAACTACAGAGCACACGGCCAGTACACACCAAGTAGCTTTAGGTGCAAACTACAGAGCACACGGCCAGTACACACCAAGTAGCTTTAGGTGCAAACTACAGAGGACACTGGCAATAAACCACGTAAGAATACTGCCGCTAGCACAATCACCTGCCTGCCAGTAAATTAGGAAGAACTGATCTAGCTAAACTTTACAGTGTATACATATATGTACAACACCTGGGATGTATATATATCCTCTATACACTGTAACATTAACTGACTAGCCAGCCTGCCTGCCTGCTCTATCTACCTGCAAAAAATGACACTCTCTCTGTCCTCTCAACCACCGCAACACACTACACAAGGCCGACTTGCAGGCAGCCTTTTATAGTGTGGGGCGTGTACTAAACCCCCTGAGCCATAATTGGCCAAAGCCACCCTGGCTTTGGCCAATTATGGCTCTCCGTTTTTTGCAAGCTGTGATTGGCCAAGCATGCGGGTCATAGTGCATGCTTGGCCAATCATCAGCCAGCGATGCCGCAGTGAATTATGGTCTGTGAAACGTAACTCGAATTTGGCGCGAACGACCCATTTTGTTTGTATTTCGACGAACGATCGAACATACGAAGCTCATCCCTATTTCTGACACATCCTGCTGTTCTACACTCTGCTACCAGTGCATGCCTTACTTGTCCACTGCCTCCAGTACCAGCCTGATTTAGTCTGCCATCCTCCAGCTGTCTACCAGCCCATCTGCTTCACTGAAGACTCTTGGTGACCTCTCCTGCCTCGCATGGATACCCGCTCTGCTACTGGTAAGACCTATAGCCACTTGTGCCACAATGCACTCCTGTGCCTTCTGTGCATACTACCAGGGGGCCCAAATTATAATTTCAGGCTCTGCTGCCATTTACTTGACCATATAATAGATTATAAAGAGTGTTTAAATCTTGAAGGTTTAGCAAGATTTTTTTTCATTTGGGTCATTTGGTGAAAAGATCCAGCTGGTGGATCCAAAACATTTCCCTTTGACATAACAGAAAA
Source organism: Rana temporaria (assembly GCF_905171775.1). Classification (NCBI taxonomy): domain Eukaryota; kingdom Metazoa; phylum Chordata; class Amphibia; order Anura; family Ranidae; genus Rana; species Rana temporaria. The sequence continues at coordinate 304,883,299 of NC_053492.1, forward strand.
TGATTATCTATATAAATTTGTTGCAATAAATGTGATATGATCAGATTCTTGTCAAGTGACAATCAATACATGTAAAAAAAATATGATATGTGAAATAAAATATTAAAGTGCAATCAATGACATACAGTATCTCACAAAAGGGAGTACTCCCCTCACATTATTTTCCTGAAACTTCCCTCCTAAAGTTATGCCGCGTACACACGGTCGTTTTTTGTCTTGTAAAAAAACGTTGTTTTTTCTCATGAAACTTCATTTTAAAAAACGACGTTGCCTACACACCTTCGTTTTTTCAAAATGCTCTAGAAAAACGCGGTTACGTACAACACGTTCGACGGCACTCTGTTCCATTCAAGCTCGCGTCATAACTTGCTTCTGAGGATGCGCGGGTTTAAAAACGTATTTTTAAACGTCGTTTTAGCCCACACACGATCATTTTTTATGACACAAAAAACGACGTTTTGAAAAACGACATAAAAAAATTAAGCATGTTCGAATTTTTTTTTGTCGTTTTTCAGAAGACATAAAACGACGTTTTGCCCACACACGATCATTTTAAATGACGTTTTTAAAAATGTCATTTTTTTTTCCATCACAAAAAAACGACCGTGTGTGGGCATTAGGGTGCGTGTCATACACCTGTGTGTGTTATATGCCGATAAATACGGTACATACCATCCAATAAAATCATCTACACCTTCTACATTTAACAACATTTATATTTTATCTGAGAAGAAGGAAAGAGAGACAAATTTTTGCTTTTAGGGATATATAGCCTTCCGTTTTCCTTTTTTAAGTCTCCCTCTCCTCACTTTACATGAGTTTTTCAAGAAAATTACTTCTATTTATCATTCACCCTCATTCTCCTCATTCACAGAAACAAACACAAAAAAAATAAAAATAATTCTCTCTATTTTCCCTTCCCTTCTCCCTTCCTCCCTTATTAATCTTTGTTCCCTCCTCTTTCTCCTCTTCCCTCCTGATTCACTCTTAAAAAAAAACTTCTTAAATTTGCCGATAGCTGGAATTCATCCCATTGTTGCCACATTTTGGGTAGTTGATTCTTTACATATCCCTCTATCCTTATCTTCTTTCCCATATAATATATTTCATTCATTTGACAAATCCATTCTACTATTGTAGGAGTTTCTGTTTTCTTCCACTTACGGGGCTATTAAAGCTCTGGCTGCTGTAATCATGTGATGAAAAATATCTTTCTTTGTATTTTCTACTGATCTTGATGTTATAGACAGCAATAGATCTTTTAAATGTGGCTGCATTTCTATTCCTGACACTTTTTGATAAATTGTTGTTATTTTATTCCAAAAATCCCTCACTCTGTTACACTAATACCAAATGTGTACCACTGTTCCCCTATTCTCAGCACATCTCCAACACGTTTCCGAGTTCTCTTTATTTATTTTATTAATACCACCTCATAAGAATTTTATAATTCCTTTCTTGATGTTTTAAGGCTATTGAAGTTTTGTGTATTATTGATATTGCCTTTTCCCATTCGATTAGGGATATTGGTATAGCTACCGTATCTCCTCTTCCCATTTTTTCATATATGTCAGTTCTTTAATTGGTCCTGAGGGAAGTAGTAATTTGTACACTTTAGACAGCTTACCATTCACCTCTTGGTTTCCTATCAATAGTTGTTCAAAATCTGTTAATGCTCTATTTAATTCTGATAGTTGTGTTTTGGATTCTATATATGTTTTTAGTTGGTAATATTGCATGCTTTTATCTTTATACTCTAATACTAATTCTTGTAGTTTAGGTAGTTTACCCTCCACAAGAACTTGTGCTACTCTCTTAGGGCCAGATTCACAGAGGAGATACGACGGCGTATCTCCTGATACACCATCGTATCTCCTGTCGTATCTATGCGGCTGATTCATAGAATCAGTTCCGCATAGATAGCCCTAAGATCCGACAGGTGTAATTGACTTACACCGTCGGATCTTAGGATGCAATACTTCAGCCGCCGCTGGGGGAGTTTGCGTCGTATTCCAGCGTCGGGTATGCAAATGAGGATTTACGGCGATCCACAACGGTTTTTCCCGTCGTTACGTCGTCGCTAGTAATTTTTTCCCGTCGCAAATTAACACCTGCTTTAACATGGCTTAACTTTAGTCGAGCCATGTTAAAGTATGGCCGTCGTTCCCGGGTCAAATTTCAATTTTTTTTTGTTTTGCCGTAAGACGTCTGGGAATACGAATGGACGATACGCACGTCGCCGTTATAAAAAATGACGTCACATCGCGCAAAGCACGGCGGGAATTTCAAAACTGAGCATGCGCAGTACGTCCGGCGCGGGAGCGTGCCTAATTTAAATGGTACCCGCCCCATTTGAATTGGGCGGGCTTGCACCGGACGTGTTTACGATACACCGCAAGTTTACAGGTAAGTGCTTTGTGGATCAGGCACTTACACTGAAAACTTGCGGCAGTGTAATGTAAACGGGTTACGTTACACGGCCGCAATTCTACGTGAATCTGGCCCTAAGTTTCTAAGATGTTCCATTTCAAGAATTTACTAATTTTCTCTGCTGGGGGGAATTCCGGATTGTAGAACAATGGAGTCGTGGGTCCGTTCATTGTAGATAATCTCCCCTTTTTAATTATTGTATGCCATATTTTTAAGGTATCTACCACAAAAATTGTTAGTTTCTTTCTTTCGGGTCGAAATTGAGGTTTTATTCATGGGAGGGTTTCGAGTTGGATTCCTATAATATCCTCTTCAATTTCAATCCATTGCTTGTTTTCAGTGTTCTTATACCAATCCACTATTCTAATCACTGATGCTGCTTGTAAATATTTAATGAAATCAGGAAGTGCAAGACCTCCATTTTTTTTTGTTCTAGTTAATACCTCTCTTTTTATTCTTAGGATTTTTTGTGCCCTAATGAAACTCCCCATTGCTTTGCGTAGTTGTAACATTAACTTTTTTGGAGGATTCATAGGTATAGTTTGAAATTTATACAACAATTTTGGCAATATATCCATTTTTACTACATTTATTCTTCCCATCCATGAGTGAATTATTTTATCATATTTTTTAAATCATTTTTCAACTTCTTTTATTATTACAGTATAATTAAATTCCTGCAGTTTATCCAAATGAGTTGGAATATATATCCCTAAGTATTTAATCGACTCTTTTTGCCACTTAAAAGGGAAGTTTTTTTGCAGAAGTCTCTGTACCTTTTCTGTCAGTGATATCTTCAACATTTCCAATTTATCATAATTCACTTTAAAATTACTCAGTTTGCCAAAACATCCAAGTTCCTGTATTAAGTTTGGAAGTGATATGATCGGATTAGTAATATATATTAAAAGGTCATCTGTGTATGCTGCCATTTTAAATTCTTCACCTTTAATTCTTATCCCCTGAATGTTCTTATTTTCCTGTATTGCTGTAATGAGATGTTCCATTACCAACACATATAACAGTGGAGATAGGGGACATCCCTGCCGGGTACCATTTGCTATTTGTATATATTCGGAATAGTTTCCATTTGTTCTTATTTTTGCTCTACGGCTTCGATATAATGCCATAATCCTACTCAACATCTTAGGCCCCGTACACACGACCGAACATGTCCGCTGAAACTGGTCCGCGGACAGGTTTCCTGGCCTAGCGGACAGGTTTCCAGTGGACAAAAGTTTCTTAGCATGCTTAGAAACTTGTCCGCTTGAAACCTGTCTGTCGAACATGTCCGCTGGTTAGTACGACTCATCGGACATGTCCGCTGGTTATGACGTATAACCAGCGGCCCGAAATCCCGCGCATGCGTCGAATTGATTCGACGCATGCGTGGAAGCATTGAACTTCCGTGTTAGAGAACGTCGGTGTCTTCTACGTCACCGCATTCTCTGTCCGCGGGGATTTTAGTCTGATGGTGTGTACACACATCAGACCAAAAGCTCCCAGCAGACATGTGCGATGAAAACGGTCCGCGGACCGTTTTCATTGGACATGTCTCCTCGTGTGTACAAGGCCTTAGGTCCCATTCCTAATTGAATTAAGACTTCCTCCATAAACCACCATCCCACTTTGCTACCATGTAAAGTAGTGAGTGTACAGCTTGTATAACAGTGTAAATTAGCTGTCCCCTCAAAATAACTCAACACAGTCATTAATGTCTAAACCGCTGGCAACAAAAGTGAGTACACCCCCAAGTGAAAATGTCCAAATTGGGCCCAGCTATTTTCCCTCCCGGTGTCATGTGACTTGTTAGTGTTACAAGGTCTCAGGTGTGAATGGGGAGCAGTTGTGTTAAATTTTGTGTCACTGTTCTCACTCTCTCATACTGGTCACTGGAAGTTCAACATGGCACCTCATGGCAAATAACTCTCGGAGGATCTGACAAAAACAATTGCTCTACATGGAGATGGTCTAGGCTACAAGAAGATTGCCAAGACCTTGAAACTGAGCTGCAGCATGGTGACCAAGATCATCCAACGGTTTAACAGGACAGGTTCCACTCAGAACACTCCTCGCCATGGTCGACCCAAGAAGCTGAGTGCACGTGCTCAGCGCCATATCCAGAGGTTGTCTTTGGGAAATAGGCATATAAGTGCTGCCAGCATTTCTGCAGAGGTTGAAGGGATGGGGGGTTAGCCTGTCAGTGCTCAGACCATATGCCGCACACTGCATCAAATTGGTCTGCATGGCTGTAATCCCAGAAGGAAGCCTCTTCCAAAGATGATGCACAAGAAATCTCGCTAATAGTTTGCTGAAGATAAGCAGACTAAGGACATGGATTACTGGAACAATGGCCTGTGGTCTGATGAGATCAAGATAAACTTATATGGTTCATATTGTGACGAGTGTGTATGGCGGCAACCAGGTGAGAAGTACAAAGAGAAGTGTGTCTTGACTACAGTCAAACATGGTGGTGGGAGTGTCATGGTTTGGGGCTGCACGAGTTGAAGGACTACTGATCCCAGCAAGCCCGACCGGCAAATCCTGTGCCCACAGGCCACATCAATTTGACCCAAATCCCCCAGTCTCTCCTCTGGCCTCGCACCCAGCTCCCCTGGCATGCCTCTTTCAGAACATCCACTGTGTCACACTCACGGACCTTCACCTGTCCTGAGTTCATGATGGAGAACCTTAATTGGACATCCGTTTTAATAGCTTCTCCAGCCTCATTACCGTGTAAGGATGAGGCTCCCTCCCAGCTCTCCTGGTCTCCTCTGCCGGGACTTTTACCCCCCCTCAGATGGGGATGGAGCCCCTGCTGCTACAAAGGAGGCCTGCCCCCTGCCAATACCAAATCGGGATTGGTCAGGGCTCCTCACATGAGCTGCCTGTCACTCCAGCTCCTGGCCCTGCCCCTCTTCCAGAACACTCTCCCTGGAAGCAGGGGAGGCGCCCAAGCACTGAAGCACAAATGGTCACACCCACTGCTACACTAACCACTCCCTGCCCCAGATTAAAACAAGCAAGCCTAGCCCAAAGCATAGGCCTACCTAACTTTAACTGTGCTGACAGCTTTCCTCACAAAAATCCTCACTCTAGCACCTACCTATGGTAGAGGGTGCTACATATACATAAATACTGTATGTACAGTATATTTAAAATGCTTATATGTTAATTTTCCTATTTTCCGATCTTGTATAGTCACTAAAACACCATAACGTAGCTTTCAGTAAACAAGAAAAATGTTGGAAAAGACCTGGGAGACATTTAATGAAATATTTGCAACGAGACAGATTTAAATGAATGGCTCAGGTCAACATTTCAGCATACTAAGCAGTTTTATTCACTGCTGTCAGTTATGACATTTCTGTAAACATATATACTCACATCTTTGCAAATAAATGCATAAGCACACACAGGAAAATAGTTACATATTCAAGGGTGAATGAAAAGCTACTAGAAATGCAATTTATTATTTCTGTTTATTTAATCAGGGGTACTAAATAAAAATGAAATGCTTGACTTTTTCATGCAGTACAATATCTTCTCAAAAATGGGTCACATTCAATTATAAATCCATATACTGTATAGCAGGTAGAAAAATAGTATTTCCCAGTAGTTAAAAGAAGGGAAAAAACATTGGGTTAAACACATCAAGCTGTTCTCAGCCTTCTGATGCAGACTTTTAAATGAGGTGTATAAAAAGCAGAACATTTAATTAAGTACTCTGCATATCCAGTAAATACATTGTCTGTTCACTATGCCTCATTGATGTATCCAGTTTGCAAATGATAGACAGTCACTCAAATGGAACAAAATTTCATCAAGAGCAACCCTACATTCTTATTTTGGACATGCTAGTTAGTTTAATTAACATTGAAAGCTTTAAAGTGGTTTATGGTATTCTCTTTTTATATGTGCCGTTAGGCACATGGAAGGTAAAATGTTTAATTCTTACAATTGTAGAGTTATTTTTTTTTTCTGGATGATAAAGGTAATTACGGTAGCTGACATTTGCAATTTGTGACTAACACAGTCCTAAATGTAATCACATAATACAAAGAGCTAAAAAGTTCACAGGATCTGATTAGATATTGTTTAACAGGTAGGTTTAATTCTAAAGAAATCTTTGAGTGGTTATTCTTTAACGTTGGCCAAATACCATGTATAGCACATTTTCCAAAAGCATGGGGGCCCATCAATCCCATGACTAAGTCTTTTATGACGAAACCGGCTGGAGCGTGGCTGAGCGGCAAACATCTGAAGTGAACGTGTGACGTATCAAGGCCGATCAAGGAAGCAGAGATCCAGGAAGGAACAGCGGGGAGGTGGTGAGCGATCAGTTGACACCTTGGGTCTGCTGTGACCAATATACTCGGTTTTCGGTTCATCTCTGAACGAGTGTTTGCTGTGCAATGTATTGCTCTATTTTTTTAGATTTATGTGAGTGCTATATTTGAAGATTTAAGTGTGTTTTTAAACTGATTTTATGATATCATGCTATTTTGAGGACTTCTTTTATTTACAGGCGGAGCTTTCTGGCAGTGAATTGGTTGGAACTGGAATTATCTGCTATACTTACCAGTGAGGTCTTTTTGTACACGTTTACACGCCGAACACGAGAGTGTAAGGCAATTTGAGTTGGTGAGTTTTGCATCTGACGGGAGAGGATTCACTGACACCGGGTGTGGTGGAAGATTGGAAGCTATGAGTGAGTGAAAAACTTATAGAGCGCAACACTTGCGAACTGAATCGCCTCTGGGCGCTGTTTCCATTCCTTCTGTTTGGAAACCCTTTACCTCAGAAGAGATGAGTTTTAATCCTTCTCCTGAAGGCCAAGTGGTCCGACTCCAGTCGGATGGTGGTTGGTAGTGCATTCCACAGTCGAGGTCCTTGGACAGCAAATCTCCGATCTCCTTTGGATTTGTATCTTGCCTTGGGTATTTCCAGTAGGTTTTGATTTGTTGATCGCAGAATGCGATTTGGGTTATAGGTTTTTATTTTTTCGCATAGATATTGGGGAGCGTTTCCTTGAATACACTTGTGTGTTAGGCAGAGTGCCTTAAAAGTGATTCTGTCTTTCACTGGTAGCCAGTGAAGAGATCTAAGTGAAAAGTAGATTGACTCCCATGTTTTTTTTCCAGTCACTAATCGAGCGGCCGTATTTTGAAAGACTTACAGACGAGTGATTTGGTATTTGGCAAGTCCTAAATAAAGGGCATTAGCGTAGTCCAGTCTGGAATTGATGATTGTTCCCACCACGACTGCAATGTCCTCTTTAGGGATAAAGGGGGTAAGTCGGCATAGTAGGCGCAGCAGATGATGGGATCCGCTGACTACTGACCCTATTTGTGCATCCATTGTCATGTAGGAGTCGAAGATGACTCCGAGACTTTTGACTTTGGTGCTAGGGGAGATATTTTTACCCAGAATGGGCGGTGGGGTCCAAGTTGGGGTGGAGTGACTTTTCCGGTTTGCGTGAAACAGGAGAAGCTCTGTTTTTGAACCATTAAGTTTAAAATAACTGGATGTCATCCAGTTATCTATTAGAGTGGGGGATCTCTCTAATCCAGGAGAATGATCCTTTTCGTTGCTGACGCGGAGATATAGTTGAGTGTCGTCTGCATATGAATGGTAAAGTAGCTTCTGGTTCCTGATGATTTCAAAGAGGGGACGGAGATAGATATTGAACATTAGCGGTGATAAGGGAGATCCCTGAGGGACTCTGCATGATACCGTATGCTTTCCTGATGTGAAAGATCCCAATTTCACTGTTTGTGATCGGTTTTCCAAAAAGGAGGAGAACCATGGTAAATCGGCTTCTGTGACTTTGGCTACTTCAGCTAGCCTAGTGAGTAGTAGTCCATGGTCTACCGTGTCAAAGGCCGCACTAAGGTCCAACAGGATCAGGAGAGAGGATTCTCCTTCATCTGCGGCCTCTAGGATGTCATCCCATATTTTTACCAGAGCAGTTTCAGTTCCGTGCCCTGGCCGGAAGCCTGATTGAAACGTATCAAGTAATTTTTGGGTTTCTAAATGCAGTTGTAACTGTTGTACAACTTCTTTCTCCATTATCTTGGAGAAAACATTTAGACCCATTACTGGCCTCCTATTGTTTGGGTCTTTAGGGTCGAGGGTGTTTTTTTTTAAGATCGGTTTTATTGTGCCTTGTTTCAACAAGGATGGCACCATGCCTCCTTGAATGGTTGATTTATAAACTGCGTGATAGCTGGTGCCAATATATCGGCACTTTCTTTCAGCAGTTTAGTGGGAATGATGTCATTGGTTGCTGTGCTGTTGCGCAGAGACCGAATTATATTTTTTGTGGCTATGATGGAGGTGGGTTTTAAGGTGAATTTAGGAGCTTGATCCGGGTATATAATGGTATTTGGGTTGGGATTAGGGGCGGGACTCATGCAGATTCCATTTTGCTCAATGCTTGTACAGATTTTTTCAATTTTATTAATGAAATAATCCGATAGTTCGTTGCAAAATTCTTGTGAATCTGCATTGGGGGGCTCCAGGCAGGTTGGATTCATCGACTGTGAAACCAGCTTGAAGAGTTTGCGGGGGCGGTTTAGGGCCTTGGCGATGATGTTGGAGAAATTATTTTTTTTGCCATAAAGATTTCTTTATGATATTTCTTTGTTATTGTCTTATAAATGGTGTGTTTTTTATCTGAAGAGCTCCTTTTCCACGCAGCTTCTGCTCTTCTACGCTCTTGCTTTAGCAACGTCAACTGGTCGTTAAACCAGCCAGCGTTGTTTTTCCAGATGCAAGTTTTGCGTTTTGGTGCCACCCAGTCAGCGGACTGAAGTAGCGTCTTGTTGATGGCGTCAAGTGTTTCTACGGCTGTTTGTTGCTGTTGTACTGTGTTTATTTTATTTCCACGGGTTGTTTTGAAGAGTTCCGAATGGATATTATCATTATTTTTTCACAAACCTACTTGATGTGTTTTATGGACTTATATTTAATTAATATTTAAACACATTTATATATATATATATATTGGAATTTGTGCACATATTCACTTTTGTCACATGGTGATGTTTATGGACATTAGCATTATTTTTGAATACCTGTGAAAATGGATATTTCATCTTACATTGTTTACAGCGCTGCTTATATTTTATTACACACATTTTAGGGTTTTAGAATATGTTTTTCACGTTTTGATTTTTTAAAAGTAGCTGCTTCATTTTTTTGTCAATTTGATTATCACTGGTTGTTCATAAGCACAGTGGTGGGAACACAGAAAGGGCAAATTTATCTTTGTTACCATGATTAACATATAAAACATATTCCCCTTTAATTTGCGGGCCCTACTACACTTTTGCAAATGTTTATTGTAAAAAAAAAAAAAATTGAGCATATACAAATCCCCCCCAAAAAAGTGCATCCTACTATATGTAGAAGACAAAACTGTGTTTATGTGTTGTTGATGTATGCATGTCCATACCTTAAATGTACATGGGACATCATCAGGGATTATTGATGAATGAAGCAGGAATTCTGTGAATTCTGTGAATCGGAGTTCACCAATCTCTTGTCCTCAACCATGCTTTAACCATCCTTATGGAATCAAAAGGACAGGGTGGCCCACAAATGACCAGCATTTAGTCAAATGAATAGCGGGATAACGCAATTTAAACTTTAGTCAGCCATGCACTGCTAAGGCTTATAAGGGCGTCAGATTAACATAGGACACTACAGTGAGCAGTTTTTTACTGCCGTGTTCTGAGTGAAGTAGAGATTTTTCTTATAAAACAGTTTGACATTACCATAAAAATTAAATTTTAGATTTCCTGTGATTGTGATTAATAGTGATACTCCCACATTCAATGTTCTAGTCCTGGCCGCCATTTAAATGTACAAAAATGTATTCAAGTTTACAGTGTATGATAAGCTGTAGTAAGAGTTGTTGTTTCACCTTAACAAATACACTATCGAAAGCTAAAGGGATAAATAAACATGTATATCTTCAGCAGTGTTGTTTATGTAAAGTCTAAAGCTGGTTATACAGTAGGTGCCGCCAATTTTGTATATTCAGCGCGATGGGATCGTGCTGGATATAGCCGCTGTGAGGCTGTGCTTCTCGCGCTCGCCGCCCCCATGAGATGCAGCGCATCCATAGGAATGCATTGCGGGAGGCGAGTGGGAGGAGCGACAGAGCTTGGTGCTGGCTCCCACGACAGGGGTCGTGGGGCGGCCAATGTCACGCCGCCTGACCGCGATTATGTACAATATTGCGTTCAGGTACTGTATATAGCCATATCAAGCTGCCCGTTACTTCTTTTTTGGCTGCAAGTGCCTTAATCTGCAAAATGCAGTTTGACCAAATTGGACAATTTTGTGCATTTGAAGATGGTAAACTCCTGTAGTGGCAAACACTAAATGTACACTGTAAAAAATATTGTGCTGGGTCTACTCAAAAAACGTATTTTTGTCTGACTCATTCGACTTTTCATGTTTTTAACTTTGTTGTTTTAAGTAAAGCCAACTCAATTTTCTTCAGTTTATAGACCAAAGTGTTTTAAGTTAGGAATACATACCTTAACTTGTCTGGAACTATAGTTTTAAGTAAAGCCAACTCAATTTTTACAGTTTATAGAAAAGTTTAAGTTAGGGACACTTACATTAACTTATTTATTTCAAGTACTTATATAGCACCATCAATTTACAGAGAGGTTCACAGATACATTTTACATTCACATTAGTCCCTGCCCTCAAGAGCCCTTTAATCTAAGATCCCTGAGGCCTCGTACACACGATCAGTCCAAACCGATGAAAACGGACTGAAGTTCAGTTTCATCGGTCCAAACTGACCGTGTGTACGCCCCATCAGTGTGTAGTCCTTCAGTCCAGAAACAGAGAACTTGCTTTAAAATTGGACCGATGGACGCCTGACCGATAGGTCAAAACCGATGGTTAGTACGCAAAAGCATCGATTCCAAACCCGGGCATGCTCAGAATCAAGTCGACGCATGCTTGGAAGCATTGAACTTAATTTTTTTCAGCACGTCGTTGTGTTTTACGTCACCGCGTTGGACTCAATCGGTTTTTGAACTGATGGTGTGTAGGCACATCAGACCATCAGTCTGCTTCATCGGTGAACCGATGAAACTGAACTTCAGTCCGTTTTCATCAGTTTGGACTGAAGAAGCGTTTTTTGGGCGATTTCCAGCACAGACAAAACTGCACCAGTCCTTAAAGAGTTAAAATGATTGGACAGAACAAACTGAGTGGGTATTAGCCACACCAGTAAAATAGGACTTTGTTGGAGCGTAATGTCAATGATAGGCGAGCTAGTAAATTCACAAAGAATTTCTTATAGACAAAATAACAATTTTATTTTAAATACATAAAAACAATAAATAAAATCCATTGTTTGCCCTGATACAGTATAGATGCTATGATTGGTTAGATGGGGGTGGTGCTGGTCGTCAACATGTTTCGCATAAATTAGCATCCTCAGGGCACCGCATCCATCTATTTCATATCTTCATCTAATAATATGCAGAAACCAGAACAAATTAATTACATATATTGTTACAGGGCATAAAAGAACTTCATAACTGGTAATATTGTTGTTACATAATATATAGTATATATAAGCTCACCAACAACTGTAAACTGTCAGGTCTGGTCTGTAAATTGCACGAGGCATATGGTGACCCCAAGGTGAAAGCTAGCCCAAGAGGAGAACGCACCCCCAACGGGAGTCAGAACCGTGAGGTTTCTTGTGGAACTGCTGTACCCTAGCAATTCCCACAGAGCGGTGTGTGGAATAACAATATCTAAAATATAATAATGGTTAATGGATATTACTATATTTAAAGGTGTTGCATTTTTAAATATAGTAATATCATTAACCATTATGGGTTGACCTTGATAGGCAAAAGCCATCAATTATACTACTGTTATCCTTTATTATTATATTTTAGATATTGTTATTCCACACACCGCTCTGTGGGAATTACTAGGGTACAACAGTTCCACAAGAACCCGTTGGGGTCACCATATGCCTCGTGCAATTTACAGACCAGACCTGACAGTTTACAGTTGTTGGTGAGCTTATATATACTATATATCATGTAACAACAATATTACCAGTTATGAAGTACTTTTATGCCCTGTAACAATATATGTAATTAATTTGTTCTGTTTTTTGCATATTATTAGATGAAGATATAAAAAAAGATGGATGCGGCGCCCCGACTATGCTAATTTATGCGAAACATGTTGGCGACCAGCACCACCCCCATCTAACCAATCATAGCATCGATACTGTATCAGGGCAAACAATGGATTGTTGGACTGCACCAGTCCTTAAAGAGTTAAAATGATTGGACAGAACAAACTGAGTGGGTATTAGCCACACCAGTAAAATAGGACTTTGTTGGAGCGTAATGTCAATGATAGGCGAGCTAGTAAATTCACAAAGAATTTCTTATAGACAAAATAACAATTTTATTTTAAATACATAAAAACAATAAATAAAATCCATTGTTTGCCCTGATACAGTATAGATGCTATGATTGGTTAGATGGGGGTGGTGCTGGTCGTCAACATGTTTCGCATAAATTAGCATCGTCAGGGCACCGCATCCATCTATTTCATATCTTCATCTAATAATATGCAGAAACCAGAACAAATTAATTACATATATTGTTACAGGGCATAAAAGAACTTCATAACTGGTAATATTGTTGTTACATAATATATAGTATATATAAGCTCACCAACAACTGTAAACTGTCAGGTCTGGTCTGTAAATTGCACGAGGCATATGGTGACCCCAAGGTGAAAGCTAGCCCAAGAGGAGAACGCACCCCCAACGGGAGTCAGAACCATGAGGTTTCTTGTGGAACTGCTGTACCCTAGCAATTCCCACAGAGCGGTGTGTGGAATAACAATATCTAAAATATAATAATGGTTAATGGATATTACTATATTTAAAGGTGTTGCATTTTTAAATATAGTAATATCATTAACCATTATGGGTTGACCTTGATAGGCAAAAGCCATCAATTATACTACTGTTATCCTTTATTATTATATTTTAGATATTGTTATTCCACACACCGCTCTGTGGGAATTACTAGGGTACAACAGTTCCACAAGAACCCGTTGGGGTCACCATATGCCTCGTGCAATTTACAGACCAGACCTGACAGTTTACAGCTGTTGGTGAGCTTATATATACTATATATCATGTAACAACAATATTACCAGTTATGAAGTACTTTTATGCCCTGTAACAATATATGTAATTAATTTGTTCTGTTTTTTGCATATTATTAGATGAAGATATAAAAAAAGATGGATGCGGCGCCCCGACTATGCTAATTTATGCGAAACATGTTGGCGACCAGCACCACCCCCATCTAACCAATCATAGCATCGATACTGTATCAGGGCAAACAATGGATTTTGTTTATTTGTTTTTATGTATTTAAAATAAAATTGTTATTTTGTCTATAAGAAATTCTTTGTGAATTTACTAGCTCAACTATCATTGACATTACGCTCCAACAAAGTCCTATTTTACTGCCTTTGTAGAGTTTGTTTGTTCTCAGCGCTTCTCAGAATGGCTGTTCTATACTCTAGCTGTTTTGTCAGCCATGCTTCCTGCATGATTGGAGTAGTTATCATTCATATTCTCTGACAAATGGGCAAGAAATCATACATTTTGTCAGGGTATGTAAATTTATGAGCACAACTGTATATACTGTTCTTTCTGTCTGGAATCTTGAGATTGTTCATGGCAACCAAAAAGTATCCCTTTACATCAAAAGTGGTTTAAGACCAGCTAGAAAACAGTGACAGTAAATAAGAGCACTAGCAGAATTGAGCGACAGTGAATTGTGGGGAAATTAATTATATTATTATTTTAGACTCTTGTTTGGACATATTTAAGTGTTATTACTAAGAATTACAGGCCTACAATATAAAATGCCAAATTTCTATGCAAAACAATGTACCGCTTCGAGACGCAAAAAGGGTGGCTACAATATACAGCAACAAAACTCCTGCCGTTGCACATTTGGCAAACATATGTGTCCCGCAATTTCAGTCAAATGAAAAGTAAATGTAACTCAATTAGAATATGAAAATGCACATACCTTAAATGTTTTGTCTAGATTACTCAATATTCTACATTATTTTTATAAATGTAAAAGGTGTGTTTTAACTATTGAAAATTAAGTGAGGTACTTAAAATAATAAAATTAATTAATTAACATAACATTTTATGTTGAAAATTATTACATTTTTATCAGTGTAGTTACACAATAATTTGTGCATATATAGCTCTTATGCAACCAAAAATCATGTCAGACATAAAATCTTAGGCAAGCCCAGATAAGGTCGGTCTAAAGCAACCTTTAATACCTGATAATCAGTGTAAGGTCTGGTGAGCAACAGTTCTGCTTTTCCTTGCTCTAGTTTTCATTAACCTTCTCTGCAGTGTTTTATTTTATCAGTTTGTGCCTAAACTGCAAATGTTCATCAATCGTGTGTAATTGCAAACATTAGGCATAAGAAAAAAGGCAATACAGCTGGGACTGTGGAGTAAAGCTGGAGGAGATTGCATGTCAAAAGCATTTAAGAGATAATACTTTGATCAATCAGAAGAATTTTAGAAGTCTTTTCTACTGTCAGTACTTTAAGGTTAGATGTGAAACCAATCTAATATTAACTGGAATGTCCACTTAACATTGTATTCTAGAAGATCATAATTAAATCATGTTTTTCTAGTGTGATTAGAGTTAATTTTAAGAAAAAACGAAGATTTACTCTAAACCCTGGTTCACACTGACAGCAGGAATGAAATCGTGTGAGTTCAGCTGAACTCGCACAATTTCATTCCCGCATGTCAGTTCCAACTTTGGGGGTGAATTTAGAGACATCTTTGCAGGTTTCTGTACAGATGTCAATGGAAATCGCACCCCGAAATCGCCAAAAGTAGTACAGAAACTACTTCAGTGCCATTGCTGGCAATTGCCGCAGATTTGGCATGCAATTTGACATGTCAAATCGCATGCCAAATTGCATCAATGTGAACCAGCCTATATTATATTCTATCATTTATCCAGTTTAAATTCATATTTAAAGCATATTTCTGGTGCAAAGCATAGCAAAGTTAATTGCAAATTAAAAAGGGCATTTTTTTGTGCATACTTTTACTTGACACAGAAAAGCATAACAAGCAAAACAAATGGATTTTTTTTTTTTAAATATTAAAAATGTACCATACTAATAGTATGGGTTTAATGGATTAGGGTTAACTAAGGGTTATTAAGGGATTAAATAGGTATATGATTCAAAACTTTTTTTATATGAAAGATTTATTTTATTGCTTTAATTTACAGATAAAAGGTCACCCCTTTTATATTTTATCTGTAAAGTTGAACTAACCCTTTAACCGCTTGCCGACTAGCCCCCGCAGTTTTACGGCGGCAGGTCGGCTCTGCTGTGCGAGATCATGTAGCTATACGTCATCTCGCCGAGCAGCCAATAGGGGCGCGCGCATGCGCCGGGCACCCGCGAACGCTCATTACAGAGCGAGAACCGGAAGTTGTGTGTGTAAACACACAGCTCCCGGTCCTGTCAGGGGGAGAAATGCCTGATTGTCTCTTCATACAATGTATGAACAGCGATCTATCAATTCCCCAAGTCAGTCCACCCCCCCTTCAGTTAGAACACACCCAGGAAACATACTTAACCCCTTCCTCGCCCCCTAGTGTTAACCCCTTCCCTGCCAGTGGCATTTTTATAGTAATCAATGCATTTTTATAGCACTGATCGCTATAAAAATGCGAATGGTCCCAAAAATGTGTCATAATTGTCCGAAGTGTCCGCCATAATGTCGCAGTACCGATAAAAATCGCTGATCGCCGCCATTACTAGTAAAAAAAAATATTAATAAAAATGCCATAAAACTATCCCCTATTTTGTAAACGCTATAACTTTTGTGCAAACCAATCAATAAACGCTTATTGAGATTTTTTTAAACGAAAAATATGTAGAAGAATATGTATCGGCCTAAACTGAGAAAAAAATATGTTTTTATATATTTTTGGGGGATATTTATTACAGCAAAAAGTAAAAAATATTTTTTTCAAAATTGTCGCTCTATTTTTGTTTATAGCGCAAAAACTAAAAACCGCAGAGGTGATCAAATACCACCATTCCGGGGCTGAAGTGGTTAAAGAGCTTGTAGCCTTCCAGCAGAAGGCTAAAAACCGCAGAGGTGATCAAATACCACCATTCCGGGGCTGAAGTGGTTAAAGCAGAGGTCAAACAAAGCAGAGGTCAAACAAAGAAGTGACCAATAGAGAGGTCCCTCAAACTTGGGAAATTCCCTGTTATGAATGATGAACAAGACTCAAGAAGAAGGGAACATGATACATCTGTAAGCAGTATCCTCTCAGAATAAGAGAAAAGAAAAGGGGATAATTCCCACTTTTACTAGAGTCTAGCAAATAGTTATAAGGACTTATTGGTGCATAGGACCAGTTTTATGCATTGCCCAATTTCCAGATAGAGGGACACATCAGAATGGGAACTAATGGAAAAGCAATACCCCTGCAATCCAACTCTAATGCCGCATACACACGATCGTTTTTCAGCATGAAAAAAAATGTCATTTTTCAGCATGTCCAAAAAAACGACGTTTTCCAACTTCATCATTAAAAACGATGTTGCCCACACACCATCGTTTTTGAAAAATGATGAACAAAGCGCGGTGATGTACAACACGTACGACGGCACTCTAAAGGGGAAGTTCTATTCGCCTTTGGGCTGCTTTTAGCTGATTCCTTGTTAGTAAAAAACTATTTGCGCTCTGTTACAGTGTGATGAATGTGCTTACTCAATTATGAATGGTAGTTTTACCAGAACGAGCGCTCCCGTCTCATAACTTCCCGATCAGACCCCCGACCCACGTCTAGGCAGGGACATATAGGCACGTCCATTCTGTACGTGCCATTCTGCCGACGTATATGTACATGTGGCGGTGGTTAAGTGGTTAATGCCCCATACACACGATCGGATTTTCCATTGGAAAAACCTTGGATGGTTTTTCCAACGGAATTACGCTCAAGCTTGGCTTGCATACACACGGTCACACAAAAGTTCTCTGAACTTTCGAACGCCAATAACGCAGTGACGTACAACACTACAACGAGCCAAGAGAATTAAGTTCGATGCTTCCGGGCATGCGTTGAATTGTTTCCGAGCATGTGCCAGAATTTTGCGCGTCGGAATTGCTACAGATGATCGGATTTTCCAAAAGAAGTTTTTTTTGTCGTAAAATTTGAGAACCAGCTCTCAATCTTTTGCTGGCGGAAATTTCCGCCAGCAAAAGTCCGATGGAGCATACACGGGGTCGGAATTTCCATTCAAAATCTCACATTGGACTTTTGCTGTCGGAATTTCTGTTTGTTTGTACGCGGCATAAGAGTGCAGATATGTTCATTGGCTTAGCAGGTACTTTTAATACTAAAGCCCTGTACACACGATCGGATATCTGATGTAATCTAATCCGATGGATTTTTTCGGCGGATATCCAAAGAAAAGAAGGGGGATGTTGCGCTAGTTAATTAAATAGATCTAAACAATAAGATTGATGTGTAATAAATACAAAAATTGAAGCCAGTAAACCCAAACCGATGGGAAGCTATAAAAAGAAGAAGAACTCAGTCCCAGTGTGTCCACAATAGATATAGTTCATATAAAAGTGAACAAATGTTGAAGAGCATATGTGATAACCACCACCACGAACCAGTAAAAATTGGAGGCTTACCACATGGCAAGCAATAAATGCTTGCGGCTGCAAACCCCAGCCAGGGCCTCCTCACAGGGGGGGGGGGGGGGATGAATGTTGAAACCTCCAACGAATCCACGATGTATGAAGCGTGTCACAGAAGAAAACACTCAATGGTGAAGTATGTCATAAACCAGCACACACATGAGGTATATTGTGACTTAGGAACCACCACCACCAACACCCTATAAGTAGGAGGCTTACCAGAGCATGTAAATAAACCAGCGAGTGGCTAAAACCCTAGCCCGGGCCTTTGAAAATCCTGGGCTGTGATTATAAAATCCTAGGATCCTCCGTATTCAGTAGGTACATAAAAGGAATAATAGGGCCCACATAGTGAAGTACGTTTACCACTGTACGTTTAATAGATAAAAAAATTTGCACTTACAAAATCATATAAGGATAAAAACAGAGAGAAGCCGGCCGGCTCGGAACAAACGCCCGTCCACTCTGAACAACACGTCCTGCGTCAGCACGCTACCTTCCCGACGCGCGTTTCGTCATAAAATGACGTCATCTGGGGCACCAGAAGAAGCTGACTTTCATCAGTCTTGCCTACGCACCATCAGTCAAAAATCCAACCGTGTCCAACGCGGTGATGTAAAACACTACAACGTGCTGAGAAAAATTAAGTTCAATGCTTCTGAGCATGAGTCGACTTGATTCTGAGCATGCATGGATTTTTGACCGATGGACTTCCACACAAACGATCGTTTTTTTCTATTGTTTTTTTATCCATAGGAAAATTTTAAAACATGTTCTATTTTTTTTCACTGATGGAAAATAAACCGATGGGGCCCACACACGATCGAATGAAATGAAAACGGTCTATCGGTCCGTTTTCATCAGACAAACCGATCGTGTGTACAGGGCTTAAGGGTTGAGCAGGTGATACAGAGCACTTTTAGCCTTGAGATCTGAAACCTGAGTGTGACTTCAATGTCTATGAGGTGCTCCCACAGTAGTCGAAGATTAGGGTTCCTCCACCCTATCCCAAGATCTCCTGCATTAAAGCAGGCACGCATCCGGAAGTACTATAAGCAACAGGGATAACAATGCCAAGGGAAATACCAAAGAGATTTTTACTATTGGATGGTGAGTAAGTCAACTGTTTCCTTAGCATATTTTCCACTAGGGATGAGCCGAACCCCCCCCCCCCCCCTGTTCGGTTCACACCAGAATCTTCGAACGGACTGAACGTTCGCGTGAACCTTTAGAACCCCATTGACGTCTATGGGACTCGAACGTTTAAATTCAAAAGTGTTCATTTTAAGGCCTAATATGCAAGTTATTGTCGTAAAACGTCTTTGAGAACCCGGGTCTTGCCCCAGGGAACATGTATCAATGGAAAAAAAGTTTTAAAAACAGTTGTTTTTTCAGAAGCAGTGATTTTATTGATGCTTGAATAAAAAAAAGTTTTAAAAACGGTCGTTTTTTTCAGGACTCCTGAAAAAACGACTGTTTTTAAAACTCTTTTTCCATTGATACATGTTCCCTCGGGCAAGACCCGGGTTCTCAAAGACGTTTTCACAAGCATACTATAGACACCCAGCTGGTACAATATTTAAAGGAATTTTTCATTTTTTTATTTTTTTTATTTAAGCATCGATAAAATCACTGCTCAGGAGCAGTGATTTTAATGATGCTTAAATTTAAAAAAATATAGCTGGGTGTCTATAGTATGCCTGTGATAACGTCTTTAAATAGCACAATCACCTGCCTGCCAGTAAATTTAGGAAGAACTGATCTATACTGTATATAAATATATGTACAACACCTGGGATGTATATATATCCTCTACACACTGTAACATTAACTGAATAGCCTGCCTACCTGCTCTATCTACCTGCAAAAAATGACACTCTCTCTGTCTCTCTCTGTTCTCTGTTAACTGCCGCAACACACTACACGAGGCCGCCCTGTGGGGCGTGTACTAATCCCCCTGAGCCATAATTGGCCAAAGCCACCCTGCCTTTGGCCAATTATGGCTCTCTGTTTTTTGCACACTGTGATTGGCCAAGCATGTAGGTCATAGTTCATGCTTGGCCAATCATCAGCCAGTGATGCTGCAGTAAATTATGGTCTGTTAAACGTAACTCTAATTTGTCACGAATCACCCGTTTTGTTCGTATTTCGACGAACGATCGAACATACGATGTTCGAGTCGAACATGAGTTTGACTCGAATACGAAGCTCATCCCTATTTTCCACCAGGCCCAAAGCCTGCCCTACGCATCTGAAAAAACATCATACCCATTCAAGGCACAAAATCAGGTGATTGTAGGAGACCATCGCAACTGTATTACAGTGCTTCAGTAAAAATCTCCAGAAAACAAGGATGTATCTATCAATTTACTAAAGTGATCCACATTGATTTGCATTCTCAAATCTAAGTCAATGGCAATAAGGGAACATTATTTAACCATACAATGGTGCCTTGTTTCATTAGTTAATCTTGTAAGATGATAGAAATAATTATAAGCAAACATTTAATTAAACCATCAGATTAACTATCAGAATATTACTGATTCACTAAAATTGGTAATAATCCACATTGTAAAGTGCTATGTGCAATAGAGCGCCCCCCTCCTGAACCGTTCCAGGCCACATGCCCTCAACATGGAGAGGATGTCTCCATTTTGATGGGGACAAGGGCCTCATCCCCTCAACCCTTTGCCCGGTGGTTGTGGGGGTCTGCGGGCAGGGGGGCTTTTTTGAATCTGGATGCCCTCTTAATCAAAGGGGACCACCAGATGCTGGCCCCCCTATGTGAATTGGTAAGGGGGTACATTGTACGCATGGCTGGTGGTTGCGATGACCTCTGGCCACGTGCGATAGCGGGCACGAGAGCCAGAACAGCGGTGTGTGTGTGTAAACAAACACATCCCTGTTCTGTGAGGAGAGGAGAGACAGATTGTGTGTTCCTACTAGCTGTCATCTCCTATAGTCACTCCCATCCCCTATAGTTATAACACACACTGAGGGGAAACAGTTAACCCTTTAATCACCATCTAGTGTTAACCCCTACCAGTGACATTTACACAGTAATCAGTGCATTTTTATAGCAATGGTCCCAAAAATGTGTCAATGGTGTCCGATCTGTCCGCCATAATGTCGCAGTCCCGATAAAAATCACAGATCACCGCCATTACTAGTAAAAAAAACTATAATAAAAATGCCATAAATCTTTATCATAGTTTGTAGACCCTATAACTTTTGCACAAACCAATAAATATAAGCTTATTGCAATTTGTATAACCAAAAATATGTAGAAGAATACATATCGGCCTTAACAGAGGAAAAAAAATGCTTTTGTAAAAAAAATTGGAGGATATTTATTATAGCAAAATGTACAAAATTTGTTTTTGTCAAAGTTGTTGCTTTTTTTTTTGTTTATAGCGCAAAAAATAATAATAATAATAATGATCAAATACCACCAAAAGAAATCTTTATGTGTGGGAAAAAAAGTACATACATTTTATTT
The DNA here is from genome assembly GCF_905171775.1 of Rana temporaria. Classification (NCBI taxonomy): domain Eukaryota; kingdom Metazoa; phylum Chordata; class Amphibia; order Anura; family Ranidae; genus Rana; species Rana temporaria. Next base: position 304,905,042 of record NC_053492.1, read on the forward strand.
GGGTACAGCATTGCACAAGCAGATGAACAGGTTGTAGTATTGTGCGGTCAAAAGATGATACTGCCTGTAGCTTACAATGCAGAATACACGTGCCCTTGTTAGATGTGCCCCGAAGCTTCAGCCATGACAGAGGAAGAAGAAGTCAGGAAGAAGGGGTGGAGCATTACACAGAAAGGAAGTGTGTAATAGATCAGACAAAGAAAATACAGAAACTGTGCATTACCAAAAAGGTCAGTAGATAACAGCATGTAAACAAAACATAAGGTACATAGAAAATGGTTTAGAAACAATATGTATATATAACAAATTATATGCCTATTGGGCGGCAAGCAATTACATATTTCAGTTGTGGGTTCCTGTTAATTTTGCTAAACTAATTAAGTCACCTATTATTGATGAAGATGGTCAGGAAAGATATAGTCATGCGACAGACAGACTGCGAAAATATAAGAAATATAGAAAAAATATAGAAAAATATAGAAAAAAAATATAGAAATGTTAGACCTATTACAGACTACGGCAGATTCTAATTCTAATTCTGCAAAGCATATGAAATTATATTTGGAGTAGACAATGACGATGACCCAGGTTTGAAAATGGCTTTCATAAACAAAATGTAATACCTTGACCCAATTTCATTAGCCATAGCACAGGAACAACAAAATGCAAATGATATAGTAAGCTTAATTTATAAAATTAGGAGACAACTGAAGCAAAGCGATCTCACACACAAGGTAGCTATGCTTCAATGTGACAAAAATAGTCAGGCTGCAGACATGTCAGAAACTACAGATCCCAGCAAGAATGACGATGACAGGGGCAGGCAAGTGAGACAAGGAGAGTCTATAACGTGTTTTTACTGTCATAGATCTTGCCATATAAGAAAACATTGCTGTAAATTTAAGATAGACTCACAAATAAAAACTAAAGATATGGAGAATGAAAAAGCAACTTTTGTACAAAATGCTTTATGTCAAGATAAAAGTTTGACTGAATTGCCTTATGCCACCGAAGTCAAAAAGATCTGTAATTTAACTGTTAAAGCAGTTCAGACAACATGGCGAAAGCAGCTGTCACTGACAGAGATGGTTTATTGCCATTGCCAAAAATAGAATCACATTGAGATTCAATCCCTCCATTACAATATGTTGCTCTGATTATATTGGATGAAAATGGTAGAACATATATACAAGGTTTGCTAAATGGTAAAAATATACATTTTCTCATTGACAGTGGGTCTGAGATTAGCCTAACCAGAGAAAACATACCTGTGAAACCTAAGGGTCCTTTCACACCAGCGGACCGTATGTCCGTTTTTTCATTCATCCGTTTATGGTGTCCACTATGCACCGATTCTGCAGACGGAGGAAAATCCTATTTTTCCATTCCTCTGCGGATCGGATGAACACGGACAGACGGTCTGTGTTCATCTGATCCCCCCATAGGGGAGAGCGGAGATCCGACAGGGCGGTCCCTGCACATGGTCCCTGCTTTATGTTCGGGTCAAACATGAGATATATTTTCTCGAATAGCTCACAATTTGGGGTGTTCGCAGGAAATTCGAAAGCTGCGGATTACCCTTTAAAAGTCTATGGGAGAAATCAAAAGTGCTAATTTTAAAGGTTAATATGCAAGTTATTGTCATAAAAAATGTTTTAAAAACGGATGTTTTATCATAAGCAGTGATTTTATTAATGCTTAACGTGAAACAATAAAAGTGAAATATTCCTTTAAATTTCATACCTGGGAATGTCTATAGTATGCCGTGTGAGGGATTAGCTCGTGGGGATCACCTTTTCTGAAATCACAGTCTGTAAGCAGGCACTTTCTTTTAAGTCTGGCGGATGCCAGATTTTATTTATAAACGGTTTGCAGATTAAAATAAACAAAACAGTAAATTAAATCCTTGCCGTCCGGCTCTAAACTAAACAAACAGGATCTCCTCTCTATACAGTGTGGGGCTAGTCCCTGACACCCACAAAACATGCAGTAAAGCAAACCTTTTCAATCCAGCACTCAGCGCTCCCCTCACTCAGGTCCCTTCCTGAGTTTCAAGCCAGAGCCCTGTTGTGCTCTCTTCCTGGACATTTAAAGTCCAGCTGATTGTGGACTCCAGTGGACCCAAACATCCGGACCGGAATCCTAGCCAGGCCCAGAGGCTGTAAAACCCGGAATGGATTCCGGTTCAGTCTCTCATAATGGAACGTATGCGAGGTGAAATGTACCTATGATCATGTATCGCACCTCGCATACTGTCACATATCCTCCCCCTCTGCTCAAGCCCCTGCGGCTGAGCACTTGACCCAACCATACAGTGCACACGGGAGAGGGCATCTGCATTATTTTGGAGCTTCCCTGGCCTGTGCTCCACCGCAAATTTAAAAGGCTGTAGAGCCAGGAACCACCTTGTCACACGAGCATTTTTCTCCCTGTTGTCACACATCCACTTCAGGGGAGCATGGTCTGTGACCAGCTTAAATGACCTTCCCAGTAGGTAATACCTCAGGGAGTCTAAGGCCCACTTAATGGCGAGACACTCCTTTTCTACGATGGCACAATTTTTCTCGTGCTTGTTCAGCTTCCTGCTCAGGTATACCACTGGGTGCTCCTCACCATCCCTGATCTGTCACAGTACGGCCCCTAGTCCTACCTCAGAGGCATCCGTCTGTATAACAAACTCCTGGCTAAAATCCGGGGTTACTAGTACGGGTACCATACAAAGAGCCTGTTTTAACTTCTGAAATGCCCCCTCGGCTTCGGGGTTCCATTTGACCATGACCGACCCCTTACCCTTCGTTAGATCGGTCAAGGGGGCGGCAATGGTGGCAAAATTGGGTATAAAACGCCTGTAATACCCCGTAATGCCCAGGAAGGCCCTCACTTGTTTTTTATTGACTGGTTGGGGCCATTTTTGAATTGCCTCAATCTTATTGGTCTGCGGCTTGACCATCCCCCGGCCAATAATGTACCCAAGGTATTTGGCCTCCTCCAGGCCTATGGCACATTTCTTTGGATTGGCCGTGAGACGTGCTTCCCTAAGGGAATCTACGACCGCTTGTACACGGAGCAGGTGCGATTCCCAATCTGGGCTGTGGATGACCACATCGTCCAAGTACGCCGCTGCATACGAGCGATGTGGTCTCAAAATTTTGTCCATCATTCGCTGGAATGATGCAGGGGCTCCGTGCAGACCAAACGGCATCCGCTTATACTGAAACGAGCCCTCAGGAGTGGAAAAGGCAGTCTTCTCCTTGGCCAATTCAGTAAGCGGTATCTGCCAATAACCTTTCGTTAGGTCTAGGGTCGTTATGTAGCGAGCCTGTCCCAACCTGTCCACAAGTTCGTCGACCCGGGGCATCGGGTAGGCGTCAAATTTGGACACACTGTTAAGTTTTCTAAAATCATTACAAAACCCAATACTGCCATCAGGTTTTGGGACCAGCACTATGGGACTTGACCACTCACTGTGAGACTCCTCGATCACATCCAACTCTAACATATTTTTTATTTCTTCCGCAACTGCCTCTCGCCGGGCCTCTGGAATTCTATATGGTTTTACATTTACCCGAACCCCTGGTTCCGTCACTATGTCATGTTGGATCGTGTTGGTCAGTCCGGGTAAGGGGGAGAAAAATTCTCTATTTTTCTGCACGAATGCCCTAACGTCACTTTGTTGTGCTACGGACAGGGAATCCGTGATGGGAACGTCAGGTATCACGGGTATCCGGTCTGTTGGAAGTGGGGACGTGGCCAGTAAAGTCTCTCGGTCCTTCCAGGGCTTTAAGAGATTTACATGGTAAATTTGGTGTGGTTTCCTTTTCCCTGGCTGGTAGACTTTGTAGTTTACCTCCCCCACCCTTTGGACAACCTCAAAGGGACCCTGCCACTTGGCTAAAAACTTGCTTTCTACCGTGGGAACCAGTACCAACACTCTGTCCCCCGGGTTGAAAGTACGGACCTTGGCACCCCGGTTATAGACCCTCCTTTGGGCCTCCTGGGCTCGCTCCATATGTTCCCGTACTAGGGGCAGAACGGCGGCGATTCGGTCCTGCATCAAGGAGACATGCTCTATGATGCTCCTATATGGACTGACCTCTCCTTCCCACGTTTCTTTAGCAATATCTAGCAGGCCCCTGGGATGCCTACCATACAAGAGCTCAAAGGGGGAATAGCCTGTGGAGGCCTGTGGAACCTCTCGTATGGCAAACATGAGATATGGTAGCAAAAAATCCCAGTCTCTCCCATCCTTGTCGACCACCTTTTTCAACATACTCTTCAATGTTTTATTAAACCTTTCGACCAGACCATCTGTCTGGGGGTGGTAGACAGAAGTACGGAGATGGGAGATTTTGTACAATCTACACAATTCCTTGGTAACCCTTGACATAAAAGGGGTGCCTTGATCGGTCAAGATCTCTTTTGGGATCCCCACTCGACTAAACACCTGGACTAATTCCTTGGCAATAACCTTGGCGGAGGTGTTACGCAAGGGTATGGCCTCAGGATAGCGAGTCGCATAGTCCAGGATCACCAGAATATGCTGGTGACCTCGGGCAGATTTCACGACCGGCCCCACCAGGTCCATGCCAATCCTTTCAAAGGGGACCTCAATTATTGGTAGAGGAACAAGGGGGCTGCGAAAATGGGGCGATGGTGCTGACATTTGGCACTCGGGGCACGATTCACAGTACTCCTTGACTTCTGCATGCAAACCGGGCCAGAAGAATCTTTGGGTGATTCTCTCCCTGGTTTTTTCGACCCCGAGATGTCCCCCCATTACGTGACCATGAGCCAGGTCTAGCACCACCCTGCGAAAGGGTTTGGGAACCAGTAGCTGTTCTACCTCTTCCTCTCCATGTTTTATCACCCGATATAACAAATTGTTTTTAATTGCCATGTAGGGAAAGGACACCACCCAATTAGGATCCACCGGTTCCCCATCCAACACCTTAACATTTTCCCTGGCATTCATGAGGGTGGGCTCTCGCAGCTGCTCGGTACAGAAATCCTCCCTCCTGACCTCCAAGTCGGGTACCACATTTTGGCTACTCTCCATGTCAGGGTCAGGCGAGGTTTCCTGTTCGTTACCCTCAGGCTGGGTGCTAGCTTCTAAGTCCTCCGGTTCCCCAGCCATGGCAGGGAATGGTGGAGGATCTCCGGCCTCCTTGATCCCACCAACAGCCTGCCCTTCCCTTTGGCAAAACGGGTCTGGTGAGAGTTCCCGTGTTTCCCCAGTAGGGGGAGCGCTATCTACGGGCCTCCCTTCACTCTCCCATAACTTCCAAAAATGAGGAAAGTCTCTCCCCACTAAGGCTTCATGGAGCAGTGAAGGTACCACCCCCACTGAATGTGTTACACAGCCCCAGGGGGTATCAACCTCAACCACCGCTGTCTGGTAGTCCCGAGTGTCCCCATGGATGCATATTACCCCAATACAACTGGGGTGTAGTTTTGCGGGGTCTACACACGCACTCCTGACTAAGGTCACCACACTACCAGAGTCTAGCAGGGCTGTAAGAGGCTTGCCATCTATTGAAATAACGCACATTTGTTTTTCAAGGCGACTCTGACTTGTCGCAACACATGCGACCTGTGCAAACAGAGAAATGCGTCTTACCCTATCAACATAATCACATTGCATAGGTTCATCATTTAGAGGGCAATCTGCAGCAATATGGCCTAATGCATGGCAACGAAAACACCGTATTTGCCCTACCCCCAGTCCTTTTAACGGTCCCAAAAACCTTCCTGGCTTCTTTGGCCAGTCTCCAGGTCTAGGACCTACAGTCTCATCTGCTGTAACAACAGTCTTATCCACTCTCCCCAAACTCTTGAACCCCGGAACAGTCTTACCCGAACCGTTGGGAGATCTTGCACCCCGAGACACACCGAAGTGGGGCGTAGGTGGGTTTATCAAGTCCTCAGTAGCACTGTACCTCTCCACTAGGTCCACCATTTGGGCTGCAGTGTTGGGGTCCCCCTGTCCGACCCACTTTCTCAGGGTAGCAGGGAGCGCACGCAGGTACCGGTCCATTACCACACGCTCCACAATCTGGGGGCTGGTCAGAGTCTCTGGCTGCAACCACTTCCTGGTGAGGTGGACCAGGTCAAACATTTGTGACCGAGGTGGCTTGTTGCTGGAATAGGACCACTGATGCACGCGCTGGGCCCGGACTGCCATGGTGACACCCAAGCGTGCAAGTATTTCTGTCTTTAGAGTCTCATAGTCCTGGGCCTTATCTGGTTCTAGGTCAAAATAGGCCTTTTGGGGTTCTCCTGTTAGGAATGGGGCCAATAGTCCCGCCCACTGCTCTTTTGGCCATCCTTCGCGGTCAGCGACTCTCTCGAAAGTCGCCATGTACGCCTCAACATCATCCGCCGGTGTCATCTTTTGCAGGTGGTAGGAAGCACGTACAATCTTTGGTTCCGCTAACACCGGAGGTGCGGACCCCTTTTTCAGTTCCACCAGAGCTTCGGCGAACTGTCGGTTCATCTCCTGCTGGGCAGCGTGTTGTGCTGCAACGGCCTCTGCGACTTGGCGATGTTGTGCTGCAGCGGCCTCTGCGACTTGGCGGTTTATCTCCTGCTGGGCAGCCTGTTGTGCTGCAGCGGCCTCTGCGACTTGGCGGTTGGTTTCCCGCTGGGCTGCATTGGCCTGTAGCAGGGCCTTTAATATTTCTTCCATTTTCAGAAAAGTGCCTGCATTCTCCACCACGTGTGAGGGATTAGCTCGTGGGGATCACCTTTTCTGAAATCACAGTCTGTAAGCAGGCACTTTCTTTTAAGTCTGGCGGATGCCAGATTTTATTTATAAACGGTTTGCAGATTAAAATAAACAAAACAGTAAATTAAATCCTTGCCGTCCGGCTCTAAACTAAACAAACAGGATCTCCTCTCTATACAGTGTGGGGCTAGTCCCTGACACCCACAAAACATGCAGTAAAGCAAACCTTTTCAATCCAGCACTCAGCGCTCCCCTCACTCAGGTCCCTTCCTGAGTTTCAAGCCAGAGCCCTGTTGTGCTCTCTTCCTGGACATTTAAAGTCCAGCTGATTGTGGACTCCAGTGGACCCAAACATCCGGACCGGAATCCTAGCCAGGCCCAGAGGCTGTAAAACCCGGAATGGATTCCGGTTCAGTCTCTCATAATGGAACGTATGCGAGGTGAAATGTACCTATGATCATGTATCGCACCTCGCATACTGTCACAGCCTGTAAAGTAAAGAATAAAGGGGTAGTGCTGCGCTGTGAATAGGGAATGGGGTAACGTGCAGAGGAAGTAGACAAATCCTTATATATGGAAAAATATAATCTGACTAGTAGTCATAGTAAAGAATGATACTGGTATACCATAACAAATAAATAAAATAAAATAAACGTGCTACAGTGCAGCCAAGGCTAGCTGCCAGAATGTGAAATAGTACAGAGTGACAGTGCTGGTGTCATAAAGTGAAATACAGTAGTAACAAATGTACTGATACACAATAGGGTGTACAACGTGCAAAGTACAATACACAACGGTGACTGTAATAAGCTAGATTAAATGTCCATGCAGCCGATAACTGTAAACATAACAGCAGGAAAAATCCAAAATGAAAGTGCTGGTGTAGATGCCAAAGTGACGTGAAGAAAGGTTAATTTCTGGTGTTTTCTTCAGAGTAAGTGAGGATGTCCCCTTACCTTACTGCTGTAAGGCAACAGCATAAAAACCCATGTACACTTTTCTGGTCATATCCACATAGGGTGTCATCCAAATGGACTGTAATTGGAAAGAAAGATCCCTCTCGGTAGTCACGTCCAAACAGTGACAGTGACTCGCACCCAGGGAGATAAAAGTGCCAATAGTGCAGTATCGTTTAAAAAAAAGGTTTATTCAAACAAAATAATACACTAGGTACTCACATTGTTGTGATAAAAAACAGGCATATAAAAACAGGGCGTTCGCCGACGTCACCTTCGGTACCTCTTGGTGGACTCTTTGTTACACTCAGTGTAACAAAGAGTCCACCAAGAGGTACCAGCACTGTCACTCTGTACTATTTCACATTCTGGCAGCTAGCCTTGGCTGCACTGTTGCACGTTAATTTTGATGATATTTATTTGTTATGGTATACCAGTATCATTCTTTACTATGACTACTAGTCAGATTATATTTTTCCATATATAAGGATTTGCCTACTTCCTCTGCACGTTACCCCATTCCTTATTCACAGTGCAGAACTACCCCTTTATTCTTCATTTGTTCCTGGTTTGATACACCATTCAGTGCAGCAGCTGTACCACTTCTCTTTCCCCCTTCCCCCACTATCGTGGTAAGCGCGGTAATACCCACCCCATCACATGCCTGTAAAGTAGTGCATATTTCCTGTGTTTTTAACAGTCTCTGCATAAAATGAAATTTTTAAAGAAAAAAAGGTAATGTAAACTACTTGCGGCTATAATGAATTGTCGGGTCCCGGCAATACAGATAAAGGTCATTAAAAAAAAACGACATGGGTTAATCCCCCCCCCCCCGGCCCCGTCCATTACCAGGCCCTTTGGGTCTGGTATGAATATTAAGGGGAACCCCAAACCAAAAAATAAATAAAAATGCGTGGGGGTCCTCCCAAAGGCCCTTCAGATCAGGTATGGATATTAAGGGGAACCCTGCGCCAAATTTATAAACAATGGTGTGGGTTTCCCCCCCAAAAATCCATACCGGACCCTTATCCAAGCACGCAACCTGGCAGGCCTGCAGAAAAAGAGGGGGGTCGAGAGAGCGCCCCCCCCTAAACCATACCAGGCCACATGCCCTCAACATGGGGAGGATGTCCCCATGTTGATGGGGACAACGGCCTCATCCCCACAACCCTTGCCGGGTGGTTGTGGGGGTCTGCGGGCGGGGGGCTTATTGGAACCTGGAAGCCCCCTTTAAAAAAGGGGACCCCCAGATGCTGGCCCCCCCTATGTGAATTGGTAACAGGGTAGATTGTACCCCTACCAATTCTCCCAAAAAAGGGAGAAAAAAAGGAAAAAAAACACACACACAAAGTTGGGACCACCCCCTCTGATGCAACAGACGTTTCTGGCGGTTTCCCCATGGTGTCACGAGTGACCCCACCCCCTCTAATACATCACGGGAAATGTCAGAGGGTGCGGGGTAACCCGTCCACGTCTTGGGTGGCCCTGCCCTTGGTTATAAAACAGCTGTCAGACAGGTCGCATGTCATTCGACCAGGAGCCTCCTATGGAGACGGTATTGTTCGTAGTGGCGGGTTGGACTCGTAGAAGGATTGCGGAACTGGAATATTTTTTTGTTATTAAAGGACTTTGTGACCCAACTTTGTGTGTGTGTTTTTTTCCTTTTTTCTCACTTTTTTGGGTGAAATGGTAGGGGTACAATGTACCCCGTTACCAATTCACATAGGGGGGGCGGCGTCTGGAGGTCCCCTTTGTTAAAGGGGGCTTCCAGATTCCATTAAGCCCCCCACCCACAGACCCCCACAACCACCGGGCAAGGGTTGTGGGGATGAGGTCCTTGTCCCCGTCAACATGGGGACATCCTCCCCATGTTGAGGGCATGTGGCCTGGTGCGGAGAAGGAGGAGGGGGCGCTCTTTCATCCCCCCTCTTTTCCTGCGGCCTGCCAGGTTGCGTGCTCGGATGAGGGTCTGGTATGGATTTTTGAGGGGAAGCCCACAGCATTTTTTTTGTTTTAGTGCAGGGTTCTCCTTAAAATCCATACCAGACCTGAAGGGCCTGGTAATGGAATTTGGGGGGGGGGGGAACCCATGTAGTTCCCCCACACATTTTTTTGTTTTTTTGTTTCAGGGTTCCCCTTAATAGTCATACCAGACCCAAAGAGCCTGGTAATGGACTGGGGGGGGGGAACCCAGGAAACCCTCTGGAAACCCTCACTGGTCCTTGGTAACCACTGTCGGACTCTCAAGAAACAGGTAATGATCTATGTCTAATAATGGTTCCTTCCACTGTGCTACTTCAGATTTGAATCCAGTGTAATCCACATTAGCTGCCGATAGTTTCAAAAATCCATGGAAAAAAAAAGTACCTCCAATAGTGCAGTATGCGAGGGATTAAAAATGAACCTCTCCACCCCAGCTATTTTGGAACTCACATTTATTAAAAAGTTTTAAAAGCATTAATAATACATCAGAAAGGTCTCACTCTGTTGCGACAAGGTTCCACCTCCACATGGCTTCATCTGGTGGAATCAGTGGTAATTAAAGTGGTTGTAAAGACAAAAATATTTTCCTCTTAAATTAAAGTCTGACAGTAGCTGATAAAGTAAAAAGTAATGTTTTGCATTATAACTAGTTTGATACCTGTTGAAATCGAGCCGTTTTATTCACCTCCAGCACTCCTGAATCATTATTCTCACTGACTTCCTGGTTTGCGGTGCGCATTCATTCTTGCTACATCACGGCCTAATGGGAACTACAGTTCCCATTAGGCTTAGCCTCCATGCCTGTGAGGGATAAGAGAGCATCTTCACGCAGGGCTGTAGTCATAGGGAGGGGGTGAGCACATTCTGCTTTCCACCATGCAAAACGGCTCAGATGCTGGTGGAAAGCAAGAAGAGGAGAGACAGGAAATGGCATTTTCAAACCTGGATTACTGTATTTTGGAGGTCAAATGGAAAAACGAGGTAAGTGATATTTAAATGCTCTAGCTTACAGCAATCAATTGATCTAATAAAAAACGAACCTTTTATGTTCCTTTAACTGTATTTGGCCAAAAAAAATGATAATCCATATTAGTTGACTTAAGGTCATTAACCACTAAGGACCGCCGCACAACGATATACATCAGCAGAATGGCATGGCTGGGCACAGGGACGTATATATACGTTCCGTTTAAGAATCCAGCCGTGGGTCACGACCTGGTCGGGTCCGAAGTCAGAAACTCCGTGACCGCGCCCGCGGAACCCGTGGACCCGATCACCACCAGTATCCCGCGATCGGGTCACAGGAAATGAACGGGGAGAGGTGAGTGTAAACAACCCTTCCCCGTTCTTCTCTGTGGCAATGTCAGTGATCGTCTGTTCCCTGATATAGGAAATGACGATCACTGACGTCACACATCCAGCCCTGCCCCCTACAGTTAGAAACACACATGAGGTCACACTTAACCCCTACAGTGACCCCTAGTGGTTAACCCCTTCACTACCATTGTCATTTTCACAGTGTCCGATGTGTCCACCATAATGTCGCAGTCACGAAAAAAATCGCTGATTGCCGCCATTAGTAGTAAAAAAAATTATTAAAAACAATACCATAAAATTATCCCCTATTTTGTAAACACTATAAATTTTGCGCAAACCAATCGATAAACGCTTATTGCGATTTTCTTACCAAAAATAGGTAGAAGAATACGTATCGGCCTAAACTGAGGAAAAAATATGTTTTTTATATCATTTTTGGGAATATTAAAATAGCAAAAAGTAAAAAATATTGCATTATTTTCAAAATTGTCGCTCTATTTTTGTTTATAGCGCAAAAAATAAAAACCGCAGAGGTGATCAAATACCACCAAAAGAAAGCTCTATTTGTGGGGGAAAAAGGACGCCAATTTTGTTTGGGAGCCACCTTGCACGACCGCGCAATTGTCAGTTAAAGCGTCGCAGTGCCGAATCGCAAAAAGGGGCAAGGTCCTTAACCTCCCTGGCGGTATGATTCTGTCAGAAAAAACATGCTGAAAGTAGTACCATTATTTGCAAGGAAATTTGGTGTTTTATATTGTAGGTCTGTAATTTTTAGAAATAACTCACTTAAATCTGACCAAACAAGATTCTAATAGGCATCCCGGGTATGACATTTTTTTAAAAACAAAATTATAAATTATAATATAATAAATAATTATAAATAATTATAACAAATAATAATATAATTATAATAAAAATTATTCAATAATGTAATCAAAATCACTGAAATTTTCTCAGTTGCAGAATTGTTGCTGTCATTATTTTTTATTTTTTATGACGAATTTCCCCACAAATCGCTATCGCACAATTCTGCAAGTGATTATAATTTATTATCGCTGTTTTTTAGCTGATCTAAAACTATTTTTGACATAAAGGGACACTTTTGGTTGCTATGGACAATCTACAGTTTGCATGGAGAAGGAAACGTTTTTATTATATAAAATGACATGCATGACACAGGACAGACCACTAGGGACAAGGGGGGTGTGTTTTTGTACATACAGTACTGTAATCTATAAGATTACAGTATACTGTATGTAATGTGTTTGTTTACTTTTTTGAATTTGGCGCCGTTCTCCGTCGCCGTGCGTCGTAACGTCGCAGGAAACGGAGATCGGCGTCACACGGAGGCACTGTGTGAATCGAGCGAGGTCCCGCTCGCTCACACAGCGTGGTGGCATCGCTGGATCCAGGGACAAGGTAAGTAAACCATGCCTGTGGATCTAGCGAGGCAAGCCCGAGTCTGACTCGGGGTTACCGCTCGCAGCAGGAAAATCTAACCCTGAGTCAGACTCGGCAATACCGCCAGGCAGGTTAACCTGCATATTGGTCCGGGTTAACCGGTTAAATAAACATATCACAAATAACCCAGTTCTTCCTGATAAATCTAACATAAAGTTAAATTTGAATGCTAAAGACAAAGTATTCTCTGTACTAGAAATCTCTAATAGTAATTTTTCCATCTCTTTAGCTAAACATTGTCAATACAAACTCGCGTTCACATTCATAAAAGAGACGCATTTGTTCACTTGATTAATACCTGGCCTGGGTATCAGTGATGGTGTAGTTCACAAAACTATAGCAAAATACTTTAAAAAATTTCAAGGCCGGAATGTATTTGTCAGCACGTGGATATGATTCTGCTGAGTGCGGAGAATATCAATGAACATATTGCTCTTTTATCTGAGTTGTTTATGTTGTTACAAGTTGAAGGTTTCAAATTAAACACAGCAAAAGTTCAGCTGATGAAAAGTCAGGTGAAATACCTTCACATGCAAATTAGTCAAGGAAAGACACCATTGTTGCAAGAAACAGTTAGAGATATCATTGCATCCAACAACTCATGAGGCATTGCATACATTTTTGCAAAAAAATAAATATTGCAGAGAGTTCGTAAACAGTTTCACAAGTTAATCCACTATATATTATTTTGAGCGATACAATGTAACATAGTTGACTAATGGGGTCCAAATACCTTTGAAATGCTGAAAAAAAAATTGTAGAATGCACCAGTGTTAAGTACAATAGAGGTTTTTTTTCCGAATCATCTTTTGTTTTGAAAACTGAGAATGCAATCTCAGTATTGTTGACTTAATTACAAGAAGGTAAGGAGAAAATAATTGCCTATTTCTCCAGCGCTTTATCATTTTTGGAAAAAAAAGTGTTTACTATGCAAGTAAAGCAACAGAGAGCATAGTGAACTCAAACAAAATCACTGTACAGATACCTGGCTGCTCACTAAAAGGTATTTTTAGGTAACATAGTTTTATAGATTGTCAGAAAAAATATCCTCTATGGTTCAGAACTTTATCATTCAAACACATTCAGATAGATGTAAAAGGAAGACATCTTGAGGAAATTACACCAACCCATGTTTATACAGCTGTATCTGAGAATTCAATATCTATTTCCCAACATAAGAACTGGGAAAGATATTGAACCAGTACTTGTTAGTGTAGAACAGTCTAACTGTAGAATAAGAGCTTCAAAACAGAAAACAGTTACGCATATTTCTAATTTTATATAGATGAGAACAAAGGCATAGTCCATTGTCATCTCTGGGGTGATACAAAACCTTTCTTTGTTTGTGAAAACAAGGTTTTGTGTCATGACCAAATGGAGGTTTTGCGTCCTGTCAAACCTAAACTTCACAGTACATATGTATTATAGTTTAGGCCAGGGGTGTCCAAACTTTTTTCAAAGAGGGCCATATTTGATGAAGTGAACATGCGTGGGGAATGACCATTTTGCCTGACATTCTTTGAACCATTAAAATGAAATGCAAATTAACTATTTTATGCAAAGTTTATTGCAAACGGAATACTTTTCATTTTGACACATGGATGACAAATCTAAAGAGGTGTTAAATCACTCTGCCCTTCATATCTGAAGGCCAGATGAAAAAAAAAATCCAGGAAGCTGAAATATAGGTCAGGAACATTGTAAAATACATTACATATTATTGGTAATAAAGGTTGTCTGTCAACTTTTAAGTTAAAAAAATATGAACAGGAACATAACACCAAGTATACATATTGTATCCAACTATATGTATAACTAATTTAGACCAACTGGCATTAACTGAGATTTTACAATGAACCAGGAAGCTGACAGCGCGCAGCGTCAATCACAGGCACTGATACCGCGTACACACGGTCGTTTTTTGTCTTGTAAAAAAACAAATTTTAAAAAACAACATTGCCTACACACCATCGTTTTTTCAAAATGCTCTAGCAAAACGCGGTTACGTACAACACGTACGACGGCACTCTGTTCCATTTAAGCTTGCGTCATAACTTGCTTCTGAGCATGCGTGGGTTTAAAAACGTCATTTTAAACGTTGTTTTAGCCCACACACGATCATTTTTTATGACACAAAAAACGACGTTTTGAAAAACGACATAAAAAATTGAAGCATGTTTTTCAGAAGACATAAAACAACGTTTTGCCCACACACGATCATTTTAAATGATGTTTTTAAAAATTACGTTTTTTTACATCACAAAAAATGACAGTGTGTACGCAGCATCAGACATTTTCTGATCTCTGCAGCTGCAAACCAGGAAATGTCTCAGTTTCTGTGATAAGCGATGCGCACTGTCAGCTTCCTGGCGGGCTCAGAGGTACAGAGTGCCGTCGTACGTGTTGTACGTAACCGCGTTTTGCTAGAGCATTTTGAAAAAACTATGGTGTGTAGGCAATGTCATTTTTTAAAATTAAGTTTAAAAAACGTCATTTTTTTCATGAGAAAAAACAACGTTTTTTTACAAGACAAACACCTCCAAGCTCATCCTTAGTCCTGGACGCTCGGCACTCAGGGATTTGTTGGGGGCCACAAAAGATATATATATATATATATATATATATATATATATATATATATATATATAAAAATTACCAGTGGGGCCATATTAAAACAAAACACAGGCCACAACTGGCCAGTGGGGCAGACTTTAAAACAAACCTAGTGCTCATCATAACCCCTCAGGAGTTTTAGAACAGACCAGGTAAGTATTTAAAAGGTATTGTTTATTAATGAGATTTGATAATCTATACAGTAGAAAAGTAAAATCAATTGCAATACAAAAATACAGGCATAAATGTAGGTGTCCTCTGGTATGAAGGGCTATTGCACGTAGCTGTTGGAGATGACGCCTGACATGTTTCAGACCCCTAGGTCCTTCTTCATAGACTGAATGTCATCTAAAGCATACATACTCTATAAAGTGAACATATTTAACCATTAGTACAATATAAAAATGTTTGCATTGATAAACCTATTGCATGGAAACGAACATCCATGCAAGTACAAAAATAGGCATGGGAGGCTTGTACTCACTTGCATAAGCTGATAAACAATGAACCATGGGTGGGACCTGGCAGGGATGGAGTTGGCCTGCACTGTAGTTATTACATGGTGGAACAGGTGGCAAACACTGAGATAACAAGGCACCAACATCAAAATGCAGGAGCTGGATATGCTCAACGAGACTGCGAGAACTCCCACTGATTGGAGTGGTCACTCTTAGCAGTATAAGGTCAAGTAAAAAGTACAAGATACCTTGCACTAATGGCTTCCTGTCTGTTGGAAGACAAAAGATAGGATTGTGGTAGTATATATGTAGTAATGTAGTTCAAAAAGCTGAGTGCTACAATAAAATGATCAAATCAACCTACCATGTCAGGGAGTGATCACAAGTCTGTTGGTCCTGTCAGCAAGACACCAGCGGTGTGATTGCTGGTGCTAGCAGGAAGTTTAAATAGCCTGTGAGGCTAATTAGGCCAGCTGAGAAAAAGCTTAGAAGCAGACATGCTCAGCTGTGACTGATGAGGCAGACCATTGCGCCGCATTGGCTGCAACCATCTGCCTCAAAGTTCCCTGATGGGACTGCGCGGCACCAGGCCTGCCCCAAAATGGGGGCGGGGCTGCATCCCGCGTCATTTTGCCATCGGCGTGCCTGTAGCCCATCCCACTGCTCCCCAAACTGGGACACAAATAGGAAGGAGCCAAGCCATAGGCAAAACTCCTATTGGGCAAAGAGACACTGTATCCCCCGCTGGTGAGGCAGAGAATCTGAGGTCTCACGCGCACCGAGCAGTACACACATGGTAACCAGCCCCGCCACATGTGGTGAAAAAGAGAACTGGAAAAAAGAAAAATATATATATGTATGAAACAGGTATGTCAAAACTGAAGGGAGAGATGGTGCCACCCAGTGGTCAAAGATGATCAGCTCAGGCATGAGGACCATAAAGGACATTGCATCTCCAGTCAGTTTCTGAATGAATGTAGGAACAAACAGAATAATTGTCAAATACAATCGATAAGGCGAACAAAAATCGTTGAAGACAATAGAAAGAAAGAAATGAGGGAGATTGCATATATAATAGACGTGCCCTGTGTGATTTTATATACAACTATGTTTGCCACAATAAGAGAACATTGATAAATGCACCCATGGAGTAAGGATAATAGATTGG
Organism: Rana temporaria; assembly: GCF_905171775.1. NCBI lineage: Eukaryota > Metazoa > Chordata > Amphibia > Anura > Ranidae > Rana > Rana temporaria. Next base: position 304,921,722 of record NC_053492.1, read on the forward strand.
AGGTCCAATTCACAGACCCCTGACTGGAATCCTTCCAGGAAGGGCTTAAAATTAACAGCCTCATTGAGGCCAGGAAGTGCGGTGTCATTGAGGTGAAAAATCCACCTCAATTCACTCTGTAAGAGTGCTTTATTGAAGTCACCACCTCTGGGACTGGAGGAAATATGGTCCAAAGTCAAAAAGCACACCCTGGGAGTACTATTAGGGTATACTGTATGGCAGTGTCGACCAATAGGGAGACCGGGTTCCTTTTTATTAATGCTAACAATGTGACGATAGATTCTTTGCCAAAAGGCTAGTTTGGTTTTGCCAATATAATAAGACCCACATTCGCATTGCATCAAATAAACTATGCCCAATGTGCGGCAATTCAAGAAATGTCTAGATCTGAATTGTTTGCCATTTGGCAAGACAAGCACTTTGGAGGTGTCCATATATTGGCAATAGTTGCAATTGCCACATCTGAAGATGCCAGTCAGTCTATTGCGGTCACATCTGTTGGTTTGAAATTCCCTGTGCAGGAGTTTATCTCGTAAAGAAGATGCTCGTCGGTATGCAATAAGAGGTTGTGTGGATACATATGGTGCTAGGGTAGTGTCCATACTTAATAGATGCCAATATTTCTGTAGTATATTTCTGATTTGTCTGTGTTGTTGGCAATATCTAGTAATCACACGTGTAGGAGAGGATTCTCCAATTTTTTTTTTTCGAAAAGAGGAGATCCATTCTACACTTGTTCCTGGACCTCTTATATGCTTTTTTGAGGATACCATCCGAGTAGCCTCTGGCCTGTAGTCTCTGGCGGAGTATGCCAGCTTCTTTGTCAAAGAGAGCATCACTGGAACAATTTCGTCTGGCCCTAATGTATTGACCAAAAGTGATGGAGCTCAGTAAGGCTTCTGGATGGAAGCTGGATGCTTCCAGAATGGTGTTACTTGCCGTGGGCTTTCTAAATAATTCACTCTGGAAAGAACCATCAGCAGTTTTGATGATGGTTAAATCCAGAAAGGAAATAGTGGATGTGTCATAGATCATTGTAAATTGGAGATTAAATGTATTGTTAGAATTAATGTAGTTCAAAAACTCAGACAAGGATGCGATAGGGCTGTCCCATATCATGATGACATCGTCTATGTAGCGATACCAGGCTTTGGTATGCCTGATTAGGAATGAGCTTCATGTTCGACTCGAACATTGCCTGTTCGGCGAACAACGAACAATTTGGGGTGTTTGCGGCAAATTCGAAAAGCCGCGGAACACCCTGTTAAAGTCTATGGGAGAAATCTAAAGTGCTAATTTTAAAGGCTAATATGCAAGTTATTGTCCTAAAAAGTGTTTGGGGACCTGGGTCCTGTCCCAGGGTACATGTATCAATACAATTTTTTTTTTTTTTAACGGACGTTTTTTCGGGAGCAGTGAATTTAATAATGCTAAAAGTGAAACAATAAAAGTGAAATATTACTTTAAATTTCGTACCTAGGGGGGGTGTAAAGTTAGCATGTGAAATATCGCATGTTTCCCGTACTTAGAACTGTCCCTGCACAAAGTGTCATTTCTGAAAGAAAAAAAGTCATTTAAAACTGACTTGCGGCTATAATGAATTGTCGGCTCCGGCAATTTAGAGAGAATTCATATTGGTATGGATGTTAAGGGGAACCCCGCCGTCAATTAAAAAAAAATTATGTGGGGTTCCCCCCAAATATCCATTCCAGACCCTTCAGGTCTGATGTGGATTTTAAGGGGAACTCCACCCCAAATGTTTTTAAAAAATGGCGTGGAGTTCCCCCAAAAATCCACACCAGACCCCTTATCCGAGCATGTTAACCTGGCCGGCCGCAGAAAAGAGGGGGGGACAGAGTGCGGCCCCCCCTCTCCTGAACCGTACCAGGCCACATGCCCTCAACATGGGGAGGATGTCCCCATGTTGATAGGGACAATGGCCTTATCCCCACAACCCTTGCCCGGTGGTTGTGGGGGTCTGCAGGCGGGGGGCTTATCAGAATCTGGAAGACCCCTTTAACAAAGGGGACCCCCAGATCCTGCCCCCCCTATGTGAATTGGTAATGGGGTACATTGTACCCCTACCATTTCACGAAGGAAGTGTAAATAGTTGGAAAAAACATACACACACACCATAGAAAAAAGTTCTTTATTAATTAAAAAAAGAAAAAAATCCAGCGGTGGTAATCCACTCGGTCTCGGCTCCCTGCTCCAACGTTGTCTGTATCCAGCGATGGGTGATCTCCTCTCCTGTCCAGCGATGAGAAGATCGTCCGGGATCCAGAGCTCCAGAGCACAGCATTGGAGGCCGCCTGTCTCCGCCGGACACAGCCCAGCGGAATGACGCGGCTGGAGCCACACTCTGTCCCCCCCTCTTTTCTGCGGCCGGCCAGGTTAACGTGCTCGGATAAGGGGTCTGGTGTGGATTTTTGGGGGAACTCCACACCATTTTTTTTTAATTTGGGGTGGAGTTCCCCTTAAAATCCACACCAGACCTGAAGGGTCTGGAATGGATATTTGGGGGAACCCCACGTCATTTTTTTTTTAATTGACGGCGGGGTTCCCCTTAATATCCATACCAGACCTGAAGGGCCTGGTAATTGAATTTGGGGGGACCCCCATGCTTTTTTTTCTTTTTATGAATGAATCCTCTCTGAATTGCCTGAGCCGACAATTCATTATAGCCGCAAGTCAGTTTTAAATGTCTTTTTTTCCGTTCCGAAATGACACTTTGTGCAGGGACAGTTCTAAGTACGGGAAACATGCGCTATTTCACATGCTAACTTTACACCCCCCAGGTACGAAATTTAAAGGAATATTTCACTTTTATTGTTTCACTTTTAGCATTATTAAATTCACTGCTCCTGAAAAAACGTCCGTTTTTAAAACTTTTTTTCTCTTCCGTTCATGCACACAGCAGCCTTTGACCTTAGGGTTATATACGCTTCCTTCAGGAGAGTAAGGCAGAAAAAAAAGCCGTTCACCCTTAAAGGGTAAATCCACTAAGGCCTTCTTTGAGGACTGGTCCGCCGACCAGCATTTCAGCCACACAAGGCGGCGCAGAACCACCGCATAGGCAGAGGCCCTGGAAAGCAAGGGGAGCGTATCCAGGACCGACTCACAGACAAACTTCAGACCCTGAAACAACAGTTCAGCAAGGTCCTTACAGGTCTCGGAAGCATCCTGTGCCTCCAGCTCCTGCAGCAAAAGCTTTCGGTCAGAGTCTGTGACACCAGAGTCCCGAACAAAACCGGTCTCACAGCCGAACCAACTACTGTGAACATGGAGCGGGCCACAGCCTCCACTCTCCTATCTGCGGGGTCCTTAAAGGCAGGAGCCCCTTCCACAGGCAACGTGGTGGCTTTGCTCAGTCTGGACACAGGAGGGTCCACAGACGGAGGAGAGACCCACTTTTAAAAAAAAGACCTCCTCAAAGTTATAACGGGTTGTAAAGTACATCATTAAGGATGCCACGAGTGGTAAGAGCACGTTGCTCCCACAGTCTGGGAAGGGCAAAGAGCCTTGCCGTAGGCAAGGGCCCTCCTTTACTACCCCCAAGCGTTTTTTTTGTGCGCCCGCTGCGGGGCAGAAGCACACCTGGTACCGCAAGCCCAACAAGCCTGCGGACAAGACTGCTTCCGCATGAAGGTCTGCCCCCACCCGTGTCTCGGGTGGGGGACCGGCTTCGCGAATTCGCGGCTCGGTGGAGGTCTCTTCTTTCCGACCGTTGGGTTTACGAAGTAGTTTCCTCGGGGTACAAGATAGAGTTTCTCTCTTGTCCACCAAACAGATTTTTTCCTTCCAACCTCCAGCTTCCTCCGGATTGCCGAAAGGCTCTGACAGGGGCTGTCCAGGATCTACTGGGCAGGGGTGTGATTGTGCCAGTTCCCTCGATGGAACGGTTTCAGGGGTTTTACTCCAATCTGTTTGTAGTCCCCAAGAAGGAAGGGGTCCATCCAATCCTGGACCTAAAAGCCCTCAATTGTTTTGTCAAGGTGCAAAAATTCAGGATGGAGTCAATTCACTCGGTAATAGTGGTGCTCCATCAGGGGGATATTCTGGCGTCCTTGGATATCATGGACGCGTACCTGCATGTTCCCATATGCACAAAGCACCAGAGATTTCTGCGCTTTGCGGTCGGGGAGGACCATTTTCAATTTGTGGCACTCCCGTTCGGCTTGGCATCGGCACCACAGGTTTTCACCAGGTGCTAGCCCTGATCCTGGCCCTGCTGAGACAGCGAGGGATCGCTATTGTGGGATATCTGGACGACCTTCTCCTGCGAGCTTCCTCAGGCTCAGAATTAGAAGAGGACGTGTCTATCACGTGTCAGACCCTCCAAGAGTTTGGCTGGCTTCTGAATGTCCAGAAGTCAGTGTTGGTTTCGTCTCAGAGACTGGAATACCTGCGACTAGTCCTGGATTCCGCGGAGGTGAGAGTTTTCCTCCCAACGGAGAAACTTCAGACTCTGCAATCTGCAGTGCAGCAGTTGTCGACCCAGAAGTGGTCATCTCTTCGATTCTGCATGAGGGTTCTGGGTCTGATGGTGGCCTCTTTCGAGGCGGTTTTGTATGCCCAATTCCACACCAGAGAGCTACAGAAGGAAATTCTGTCTCGTTGGGACAAGCTCCCGTCATCTCTGGATTACCAGATTCAGTTGAGCCATCTGGTCAAGTCTTCCCTGGTGTGGTGGCTGACGTCTTCGGTGCTTCGGACCGGGAAGTCGTTTCTGCCATGCCATTGGACAGTGGTCACGACGGAAGCCAGCCTCTCCGGCTGGGGGGGCATTTGGGGCAGCCAGTCAGCCCAGGGGCGCTGGACTCAGGAGGAGTCCCACCTGCCAATCAATATACTGGAGCTCCGAGCAATCAAGCTGTGCCTTGCCAGGTGGTCCATGGATCTGCAGGGCCGACCGGTCAGGATCCAGTCCGACAACGCCACGGCCGTGGTGTACGTCGATCATCAGGGAGGCACACGGAGCTCAGCTGCAGCGACGGAAGTCGCGCACATCCTTCGGTGGGCCGAAAGGTCCGTTCGGGCTCTATCGGCCGTGTACATTCCGGGAGTACAGAATTGGCAAGCTGACTACCTAAGTCGCCAAACACTAGACCAAGGAGAGTGGTCTCTCCACCCGGAGGTGTTTCAGAGTCTGTGCCAAAAGTGGGGCATTCCAGACATGGACCTTCTAGCGTCCCGTCTCAACCGGAAGGTGCCACTGTTCTTGGCCAGGTCGAAGGACCTGTGGGCAGATGCGTCAGGCGCGTTGGTGGCACCTTGGGGTCACTATCGCCTAATTTACGCCTTCCCTCCTCTGAAGCTTTTTCCTCGCCTGCTGCGCAGAGTGGAAGCCGAAGGGATTCCAACAATCCTGATCGCCCCAGATTGGTCGCGCCGCTCCTGGTACGCGGACCTGGTGCATCTGGTAGCAGACACCCCCTGGCGTATACCCCTGAGAGAAGATCTTCTGTCGCAGGGTCCGATCTTCCACCCTGCTTTACAGTCGCTGGCTTTAACGGCGTGGCTGTTGAGAGCCAGGTGTTGAAGGACCGGGGCCTATCAGGCTCGGTGGTTTCTACCATGCTGCATGTACAGAAGTCTACTTCACGGAGTATTTACCATCGTACGTGGAGGGCCTACTTCTCTATGTGTGAAGAGATGAAATGGCACCCCGTTCATATGTGGTGTCCCGGATTCTGCTGTTTTTACAGCGGGGTGTGGACCAGGCTCTCGCCTTAAGTACGGTTAAGAGTCAGATTTCGGCTCTAGCTGTTTACTTTCAGCGACCCTTGGCGGCGCACTCCTTGGTGCGTACGTTTGTGCAGGGGGTCCGGCATGTGGCCCCTCCTGTGCGCCCTTCACTGCCCCCATGGGACTTGAATTTAGTCCTCTCGGGGCTTCAGGATGCTCCCTTTGAGGACATTCGGAAGATTCCTTTGTTGACTCTGTCACAGAAGGTGTTTTTTCTGGTAGCAATTACATCGATCAGACGGGTGTCTGAACTGGCAGCCTTGTCCTGCAAGGCTCCCTACTTGGTCATCCATGAGGATAAGGTGGTGCTGCGGCCGCAGCCGTCTTTTCTCCCGAAGGTTGTTTCGGTTTTTCACATCAATGAGGACATTGTGTTACCATCCTTATGTCCTCAGCCAAAACACCCGAAGGAGGTCACTTTACATGCCCTGGATGTGGTTCGGGCCCTACGGGTGTACTTATCTGCTACGGCTCTGTTCCGGAAGTCAGACTCACTGTTCGTGTCGGTGAATGGTCCTAAAACAGGTCTGGCGGTCTCGTCGGCCACCATTTCTAGGTGGATCAGACAGGTTGTGCTTCAGGCCTATGCCCTAAAGGGGCGGGCGCCTCCTTTTCAGGTTACGGCGCATTCGACCAGGGTGATCGGTGCCTCCTGGGCTTTTTGTCATCAAGCCTCTGTGCTACAGGTGTGTAAGGCAGCGACCTGGTCGTTGGTCCACACTTTTTCAAAGTTTTACAAGGTGGATGTGAGTGCATCTTCGGATGCCTCCTTCCGCCGCAAGGTGTTACAGGCGGCAGTTTAAGGTTGGAGTTTCTCCGTTGAGTAACTCTGGTTTTGTTTGGGGTGAAGCTTGGTTTGCTGTGTTGTTTTCCCACCCCTCAAAATTTTTGACACTGCTTGGGGATGTCCCTAAGGTCAAAGGCTGCTGTGTCCGTCCATGAACGGAAGAGAAAATAGGATTTTTGTACTCACCGTAAAATGCAGTTCATGGACGGACACAGCACCCACCTCTTCTTTTGTTTGTACTGCTTGTTATGAACTGGGGCTGCTGAGGCAGGATGTGGGTTATACCCGGGGAACCACGCCCACTGGGAGGATCTGCACTGAGGAAAGTGTTGTTAACACTTAAAGTGTTTTTTTTCTGCCTAACTCTCCTGAAGGAAGCGGATATAACCCTAAGGTCAAAGGCTGCTGTGCCCGTCCATGAACTTAGAGAAATGGATTTTACGGTGAGTACAAAAATCCTATTTTTGCATTGATACATGTGCCCTGGGACAGGACCCAGGTCCCCAAACACTTTTTAGGACAATAACTTGCATATTAGCCTTTAAAATTAGCACTTTAGATTTCAAACGTTCGAGTCCCATAGACTTTAATAGGGTTCTAAAGTTCACACGAACATTTGGTGTGTTCGCAAGTAGGGATGAGCCGAACATACCCGGGTTCGGTTCGCATCAGAACGTTCGAACAGACCGCGGGTTCGCGCGAACATTTAGAACCCCATTGAAGTCTATGGGACTCGAACGTTCGAATTCAAAAACGATCATTTTAAAGACCAATATTCAATTTAATGTTGGTAAACGTCTTTCAGAACCCGGGTCTTGCCCCAGGGAACATGTATCAATCGAAAAAAATATTTTAAAAACGGACGTTTTTGCGGAGCAGCGATTTTAATGATGTTTAAAGTGAAAAAAAAAAATGAAAAATTCCTTTAAATATCACACCTGCTGTGTGTCTCTAGTAGTGGCACATGTTTAGAAATGTCCCTGCACAACATTAAATTATTATAAGAACAAAGTAATTTAATACTGGTTGCGCACGTGCTGTGTGGGAACAATATCTCGATTATTTTAGGGGTGGTGGGGGGGTGGCATTATCTTTTTGGGAAAGCAAAATTGTAGAAAAAAGGGCACCCCTCAAACATACTGTAATTGTAGCGCAACAAAGAGCCACGTGCAAAGTATTGCATCAAAAATTGTTATTAGGCGCCCTTGTTACACAGGGGCATAAAAATGTGTCCGTAGGCGCAACATAACACTGCAACCCCTCCCAATATCTGTAATTGGAGCGCAACAAGGAGCCACGTGCAAAGTATTGCATCAAAAATTGTTATTAGACGCCCCTGTTACACAGGGGCACAAAAATTAGGCCTTAGGCCACGTGCAAAGTATTGCATCAAAAATTGTTATTAGACGCCCCTGTTACACAGGGGCACAAAAATTAGGCCTTAGGCCACGTGCAAAGTATTGCATCAAAAATTGTTATTAGACGCCCCTGTTACACAGGGGCACAAAAATTAGGCCTTAGGCCACGTGCAAAGTATTGCATCAAAAATTGTTATTAGACGCCCCTGTTACACAGGGGCACAAAAATTAGGCCTTAGGCCACGTGCAAAGTATTGCATCAAAAATTGTTATTAGACGCCCCTGTTACACAGGGGCACAAAAATTAGGCCTTAGGCCACGTGCAAAGTATTGCATCAAAAATTGTTATTAGACGCCCCTGTTACACAGGGGCACAAAAATTAGGCCTTAGGCCACGTGCAAAGTATTGCATCAAAAATTGTTATTAGACGCCCCTGTTACACAGGGGCACAAAAATTAGGCCTTAGGCCACGTGCAAAGTATTGCATCAAAAATTGTTATTAGACGCCCCTGTTACACAGGGGCACAAAAATTAGGCCTTAGGCCACGTGCAAAGTATTGCATCAAAAATTGTTATTAGACGCCCCTGTTACACAGGGGCACAAAAATTAGGCCTTAGGCCACGTGCAAAGTATTGCATCAAAAATTGTTATTAGACGCCCCTGTTACACAGGGGCACAAAAATTAGGCCTTAGGCCACGTGCAAAGTATTGCATCAAAAATTGTTATTAGACGCCCCTGTTACACAGGGGCACAAAAATTAGGCCTTAGGCCACGTGCAAAGTATTGCATCAAAAATTGTTATTAGACGCCCCTGTTACACAGGGGCACAAAAATTAGGCCTTAGGCCACGTGCAAAGTATTGCATCAAAAATTGTTATTAGGCGCCCCTGTTAAACAGGGGCAGAAAAATTAGGCCTTAGGCACTGGTGGCGGAGCACAGAAAAACAAAATTTCTTACTAGCTAACAGCATGAAAAGTGAGGAGGAGAAGGATATTCCATCAGCAGCACAACAGGACAGTCACTCAGCATCAGCAGTCTCAAAGGGATCTGATATTTCAACACAAAATTCTTATTCAGTAACATCAGCATCAGGTGCTTGGTAGCCGGTGTTGATCCAAGCCTGATTCATTTTGATGAAGGTCAGTCGATCAACAGAGTCGGTGGAGAGGCGTACCCTGTGATCGGTCACAAAGCCTCCAGCAGCACTGAATGTACGTTCTGAAAGAACACTGGATGCAGGGCAAGCCAGTAGCTCAATTGCGTACTGTGCAAGCTCTGGCCAGTGATCCATCCTCAAGACCCAGTAAGCCAGAGGATTTTCCGTGGGGAAGGTGTCCAAGTCGGATCTTGCCGCTAGGTATTCCCGGACCATGTAAACCAGACGCTGGCGATGGTTGCTGGAACCGGTCAGACCTTGGGGCTGCGGATTAAAAAATTGTCTGAACGCATCGGTCAGACGGCCACCTTCTCCACCGCTCCTTCTCTGACTCACCGAAGCCTCAGCAAGACGTTGTCCAGAGCCAGGTTTTGGTAATCCCCCCGGTTCTGGGAACGCATTGCACAGACCCTTCTGCAAGGCCTCCCGCAGTAGTTTCATCTTCTGCTCCCTCTGCGATGGCAACATAAGATCCGTTACCTTACTCTTGTAACGTGGATCAAGGAGAGTTGCCAGCCAGTAATGATCCCTCTCCTTGATAGCACGTACACGAGGATCCTTACGCAGGCTTTGCAGAATCAGGGAGGCCATGCAGCGTAGGTTTGCAGAGGCATTCGGGGCACAGTCCTCTGGGTCACTGAGGACGACAGGATCCTCAGCCACCTCATCCCAGCCACGTAAAAGTCCACGTGTTCCTTGGGACTGTAAATGATCCCTTGAAGACTGCTGCTGTTGATGCTGAGTGCTAGGCTCCACCTCCATGCTGCTGATACAATCCTCCTCCTCCTCCTCTTCCTCATCCTCCTCCTCCTCTTCCTGTGTTCCAGGTGGGCAAGCAGGAACAGTGTCTGGATAAAGGGGGCCTTGAGAGGTAAGGAAGTCCTCCTCTTCCTCCCTCTGTTCTGCCTCAAGGGCCCTGTCCATTATTCCACGTAGGGTGTGCTCCAACATGTGAATAAGCGGGACAGTCTCACTGATGCATGCACTGTCACTGCTCACCATCCTCGTGGCCTCCTCAAATGGTGACAGGACAGTGCATGCATCCCTGATCAAGGCCCACTGGCGTGGTGAAAAAAACCCAAGCTCCCCTGAGCCAGTTCTGCTGCCATATTGGCACAGGTACTCATTGATGGCCCTCTGCTGCGTGTGCAGCCGCTGCAGCATGGCCAACGTAGAGTTCCATCTGGTGGGCATGTCACAGATTAGGCGGTTCTTGGGCAGGTTGTATTCCCTCTGGAGGTCTGTCAGCCGAGCAGTGGCATTATATGACCTCCGGAAATGCACACAGACTTTCCTGGCCTGCCTCAGGACATCCTGTAAGCCAGGGTACCTGCCCAAGAACCGCTGCACCACCAAATTGAGAACATGCGCAAAACAGGGCACATGGGTGAGTTTTCCACGTCGCAGGGCAGAGAGGAGGTTGGTGCCATTATCGCTGACCACCATTCCAGGCTTCAGCTGGCGTGGCGTCAACCACCTCTGAGCCTGCCCCTGCAGAGCTGAAAGAACCTCTTCCCCAGTGTGGCTCCTGTCTCCCAAGCACACCAGCTCTAGGACCGCATGGCATCTCTTGGCCTGCATTCCTGTGTAGCCCGTCGTACGCCTACGGAGCACGGCTGGTTCTGAGCCAACATCACCACAGGAAGAGGCCACAGAGGAAGAAGAAGAGGAGGGGGTGGAGGAGAGAGGTGTGTCACAAGCAGTTGTAGTGTTTTGGAGGCGTGGTGGTGGAACAACCTCCAAAACTACTGTGCCTTGACCTGCGCCCTTCCCAGCTGCCAGCAGAGTCACCCAATGGGCCGTAAAAGACAGGTAACGTCCCTGTCCATGCCTGCTGGACCATGAGTCAGCGGTAAGATGCACCTTACCACTGACCGCCCTGTCCAGCGAGGTATGGACATTGCCTTCCACATGCCGGTAGAGAGCCGGAATCGCCTTCCGTGAAAAAAAGTGGCGTTTGGGTACTTGCCACTGAGGTACTGCACATTCCACAAACTCACGGAAGGGGGCAGAATCTACCAACTGAAAAGGTAGCAGTTGAAGTGCTAGCAATTTTGCTAAGCTAGCATTCAACCGCTGGGCATGTGGATGGCTGGGAGCGTACTTCTTTCGGCGCTGCAGCAGCTGGGGCAGGGAAATTTGTCTGGTAATATCAGTAGATTGGCCGGATGTACTACCACTACTACGTTGTGACACACCTATTTCTACACCTTCGGTGCAGGCTGCAGAGAGGACTAGGGGTCTAGTGGGGTTTGAGGTCACAGAAGGGCAAGGGGAGGACCGCTTTGGTCTTTGGTGTGGGTCTTTCTGGTATGCCTGCCAACGAGCTGCATGGCAGGTCGACATATGTCTGGACAAGCATGTGGTGCCCAAGCGGGTGATGTTTTGGCCACGCGAGATACGCTTGAGACATATGTTGCAAACAGCAAAGGTGGACAGGTTTCAAAAAAGGCCCACACCAAAGAACTTTTGCTGTACCGTTGAGACACAGCAGCGCCACGTAATGCAGTTGGTGTACTGCCCTTAAGCTGACCCCTGGAGGGCTTCCTGCCTCTTTGAAGATGTGCCTGTGCCTCGTCCTCTTCCTCCTCCTCCTCTCTCCTACCAGGCACCCAGGTAGAGTCAATGACCTCATCATCCCCTCCCTCCTCATCATCACTGGCGACAACCTGGCAGTATGCTCCAGCTGGGGGAACATCACTCCCAGATTGTTGTCCCTCTCGGCCACCCCCTCTCCCTGGGCTCACATCAATGCCTTCCTCTATCAGTGTTCCGTCATCGGAGTCTTCAAAATGCTGTGCATCTTCAGCTAGCATGTACCCAACACTGTGTTGAAACAGTTCGGGGGACTCCTCAGGAGGACACGGTGGGACTAGGGAAGGATTGTGTGATCCCATTGTGCAGAGGGTAGAGGACGCCTTGGCAGCTGCTTTGCCAGACAAACTATAATCAGTCTGTGTGAGAGAGGATGAGGAGGATGAGGACGGCTTGGTCATCCACTCAACTAATTTCTCAGCATGTTGAGGCTCAACACGGCCAGCTCCCGAAAAGAAGGACGAGCGGCCACGGCCACGTGCTGAAGAGGATGCACCACATCCATCACCAGCGTTACCTCTAGATGCAGAGCCTGCTTGCCCTCGTGACTCTCTGCCTCTCTTTGTCCTTCCAGCCATAGTTATGCGTTCAGGTGTTATGTAACAAAATAGTCGCTGTCACACCGACTGCGTTCAGATGGTATTAAACAGCAATCACACAGTAAGAGCGACTTGGTTCAAGTGTAAAGTAACAAAATAGTCGCTGTCACACCAACTGCGTTCAGATGGTATTAAACAGCAACCACACAGTAAGAGCGACTTGGCTCAAGTGTAAAGTAACAAAATAGTCGCTGTCACACCAACTGCGTTAAGATGGTATTAAACAGCAACCACACAGTAAGAGCGACTTGGCTCAAGTGTAAAGTAACAAAATAGTCGCTGTCACACCGACTGCGTTCAGATGGTATTAAACAGCAATCACACAGTAAGAGCGACTTGGTTCAAGTGTAAAGTAACAAAATAGTCGCTGTCACACCAACTGCTTTCAGATGGTATTAAACAGCAACCACACAGTAAGAGCGACTTGGCTCAAGTGTAAAGTAACAAAATAGCCGCAGTGACACCAACTGCCTTTAGTTGCTATTAAACAGCACGCACGCAGTAATAGCGACTGCGGTCAAATGCGATTTAACAGCACGCACGCAGTGACACCAACTGCCTTTAGTTGCTATTAAACAGCACGCACGCAGTAATAGCGACTGCGGTCAAATGCGATTTAACAGCACGCAGTGACACCAACTGCCTTTAGTTGCTATTAAACAGCACGCACGCAGTAATAGCGACTGCGGTCAAATGCGATTTAACAGCACGCACGCAGTGACACCAACTGCCTTTAGTTGCTATTAAACAGCACGCACGCAGTAATAGCGACTGCGGTCAAATGCGATTTAACACCACGCACGCAGTGACACCAACTGCCTTTAGTTGCTATTAAACAGCACGCACGCAGTAATAGCGACTGCGGTCAAATGCGATTTAACACCACGCACGCAGTGACACCAACTGCCTTTAGTTGCTATTAAACAGCACGCACGCAGTAATAGCGACTGCGGTCAAATGCGATTTAACAGCACGCACGCAGTGACACCAACTGCCTTTAGTTGCTATTAAACAGCACGCACGCAGTAATAGCGACTGCGGTCAAATGCGATTTAACAGCACGCACGCAGTGACACCAACTGCCTTTAGTTGCTATTAAACAGCACGCACGCAGTAATAGCGACTGCGGTCAAATGCGATTTAACAGCACGCACGCAGTGACACCAACTGCCTTTAGTTGCTATTAAACAGCACGCACGCAGTAATAGCGACTGCGGTCAAATGCGATTTAACACCACGCACGCAGTGACACCAACTGCCTTTAGTTGCTATTAAACAGCACGCACGCAGTAATAGCGACTGCGGTCAAATGCGATTTAACAGCACGCACGCAGTGACACCAACTGCCTTTAGTTGCTATTAAACAGCACGCACGCAGTAATAGCGACTGCGGTCAAATGCGATTTAACACCACGCACGCAGTGACACCAACTGCCTTTAGTTGCTATTAAACAGCACGCACGCAGTAATAGCGACTGCGGTCAAATGCGATTTAACAGCACGCACGCAGTGACACCAACTGCCTTTAGTTGCTATTAAACAGCACGCACGCAGTAATAGCGACTGCGGTCAAATGCGATTTAACAGCACGCACGCAGTGACACCAACTGCCTTTAGTTGCTATTAAACAGCACGCACGCAGTAATAGCGACTGCGGTCAAATGCGATTTAACAGCACACACGCAGTGACACCAACTGCCTTTAGTTGCTATTAAACAGCACGCACGCAGTAATAGCGACTGCGGTCAAATGCGATTTAACACCACGCACGCAGTGACACCAACTGCCTTTAGTTGCTATTAAACAGCACGCACGCAGTAATAGCGACTGCGGTCAAATGCGATTTAACACCACGCACGCAGTGACACCAACTGCCTTTAGTTGCTATTAAACAGCACGCACGCAGTAATAGCGACTGCGGTCAAATGCGATTTAACAGCACGCACGCAGTGACACCAACTGCCTTTAGTTGCTATTAAACAGCACGCACGCAGTAATAGCGACTGCGGTCAAATGCGATTTAACAGCACGCACGCAGTGACACCAACTGCCTTTAGTTGCTATTAAACAGCACGCACGCAGTAATAGCGACTGCGTTTCTGTGCAATTCAATAGCCCAGTTGCATTAACAGCGACTGCGCTTCTGTGCAAATAAATTGCACACGTGCAGTAACAGGTAATGCGTCTGTGTGTGCAATTAACTAGCACACGTTAAATAACACAGAATAATTATATTTAAAGTAAATCCCTAATGCAGGCAATACAACACGTTAGAGCGCTGCATGTAGAACAATCTCCTGCCTGATAGATAAACTAGCTGAGCTGTACAGTTTATAAATATATTGACAACGCCTAAGGATGTGAATATATTCTCTACAAACTGTACTTTTAACTATACTGACTACACTTCCTACTCTATCTATCTATCTATCTATCTATCTATCTATCTGGTTAAGACACTGTGTCTCTATCTCTCTATCTCTCTCTGTCTGACTGACTGATCTTCTCTAGAACCGCCAACACACTACACTAGGCAGCCGTGCAGGCTGCCTTTTATAGTGGGGGGCGTGTACTAATCCCCCTGAGCCATAATTGGCCAAAGCCACCCTGGCTTTGGCCAATTATGGCTCTTCGTTTTTTAAACGCTGTGATTGGCCAAGCATGCGGGACATACAGCATGCTTGGCCAATCATCAGCGCTCAACGCCCCAGTGAATTATGGGACGTTTTGCGTCACTCGAATTTGGCGCGAACGACCCGTTTTGTTCGAGTTTCGGCGAACGATCGAACGACCGATGTTCGAGTCGAACATACGTTCGAATCGAACGCGGAGCTCATCCCTATTCGCAAGTTCTGGTGCGAACCAAACAGGGGGATGTTCGGCTCATCCCTATGCCTGATATAGCTACATGCAACAGTATCTGTAAACAATAGTCTTTCCCACTCCCCCAGGTACAGATTGGCGTATACCGGTGTGCAGCATGTGCTCATGGCAACGCCCTGTACCTGGAGGTAGTGGGAATTGTCAGATGAGAAAAAGTTATGCTTCAAAATAAACTCCAAGGCTGCCACAATGAACTCAACAAGCAAATAAGTGTATCTCCCTAACCTTGAAAAAACATGTTGAATTGCTGAGAGACCGATGTCATGTGGAATGGAACTGTAAAGGGCCTCCACGTCGAAGGCGACCAAATGTTTGTCACCATCGACGTGGAGGCCATCCAGGATCTGGAGAAGATGTATTGTGTCTTTGGTATAAGAGGGTAATGCCTCCACTAGTGGTTGGAGTAACCTGTCTATGTATCTGCTGAGGTTGTCTGTAAGACTGCCCCTCCCAGATACAATAGGTCTCCCTGTTTTTTTTTTTAACATTCTTGTGCACTTTGGGAAGCGCATAAAAAGTCGCCTCACGTGGGAAGGGTGTGTTCACATATTCCTAATTATTTTTGTCGATGACATTCTGTTTGTAAGCCTGATCCACCAGTGCATGAAATTCATGTACATAACCATCGATCACAGATCTTGGTATGCGCTTATACCATTGTGGGTTATCTAAAATATCATGGCACATCCTGACATAATTCCATTGTTCTGGATGACAATGTTACCGCCTTTATCGGCCGGTTTTATAGTTATGACAGAGTTTTCCTTTAGTGATTGCAATGCTATCTGTTCATTGTATGTCAGATTGTTATGTCCATGGGGCGAATATTTTAGATCACGTATATGTCCCTTGAAACTATCTTTAAAAATGTTGCAGCATTGGGATTAGTGCTGGGTGCAGAGCAGAGACTTTACTTTTTTTTCAGAGAGATGTTTTTAGGTTGTGGTGATAGAGGTGTTAAAGTAATTCCATCTATCTCGGGCCAGTATGCTGTCAAGATCTATAGACAGCATACTGTCTATAAGATCAATTGACTCATTTTCTTGCAATAGGTCAATGAGATTTTCTAAAGCTGTGAGTTCAGTGGCACTATACGAGGAGCCATCAGTTAAATGTGTCTTGGTATAAAGACTTTTCAACAAAAGATTAAGAATAAACAAATAAACATCTGGTAACACAAATTGTCGATGTGTATTACCGGACAGAAAGTGAAACCCTGTTCCAAAACTAGGATCTCACTGGTGGTTAAAATGTGATCAAAAAGATTAATAATATTTAGTGATTGTGAGGTGGTGGGTAACTCTTTTTGGGTTCGTGGGAGTGGCTGTTTATGCTTTCTTGGTGCCTTTTGTTTTGTGCTTGTATGTGATCTAAAAAAATCTTTTTTTTTGCGATGTTTCTGGAAGTGAATTCGATCTAGGGGTGTTAGATTGGTATGGTGCTCTATTTTGAGTGCGAGGAGTTTTTGTCTTTTGTGAAGATTGGAATGTTCTCTAGTATGTGAATCTGAGGAATCGTCAGTATTAGAGATGTCATCATTCGAGATATTGGTCGGGTGGTCACGCTTCTGTCGCCTATGTCCATTTGTTTGGGCTGGGACAGGTTGTGAAGCTTTTGGAATGCTAGCATTTTTAGATGTCTTTCCTTGGGCCTGACTTTGGACATGCCTGGTTTAAGCCATCTTAGACAAGATAAGGACAGTACATTGTCATACAGAAGTTCTCTTTAAAGGAAAATATAAGAGTATTATTTCACATATAGTTTTACAAATTCATGAAACCATTGTCCCAAAATGTTTCAACATTTGTTGAAAAAAAAAAAGGTACAAGAATGAATGTAAATTGTTTATCCCTAAGTAATGGATACTGCATTTCTTTTTCAGAAATTGCATCTAAAATCAAATAAATATGGAGGATAACAAGCTCCTATAAAGAGTAAAGGTAATATCAAGAAATTCAAAGTTAGAGAAGAGATCCTCTCGGGAAGTATATTGGATAAAAGATTTATACTTCATATTTATGACTGTTTTATCTTATTCAACACGTTTTTTCAAACCTAACAGAACTTAATGGTGAAGAAATTTCATAGACATTTCTTGAAAAAAAATCATCAAAAGAATCTACTATAGATAAATAATTTTGGACTGAAACATTTGTCCACATATACATTGTTTGATTATCCAATTATTCTGATATTAATGCTAATATTAAATTAGGATTATTATTTGTATTTATTTTTTCTTATTCATATATTGAATATTTTAGGTTACAACTGCATAATCATACTAGTTAACGGAAAATCTTTTGTTCATAACTTAAGAAAAATATCACTCTTAAAAGAACAATGTAAAGTTACGACAAGTTTTAGAGTGTAAAGTATATTCCCAAAGAGCTAAAAATTGTATTTAAGCACAAATATGTAAATATAGTATTGCATCCTTTACACATTTTAATAATTATTATTTTAATTATTATTATTATTATTATTAATAATAATTATTGATATTAATCATCAATATTTAAAATTAATATCATTATTTTAGGAATTTGAACAAATAGATCTAAGAGGAGTTAAAGTAAAGAGAAAAGAGTTTAGACGGAGAGTTATTTCTAGCTGCTTCAGTTCTGAGGAATATTATGTCTGGTCGTTTGATACAAGGATGTGTGTATGTGAAACAAATGATATTTGAATTTATTAATTTATTATAATATGCTTAATCATAATTCAGGGGGAATTGTTAGAATATTATTCCAAAATTCATAATTCGGCATTTATAGGTGTAATATTTTATTCATGGAAAGCTTGCAAAATATATTTGGTTTTTATGATTAATCAAAATATAAAGATGTGGGAATGACATTGATCAATTGATTTGATATGATTATTCAGCTAAAGTTAAGTCAGTAAATTGCTAGATATTTCTGGTGTAGCTAGTTTGAGCTTGACATATAAGGTATCTTGGTATAGAATGTCATGGGAAGTGAAGAATAGACAAGTATCTATGTAGTTAGAGGAATAATACATATTTGTTTAAATGCTGTTAAGTTGGGATTGGTGTAGTCTCAGTCATACTTAATAGTATTTGTATGTATTTACTTAATGTTGTTTAAGTTGGTAATACAATGCTGTGAAAAAGTATTTGCCCTCTTTCAGATTTATTTATTTTTGTTGCATATTTGTCACACTTAAATGACTCAGATCATCAAATTGTATTATTACACAAAGATTAACCCGAGTAAATACAAAATGCAGTTTAAATAATGGTTTAATTTAAGCCAAAAAAACTGTCCAAACCTGCCTGGCTTTATGTGAAAAAGTAATTGCCCCCTAAACCTAATAACTGGTTGTGCCACCCTTGGCGACAACAACTGCAATCAAGCATTTGCAATAACTGGCAATAAGTATTTCACATTGTAGTGTCAATCTACACAATCACAGTAGCGCAAAAGAACAATAAAAAATATTCAAAAGTGTCCATAATAAAATAAAAAATAATGTTCCATCATAAATAAATTCAAATATCCAAAAAAGAATCAATTGTGAAAATAGTGCAACTCTTCATGAAGTGGAACATTTTGGACACCATGGATCCTTCACCAAAGTGCACAAGTTCTAATCCTCACCCTTATAGAATGAGACTCACCGTTTATAGATTTCAATCGCATGTGTGATTTTATGCAGATGATCAATCCAATCTCCACTCAGATCTCCTCAGATTGGAATGGATGACAGCTCTCTCCTCCAATATTGTAAAAACCTCTTGGGTAACAGTTTTAATGAAAAAGTAATGTGCTTACATCACAGATAAAAACAAATTGCAGTTGGTATATGTTAGTTACATGCTGGGTGCCTGTGTGCTGCGTCTCCAACCCCTCCTCGCTCACACTCGCAGAGAACACTCTCAACTCCAAGATTCAGTTGCCATGTACATGTGTGTACATGTTTGCCCCTAACATGTTTCGTTTACTTCCAACTTGATCGCAGAGGATCCCAAAAAGTAAAATGTTTGTCTCGTCAGTCTACAGAATATTTGCCTAAAAGTCTTGGGGATAATCAAGGTGTTTTTTGGTAATTCTCAGATGAACCTTTGTGTTCTTTTTGGTCAGCAGTGGCTTTGGCCTTGGAACTCTCTCATGGATGCCATTTTTGCCCAGTCTCTTTCTTATTGTTGAATCATGAACACTGATCTTACCTGAGGCAAGTGAGGCCTGCAGTTCTTTAGTTGTTGTTCTGAGTTCTTTTATGATTTCCTGGATGAGTCGTCATGCTCTTGGAGTCATTTTTGTAGGCCGGCCACTCCTGGGAAGGTTCACCACTGTTCCAAGTTATCTCTATTTGTGGATATTGGCTCTCCCAGTGGTTCACTGGAGTTCCAAAGCCTTAGAAATGGCTTTGAAACTCTTCCTAGGCCGATACATGTTTGTTTCTAATCTGTTCTTGATTTTTTTTAGATTGTGGCATGATGTGTGGCTTTTTGTGATCTGTTAGTGTGCTTCACTTTATCAGACAGCATCTATTTATGTGATTTCTTGATTAAACAGGTCAGGTCGTAATCAGACCTGGGTTTGGCAAGTGAAATTTAACTCAGCTTTCCAAAAAATTGTGGTTAATCACAGTTTATTCATGATTCAGCATGAAAGGGGGCAATTACTTTTTCACATAGGGCCGGGCAGGTATGAACAGGTTTTTACCCTTAATACATTAAATAGTCATTTATAAACTGCATCTTGGATTTACTTGGGTTATCTTTGTGTAATATTAAAATTTGTTTGATGATCTGAATCATTTAAGTGTGAGAAATCTACAAAAAAAAAATCAGGAAGGGAGGCAAATACTTTTTCACAGCATTGTATGTGTTATTTTAGTAGACGTTTGGTTATATAACATGATCAGCACATTACAAAACAAGAATACAGTGTTACATGTGGGCTTGTCAATCAAAGTCCATATATGACTCTGGGTTAGTACCACCTCTTTTATGCCATAATGCGTGCCATACAAGGTTCTAAATTTTGTGAGGTTATGATGCTCACATGTAACATACTGTATAAACCTAGACTTCGATATTCAGGGACACACACACAGGGGAAGGCTGACTAGTCTTCAGACATATATACACACACGTCTATTCATACACCCTTACCCATATGTGCTTAAAATATCTCCTAAACCTCTGCGGTTTAGGAGATATTTACTAAAATCAAGGGTGCCGAAGACATCGGCGCAGGAGCACTTTAGCAATGACGATCATGCCGTTCCAAAGGGAGGCCATGTCGTGGCTGGTGGCTCCCACGCATATGTGCGCAGGAGTGATGTCATTGCGGCTCTGGCCAATTACAGCCCCGGAGCAGTTATACCCGGAAGTAACCCCTGGGAAAGATGTCGGCCACCCGAGCGCTGTACGAGGACGGCTGCAGGGGCTTCGATCAGAGGTGAGTATTACATAATGAGCTCACATCAGATCCCTCTTGGTATAGTCAGATATTGGGTTTCAGTCAGAATAAATATGTAAACTCCACCACGAGGAGAAAGAAGTTCCATGGTATGTCAATGTGATGGCAAAGTCTTAGCCTGGAACTTACTGAATACCTTAGTGTAATACAAAGTGTGAGCAAGCCAAGTAATAAATAATGAGATGTCAGTCAGGCATAAAATACAAATGATGAGTTTAAGGAGGCTCCATATCACAATGACTCTGAACATACAGTCAACAACAGGGATATGTAATTGAAGACACGATGGGTATACACAGACAGAAGATTGACTTCAGAAACATAAAGGATGATATTGATTTTTTTCCTCAGTCTTTGATTTTCATTGAAGAAAGGTCATGTAGTTGAATAGATGAATAGTTGTAGATAACAGAAGTCTCTATAGTAGCAGCAAAGGTGGCTGTATGTAGATTGCCATGGTCTGATTAAAGAATCTATTGTTAGCACTGAAATCAAGAACATCTGCCACTATTAACTTACTGAATTGAGAAGCACTGAGATCAAGCAACCAATTCCACTATACTCAGAAAATGCTAACAGCTCAATAATTAATCTGTTTGTAAGTACTGGAATTGAGAAAGGCTGCCATCATGAATTTAGCCCTGGGAAGAAGTTGGACAGTAACAAGGGGGATAAAAGAGCACATTAAACTATTTGAGTGCTTAATGTAGCATTAAGCCCTCAATGCATAACTATTCTTTCCTTTTTAGCTCCATTTCACTAGCTGCAATTAAGTAGCACCTTCTTAGCATAGAATGCTAGAAAAATGCAATGTTTGGCTCTTTTTCTAGTCAAGGGAGTTGTTTGTTCTGATCTGTTCAAAGTTATTAAAGCAATAAATATCAAAGACATCCCCTAGGAGTTATTGGATCTAGTGTGCATGGACTGATCCTTGTGAAGATGGGCAGCCTCTTTATTCTTTAGGAAGAACCAGCTATTACCCATGGCCCCTACAGGGGTTGCGCTACAATTATAAAGTTAATTTTACTGCATTTGGCTTTGTTGTAAAAAATCTTTGCATTCCTTCCCTGTACATTTAGTAAGAGAGTGCCTGCACTGTGCATTATTGGCCATGAGGTAGAATGCACAGCACTAGCTGGGGGAACTTAGAACAGAGTCACTGTCAATCAAAGTGCTGGTAGGAGTAGCAAGGGAGTGCAAGGGGTGGTCTAGAATAAAAGGCTTGTGTGCTGCCTGTATGTATTTTTAGATACAGGTGTAGTCCCAGAAATGCACACACCAGGGTGGCACCAGAATACCCTGCACAGGAGTGAAGCCACTCTATAGGCAGAAAAGGATATCCGGAATGTAAAAAATTGTTGTTTTCCAACAAGAGACAAAAAGGGGACAGCAAACAACAAGCATGAATGTGAGGTATGCTTCCATATTTATATTTACTGCTAAGGGTTTCATAACATTAAATCTTCAGCGTTTAAAAGACACAGAAATATTAGTTCTTTGTAGATTTGCTCTTCTTAGGCCCCGTACACACGACCAGTTTCCTCGGCAGAATTCAGCTTCCGACCGAGTTTCTGGCTGAATTCTGCCGAGAAACCCGGCCGTGTGTACACTTTCGGACGAGGAAGCCGACGAGGAGCTCGGCGAGGAAATAGAGAACATGTTCTCTATTTCCTCATTGTTCTATGGGAGCTCTCGCCCCGCCGAGCTCCTCGGCGGCTTGAGTGCTGAACTGGCCGAGGAACTCGATGTGTTTGGCACGTCGAGTTCCTCGGCCGTGTGTACGGGGCCTTACACACAAAGTCAGGGATCTTGTGGGATTAGAGTCAGGTGTATGATTAACCAATTATATTAAGCAAGTGCTGATGATCATTAATTTCATATGTAGCCAACACCACACACAGGGCGCAGGATCCAAAGTGGTGTCAGCGTGAGAGGGGGATTCAGGAAGCTCCGAGTTAAGCAGGGAGATGATGTCAGTGCCGACGAGACGTCAGCCCAAGGGCTGGAAGAGCAGCTGCACGATGGTAAAGGTGCGCAGTGGAGTGCGCTTTTTCAAGGTCTTTGAAAAAGCGCACGGTGCACAAAACACGTTGTCACTGCACCCTCCTTACATGCACTTGACCTCCCGCTGTGTCCCTCTGTGCATTGGAACACAGTAGCAGTCAATTGGCTTCCACACAGCTCCCGTAGCAGGGCTTTCTCCGTGACATAAGTGGGTGTATTTTCCAGCTATCCCCACCAGAGAGCAGCAGAGCACAGCCGTTATTCACATTGGAGAGAAGGAGCACTCCACTGCGCACCTTTACCATCGTGCGGCTGCTCTTCCAGGTCATTACATCAGTACTGATTCATGTTGGGAACTGTCAGCTCCTCCCTGCTCTAGGGACCACAGGGATATTTCAAGTGTTCTATCTGTCATTATAATTTTTATTGGAGTCCACTTACGATTGGATGTTTTACCTTATATTGTGGCTGAATAAATAATTGATTTTTCCACATTATCAAGACACGGTTTACAGATGTGTGTGTTCTTTTTCCCCATGAGTGGAGGATTGTAGTGTGGTGTTGGTTGTATTTGTTACTTCTGGGAGCGATTTTTTCCAGCCGCTCTGGGGATACTTCCTTCTCAATTGACTTTTCATCCCCATTCATGAGATTTATGATACCCCCGCACTTATCAGCCCATTTAGCGCTGGTGTTTTTTGTTTATTTCAAAAGTAGGTTGAAGCATAGTACGAGGCTTAAAACTGGGTGAGCTGTCAAACTGCAGGTCATACATCATGGCAAAACTGAGCACAGCAACAAGACACAAGGTAGTTATACTGCATCAGCAAGGTCTCTCTCAGGCAAAGATTTTAAACCAGACTGTGATTTCAAGATGTGCCGTTCAAGCTCTTTTGAAGCTGCTCAAAGAAACGGGCAACACTGAGGACCGTAGACGCAGGTGGATGGCCAAGGAAACTTAAAGGGTAAGTACACCTTTACAGAAAAATCTGTAAGGTGAACTTTCACAGGACCCCCTCCTTTCCTCCCCTCCCCCAGTCCCACTGACCTGTAGTGCTGCGATTTTCCATTCTGAGCCCTGCTATACCTGCGTAGCCCATCCTCTCAGTGGGAAGGAAGACGCAGGAATGCAGAGGGGGTTTCTAAGCCCCAAAGCCGCAAGGCGGCTTTAGCAGTGCTCAGAACGGGAGATTGCTGCACTGCAGGTTTGCGGGACTGGGGGGGGTGGAGAGTAGGTCCTGTGTAAGTTCACCTTACAAATTTTTCTGTAAAGGTGAACTTACACTTTAATGCAGCAGATGAAATACATCATGTTTACTTCCTTTTGATACTGGAAGATGTCCATCAGTGCCATCAGCACAGAACTTTCAGAAACTAGTGGGACCCAGGTACACCCATCTACTGTCCAGAGAAACCTGGCCAGAAGAGGTCTTCATGCAAAAAATTTGAAATATTTGGCTGTAGCAAGAGGCAGTTTGTTCACTGTAGGGCTGGAGAACAGTAAATAATGCGTGTCTGCAGGCAACAGTGAAGCATGGTGGAGGTTTATTGCAAGTTTGGGGCTGCATTTATGAAAATAGTTGGAAATTGGTCAGGATAACAGTGTCCTCAATATTGAGAAATACAGGCAGATATTTATTTATCATGCCATATCATCCTGAAGGCCTGTGATTAGCTCTGAATATTCTGCAGCAGGACAATGGTGCCAAACATACAGGCAATGACATCTTTAGAATAAAAAAGAACGAGGAGTCCTTGAATGGTTTGGTCCCCACAGAGCCCTGATCTCAAGATCATTGAGTATGTCTGAGATTACATGAAGAGACAATAGGATTTGAAGCAGCCTACATTCACAGAAGATCTGTGATTAGTTCTCCAAGATGTTTAGAACAACCTACTTGCCGAGTTCCATCAAAAACTGCGAGCAAGTGTACCTAGAAGAATTGATGCTGTTTTGAAGGCAAAGGGTGGTCACACCAAATATTTATTTGATTTGGGCTTCTTTTCTGTTAATTTACATTTTAATTTAATTGAAAAAAATAAACTAGCATCCCTTCAATTTCTAAAAATATTCTTAATTTACAGCATTTTTTTCACATCTGCCTAAAGCTTTTGCACAGTAGTGTATATACCGTATATTGTCTGTCTAAAATGGCCCAAAGTTCTTCCAAGTACTATTTTTTTCAAAGTATAATCAATCAAATCTGCAGAAGAAATAGATAGGGCAAGAATAGAACCCAATGATAGATGGTGGTAATTTGATAAAATGGACTCGTTCTATAGCAGGTTGTGATTAATATACCATTTAACCTCACACAACATAAACAAGCGTCAAAGAACCAATTTTGTTGATGAATCAGCCATGGCACAACACATATACGTAAGTATTAGATACTGGTGATAGAAGAATGCTTTGATGAATTAATGGCCCAGGTAGAGGGAAACATGTCTTAGACTCAAAAACTATTTAAAAGTGCTTCAGGCAATTATAGAAATTGCTCAAGTTAGCTGACGTAAGAATGGTGAAATGTATTACCAGCTTCATGCAGTATCTTTTTGTTGTCTGCCTTACTGTCTTTATTAGAGATTAGATTTTTTTCTATGTAGTTTTTCTATGTTTTATATTCTAGTGAAAGAGCGGCAACTTTCAGGACGTAATGTTTCTAGCCCTGTTCAGACATTAAACTGTATGTAGATATTTTGAGCAAAGGATTGAATGTTGTCATCATTTTTATTTCATTTATGTAATACAGGCACAAAATGATATTCTAAATGGAAATTTTACGAGACTAGTAAGAGAATTATGAAAGGTATCACCGCCTCCGAAAATGTAAGCTGGTTGTCTCTGGCTGTAAAACTTTCTAGTATCAGTTACAGATTTAGAAAAAATTGCACACTGTTCTATCAGGGCCGAAGATATTTTTTCTTGAGGAAAAGGGTTCAGCCCTGGGAGCCTAGAGGAGAATAATTAGGCAGCGTGCATCCCTGCAAATTATGGGTGTGGCAAAATTGCACTTCAAGTAAAATTGCTGCCTAACACTAACTAGTATTAAAAATGTCTCCCCCCTTCTGCTCCCTATGCTTACACACCTATGTAAAAATGTGTATACTTACCTATACTTCCCTGTGACAGTCAGCAGCAGCTACAGGGGAAAGGAGGAAGCACCAACAGTGGGTAGGACATGTGACCCTATGGTTGATGTCACTGCTCTCAGATTTCCCAGCAATTGATGAACACTCCCTCCATTCCCCTGCTGTCACCGCTCACTGACACAGGGGATAATTATAGTATATAATATATGTGTTTTAGAGTAATATATGCATGTTTACGCATCTATAAGCATGGTTACGCAAGTATAAATGAGAATATTACAACACTGCTATGAATAAAAATTGTACTCGTCTATGCCCTTATCCACCTTTACACACCTATACGTAACATTATGCAAGGTCTTTACACACAGCTTTACGTTCACATAGTAAAGGATAACATTTGTAAAATATGATGCTTATGTTGGCTGATTCTTCCCAAAAAAATCACCTGTTACACACGCCAGGTGCCAGGATGTTCAGGTACCCCATGTGAGTGATATTTTTTACTCTTAATTGCTTTTAATAAACGTTTTGGAATGATATTTTGCGCAATGAGGATTCTTTTGGTTTGTTTATCTGTATGAGAAACTGCACTACATGAGACGCCAGCATCGGATCTCTACAGGGGTTTCCTAACATGCTTAAAAGGACCATACTAGCAATAGTTGGTTAACTCCAGGGGGTGAGTTTACATCTATTTGGGGCACCCAAGTCTGAGCACATTGAAGCACGGATATATTAACTTTGAGCATGAGCACTTTATATCACTATTACTGTAACTGTTCTATATTGGACCAAGCCCAGTATACTGTTTTTTATATTTTCTGTTGTCATTTTGACAATTTTTTTACTGCAGCTGGTCTAGTATTGTGCTTAGTACATTTCATTTCCATTGGCGCTTGGTTCTTCTACTTTTAAATGAGAATATTACAACACTGCTATGAAGAAGAATTTTACTCATATATACCCTTCCCCACCTTTACACAACTATACTTAAAGGAGTTGCAAAGTACAAAAAAACAATGTCACCTTAATGCAATCTATGCATTAAGGTGAAAAAACATCTGCTGCTGCCCCCCCCCCCCCTGAGCCCCCGTTATACTTACCTGACCCCTCGAAAGTCCCACGCTCGGTCTAGAGATCCTCTTCGCCGCTCAGCCTGGCCGCTGATTGGCTAGAGCGGATGGATTGAGAGCAGTGCAGCCATTGGCTGGCGCTGCTGTCAATCACATCCAGTGACGCAGCGCGCCGAGGGGCGGGGCCGAGTTATACAGTGAGTGGCTATGGCCGCTCGCTGTATCACGGAAGAGTGCCAGCAATTACTCACCACCATGCGAGCTCTCTCGCATAACTGTGGTCAGTACTTGCGGGGAGGACCAGAGACAACCGCCGAGGGACCCCAGAAGACGTGGATCAGGGCCACTCTGTGCAAAACGAACTGCACAGTGGAGGTAAGTATAACATGTTTGATATTTTAAAGGAAAAAAAATATTTAACTAACCCTTTAACATTACACAAGGTCTTTACACACAGCTTTAGTTCACATAGTAAATGATAACATTTGGAAGTTTGATGCTTATGTGCAAGGGGCCTAAAGTGTAATGCATGGCAAACAACCCCCTTCAACGTGAAAAAAAATAAGTGTAGCGCCAATAATCCATGTTACTTCCGGGAGTATGCGTTCCAAATACCGGAAGTAGACGTAGACGGGCGGGGAGATTCTGCCTGAGTTAGACAATATATCTTCTTGGTTTACTCCGGGTCCAATCCCTTTAGGGATGTTTGATGTCTCTCCCCAAAAGTCCCGGAAGTAACATGGATTTGGCACGCACGCCGTTACCATCCGGCGGAGGAGAACGGGGTCTCACGTAAGTAGGCCTGTAGGGTATTTAAGTGCAGGTGAGAAGTGGGGCCCAGCTGTACACCCCTGTAGAAGTCTATATCAGATGAAACCGGTTGGGTACGCTGGTCCTACCATTTTTCCACTGCACACTGTTGGACTACAATCTGCCCATATTCAAGGTGGGGGATTGCTGTGTGTTTCTATATTTCATGTGTGCCGTTTTTTGGATTTGGATATGAATTTTTGCAGTAACCAGTGTGATTTTTTGAAATCTTATATCATTTTTACAATTTTACACCATGAGGAGCTTTATTCCTTTTTTTGCCCTGATTGGAACTCATTGATTTTGATATTACGGTGCATGGTATCCGGCTTGGAGTGAAACATCTGGCCACGAGTGTATCCTGAATACACCAGATACAGACTACGTCCGGGATAACCAACGTAAAGGATTGAAACCCTGATGGTGACCAGAGAGGGCAATCGGCCCATAAGAGCCTTTGAGACCCCCCACCGTATGGTGAGTTGCGGGTCCACTCCATCCGGTAAGAGTACCTAACCTGTTTCTAAGTTCCTGGGGATTGCATTTTGAAAAATATACTTAGTCCAAGTCCATCTGAAGTGGGAACTACATTCATACTATCTCCATGGTGTATGGACTATTTTTTCCATCTTTGATTGGGACTTTGATACAATAGTTCACAGCTGTTGTTGGTGTATTTAATTACTACTCTCACTTACAGTGTGTGTGGTTTAATATTGGAGAAGCAACATTGTTCACGATTTGTGATTATTATTTGTCACTTAGTCGCCATATTGGTTCCGCCATATCGGTGGTTCTCTTATTGGCACTATACTTATATTTTTATGTTTTTTAGATTCACCTGTTCACCCACAGGGTTTATCTATGCCAATTTGCTACAATAATTTATAGCTGTTGTCAGTGCACTTTATTTATTATACTCACTTATAGTGTGTGTGATTCACTATTGGAGAAGTAATACTGCTCACGACCTGTGACCATTACTTGTCTTTTGGCCGTTATATCAGTTCCGCCATACAGGCGGTCCTCTTATTGGCGGTACACTTATCTAAATTTTTTAACGTTTTTAGATTTACCTGTTCACTCACAGGGTTAATCTATGCTAATTTGCTACAATAGTTCATAGCTGTTGTTAGTGCACTTTATTTACTATACTCACTCACAGTGTGTATGGTTCACTATTGGAGGATCAATATTGCTCACGGTCTGTGAACATTATCTGTCATTGGGCCGTTATATTGGTTCCGCCATACAGGTGGTTCTCTTATTGGCGCTACACTTATTTTTTAAGTTTTTTCACAATTATCCTTTTGTTGTGTTGGCTGCCTACAGTTTAGTTTGTTTATTTCAGTTTAGCGCAATATATTTATTATATATAACCCCCTTCAACACAAAATAGTAAACATAAAAAATCCAAGGCAGAAAGTATTCAGTCCAGAAATTAATGCAAACATTGAATGCAATTTATCAGTCTTACCAGTGAAAAATACAATTTTGTTCACATAGTTTTATAATTCAGACATCCTTGTTGGCAGCACATCCAGGATCTGACAACATTTTTCTCTACTGCAGTTAAAGCAATACAGTTTAGCTAAGGACTACCCCTGACATGGCAACATACTGATAAGGTCAACCTCAGAGGCGTAGCTATAACCTTCAGGATCCCAGTATAGAAACCATGAAGGGCCCCCCTGACTCTCGGCCTGCAGGGGGGGGGGTGGTACACACAGGGGCCTGGGGGCAGCAGGAGACAGGTAACCTGGATAAGGGGGAGGTAGGGCGGCATATAGAATAACCGATAACCTCCATTTTCCTCTTGCAGCCGCTAAATACCTGCGGAAGACAGAGGAGAAGCAGGTTTCAAAGGCTGCAGGAGGACAACAGAGGGCATTTATTCCTCTATATGCCGCCCTCCACTGCCTTCCTATCCAGGTGTACAGGGGGAGCTGCATGGGCTCCCTGGAGCATGGGGCTGGGTTGCAATTACGACCCCTATAGTTACACCCCTGTTTAACCCCATGCTTTATACTCCTATCGACTAACTGTCTGAGTTCTGCGCCATGTAGTAAAGCATGATTTGTCAGCACTGCTGCCCCTTCATTTTCTAGTATGAAATATATTGTGCATGAACTACAAGAGGCCAATGTAAAGACTGACTTTTTAAAGGACATTTTTAAGGACATTTTTAATACATATTTTACTTAGTAAATGGAGGTCATTTATGTTTTTAAATGTCATCAAAAGACCCTACATCTACAGGGTCAATAAAAAAAGCAGACTTAAGATCAGATGTTCTGTTTAAAAGTTGCTGATCTTTAGTTCTACTTCTTTTTTTTCTTTACTTTTAGACAATTGAGTACAGTATTGCTCCTGCAGTAGTCTGCTAGATGGACGATCAATGGGCAGCCCAAAGAAATCTATCAGCTAATAAGCCTATGCAGTACACTAGCATAGGTGCAATACTGCACTCAGCTGGCCCAGAGAAAAAGGATATAAAGAGCAGCTGCTGAAAAGAAACATCTGATTTCAGGTCTGATTTTTTTTTTAACCATGGACATTTGGGAGGAGGTTTCAACTTCAGTTTTACTTATAACATTTATGTGCAATACACATTTACTAAACAGTAAATACACATTGTTTATCACATAAAAATTTAAAAAATCTAGAATATATTAAAATTATGCCGTATAACTATTTTTTGCAAGGATTATTTATAGCAATCACATGCAAACCTGTTAAAAAAATATGTTTGTTACACTGTTCAGGAACACCCAGAATATTTGAGATGGCGCAGCAAATATTAATATAAAATATTTTATCATATAAAAGATATAGCATTTCAGGTTTTCAGTGATTGTTTCCTCTAGCTTTTTCAGGTGAAGGCAGTCAGCATTATTTTAGCATATATTTTCAAGGTCATATTTTTTTTACAGAAATTAATAATACCCAGGATCTCACAGTACACAAGGAAACATCGGGTGTGAATAGAGCAAAGAATCATAGAGTAGCTCATGAGACTACAGAACCACATCATGCAATCATAAATCGTTAGGACACCAAATACAGCAACTACCTTTGCTCTATGAAGAGCTTCCCTAATTTTGCCAACTGTAGGGAGACAGGGGAGGAGTGGGCTGGGCGGCAGGGGGCATTTGTCCCTCAACCAATAATAAAAAATTATGTTGGGCTGGTTGCTCTAATGCCGCGTACACATGATCATTTTTCGGGTTGTAAAAAACGACGTTTTTCAGGCTCTAGAAAAAAAGATTTTTTCAACTTGATCATTAAAAAAATGCTCTAGCAAAGCGCGGTGATGTACAACACGTACAACGGCACTATAAAGGGGAAGTTCCATTCGGATGACGTCACCCTTTAGCTGATTTCATGTTAGTAAAAGACAATTCATGCTTTTCTGTCTGTTACAGCATGATGAATGTGCTTACTCCATTATGAACGGTAGTTTTACCAGAACGAGCGCTCCCGTCTCATAACTTGCTTCTGAGCATGCACTGATTTTTCACGTCGTTAAAGCCCACACACGACCATTTTTTACAACCCAAAAAACGACAACGTTAAAAACGTAGTGAAAAAATAGAGCATGTTCGGAAAAAATTTGGCCATTTTTTAGAACCCGAAAAATGCTCTGAAGCCCACACACGATCGTTTTTAATGACGTAAAAAAAAAGGTAATTTTTTAGAACCCGAAAAACGGTTGTGTGTATGCAGCATAAGTGTAGATACTTTCCCATTCTGACATCAAGGAGAGGAGGACACGCAATCTGTAACAGCTGCTGGTCATTACACTGCTGTTCTAATAAACCATATCTTATAGCAGGGGTAGGCAACCTGGGGCCCTCCAGCTGTTGCAGAACTACAAGTCCCATCATGCCTCTGGGAGTAATTGTAACTGCCAGCCTTGCAATGCCTTGTGGGAAATGTAGTTCCCACAACAGCTGGAGGGCTACTGGTTGCCTACCCCTGTCTTATAGGAACACCCACCTTTTACCAAGCCAAACAATCACTGCAGCACCTTTCCACAGTGGTCAATGTATGTTTTTTTAGCACCAGGGATTCTGTACCTTCCATAAAAGGACCACTTGGTTGTGTTCACCCCCCCAGGTCAAAGGTTCCCAGTCATCCCCTGACTGTACGGTCTTCCTATCAGAACAGTAAATGTGACAGAGTAAATTTTTTGGGAGTGGTGGTCAAACAATGGCAGGAATATTGCGTAGGAGCCCTCATTGTTTTGGATTTGAGTTGGGTAAATTAGATGTGACCAAATTTTATGAATATGTTGCTTTTAAACCATAGTGGTTTGAGTTTACTAAGAAGTTTGCTTGAAATTTTTGCAATTTAAAAAAAAAAATCACATGTACATAAGTATTAACAGCCTTTGCCATGACACTTAAAATTGAGCTAAGGGGCATCCTGTTTGCACTGATCAGCCTTGAGATGTTTCTAAAACTTGATTGGAGTCCACCTGTGGTGAATTTAGTTGATTGGTCATGATTTGAAAAAGCACACACCTATCTATTAGGGATGAGCCGAACACCCCCCGGTTCGGTTTGTAGCAGAACATGCGAACAGGCAAAACATTTGTTCGAAAATGCGAACACCGTTAAAGTCTATGGGACACGAACATGAAAAATCAAAAGTGCTAATTTTAAAGGCTAATATGCAAGTTATTGTCATAAAAAGTGTTTGGGGACCCGGGTCCTGCACCAGGGGACATGTATCAATGAAACGTTTTTTCAGGAGCAGTGATTTTAATAATGCTTAAAGTGAAACAATAAAAGTCCAGGTCTGGTATGGATATTAAGGGGAACCCTGCACCAAATAAAAATGACTTGGGGTTCCCCCCAAAAATCCATACCAGACCCTTTAGATCTGGTATGGATTTTAAGGGGAACTCCGTGCCAAAATGGTAGGGGTACAATGTACTCCTTACCAATTCACATAGGGGGAGGCGGGGGGCTTCCAAATTCCGATAAGCCCCCTGCCCGCAGACCCCCACAACCACCGGGCAAGGGTTGTGGGAATGAGGCCCTTGTCCCCATCGACATGGGGACATCCTCCCTATGTTGAGGGCATGCCGCCTGGTACAGTTTAGGAGGGGGGCTCTCTCTCATCCCCCCTCTTTTCTTGCGGCCTACTAGGTTGCGTGCTTGCATAAGGATCTGGTATGTATTTTTGGGGGGAACCCCACGCCATTTTTTTATTTGGCGTAGGGTTCCCCTTAAAATTCATACCAGACACGAATGGCCTGGTAATGGAATTTGGGGGGACCCCCACGCATTTTTTTTTATCTGTATTGCCGGGACCCCACAATTCATTTTAGCCGTGAGTAGTTTTAAATGACTTTATCCTTTATAAAAGTCATTTTCTGCAGAGACTGTTATAAACACGGGAAACGTGCTACTTTACAGGCATACTATAGACACCTGAAAAAATGTGAAAATATCTGCGCTAACCTAAAATACAAGAAATAAAGGAAGCTGCTAGCACAATATGTGGATCAACCAAACAAAGAATACAGTTCAGAAGTGCAGCGCTATAAAAATTATTAATAAAATGAAACAGTGTCAAAATGAGTACAAAACGCAATCTTCAAATTGTTCAAAGTGTTGAGAATGAAGAACCTCCACCGAGATTTCAGTGTGAAACACACCACACCCTGTGCAGTCAAACTGCTTACCAGAAGGACATCATTATAGGCATGTTGATTTAAATAATGCAGGGATCAATGGCGGTCGCACCTCCACTGGGAAAGTAATTATCCACAAACCACACCTGTAGAGAGAGAAGAACAACAGTCTCTGCAGCACTCCACCAATCAGGCCTGTATGATAGAGTGGCCAGGCGGAAGCCACTCCTCAAAAAAAGGCTCATGACAGCCCTCCTGGAGTTTGCCAAAAGGAACCTGAAGGACTCTCAGACCATGATAAACAAAATTCTCTGGTCTGATGAAACAGAGATTGAACTATTTGGCCTGATTGGCAAGCGTCATGTCTGGAGGAAACCAGGCACCACTCATTACCTGTCCAATACCATCCCTACACTGAAGCATGGTGGTGGCAGCATCATGCTGTGGGGATGTTTTTCAGCGACAGGAACTGGAGACTAGTCAGGATCGAGGGAAAGATGAATGCAGCAATGTACAGAGACATCCTTGAATAAAACCTTCCCCAGAGCGCTCTGGACCTCAGACTGGGACAAAGGTTCATCTTCCAACAGGACAACAACACTAAGCACACAGCCAAGATAACAAAGAAATGACTACAGGACAACTCTGTGAATGTCCCTGAGTGGCCCAGCCAGAGCCCAGACTTGAACCCGATTGAACATCTCTGGAGAGATCTGGAAATAGCTGTGCACCAACGCTCCCCATCCAATCTGATGGAGCTTGAGAGGTCCTGCAAAGAAGAATGGGAGAAACTGCCCAAAAATAGGTGTCCTGCGCTTTTAACATCATACTCAAAAACACTCGAGGCTGTAATTTGTGCCAAAGGTGCTTCAGAAAAGTATTGAGTAAAGATTGTGAATACTTATAGTATGTACATGTGATTTTTTTTTGTTTTTTATTTTTAATAAAGATTTCAAACAAACTTCTTTCACATTGTCATTATGGGGTATTGTTTGTAGAAGTTTGAGGAAAATAATGAATTTAATAAATTTTGCATAAAAGGCTGTAACTTTACAAAACGTGGAAAAAGTGAAGCGAAGTGAACACTTTCCGGATGTACTGTATAGGGTGTTATTCTCATAGACGATCAATAATATGTCAAAGTAGAATATAAAAAAACACTTCAAATCCAATACCCCACATTCTTCAAATCCCTTCCTATGCCTGTGTCCATCATTATTCTTATATTATTCAAAATATAGACTTCGGGTATGTTGTTTAGTAAAAATTAACTAGTGGGGACAGTTCACAAGAATTTGAATAGTCAACAAATACTGTAGATACAAGAGTAAAATCCTGAGGGATCTACTGCCACCATCCCATAGTAAACCCCAAATGATCCACTGTGAGGATGTTGTACAAACATATTTACTGATAATGGCTGGATCCCCCACACTGTAGGTATAGCTACAGCAAAAAAAAAATCTACAGCCTAATGCCTAGTACAACACGATCGGATAATTGTGCAGTAAAGTAGTGTGCATCACAGTATCACATAATTACTCTCCCTATCTTGAAAGCTTCCCTTAAATTTAGGAAACCCCCCCCCCCCCTTTTTTTTTTTTTTACTTTTTTTCCGAAAAATGAACAAGAAGGCCTACAGTGAGAGTAATAGGTTTTGTGCGTGGAGGTATCCGATTATTTAATTTTAATTTTTTTTAACTGTGCAGATTTCAATTTATTTATAATAAAAAAATACCGTCGTATCTCTGGTTTTGGCCCCGGGTATCTATGCGAGTGATTCCTAGAATCATTTTCGCATAGATACGGCCAAGATCCGACAGGTGTAAGTCACTTACACAGTTGG
Organism: Rana temporaria; assembly: GCF_905171775.1. Taxonomy (NCBI): domain Eukaryota; kingdom Metazoa; phylum Chordata; class Amphibia; order Anura; family Ranidae; genus Rana; species Rana temporaria. Next base: position 304,956,778 of record NC_053492.1, read on the forward strand.
ATCTTAGATGTAATGCGATGCCGGCCGCTAGGTGGCGTTTACGTTCAGTTCTCATTTGACTATGCAAATGAGCCTGATACGTCGATTCCCGAACAAATTTGCGTCGCGTAGTCGGCGCGTACGTCGTTTCCGTTAGCGTAAGGTTACCCCTGCTATATGAGGGGTAACCTTACGCCAGTCCGCCGTATGCTATGTTAAGTATGGCGTCGGGTCCGCGTCGGCTTTTTCCGTCGGTTACGTCATTTTCCTAAGTCGTTCACGAATACGACTTTACGTCAACGACGCTCACGTCGGCGTCATTGACATTTTCCGTCGTGAGCTGGAGCATGCACACTGGGCTATTTTTCCGCCCGGCGCATGCGCAGTTCGATCGGCGCGGGGGCGCGCTTAATTTGAATACAAGCCGCCCCCTTTGAATTACGCGGCCATACGCCGGGCCATTTACACTACGCCACCGCAACTTACGGAGCAAGTGTTTGGGGAATACGGCACTTGCTCCTGTAAGTTGTGGCGGCGTAGTGTAAATAGCTTACGCGACACCGCCGCAGGATGTACGGGAATCTGGCCCACTGTGCTGATGCACATTGCCCAGGAATATGACACTGGGGGTTATTTACGAAAGGCAAATCCACTTTGCACTATAAGTGCAAAGTGCACTTGAAATTGCACTGAAAGTGCACTTGGAAGTGCAGTCGCTGTAGATCCGAGGGGGACAAGCAAGGAAAATAAAAAACAGCATTTTAGCTTGCACATGATTCGATGTTAAAATCAGCAGATCTTCCCCTCATTTCAGATCTTCCCCTCAGATTTACAGCGACTGCACTTCCAAGTGCACTTTCAGTGCAATTTCAAGTGGACTTATAGTTTGCATTTGAAGTGCAAAGTGTATTTGCCTTTCGTAAATAACCCCCACTGTCTTTACAAAAAAAAAAAAAAATTTAAGAAAAATTGCAGCCAGCAACAATATGTGTGTACATAGACAAGGGCACTTTTGGCACAGGCTGTAAAAGAAATAAAATTGACAATACATTGAGGCCTTGTACTCACGACCGGATCTGTGCGCTGAAAACTGTCTGCCGGACAGTTTCCGGCGTACAAGGCTGATTTTTGTTTTGTTCCGCTGGCTTGTACACACCAGCGGACCAAATTCCCGTCGTACCGGAACGCGTGCACGTAAACCACGTACGACGTCACTATAAAGGGGAAGACCAAACTTAATGGCGCCGCCCTCTGTTCCTCTTTTGCTAGTTACGGGTTTGCTCGTGTTAGTGAAGGTTTGGTTAGAGCTGATTCGCGCTTCTCGGTCTCCAGGCTTTGACAGTGTGTATTCACGGGTTCAGTGCGTGTGCTTGCGGGATCGTAGTTGTCATTCGGCTATAGGCTAGCAGGTTGTTTCTGCTTTTGCAGTTGCATCCTGTGCGCTCGTATCTGTTTGTCACGCGTTCGTCGCAGGTAGTGCTGGATTTGCGAGTGCTTTCTGTTTGAGTGTGTTCTTGACTGACCAGCCGGCCGGTTTGAAGCCATGATGGAGCAGCAGCGTCAATTTTCGCGAGTTGGTGCTGTTTATGGGATGGCTGCTGGATATGTTCATTATTCCAGTACTTTGGCCAGAAACAGGGGGCGGAGGCGTTTCTGGACCAAGAATTGGTTGCGCCAGCGTGACCAGTTCTCACATATGCCTCTGCTTAGGGAAATCCAGGAGAATAATCCTAATGACTTTAGGAATTTTCTCCGCATGACGGACCCCGTATTCAACAGTCTGCTGGATCTTCTGTCCCCCTATATCACGAGGCAGGACACTGTGATGCGCCAAGCCATCACGGCCGAGCAGAGGCTTATTGCCACGTTGCGGTACCTGGCGACTGGGAGGAGCCTGCAGGACCTCAAGTTCTCGACAGGCATCTCTCCGCAGGCGCTTGGGGTCATCATACCGGACACGTGTGCTGCCATCATCAAAGTTCTGCATGAGGAGTATATTAAGGTAAGTTTCCTGGCTGTAATAATGTTGCTAACTAACTTTATTTTTCATTTCCCAGATATGCTGTGTGTTTAACTAACGTTCCCTTTTCTCCCTATGCATGTTGATATAAGCTTTACATGTTTTATTCTTGGCCTACCTGCATATTTGTCCCTTACCCAATATTAACCTGTCCAGCATGCTATCCTAGTGACAAACCCACCTTGCCATTTTTTAAAAAAGGACTTTTTGGTTTTTGTGTCCCCCCCCCCCTTCAAACTTTTATTGTCCCCATCAGAGGGCTGTGGAGTCTCTTAATGAAGTGGCCCTATATATTTCATTTCCCAAATTCTCCATGCACATTTTTGTAATGCAATTTTAATACTGTGAAGTGTCACAAGGATGCTTGTAGGATGTTTTTGTTACAAAGTACTAAATCTCTTTTTTTGTTTGTCCCCACAGCTACCCTCCACACCACAGGAATGGCAGTCTGTGGCTTCCCAATTTGCCCAGCGGTGGGATTTTCCAAACTGCGGTGGAGCAATAGATGGGAAACACGTCCGCATTGTGCCCCCACCCCACTCGGGGTCCTACTATTATAATTACAAGGGTTATCATAGTATTGTGTTGATGGCGGTGGTGTCGGCACAGTATGAGTTTCTATATGTGGACGTGGGGAAGAATGGCCGGATGTCTGATGGGGGAGTGTTCGCACGGACTGATTTCTATGATCGTCTCCAAGCTGGTGGTCTGGCATTGCCACCAGATGAAGATAATGTGGAAGGACTTCCGTTTGTGTTCCTAGCGGACGAGGCTTTCGGGCTTGGTCCTCACCTCATGCGGCCTTTTCCCCAGAGGACCCTCACCTCAGAGAGGAGTGTGTTTAATTTTCGGTTGGCCAGGGCTCGGAGGGTAGTCGAGAATGCCTTTGGGATACTCACCAACCGGTTCCGCCTGTTCAGGACATCGATACATCTGGCGGAATATAAATTGGACACCGTTGTATTTGCCTGCTGCATTTTGCACAACTTTTTACGCAGGCACTCCCAGACGTACCTACCCGACATCGGTTCTGAGGCAAGACTACCCTCAGATCCCCTTCCCGGGCTGGACACTGGTCGCGCTGGCTTGGCCCCCCAATCAGCTCGTGAGGTACGCGACAAATATGTTGAGTACTTCATGGGTCGGGGGGCCATTGCTATGCCAGATCATATTTCTTTCTAATTCGGCCCCCAAAGAAAGGAATATTCTCACAAATAATAAATAATTAGACCATTGGACTTTATACAGTTGTTTGTCATTAATGCTTTTTCTCTTTTTATCTGTCTTCCTGGTTCTCTAAGTAACTTCTGCAATTTTACTGCATAATTGATTTCTCCACTTTTAGTAAATAACCACATTTTGCACAGTATTCACTCATCTACAAACAGGGTATTGAGTCTAGAAATAAGAAGCAACTCCATTTTAAATTTTGGAGGTCAAGTTTTTTAATTTTTGCTTGTTCATGACCCCAAAAATTATTTTAGATTTTTTTCATTACTCCCTGCTTTTGTACTTAGGAGTCTACAATTTTTTTTATTTATTTATTTTTTTTCAGGTAATTAAACAAAAAATATTATGCAGATTATACATTTTTTAACAAGTTCACATTTTTGTTTATCAAATATAGTTAGATTTATTGTTTACATATATATATATATATAGAATATTTTTGGTGGGGTGTTTACCGCCTTAGTATTTTTTATTCTCGGCATATTTTTTATGCACAAAAACCAAAATTTTTTTTACATTTTTTTTTTTTTTTGGTGTGTTTTTCAATACGAATATTTGTTGTGGAGATTTAGGAGTCAAATCTCGACTTCACTAAATTCAGTGATTAGAGAGATTTATAATTCTATATATATATCTTTTTAATTTTTTTTCGATGTTTATTCTTTATGGTCTAAACTTTATAGTATCCAAAAATGTTCAACATGGTCAAAAAGTAAAAAAATACAATTATAAAAATATAAAAACTCACAACAGCAGTCAGTCATGGTGTGCTTTCACACTGGAACACGCCAAAATTTGAAGATACACACATTCAGTGCAAACTCGCCAAATGTCATTGGTTCAACAGACAAATGGCCACATGTGCTATCTGACATCATGGGTGATCAATGTCTGTGTTTTGTGGGAGCAAACCCTTCCTCTCAACTACTTGAGGATGGAGGAGGGGGTTGGACCCACAAAGCACAGACACTAGATATTCTGTGATGGCAGATAGCACATGTTGGCACACTGTGTGTGTATCTTCAAATTTTAGCGTATTCATTATTAAAACAGTAAAAATGTTTGTGGGGGCGGGGGATGGGCGGGGGGTGTTTCAGTCTTTGACACGGCCCATCATGTCAATAATATTTTTAAAATTAGATTCGATGACCATCATTCTTTGCCGCATATTGTCCATTTCCGTGCAGCATTCCAAAAGGACATTTGTTAAATTCTCTTCCATGACAACCATCCTTTCACGCATATTGTGCATTTCAGTGCTGCACTCCATTACCTGCTGAATAATTATAGCAGCACTTGCACGTGAAAATATTGGCACACCATCCTCCTCCCCTAAAAAAATAAAAAAAATGGTCATTTCCAAAATTATTTTTCGATGAGGCCTATCTACATATGTTTTTTTTAATCAAGCTAGGGTGACACTGACCTGATGGGCTTCTCCTTTCCACCTCTTCGACATCTTCTATCACTCCTCCTTCTTCCACCACCTCCCCATCATCTTCTATCACTCCTCCTTCTTCCACCACTTCCCCATCATCTTCGACTCCTCCTTCATCCATCAATCCACCTTCTTTCAATTCGCCAAATTGTTCTTCCGCCACTTGCCCTTCATCTGCTATAAATTCTAAGTCCAAAATTACTTCTTCCTCCTCTCTTCCTTCCTCCTTTCTTCCTTCCTCCTCTCCTTCCACATCCTCTTCTCCTTCCACATCCTCTTCTCCTTCCACATCCTCTTCTCCTTCCACATCCTCCTCCTCCTCCACATGTTGAGATGGAAGATTTTGGCCTTGTCTGGCCCTCTCTGCCTCCTCCAAATGCTGGCGACTTCTTTCCCCTTAAATAACCCAAAAAAAATGTAGACTCATCAGCACACAGATATTGGAGAGCATAAATCGCACACATTGCTTAGAAGAGGCTTTCATTTAGTGACTTTTATATTTCACCAAACCTACATTTTGGAATTACTTCTATGGCAAGCTCTGATCCTGCCCCTTTTTAGCAAAGTGACACACATGGATGTCCCCCCTAAACAGTATTTCTGGGAGACCCTACCAAAACACATTTTTGATTTGGGGAGACACAGGTGCTCTGCATTGCAGATGTGAAAACATCTGCTTTATTACCACTGTTTTTAGAATGAATCCTGTTTGCCTTTCCCATTCTCCTATTTTATTTTTTTAGAACTAGCTTTTACACAATGTTTACCAACAAAGTTTTTGGCCAGTGAGTCATGTCCAGGTGTGTTGTTCCTGGAATAACCGAGCCTTTCTGAGAAACTATGTGATGTTACGTGGTTTACTAAGAACACTATTTGTAAATATGTAGTTATTTATGTCCTAAAAAATAAATGACAACATGTTTTTAAAATTACAAGCAGGCCAAGGAGGCAGATGGTGAAATATACATGGCAACACATTATTGCAGACAATCACCCACCCCCCCCCCCCCAACCCCAATATATATTTACTTACTTTTACGCAGAATTTTAAGTATTTTCTTCATCTGATGTGGCTCCCTCAATTTTAAGTCTGACCAGCGTTTCCTCAGCTGTTCCTTGGACCTGGTGATCCCAAACATCCTCTGCATTCTCCTCGCCACCTTGTCCATAATATGTGCCTTTCGACGGTTAGGGGTCTTGTATGGCCCTAATTCACCATCATAGTCCTTCTTTCGCATGATGTAAACTAACTCCACCATTTCCTGGAACCGCATATTAGTGGCTTTGTATCTTCTTGGCCTTGATCGGGACGTCCCTGCCTCTGTCCCTTCACTTGTGGCATGAGAGCATCGTGCCCGCTCGTGTGACATCGCCATCTTTCCTTTCCCACAGAGATTATGGGCGGGGAAAAGATGAATTGTTACGCCATGGGCGGAGAAGAGGGCGGCGTTTAATACATACGCGGAGTGTATAGAATGCAAACAACGTGTTTACGTAGGTTACGCAGAGAATCTTCGAGCGCATCCAGAACATACACAGTTAACGCCATATTTCCTAAACTCATTGATTAGGGGCCTAGCAAAGGTGACGAGGGCGGGGTTTAATAAATACGCGGAGTGTTTAAAAGGTGCACGCCGTGATTACGCATCTTACGCGGTAATTAGGCGAGCGTGAGAAACGAGGAGCGAGAGACAGGAAGGTAAGGAAATTAAAAATGGGATCAGCAGAGGCCTGGAAAATGTAGACACATGGGATGGGGGTTTGGGCTGTTGGTTGCACCCTTTTTAAGCTATTCTGTCTATGGGGTACCACAATGTTATTTTGGTATCCAAATGCTTTTGGACAACTCACAAAATAGAGATGTGAACAATGCTGTACCTCATTGACAAGTTTTTGAATGGTGTATTCAGATCAGGCAAAGTATTGTTCAAGTGTTGGTTGTACAGAGGTCATTAGGAAGTGTCTTTTATCTCATCCATTGTCAGGGGCATGAGATTTACACATGAAAGAGTGCCTAGATGAATACTGTCATTTGTAAGCATTGTTTATTTTTCTATATTAAAAATATTTACTGCAATGTTAACAATGGCTCTGCATCTAGCAAATCAATGTTTGGTACAACCAATGCGGCCGAGCTGACAATCATTTTTACAACAAGAGAGACTGTGTTTGTAATTAGATATAGGTAATAAATTTGAAGACACATATTATATCAAGGTCAACGCTGATCCTTTTGAATATTTATTTTTCTTTGGTTTATGTTTTGCGAATCTAGACTCAAAAAGAAATATCATTTTTCTAAAAGGGAAATGGACCTCCTACAAACAAAGGAAGCTATAGAGGCCTTACTCCAAAAATATCAGGACACGCCCATCCTGTGGAATTCCAAGCACTCTTTATATTGTAATAAAGATGTACGAGCGGCAGCACTAGAAGAGCTAGCAAACTATATGCAAACATGGGTGCCAGGATGCACTGCCAACATGGTGAAGGATAAACTTGCCAACCTCAGAAGCACATACAGGAGAGCATACAAAGCTAATAAAAGCAAAAAATCGGGAGCAGCAGCAACACAAGCAAAGGAACCCAAACTGTGGTATTACAAACAGATGGCTTTTTTGCGGGACGAAATGGAAGGCAGGAAAACGATGTCGAGTCTTTCTTCCAACCTTTCCTCCATGCTACCTTCCAGCGGACATTCCCCAGATGACCACAGCCCTGCAGAGTCGGAGGAAGAGGGCCTGGCTGACAGAGATGCAGATCTGCCACCCTTCGATGAGGAGGTATAGTAGTTTCCTCTATATTTCTGGCGTAAATAATTCTTGGTGGATTAATGATTTGATATTGTAAAAGAAAAGCCAAGCTGGGAAAAAGCAAAAAAAAAGGTGTACAGACAAATAGGTGTCAGGGATGACAACTGCAGGGGTCAGAAGTAGAGTGTATTCAAGTAATAATGAACAGAAAATACTAAACGAAAAACATGAAAATGAGTGTGGTTTTATTTAGCGAAATTGTAAAAAATGTCATTTTTTTTCCACACAGGAAGAAGAGATCAGCCAGGAGGTGGCAGATCCTCAGGTGTCTGTCAGCCAGGAGGAGGCCGGGGTCAGTGGCAGCCAGGAGGAGGCCGGGGTCAGTGGCAGCCAGGAGGAGGCTGGGCCCAGTGGCCTGCAGCAGGTCCCCCCGGCCAGGAGAACCACCACCAGCCAGTCTTCTCCCCCCCAGGTGAGGCCATCAGGCCGAAGGAGGCAGTTGAGGCCTGTGGAGGAGGCAAGCCTCCGCATGATACAGGAGGCAAGCGCCATCATGAGGGCCCCCCTCAACCCCACAGAGGCCTTCAGTGCCTCCTTGGCACATGATTTGAATGAAGGGGAGGAGGACCAGAGAAGACTGGCAAAGGCCCTGATGAACCAGGTCCTTTGGTGGATGCAGAAGGGCCTGCTGACCCCAGAGACTGGGCTATGTGACCCGGCCCGGCTTGCGGAACACCATCCTCCTGCTGCCACATCGACCCCACCTGCAAGAGCCCGTGTAAGATCCGCTGGAAGGCTGCCTGGAGGGAAGGTTGGAAAGAGGAGGAAACGTTGATTTTCTGCCTTCCATTTCCTTCCACATAAAGGACATATTGTTTGGACTACCACAGTTTGGGTTCCTTTGTTTCTGTGCTGCTGCTTCATATTTTTGGGTTTGGCTCCTGAGGCTTGGAAGTTTCTCCTTAACCATGTTGGAAATGCCAGTTTGCATATAGTTTGCTATCGATTCTAGTGCTGCCGTTCTGTTTAATTTTTGGGATGACATTTGCCAAAATAAAAGGCTTTTTGCTTTCATTCGAAAACATGTCTATTGTTTGTTATACTGTGGGGATTATTAGGCAGCAAACCTTTAATAAATATACAATGTGTCATTTACAAAGGACACACTCCTTGGGGGGGGGGGACATTTGGTGTGCCAATATGGTTCAATATTCTCAAATGAAACACAAAAAAAAAAAAAAAAAAACAAAAAAAAAAAAAAAAAAAAAAATGTAAAAAAAAAAAAAAAAAAATGGTGACATAACTAGAAACAACATAAAAAATTAAAAAGATGCACATTCCTTTACAAAAATGACTACAATAAATTATGGAGGACCACCAACCAAAACACACGTCTGGCATAGAAAACATTATTAAAAGATTACATCACAAGCAAGAAATTGACATTTCAGTATGGGACAACTCTATTGAAATTGCATCAGCAAGAGAACGGGGTTATTATAGCAAGAGAAGAATTAATAAAACGAGGCAAGAAACTGTGGTTTAGTGCGCCTTTTTAAGACATTGTTCTCTTGCTAGAATAAAAGGTTTCTAATGACGAATGTGCCATATCCCAAACAAACGCGAGTTTTACCTGAACGAGCGCTCCCGTCTCCTCATTTGGACTGAGCATGCGCGGGGTTTTTGTACGCTGCTTTTGTGTACAGACGACCGAACATGTCTGACGGACACGATTCCAGCAGACTGTTTTAAAGCAAGACCAGGAAACAGTTGTTCGTTGGAAAACGGTCTGGCCGACGAATGTTTGCTGAAATCCTGTCCGTTACTGCCTACACACGAACGAACATGTCCGCTGAAACTGGTCCGCGGACCAGTTTCAGCAGACATGTTTGGTCGTGAGTACGGGGCCTGAGAGTCTTGGGTAAAATAGGTAATGCGTTCAGCCTGTTTTGACTGTAGAAAGTACATGCGCAGAGTCTGTAAAGAAGCTTCAGGACACACATCAGCAGCATCAAGATGTAAAAACCCTTCCCTTCCCTCCTTGCTTCTTAAATGACATTCAGAGAAACTTTACTTCTACTTTAAGAGACCTGTGCCAACATAAATCTATCCTGAAGCACTTTATCAGGAGCATTACTGTATCTGCCGGCGTATAAGGCAAATTTTCCAGCTAAAATTTTGTTTTTGGGATATACTCGCCGTATAAGACAACCCCCTTCCTACTAGTTTGTCTGGAAGCTGAGGGGTAGCCAGAAAAACCGCTGACAGGAACAACCGCTGAGAGAAACAGGCTTTATTCAGCTTTTTTTTCAAATCTCACTGTGCCCATTACATGCCTCACTGTGCCATTGCATACCTCGACAATCCCATACCTTATCCCTGTATGCAGAGTCAGTCAGACTGCGGGCGTCCATTATTCAAAAGCAGCGCCTCCTCCTCGTGCTGTTCCGTGATAGGCGGAACACTCAGTTTCCCAGCAGCACCTGTGTTCAGTGCTCTGCCTATCACAGATGTCCTCTCGTCCGAGGCCGAGGATGAGAAGACATCTGTGATAGGCGGAACACTGAACAGAGGCTCTGCTGGGAAACTGAGTGTTCCACCTATCACGGAACAGCACAACGAGGAGGCGCGGCTTTTTAATGGATGGCCGAGGTCTGACTGAGACAGGTACCGGCGTATAAGACGACCCCCGAGTTTTGAGGAAAGTTTTTAAGCACAAAAGGTCGTCTTATACGCCGGAAAATACGGTACCTATCTTTCTTAAACACATTGTAAATATGGCTGTTGGGAACCCTGCCCTTTTAAAGTGAGGGACTGGCACATAACAAAGCCCCTATTATTGGTCATTCTTAGCCCCCTGACCCAAGTTTAGAAGCCAGGAAGTGCAGCTTGGTAGTTGGATCACCATCCAATTAACAGGCTGCTCACTGAAGACATTCAGCTCCAGTCAAGGGTTCTTATGATAACAGCCCACTGCTCACTCCCACCCAAAGTGGAGCAAGAGTGGGCTCCAGGGCCTTGGCACCTACATGATTGCAGGGGATTGAGGAGGATGCAGAATGGGGTGTAAGCAGTGAAATGAGTTGGTTTTATCTAATGATAGGTGGTTGCTATGATGGCAAACAGCCATGTCCGTGAACAGGTTGGGTTTGCCTCAAATTCAACCTTGACCCAAACACAAAGCTGATCCCTATAACTAAGCAAAAGAAAAACCAAACCAAGTCATTTAAAAGTTCCTGTGTGGTAGACACAACCAAGAGAAACCAAAGGTATACTGATTTATTGTTGCTTTTCAAGACGATTGTGCATAATACACCCAATGGCCACTATTTCTGTCTTGGCACATTTCACATCTATCAGTACTTTTTCACAAAGTGAAAAGTTAGACGTATCTGACCTAATCTGTAGCCAATAAATGTAACCTACGTGGATTGAATCAGTGTGAATAAGAAGTCATTGTGTTAAGAACGGTTGGTCTGGATGGGGGAATCTGAAACAGAAATAATAATATTTAGGGAAACTATCTAATCCGTAAGAATTTTCCTGTAATGTACATAGAAAGCCATCCCTAAAAGTAATGCCTGAAATTAGTTACGTCTGCCCTGTTGCAATATTATTAACTATTGCAACAATATAAACCGTATCTACAGTGCAGGTGTAACAGCAGTGTATAGGAAATACTGTACTGTCAATGTTGAAAACACTTCTTGTTGCAGGAACAAATCTCAGGTAATTTGCAGTGTAAGTAGGAATCCATATGTTCAGCTCTGGTTCTGCTGCTAGATAAATAACAGACTCATGTATTTTGCATGGCTAAATGAAAAATAACTGACTGTACAGCCAGCTTTACTCATTCACATAGAGGGAATGGTATCTGAGGAACCTCTTATTATTAAAGAGGACATCCAGCTTATGATAAGCCCCTGCCCGCAGACCCCCATAACCACCAGTCATGCCCTTGTCCTTAAGGTACCCCCCTCTCCCCCCATATTGAAGCATGTGGCATGGTATGCCCCATTCCTGGCCTGCCAAGCTGAATATTCAGGTAAGGGTCTGGTATGTTTTTTTTTTTTTATTGGTGTTTTTTTCTTGATTTTTGCATGGGTGTTTCGCCTTAAAATCCATAGCAGATCCAAAGTGTCTGGTATAGCATTTGGTGGGCTTCACTTTTATATTTTGGCATGGGGTCCACCTTAAGTTAAATAGTTTAAGGGGAACCCCATGCCAAAATATAAAAAAGGAAAAAAATTATGTGAAGCCCACCAAATTCTATAACAGACTCTTTGGATCTGCTATAGATCTGCTAAGAAAAAAAAGTGTGAGGTCCCTCCCATCCATAAAAAAAAGTACTAGACCCTTACGTACATTCCGCTTCGCAGACCAGGAAAGGGGCATACCATGCCACATGCCAGTCCCCGAGATGCTGTGGCCCACTCAGTCTCCCCCAAAAGCCTCTACTTATCAGCAGTGGGAAAAAGAGGGTGAGTGGATGCTCCAGTTTTCCTGCCGCAGCGGTGCAGCTGGTGTGATGGGGACAGTGCTGCACTTCCCCTGGGTGTCCTCACGCTCAGTATCAGGCTCAGATCTGCACAGAGTTTTTCTGGGAAATGTAGTATAACCATTATAGTATAGTCATTATATGGCTGCCATCTTAAACTACAACTTCCAAGATTCTCAACACTCTGCTTAGAGGTCTACAGGCTTACTTGGCTTCAGCTCTCCCCCTGCTGGCCAGAGAAGGAAGGTGCAGCATAACATCAATATCTTAGTAGAGGGAAGAATCAAAGAATAATCAAAGGCAATGACTCCATCTTCATATTGCTGTAGCCCAGTACCTGCCTACAATTTTTTTAAACTCAAAGATGTACAGAGGATGAAAAATGGTCTGTAGGGTAAAGAAATTGTTACCATCAGTATACCATGGGTTTCTGTACTAATGGTATCACCATGAACAGATTACCAAAAGATATAGTATGGTATTATCATCCAATTTCCTTAGTGGTATCAGTAAAATATGTTTTCCCCTGTGGGACTATTTTTGTAAACTCTTATCTGTCAAGGACAGCATTTGACCAAACTACCTGTTAAACAAAGACTGGACATAATAGGATTCACTGAATGAGGGTAGGCAACTTTGCATTTAGGTTGCAAACCTTGGTCCAGTGCTAGCATTATCACGGTCTACTTTGTCCCTGCTCCTTGAGGTGGTGTCTCACCCCTATCCTGAGGCTGTTTAATAAACTGTAAATTGTAATTTTTGAGAAGCTGCAATAAACAGCAGTGTGACATCACTGCAGTACGCAGAGAAAAGATTACAGGGAATGCTTTCAAAGTTTTACAACTGTATCCTGTGTGAGGAAATTCATGATTCACATTGAAGGATCAAAGAGGGTTCCTCAAGAAACAACTTATACACAATGTCTCTGTGCAGAATCGGTAGACAGTGGGAATTAGCTGTCTACTAGGCTTTGCGGCAGACAGTGCAAATAGCTATAGTGGGCCCCAAGCAAAATGGGGGGCCCCCAAGCACCCCCCCCGCACTCAAAGCCTACGTTAGTGCTACAATAATTTTTTACACCCATGTTCTTATTCCACCCCCCCTCCCTAGTCCCTATGTTTTTCTATGCTCACCTCCCCTTCTTCCCTGTAGGCAGCCGCTGTAGCGTGGCCGAGCTCCTCTTCCTCCTGTCAGTCTGGTGTTCTATCATTATGGGTCCCCAGTCCCCTATCAGATAGTACCCGGGCCGGGCCGGGCCGGGTACCTCACGGTACAGTAGTCCGGCCGGACTGAAGGGAAGTGAGCACTCAGTGTGCACTTCCTGTCAGTCCGGCCGGGAACAGGAAATTGAATCTCCTGTACCACGCACGGTACCCGGCCGGACTGACAGGACTCCAGGAGGAAGGAAGAGGAGCTCGGCCACACTACAGCCTGGGAAGGGGAAGTTGGGGGCCCCAGGCCAGCTCGGGGCCCCAAGCAATTGTTTGTTTTGCCTGTCCTGTAGCGATGGGCCTGGCTATATCCCTGGCTTCTGAGGCCTACACTGTAGCTCAGGCTGCTGTTGGTTCTGCAGCTGGCAGTGGGGATTGCCCTGTTCTTGGCTCTGAAACTGGCACTGTAGATAAATCTGAGCCCAGAATCAGCTCTTCAGAGCTTCAGTTGCTGCCTCTGTGCATGGTGCTGCTCCCTTCATTGGCCACTGCTCCTGGCTGACATTGCCCCCCCCCCCCCGCAACTTCCACCCCAAGCTAACCTGGTCACTTCTCACCCCCTACCCCATCTTAGCTGACATCACTATACAGCCCTTTCCTGTCTTAACCCCCCTACAACCACTACCACCACCCAGGTAATAGACAGAAAATATTTGTTTTCTATGTGCCTTGGGCATATCATATCACTACAATGAAGTGATGGCGTCTTGATGACGAAATGCGTAGGGGCGGGCACACAGTTTGACATCATTTCCACCGAGTGGAATGCACATTATCTCCAGGGAAGTGTGGAGCAAACACAAATTTCACAGACTATAAGGCTGGCAGATCATTCCCAATGCCAGATCACTGCACCTTACCATGTGAGTGGAATTTTGTTTTTTAAAGCATTTTTAATAAACGGTATCACACTATGTCCTTTCTGCAATGTTTTTTTTTTTCCCATGAACTGGACCTAAAGAGAGGGACTCCATAACATCGGGTGGACTAACAAACATACACAAGCCTTTTAGACCTGCCTCGGCATAAGCTCAGGGGAATATGTTGCTGTAAGAATAAGAATTAAGAATAATTGATTAAATAGCACATTAGCACTTTATTTGGATTTTTGATATAACACACGGTGTATATTTATGAGGAAGCGCAGCAAACTTTAGAAGAGTTTACCACATGGGTAGAATTTACCATTAGGCTGCAGCATCCTAGTATTATGCATTTGCTAAACCACTTTTATATTTAATTTTTTTTTTTGTTATGTATATACTTTGTGCGAGTGATATTTATAACGTACAAAAGTCTTATCATGGCTAATCACTGGCTTTTCACCATTTATTAAATGCAAGGCCTTAGTGTCTATACCTTGCATCTTTTGTCAGTTCAGATATATAGACCTGAGCCATTCATCCTTTTGTACATGGGCATCAGGAATTTGCCTTCACAATCTAAACTGTTTAGTTAGGGTCTAATTGATAGAACTCCCATATTTATTGTATATCTCTACTGCCCACTAATGGTGGCCATACACACTTTATTAAATGATGGATTTGCATCCTAGTTAATCTCTTCTGATAGTCATAATTGATCTAAAGTTGACAAACAGTTCAGTCATTCCAATTTATGATTTTAATTTAACAGTTGCATCTCAGTTTCCACCATGTAATTTCAACATCTAAACTATCCAAATACTAGTTCATGAATAAAGTAACTCGGTACTGCCGACTGATGCAAAACGATTGATAACATTTCTCTCTGATCAATCAACTCCGTTTGATTGAATCCAATCACAATTGAGTAGATTGATCGTAAAGAAAGTTGGGGTATCCATTTGTTTGTGGTTTGAATTGTTTTGATCGAAATGCAAATCGATCAGATATAAAAATTAAAGTGTATTTGGCCACCATACGTTTATTTTGGCCAAAGAATCCATACTTTTCTTAATATTATTGCAATAAATGCTTAGATGTTTTTCCATGGTCCATTCTCAAAAGTAATTGTGGAAGCATGGATCCATGTAAAACGTATGCAAGGTTGTTCTGAATTTTATTTGAGTTTTTTGTATTTTTTTATACCTACCTCTTATATTAAGGATTTTGTCTAAGCATAAAAAAATGCACTGTGCATGCTGCAAAACCAGCATTTAACTTGCATTTATACATGCATACGTTCTCATTAAACCCTAAAACTGCATTCTTGGCATAATTAAGAACCATGACCATGTGGAAAGTGTATAAACACAGTAACCCACCAGATTTCAGATTACCGCAGTCAATACAAGATAAAAGATGTAATTTGGCTCCTATTGGGTAAGCTTATTTTTCTTGCCATATTAAATAAGTCAGTATATGTAACATGACACCAACATTACTTTTATTTTACATTTTCATGAACATTTCTGAGATTATAATTGAAAAAGCCACACAAATGTTTTTATGAATGGCAAGGCTAGTATGGGAAATGCAGAGATCTGTGGATCAGTCTATGATGCCTGTACTATACTTCAGTTATTGCCACTATCTTCTGAGTCCTGCAAAGAGTGCCTGCCTTGCTGCATAGTGAACATGGGAGGCCACATGCTTGGCGTGAGCACCATTTACACAACGCCTTGCATTTTTCTCAATGAATGCAAAGTCTTCTTTAATTGGGTGAGGTGGAGATTGTGATGTCAGGTTTTCCACCTCGCCCAATCAGGGGTTCTGTGAGAAAAAGGCAAGAGGTTCTGTGAATTGTGCTCATACCCAGCAAGAAACCCCTGGTGTTCACTATGCAACAGGGCAGCTGATCTGCACGGCACCCAGAAGACAGTGGTGATCCCAGTGGTAACCGTGAATGCTACAGTGATTCTACACCTCCACCGCAGGTATTACATATGCTTAATAATATATATGTTTCTATGCAAAAAAATACAAAATATCTATACCTGGAATTCAGCTTTAAGAAATGTACAACATTTAAAAAGTTTTATCAATCTGATGTACCACAAAATAAAGAGAACACATTATTAATGCTAGGGAAAAAATAACAAAATTGGTGTGACCAAAGGATTAGCAGATTGGGGGAAATTTACTAAAACTGGTGCACAGCGAATCTGGTGCAGCTGTGTATAGTAACCAGTCAGCTTCTGGATTTTATTGCCAAAGCTTGAAGCGGTAGTAAACCGCAGGTGGTTCAAACATTTTTTTTAAAAATTCCCAATGCATGGCATACTAGCACATTATGATAGACTCATTTTAGAACAAAACCCTCCAGTGATGCAATGTCACTGCTGAGAAGGCTGACATTTTCTCCCGGTCTTTATTTTCCGGGTTCGCAGCCTCTGGCTACATGAGTGGCCAGGTGTGCAATGACGTCACTCCTGAGTTTTACGTAAGCTGGACCTTCAGAGCGCATGCCCCGGTGATGTCATCGGCTGCATGCACTTTGCAAGTTTAGGAGATATTCAAAGTACCTACAGGTAAGCCGTATCATAGCGCCCAGAGGCAATTAATTTTGCATGTGTTGCGCTATATAAGTTTTCATTCATTCATAGGCTTACCTGTAGGTACAAGTGGTGAAACAGAGTTGATCAAGCTTAAAGGAGTTGTAAATAAAATTTTAAAAAATGCTGAAATGACTGTTTACAGGGTATAGAGACATAATAGTTAACTGATTTCTTTTAAAAACGATTAAAAATAGATAAAAGATCAATCATATAATGTACCTACAGTTTCAGTTTCGTTTTTGCATGTTGTTTCCTGCCTCTGCTGTACAGAGCCACAGAGCCAAAGGGGTTTTAGACACACAGTAATCACACCTCCTTGATTAGGCTGCATTCACATCTAGGCGGACAAAATCGCGGCGTTTTGTCCCGCGAATTGTGGCGACAAATAGCGGCGTTTTGTACCGCGATTTGCGGTGACAAAACGCTGTGATTGTCCGCCTAGATGTGCCCCTAGATTGTCCCCCTATGGAGATGGTTCCCATCTCCTATGCCGAACGCCGAAAAGCCGCCTGAAAAAAAGGTCCGGGACTTTTTTTCAGGCGGCAGGCGTGGAGATGTGAACCATCTCCATAGAGGGCAATGTTAAATCATCCCTCTGGCGTGTCGGGGCCTAGGTGTGAATGGGCTCTTAGTGACCACAGAGAGAAAGCTCCCAGTACTGTGGTTATCAGGAAACAGACAACCAGGAAGTGTGGAGATCAGAGAAGAATTACAGCAACTTGAGAGCAAAAACAAACAATGAGGACATGAAAACAGCACTGCATTAAGGTAAAGGAAGCTATTAAGATAAAAAAAAATCCTTTTCAAACCCTTTAAGTTAGAAGCTGATTGGTTACTATGTACAGCTGCACCAGATTTTGTGCGCACCAGTTTTAGTAAATCTCCCCCATTGTTTCTATTTCTATGCTGTACTGTGCACAGATTCCAAAACTACAATATACAATAAATGAAGGAGCAATGTATTGGATGCTGCGCTGCTAAATAACAGTATTCCAATGTATACCAATGAACAAATGAATTACTAATAATTTATTAGTAGTTTATTTGTTCATCGGCACACACTAGAACACTGGGCCAGATCCACAGACGAAGTACGCTGGCGTATCTACTGATACGCCGGCGTACTTTCAAATTTCCCGCGTCTTATCGTTGTTTTGAATCCTCAAAACAAGATACGACGGCTTCTGGGTTAGATCTGACAGGTGTACGTCTTCGTACGCCTTCGGATCTAAGATGCAATACTTTGGCGTCCGCTGGGAAGATCCACGAACGTACGCGCGGCTGTCGCATTTTCTAACGTCGTCTGTAGTCGGCTTTTTCCGGCATATAGTTAAAGCTGGTATTTTGTGGCGTATAGATAGAATTGCCATGTTAAGTATGGCCGTCGTTCCCGCGTCGAAATTTGATTTTTTTTTGCGTAAGTCGTCCGTGAATAGGGATGGACGTAACTCACGTCTAAGTTAAAAAAATGACGTCCTAGCGATGTCATTTAGCGCAATGCACGGCGGGAAATTTTGGGACGACGCATGCGCATTTCATTCGGCGCTGGGACGCGCTTCATTTAAATGAAACCCAACCCGCCCAATTTCAAATCCGCCGCCAGAAATACACTACGCCGCTGTAACTTAAGGCGCGAACTCGCTGAGGATTCGAATATACGCCAGGTAAGGTACGGCGGCGTAGTGTATCTCTGATACGCTAGGCCGATGCAATTGTATGTGGATCTGGCCCACTGTTATTTAGCACAGTGCAGCATCCAATACATTGCCTTTTCACCTAAGTTTTGTGTGGGAACACAGCACTAATATTTTATTTTATTTTATTTAGTATTGGATCACAGATATTCACTTATCATTTAGACACTATTTCACAGCTAGTGCAGGGGTAACACTATTATTACTGAATATACAATAAATATCTATGCATCTTTTACTTGAAATCTGCATCAAGAGTGAGGAATAAGGCTCTATTCACATATGCTTTTGAGCATTTCTGCAGTGCTTTCTGCGTTTTTTTTACCACAATTTACATTTTTATACTTTTTTATTTTTATGGAATTTGTTGTTGCAGATTTAAAAATGCAAAATGTGGTAAAATTGCAGTATAAACACATTACATGATTTTCTGCAGTTTCTCCGCTGAACCAAAAAAGCACAGTTTCACGTTTAAAAAAAAAAAAGTCCCCTTACCCTTTACAAAAATGCATTGATGTGAACACGTTCCATAGGAACCCATGTTAAAAAAAATTCTGCGTTTCTGCAAAACGCATGAAAAAAACACATTGGTGTGAATGGAGCCTATAGGCTGGATTCGCACCTATGCATTTTTTGTGCTTTTTGCATTTTGCAGATTTGCATTACAGAACATGTTCCATAGGAAACCATGTAAAATGGACTGTAGTGCAAATCTGCAAAAAGCACTAAGGCTGCATTCACACCTTTGCGTAGGCGATATGCCTCGTATTGGGGCGACATGAAATAGGCGTTTTGTCCCGCGATTTGCGGCGACAAAACGCGTCGTTTTTGAGCCTTGTTTTTTGCTGGAGGGGCGATTTTAGCATTGTCGGCTATGCCCGAACGCCGAAGCCGCCCGAAAAAAAGGGTCCGGGACTTGTTTTGCGCTTCAGGCGTTTCGGCGTTCGGCGTGGAGATGTGAACCATCTCCATAGCCGACAATGTAAAATCCCCCCTCCAGCGTATTGCAGGCTGCTGCGGCGTCGGGCTTCAGGTGTATATACGCCTAGGTGTGAATGGGCTCTAAAACTGCATAGGTGTGAATCCAGCCTAAAGAGTTAAAATGCAAAGGAATACTAGGCTACAAGTATTCAGAACAATGATATTCATCTGCAATAAAATCATTGGATGAACCCAGCTGTATCTCTACATAATCCTACTAAAGCAACACACAGTAGTAAGTGACTGTAGAGTGCACTACACGTTTATTAACACCCTAGGAGTGTTCTCCACTGCCATTTGCAGCAGCTGGAAAAGCACTTACCTGTCGGCACTGAGAGCGGTGAGTGTGAAGACAGATACTCCTACAGAAGTCAGTTGGATGGAAGGGATGAGCTTACAACACACTTCCCCGAGCATCCACTCCTCGAAAAAGAATCGGAAGGCATCCACCGGTACACAGGTCACCAGCAGCAACAGGTCCCCGGCTGCCAGGCTGGAGATGAATATATTGGGCACACTTCTCATCGCACTGTTGGTAATGAAGATCTTTACAAGGGTGATGTTGCCCAAAAGTCCCACCATAATGATGATTAAATACACAGATGGGATGACACAACGGATGATGAAGAATGCCATCTCCCTACCCTGGGGAGGAGAGTTTTCTGGCAGGACCAGACTCTGATTACCCTGGGTGAGGGTGATGTTCCAGGTCTGCCCTGTCATCATCTTCAACAGATGGCAAAAGCCAAGCGCTGTGCCCAAGCAGGAGCCTCTTACTGGGCAAGTTTTCTAAAGTTTCAGCAGCTTGGGGAAATCGATAAAAGCCAGTGTCCATAGATCATCGCACAGTTGTGGAGCTTCGACAGTTCAGCAGCTTGTGTGGGCAGCAGATGGTACAGGAGCCAGGAAGTTTTGTGGGTGGCAAACACTAAGCTGCAGTCAGAGATGTGTAGCTGATGTGTGCTGCACACTGCAATGCTCCTATTATACTCTACAGCCTGATGGTCCTATGAAGGGGAGGGACTGCATTCATCTACAGCTCAGAGCTTACATTGAGGTGTGTGCTGCTTGGACTCATCACTTCTTTTATCAGCCTCTTCATATTATTCAATGGGGACCAAATGCCTGCAACCACTGGACTTATATAGAATCAGTGCAGCGCAGCAATAGCCGGCCGGCTGGGGGTGAAGGAGCTGTTCACCCAGCAGTGCTGAAACGGACCTACTGATAGAGAGTGCACTCCATTCAACTGCTATAGACATATACAGAAATATCACCTATTATAGGTGACATTTATTTCCTAAAGCTTGTTGGCTGATTATATTTTTACCTGTGAAGACATCGTCAGTGTGTGGCTTTACCTTTGGATTATACTGTGCTATAGAAGACAATGAAATGTCTTTAAATCACCAGTGAACCTGTGGTCCCAAATACAGCTATAAGCACTGCGCAAAAAGACATCACTGACTACCTAGAGCCTCCTTTTATTCCTACTAATTAACCACTTAAGACCCGGACCCTTATGCAGGTTAAGGACCTTGACCCTTTTTGCGATTCCGCACTGCGTCGCTTTAACTGACAACTGGGCTGGTCGTGCGACGTGGCTCCCAAGAAAAAATGGCGCCTTTTTTTTCCCCACAAATAGAGCTTTCTTTTGGTGGTATTTGATCAGCTCTGCGGTTTTTATTTTTTGTGCTGTAAACAAAAAAAAGAGTGACAATTTTGAAAAAAAAAAAAACAATATTTTTTACTTTTTGCTATAGTAAATATCTATTAAAAAAAAAAAAACATTTTTTTTCCTCAGTTTAGGCCGATACGTATACTTCTACTTATTTTTGGTAAAAAAAAAATGGCAATAAGCATTTATTGATTGGTTTGCACAAAAGTTATAGCGTTTACAAAAAAGGGGATAGTTTTATGGCATTTTTATTAGTAATTTCGTGACTGCGACATTATGGCGGGCACATCTAACACATTTTTGGGACCATTGTCATTTTCACAGCGAAAATTGCTATAAAAATGCACTGATTACTGTGAAAATGACAATGGCAATGAAGGGGTTAACTACTAGGGGGCGCCAAGGGGTTAAGTGTGCCCTAAGGGAGTGATTCCTACTGTAGGGGGCGTGGCTGTAGGTTTGACATCACTGATCGTCATTCCCTATAACACCATCTGCTGCACCTACTACGCAGACTCACCCCCTTTATTCCGAAAGAAGACGTTGCAGTCGTGGTGGGAACAATTATCAATTCCAGACTGGACTATGCAAACGCCCTCTATCTTGGACTCCCCAAATACCAAATCGCTCGTCTGCAAGTCCCTCAAAATACGCCCGCTCGACTAGTGACTGGCAAAAAAACATGGGAATCAATCTCTACTTCACTGAGAGCCCTCCATTGATTGCCAGTAAAATATAGGATCTCTTTCAAGGCACTCTGTCTAATGCATAAGTGCTTTCATGGAAACGCCCCCCAATACCTATGCGAAAAAATAAAAGCTTACAACCCCAATCGTATTCTACGATCCACCAATCAAAACCTTGTCCAGATACCCAAAGCCAGATACAAGTCCAAAGGAGATCGAAGATTTGCAGTCCAGGGACCACGACTGTGGAACGCTCTGCCTACCATCACTCGATTGGAGCCGGACCACTTGTCCTTCAGGAGAAGGATTAAAACCCATCTCTTCTGAGGTCAAGGGGTTTCACTCAGAGAATGGATACAGCGCCCAGAGGCGATTCAGTACGCATGTGTTGCGCTATATAAGTTTTTCACTCACTCACTGCCACACAGAAGAACAGGGAAGATGTGTTTACACACACACCTCTCCCTGTTCTTCAGCTCCTGTGACCCAATCGCAGAACACTGGCGGCAATCGGGTCTGCAGGTCCCGCGGTAACAGAGCTTCGGACTGTGTCGCGCACGCGACCCAGGGCTGGGCTATTAAAGGCGACGTACAGTTACGTGCCTGTGCCCAGTCGTGCCATTCTGCCGACGTATATCGGCGTTAGGCGGTCCTTAAGTGGTTAATAAGGTGAGATCAGATTGACTGCTCCAGGCTACTACTGTCCAGTGGAGGTGCGTCCATAGTGGGCGCAGGAGCACCGCCCCCCCCCTCTCTCCTGCACCGTCACTCAACAATACATAGATTCATGCTTTGCATGAACCTATGTATTGTCACCGCTGCCACCCACTATTCAGGTGGCTGGCCCCCTGGTGAGCACCGGCCATCTGAATAACAGCGGTGGGTGTGTTTTGGAAGTGTCTATTAGAGCCAGCGGCTCTGATAGGCTTCCCGATTACAGCCTGTGGGCTCTAATCAGCTTCCAAATGGTTAACCAGAGGGCGCACAGGGTGTGCGTTCCCTGGTTAACACTGACACATGTCTCAGCCAATCAGGTTCACCTGGTCTGGTTTACCGGTCACCTGATTGGCTGAAGTGATATCGAGGGTGGCAGAAGACATTGAGGGATCGTGGAGGGAGGATGGCTGACCCAAGAAAGGTAAGTGCCGGGCGAGGGGGCAATCTGGTGGCATTTTAAGGGGCAATCTAGCGGCATTTTAAGGGGCAAACTAGCAGCATTTTAAGGGGCAATCTGGCGGCATTTTAAGGGGCAAACTGGCAGCATTTTAAGGGGAAAACTGGCAGCATTTTGAGGAGCAATCTGGAGGCATTTCAAAGGGCAAACTGGCAGCTATTGATGGGCACAGTGGTGACAATTGATGGCACATTGGCGACAATTGATGGGCACAGTGAGGCTGCAATTGATGTTTTTTTCATTTTTTTTTCATTTGTTTGCGCCCCCCCCAAAAAAATTGGAGCACCAGCCGCCACTGCTACTGTCTATAATATGCTTTTTTTTGTAATACGTGTTGCTAGAGATTTGACTTATTTTCTAATGCATTTTTCTTGCGTATCCTTAGATAAATAGGAGGTTATTTACTAAAACTGTAAAGTGCAAGATCTGGGGCAACTCTGCAAAGAAATCAATCAGCATCCAGCTTTTATTGCCAAAGTTTAATTAAACAAGCTGAAGTTAGAAGCTGATTGGCTACTATGCACAGCTGCACCAGATTTTGCACTCTTTAGTTTTAGTAAATCAACCCCACAGTGTATGTCCAATAATAGTTCAATGTTTTAATCAGTGAACCAATAGTCCTAAATACAGCTATAAGCACTGTGCAAAAAGAAATCACAGTCTACCTAGAGCAGGGGTCTCAAACTGGCGGCCCTCCAGCTGTTGCAAAACTACAAGTCCCATCATGCCTTTGCCTGTGGAAGTCATGCTTGTAACCGTCAGCCTTGCAATGCCTCATGGGACTTGTAGTTTTGCAACAGCTGGAGGGCCGCCAGTTTGAGACCCCTGACCTAGAGCCACCCCTACTAATTAATAAAAGGGGAGGTCGACTTCTCCAGGCTACTACGGTCTATAATATGCTTTTTTCTGTAATATGTGTTGCTAGAGAGTTTATTTATTTTCTAATGCATATTACTAGAACAAATGTATTGTCAGATACATAGTTTTTGTTTTTACGAAAGTTAAATCCACTTTGCACAACAAGTGCAAACTGAAAGTGCACTTGGAAGATCCGAGGGGGACATGCAAGAAAAATATAAAAACAGCATTTTTGCTTGCACATGATTGGATGATAAAATCAGCAGAGCTTCCCCTCATTTCAGATCTACCCCTCAAATTTACAGCGACTGCACTTCCAAGTGCACTTTCAGTGCAGTTTCAAGTGCACTTTGCACTTGTAGTGCAAAGTGATCTTGCCTTTCGTAAATAACCCCCCACAGTGTACGTCCAATAATAGTCCAAAGTGTAAGTCAGTGAACCAATAGTCCTAACTAAATACAGCTATAAGCACTGTGCGGAAAGACTTGACAGCCTACCTAGAGCCATCCTTTTTTATTCAGACTTATTAATAAAATGTCACATCTGATTGAATGCTCCAGGCTACTACTGTCTATAATATGCTTTTTTCTATAATAGGTGTTATTGGAGAGTTGATTTATTTTCTAATGCATTTTACTGGAACAAATGTATTGTCAGTCTTATGTTCTGTTAGAGACTTAGGGATTGATTTAGCAAATCCACTGTGCACTACAAGTGTACTTGAAGGTGTAGTTGCTGTAGATCTGAGGAACGTGCAAGTAAAATAAAAAACAGGATTTCTTGCACATGATTGGATGATAGAAATCAGCAGAGCTTCCCCTCGTTTCAGATCTTCCACTCAGATCTAGAGCAACCACACTTCCAAGTGCACTTGCAATGCGCTTGTAGTGCACAATTATATGTGCCTTTAGTAAATAAACCTCATAGTGTATGTCCAAAAATAGTCCAATGTGTAAGTCAGGGAACCAATAGTCCGAAATACAGCTAAAAGGACTGTGCAAAAAGACATGACAACCTACCTAGAGCCACCTTTTTTATTCCTACTAATTAATAAAGGTGAGATCTGATTGGCTGCCCCAGGCTACTACTGTCTATATACTATGCTTTTTTTCTGTAATAGGTGTTGCTGGAGAGTTGACTAATTTTCTATGGAATGTTACTGGAACAAATGTATTGTCAGTTTTGTGTACTGTTAGAAACATTGGGCCAGATTCATAGAAGAAATACGCCGGAGTATCTGCTGATACTCCGGTGTATTTTCAAATTTGCAGCGTCGTATCTTAATTTGTGATTCACAAACAAGATACGACGGCATTTGGCTAAGATCCGACAGGCTTACGGCTTCGTACGCCTTCGGATCTTAGGCTGCAATACTTCGGCCGCCGCTGGGTGGAGTTTGCGTAGTTTTCCAGCGTTGGGTATGCAAATTAGCTTTTACGGCGATCCACGAAGCTACTCGCGTGCGTTACGTCGTCGCAAGTTGTTTTTTCCCGTCGCAAAGTTAAGCCTGCTTTTTCATGGCTTAACTTTACACCAGCCATGTTAAAGTATGGCTGTCATTCCCGCGTCGAATTTAAAAAAAAATTTCGGCGTAAGTACGTTACGCATGTCGCCATTCACAAACACGTTGGGGCGCCTTAATTTCGCGCAAAGCACGTCGGGAAATTTACTAACGGAGCATGCGCAGAACGTTCGGCGCGGGAGCGCGCCTAATTTAAATAGTACACGCCCCATTTGAATTAGGCGGGCTTGCGCCGGACGGCTTTACGTTACACCGCCGTAAGTTTACACGCAAGTGCTTGGTGAATCAGGCACTTGCGCTGAAAACTTGCGGCGGTGTAACGTAAAGACGATACGTTACGCCGCCGCGATTCTTTCTGAATCTGGCGCATAGTGTATGCAGTGCTGTATTTTGGTTTTGTGCTGCTCTAGGCAAGACTAAAATCGGGCATCCCCATCTAAATTTGTCCCACCCCAGCCGCGGTATACCATTCTTGTCTTCCAGACATTATTCTTCCAATTGCCACATATGTGGTCAATGGAGCAGAGAATGGGTTGGTCAGCAGGGCAGAGGATGAGGCGGCACTGGTGGGCTCTGAAAATGAGGCACTGATGAAGCTGCACTGATATTGGGCACTGATAGGTGGCACTGAGTGGCACAAATAATGGGCACTGTTGGGGCTGCACTGATAATCAAGACACTGATGATCAGTAAAGAGCCTCTGTGATTGTCTATTTACCCTGATCTGTAATCAGCTGTGTTCGAAGGACACAGCAAATACAGATCACGGTGTGTGTGTGCTGCAGCGGGTGTGGTTCTGAGAGGGCATCAACGTATGCCCTCCCAGAATTGAATGACCTTGCTGTAGCTGTCATTCGGCTACAGCTTGGAGGTTTGGGGGTTGGTCCCCCCATAAAATGCCGCCCAAGCCAAACGCCTTGTTTGCCTTGCAGCAGCTATGTCCCTATGTGTATGTTCAATAATAGTCCCGTGTGTAAGTCAGTGAACCAATTAACCTGAATACAGCTATAAGCACTGTGCGGAAAAACTTGACAGCCTACCTAGAGCTCCTCTTTTTATTTCTACTAATTAATAAAAGGTAAGATCTGATTGGCTGATCCAGGCTACTACTATCTATAATATGCTTTTCTGTAATAGGTGTTATTGGAGAGTTGACTTATTTTCTAATGCATGTTACTGGAACAAATGTATTGACAGTCTTGTCTACTGTTAGAGACACAGTGTATGTCCAATAATAGTCCACTGTGTAAGTCAATGAACCAATGGACCCAAATACAGCTATAAGCACTGTGCGGAAAGATATGACTGCCTACCTAGAGCTCTCCTTTGTATTCTTACTAATTAATAAAAGGTGAGATCTGATTGACTGCTCCAGGCTACGGCTGGCTATAATATGCATTTGTTTCTGTAATAGGTGTAGCTGGAAAGTTGTCCTATTTTCAAATGCATTTTACAGGAACAAATATATTGACAGTCGTAAGTACAGTTGGAGACATATGTCCAAATAATAGTTCAATAAATTCACTGCTTGTGAGTTTTTCTTATGTTAAATGGTTTACGATGGAGTACATTATCCTGGAATGAATCACCTTCTGTGCCGTTGCAAACCCTGCATTATAAGCCATGGGAAGCTTGAAAAAAGTTTTTGTTATGCAATAGTGTATAGTCTTTAGCCTACATAGCTCCTCGAAACCAAGAAACGTGGGCTTTAACTCCTAGATGCTGCACACTGATTGAGCTGTTACTGAAAGCTTTTGATTATGGCTCTGATTGGAAGTCAACGGGATGGGCTCCTAATCAAGTAACTGCTGTGGGAGCCAATGACAGTGGTCATGTCTAAAGAATTGGGGGATCAACCCCCAGCAAAAAAGAGGGGTCTTCTATCAAAATAAATGGACTATCTTGGTACCAATTATCAACACGTTTAAAGTATATAATTACAAATGTTTATTAAATGCAAGCGTAAAAAGAAAAGCTTTTTTGAAATCATATACATAGATAGATAAAAAAATCACATCAATCACTTAGGGCCAGATTCTCGTATATTGGCGTAAAACTATGCGGGCGTAACGTATCTTGTTTACGTTACGCGGCCGCAAGTTTTACGGGCAAGTGCTTGATTCACAAAGCACTTGCCTGTAAAGTTGCGGCGGCTTAGCGTAAATCCTCCGGCGCAAGCCCGCCTAATTCAAATGATCCAGCATTGCATTGCGCTAAATGACGTCGCAAGGACGTCATTGGTTTCGACGTTAACATAAATGGCGTCCAGCGCCATTCACGGACGACTTACGCAAACGACCTAAATTTATACATTTCGACGCGGGAACGACGGCCATACTTAACATTGGTTGCCCCTCATATAGCAGGGGCAACTTTACGCGTTGCAAAAGCTACGGAAACGTCGTAAATTCACTGCGTCGACCGCGCGTACGTTCGGGAATCTCGCGTAAATAGCTAATTTGCATAGACGACGGGGAAAACGACGGAGGCGACACCTAAAAAAAAATTGCATTTAAGATCTGAAAGCGTAGGAGCCTTACGCCTGTCAGATCTCATGGATATCTATGCGTAACTGATTCTAAGAATCAGTCGCATAGATACGACAACCCAGATTAGGACTTACAACGGCGCAAATGGCGTTGCGCCGTCGTAAGCCCTTTGAGAATCTGGGCCTTAGTGTCTGGCTTATATATACACAAAATACAATAGTCATCAATAGTATGGACCCCCTGAAGTGGTAAACCACATGGGGGTGTCCAAATGCCTGTCCTACATGCCATGTCCTACATTCGCGGATAGATCCGCTTCTTTAGTAGGAAAAGGCAAAACAATGTCCCTTTTCCCTAAGAGGTAAGTGCAGGGACACAGCAGAATCGCCCCCCATGGCGGAAAAAGACAGTAGTCACACAACAGAGACACCACTACGCCTTTCAGGCATTTAAACCCATGTTGTCCTTCCCACTGTCTTCCAATCAGAAGCCATTATCAAAAGCTATCAGAAACAGCTTGGTGTGCAGCGGCTGGGCGTTAAAGCCCACTTTTCTTGGCACCACATATATGTGATATGCAGTCGCGAAGAGATAAAAGAATATGTTACCCTAGGGTTGCCACCTCATCCCTTTAAAACCGTACACATATTAATTACACAAGTTCTTTGGTTGATTAACCACTTCAGCCCCGGACCATTTTGTTGCTATTGGACCAGGCCCCTTTTTGCGATTCGGCACTGCGTCGCTTTAACTGACAATTGCGCGGTCGTGCAACGTGGCTCCCAAACAAAATTGACATCCTTTTTTTCCCACAAATAGAGCTTTCTTTTGGTGGTATTTGATCACCTCTGCTGGGTTTTTTTTTTGCGCTATAAACAAAATAAACAAAAATAGAGCGACAATTTTGAAAAAAAAAAAAAAATTTAATTTTCCTATAATAAATATCCCCAAAAAATATATAAAACATTTTTTTCCCTCAGTTTAGGCCGATACATATTCTCCTACATATTTTTGGTAAAAAAGAAAAAAATCGCAATAAGCGTTTAACCACTTAAGGACCGGACCAATATGCTGCTAAATGACCTAAGGGGTTTTTACAATTCGGCACTGCGTCGCTTTAACAGACAATTGTGCGGTCGTTCGATGTGGCTCCCAAACAAAATTGGCGTCCTTTTTTTCCCACAAATAGAGCTTTCTTTTGGTGGTATTTGATCACCTCTGCGATTTTTATTTTTTGCGCTATAAACAAAAATAGAGCAACAATTTTGAAAAAAATGCAATATTTTTTACTTTTTGCTATAATAAATATCCCCCAAAAATATATAAAAAAACATTTTTTTTCCTCAGTTTAGGCCGATACGTATTCTTCTACATATTTCTGGTAAAAAAAATTGCAATAAGCATTTATCGGTTGGTTTGCGCAAAATTTATAGCGTTTACAAAATAGGGGATAGTTTTATTGCATTTTAAAAATTTTTTTTTTTTTTTACTACTTATGGCGGCGATCAGCGTTTTTTTCCGTGACTGCGACATTATGGCGGACACTTCGGACAATTTTGACACATTTTTGGGACCATTGTCATTTTCACAGCAAAAAATGCATTTAAATTGCATTGTTTATTGTGAAAATGACAATTGCAGTTTGGGAGTTAACCACAGGGGGCGCTGAAGGAGTTTCGTTTCACCTAGTGTGTGTTTACAACTGTAGGGGGGTGTGGCTGTAGGTGTGACGTCATCGATCGAGTCTCCCTATAAAAGGGATCACACGATCGATGCAGCCGCCACAGTGAAGCACGGGGAAGCCGTGTTTACACACGGCTCTCCCCGTTCTTCAGCTCCGGGGAGTGATCGCCGCACTCCAGCGGCGATCGGGTCCCGCGGTCCCGGTCCCAGAGCTTTGGACCGGGTCGCGGGACCATCCAGGGCCCTGGGGACCTCTGGGCCCTTAAAAAATATATATATATATATATATATATATATATATATATATATATATATATATATATATAAACAAAAAAAAATTATAAAACAATAAAAAAAGGGGGTTTGCCACATGGGGCCCTGGAGACCTCTGAGCCCTTTAATAATATATATATATATATATATATATATATATATATATATATATATATATATATATATATATATATATATATATATATATATATATATATATATAAAAATAAAATATATATATATAAAACATTACGGTACCAAATACCACCAAAAGAAAGCTCTATTTGTGAGAAAAAAAGGACGCCAATTTTGTTTGGGAGCCACATCGCATGACCGCGCTATTGTCAGTTAAAGCGACGCAGTGCCGAATCGCAAAAACTGGCCAGGTCCTTTACCTGCATATAGGTCCGGGTCTTAGGTGGTTAAAGTAGCTCAGTGCTGAATAGAAAAAAATGGTCTGGTCATGAAGGAGGTACAATCTTCCAGAGCTCAAGTGGTTAAACTAAAGGCGTTGGTAACGGTCCACATATACTTTAATGAACGTTACTGTGAGTCTATTGTTGGCCATACATGCTTGAGGCTGGGTTCACACTACTACACTACTTTCATCCTACTTTGCTCTGCTACATTGGTCCTACATTTATCCTACATTGGTCCTACATCCATCCTACTTTCATGAACAGGATACTACTTTGGTCCGACTTCAATGATATTCAATGGGTTGAAGTAGGATCAATGTAGGACCAAAAGTAGTACAGGGAGCATTTTCAAAGTCGGACCGACTTGTGTAGGACCAGTTAAGACAGCTCTCATAGGGAAACATTGATTTTCACACGTCATGCGACATGAGCTCCCAATGTAGGACCGTTTGTAGGACAAGTGTGAACCCAGCCTTAATAAATGATTGATTACTTTTCCAACCAACCTCACCTGAAAAGAGTAATTGATCTATAGTCAACAATGTATTTGATCGATATGACACACATGGGGAAGTGGATTTTGATATATGGTTGAAGATAACATTTTAAGTTTTCACCACACAATCTGCTGGATTGAAACACAATCGAATTCTAGAACTAAGCATCTCAGTGCTGTCAAGCGATACAGCAAGATCAAAATGTTTCCACCCTAGCTGATTAATTAGCTTGATTGAAGCCAGTCTAAATGGATTGGAAGGGAAGGTATACCTATTTAATTGTTTGGATATTTGGTTGTTTCAATTGAATCGCAGTTCGATAGGATGATAAAATCGAAGCATGTATGGCCACACTAAAGCTCACAATTCTCTTAAATTTTTTTCCTTTAGATTTATTAACCACTTGTCCACCGGGTCTATTCTGGCACTTCTCTCCTTCATGTAAAAATCTAATTTTTTTTGCTAGAAAATTAATCAGAACCCCCAAACATTATATATATATATATATATTTTTTAGCAGACACGCTAGGAAATAAAATGGCGGTCATTGTAACTTTTTTCTCGCACGGTATTTGCGTAATAATTTTTCAAACGCCTTTTCTGGGGGGGGGAAAAAACGGTTTCATGTATTAAAAAATAACAAAACAGTAAAGTAAGCCCAATTTTTTTGTATAATGTGAAAGATGGTGTTACGCCGAGTAAATAGATACCTAATATGTCACGCTTTAAAATTGTGCACACTCATGGAATGGCGCCAAACTTCGGTACTTAAAAATCTCCATAGGTGATGCTTTACATTTTTTTACAGGTTACTATTTTCGAGTTACAGAGGAGGTCTAGTGCTAGAATTGTTGCACACGCTCTAACGCTCTAACGCATGCGGCAATACCTCACATGTGGGGTTTGAACAGCGTTTACATATGTGGGCGGGACTTACATGCATGTTCGCTTCTAAACGCGAGCTACTAGGGACAGGGGCGTTTTAAAAAATATATATATATATTTTATTTTTATTTTACTTTATCTTTATCTTTATCTTTTTTTAATCACTTTTATTCCTATTACAAGGAATGTAAACTGGAGATGACTGGTGACCATCTGGTCACCGGAAATCTCTGTTGTCGCGAGCCGGCGCCAGCCGATTCGTTCTCCGGGCCCCTGATGGCACGGGAGAGCCCGGAGAAGCACCGGATGGCGGTGGGAGGGGGGGGACGTCCCCTCCCACTGCCTATATGAACAATCAATCTGTGGAACTGTCGCTATGATCATTCTTATCGCGCACAGAATCGCCAGGCAGAAGACAGTGATATCTGGATGATGCCTGTAGCTGCAGGCATCATTCAGATATCACCGCACAAAGTCGAGGACGTCATATGGGCAAGTGGTTAAACCATATAATATGAGGTATGTGGCGGCTGGTGCTCAACACTTTGGGGGGGGGGCAGCAAACCAAAGCCAACCAACCCCCTCTACTGCCTCGCAAGGGAGATGGATAAGAAGGCGGAGATCGGCCCCATGGGAGACAGATAGGAAGGCAGCGATCACCCTGGCCAATCGGGTCTCAGAAGCTGCTTCTTGATTAGCTGGGAGAAGAATCAGGAAGACAACAGAGAATATACATTTTCTATTGTCACACAACTGGGTGGGCTCAGGGCACAGTGCTCTGCGCCCAAAACCCAGCCTTTTTTTAAAGCCAATTCGAGCCTCCCGCTCTAATTATGTGCTTCTTAGAAGAAAAAAAACATTGAAATCCATGCATCCAGTGCCCTGCATGTAGATTTGAGATGTAGATTAGATTAGGGGTGGGGACGCATGGATTAGGTGGGGTGGAGCCCCTATACTCCATGTGAACGGGCCACCGCTGATGAGGTTAAACCTAAACACTTTTAATTTGTATGCAATCAGGCAGGCCCTTGCACTACACTTGAAGGTAAATCTAAAGGAAATTAAACAACAAAATGTGTATCCAGCATAAGAAACACATGCCAAATAACAGCCCAATAAATTCCCTGCTTGTGTATTTTCCTTATATTAAAGGGCTCACAAGGGAGTACATTAACCAGGAATAAATGTTTTCTGTGCCGTTGCAAACCCTGCAATATAAGCAACGGGAAGAAAAAGTTCGCTATAGCCCAGTGTTCTGATAATAGACAGCCTTTAGCCCAACATAGCTTAATAAACATCAGCTCGACCGTCTGTCTAAGTCTCCATATGACGAGGTGGAAGCATTTGCTGAAGGATTTTAATATACATCAGCATGATAACTGGTCTTTGGGTCTTTCCAAACAGCGCTGAAATGCAACTCTCACCAACAGACAGAACATCCTTTATATGAATAAGCAATGCATGAATGCATAAATGTAAATGAGGCAGTACAGAAAATCTACACATAATACAGTGCCATGCATAGCATAGATACTTAGCTAATGTGCACATAAGATTTCACAGTCACGATTAAAGGTACAGGTAAAGCGATAATCACAAATGCACAGGCATGTTCCCAGACCTACCGTACCAAGATTTTTTTAGCTAGGATTTTTCTTAACTATACAAACTTAATCTTATCACAGCATCAGATGCCTCCTCTTCTAAGCCTCTACTTTATTAAATATGCAGTTATGCTACATTATTATTACAAATGCACCTACATCTCATCAGAGATGATAGAAACATCAAAATGTTAGCCGCAAATTATTTAGCATGACCTATATTTCCAGCAATAAGTCAGGTAAAATAATAAAGACAATGACATTACACCTAATCGGAGTGACTTGAGTTTGCAATTAAATTTCCTTTGGAGCCTGGGTTGTGTTGTGTGCGTTGGGGACTTTTTATCTGCACTGAGCAGATGTCTGAAGCTAACACGAGCAGAGAAAAACAGACAGGCTGTTATCGCTGGCTTGGCCTGACATCCTCTAAACATTTCTCTACTGCACCCCTACTGCAAGAAACATAAGAACTGTCCCGCATTCGATTCCTATTAAGCCATATGTCTCACCACAGCTAACATACCAAGCTGTCACCAGAGGCTTATTTACTAAGCTTAAGAGCAATGCACACTAACCCATGTAACCAATCCCAAACCCTGGGCCATTTAAATTGTACTATTGTTCTATACTACTGTCTGCAATTTCTGTACTCCCTTAGGCCGGGGTCACACCTATGCGAATTGAGTGTGGCTTAAACCGCATCCAATTCGCATAACATTATAAAATACATTGATTTTAATGAGGCTGGTTCACATATGTGCGATGCATTTGCACTGCGCAATGCCCAAAAAACGTGTGCGTTTTCTAGATATTGCGGTGCGGCTCAGGTGCAAATTCAGACCCATTATCTTCTATGGGCACGCATCTGATTCGCAGATGTGTTAATTTCTCATCAGGATTTCTCTCATTCTCCTCAACACAGTTCCTCCCTCCCCCTCCCCTCTCACAGGTCTCCAAATTCGCAGCTAAAACGGAGATGATCTGCTGAACAGCTCTCTTATCTCTTTGCAGAGATAAGAGAGCTGGAATTCGCGCCGCACAAGTGTGAATCCAGCCTGAGGCTCGGTTCAGACCAATGCAAATTGAATGCGCATTTCCTCGCATCCAATTCGCATAGCAGGACAATGTGACTGGCTCTCTATGGAGCCGGTTCACATATCTCCGCAGCGGGTTCGTGAGGTGTGCCAGAAAAATGTGTGCCTTTTTTGGTGCGTTTTAGGTTTGATTTCAGCCCAAAATTCGGGCTGAAATCGGACCTGAACAGATGAACCAGCACGCACCGGACCCCTGCTGTGAGCCGCATGCGGCGACGGTGTGAACCGAGCCTTAAGCCTAGGTTCACACTGAAAGCTGGTTTAAATCAGCTGGACTCGCACAATTTCAAACCTGCATTTAAGTCCGACTTCGGGGGGCCATTTGAGAGACATTTGTAAGGTTTCATGCACAGATGGCTTTTGAAATCTCCCCCCCAAAATCACTAAAAGTAGTGCAGAAACTACTTTTGGGAATCGGTGTGGCGCCGCAAAGTCAGCATCGCACCAATTCAGACGGTGCCGTTGCCGGCAATAGGCTTCGATTTGGCATGCAATTTGACATGTCAAATCAGCCTGGTGTGAATGAGGGCTTAAACAGACACATACAACGAGAGGAATACAGAAACTGCTGTTTGCTGACATCCTTATAAGAATACTATTTTCCCAGTTGTCTTTGGCTTTGCTACTTTCTGAGTCAATAGCCATAAACAAGCATGAAGATTAGGAAGTCAGAGTGAAATCAGAACTGCATACTTGTTGCAGGTCAAGTATTGAAGACCATTAGCAAGACAGCTAGGCAATTAGTATTTTTATAAGCCTGGGCTCACACTAGTGCTTCTGTATAATCATGTGTTTTATTTTTCTACATATGATTCTTTGATGCATTTTCATGCTTTTTTTTCTATTATTTGTCAGATGTTCCTGGCTCCGGAACCACGTTGGTCCGGGGTTGTGATCTACTAAGTAGGCCCGGTAGTCAGACTGGGTCTATGTTTGCAGAGTGGTCCTGTACTGTCCCTTCTGGAGGGAGGAAGCCACTCGATGAAGAACCTATCTTGGAGAGCACCGAGCACGAGGCTGGTATCTCAGGAGAGGCCTTGAACTTCATCGAAGTACGCACCATTACTGAAAGTCTGAATGATGGTCGCCTGTCAGTTCTAAGTTTACAAGAAGTTAATCGGGAGAGATCCGGGTGCTGAATCCTGTGTTGAGAGGATTTTGTACTGAATATACCTCCATCTGTGGGAAGGTCTGTGGCAGAGACTTTACCAAATTTTCCGTGCGCCATCTCGGCTGCTAGGCTAGTGAGAGAGGCCTACCCGTGTGCGCAGAACCCACTCTGGCTAGAGTGGCTACAAAAGCTGTGTTGCTGGAAACAGGAGTGTTTCCGGACAGAAGTTGTGCACCTGAACCTATTTCCTATTACCCTTCCACCTCTTCAACTACTTATTTTATTCTTTTACCAAGTTCAGCAAAGAAAAAGAAGTCTAAGTGTGGATATTAAACTTTTTCTCAACTCTCATCTGATACCCTAGACGGCGAGGACATAGAGGTAACATGCCGCCCAAAACAATCCAGCAGCTCCTCCGGGGGTAGTGCTACATTAGTATGATGTGACTGGTTGTTAAGCAGAAAACCTAGTAAAAAATGCAGGGTTTTTCATGCACTCCAATTGAAGACTATGAGACCAAAAAATTCACTATGCTGCACCAAACGAAGCACCTGTGCCTTTTCAAAAAATTCACTGCACAATGGGG
Organism: Rana temporaria; assembly: GCF_905171775.1. Classification (NCBI taxonomy): domain Eukaryota; kingdom Metazoa; phylum Chordata; class Amphibia; order Anura; family Ranidae; genus Rana; species Rana temporaria. Next base: position 304,992,619 of record NC_053492.1, read on the forward strand.
GTTATTTACAAAGGCAAATCCACTTTGCACTACAAGTGCACTTGGAAGTGCAGTTGCTGTAGATCTGAGGGGAAGATCTGAAATGAGGGGAAGCTAAAATGCTGTTTTTTATTTTCCTTGCATGTCCCCCTCGGATCTACAACGACTGCACTTCCAAGTGCACTTTCAGTGCAATTTCAAATGCACTTTGCAATTGTAGTTTGCACTTGTAGTGCAAAGTGGATTTGCCTTTAGTAAATAGCCCCCAGTTTTGCATTGATGGCAACATAGAGAATAATGTGATTTCCGGAATCATGCATTGCAGTGCAACAGTAGACACCTGAGGGGTCGTAGTAGTGTGAATGGAGCCTAAGCCCTCGTCCACATTGACTGCGGCTTTGAAATCATGCAACGTCATCTGAAATCGCGCGATTTCAAAGCTGCATGTCATTGCAAATCCGGGTGCAACTTGGAAGACATCTGGGGGGCTTCATGCACAGATGTCTATTCAAGTCACACCTGAAATCGCCAAAAGGAGTACAGAAACTACTTTTGCAAATCGGTGGGGCACCACAAAGTTGGCATTGCACCTATTTGAACAGTGCCATTGCCGGAAATTAGACTGCGACTTGTCATGCGATTTGGCCTGTCAATCACATGACAAGTCACTCCAATGTGAACGGGGGCTGAGAGTCACCTTATGCCTCGTACACAAGACCATTTTTCCCATCGAGAAAACTGCCAGGACAGCTTTTGGCTGGGAAAACAGGACAACCGCTAGGAATCCCAGTGGGAAAAATTAGAACATGTTCCTTTTTTTTCCTGCCACGATTCCCAGCTGACTTTTTACTGGCAGTATTCCTATTTGAAACACTGCGGTGGAGCATACACACAATACAGTACTACCGTTTCCAACTGCCAACCAACTTTTCCGTGGATTTTGTTTACGAAGGGCGTTGGCCATGAACTTGTTGTGCATACACACGGTACAACTTTTTCAGCCAACTTTCACCAAACCATGTGGTTTTACAGCTCTTTACCGCCATCCTTTGGGCAACTTCTGCTATAGTTTTCTGATGTTTAGCAGTTCTAAACATGCGTGTTTGGATACATCAAATTTTAGTTGGACCAACTTGCGTACACACGATCGGATAAACCGACGTAACAGACTTTTGCCCAACAATTGATGAGCATGAAGAGCCAACAGTCTGATGGAGCGTACGCACGTTCGGATTAAACAAACCAACTCGTAAATCAGACAATTATGGCCATAATGTTGGATCATGTGTACGGGACTTTAGACTAGTGTTTTTTTTTTTTTTTTTCAGTTAACCAGTGGGTTGAACGAAAAAACAAACCCAATTCCCCCATTCACACATTTGAGGTGGATGGGACAAATCCTCTCTGCTGTGCTATTGAATACTGATAGCGGGGGAGACTTTCCCATCATCAGAATATACATATCAGCGCTGCAGGCTATAGCTATAGCTGAAGGAGAGGAAGGTTTCCAGCAGGACGGTTGTACAGAAGTCAATCAGTAGATTAATTTCTGTACAATCAAAGTGCTTATATACAGATCGATATTTGTCCGGTCACAGTTGAACTGGCTAAATTTCGATCCATGTATGGGCAGCTTAAGAAGTCAGTAAAGCTGCCCAGAGATCGATCAAAAATTGCCCGGTTCAGGAGAGACCAGACGAAATTCGATTCATGTATAGGCACTGTGGTTGTATAAAAATGAATGTACCAATGGTCAGCTTTCTTTATACATGCAATTGTCACTTCCACACCTCTGAATAGCAATCTGCAGTAAAATGCAGCATCAGTGTACTTGCATTACCCGTGGTTGCAGGGCAGTTGCGACACTGCCCCATTTGCCTGAATGGGTCATGTTCATCGGCAGTGCTGCCCGATGAACACAACAGTTGGGATTATTTTTACTGCAGGCACAAAGCAAAGCATTGTGGCACAATTATGACTTCCACGGGTAAAAATCCCACCACTATAATATTTCTAATAACATTTTTCCTATTTAATAGCTCAATACCTCGGCCTAATTTTTCCATCCATTTATGAGACAGCTTAATCACATTTTTACTAAACTGAAAGCTCCAAAGACCTGGAAACAAGACACAAAGATGTAATTTAAAGATTTTCGGTTAAACTAGATATCCCAACAGGCATCTTAAGAACAAAGGTAAATTTGAATTCTTTCATATTGAATATGCCTTAAGAAAAGGCTGGCAACTTTGATTTAATGAATTGGCATAGGAATTAATTTGCGGTGGTTCTGTATGAAGGTAGCTGCCCGATGTGACAATGCTAACTGATCAAAGAAAATGTTGTTGGACTTACATTGTATTAAGCGAAACAGCGCCACCTAAGCGTCACAGACAGCATTATTCTGCGAGCACTGAGCTTTTTCTGTTTTTTTTACATGACATCTAGTGACGGATTGAGGTTATTATAAAACATCAAACACATTTCTCAGTAGTACAATATTTCAGAATTTGCTGTATTTTACACAGAACTAATAGATTTAACTAATATACATGGTTCTTAAATAACATCATCATCCTTTATAATGACATTCTGTAAGCACTCTAATGCAGTATATTGTGTCTTAGTTTGCTAATATGTAAAAGAGGAATTTGCTTGTGAATAGGTGGCAGTGGAAAAAGCTATCCATGTTAAAACATAGCTTGTCTGAGCTATTAACACAGAGTCAAAGATTCCTTGACAAACAATCGAGGAACCTGATTTCTGATTGTTACAGGGAACAAGAAAGTATACCTTTAGAACCAATATTCAGTAAAATTCAGTCTTTTAGACACTGACAGTTGGACTTTGAAAACATGATTTTGATTATAGACTATGTTGTAACACATCTATTTCTTAGCTGATGTTTTAGGAATGATGACCCCCAATTATCCCCCACTTCCCTCTACCTCATCAATACCCCCCACCCCGATCTATATCATTCTACAGTATTACATTTTTTTCTAACATGTTTAGGTATGCAATATTTAGATTTATTTTTAATTTAGATCTTTTTAATTCCATCCATATTGATGCTATTCTTAGGTTATTGCTTTTTTTTTTCTTTTCTTTTCTTTGTACTCATTTTATTAGAGTGAATACCTTTTTGCATTTTGATGATACTTTGGATATAACATGTAGGATGGAAGAGTAGGTTTTGTTGGATATGTGATAAGATGAGGCACTGAGATCTTGAGGAATGTAGAATTCAACTTTACTTGCGTAGGAGAACAACATATGTGTGGGAACAGCATTACAGGAGAGAGCAGAGAAAAAAAAACATCTTTCCTTCCTGTGCAGAATATACAAGTGTATATAAACACATAGGCCCGGATTCACAAAGCACTTACGCCGACGTATCTACAGATACGCCGCGTAAGTGTAAATATGCGCCGTCGTATCTATGCGCCGGACTCTGAAAACAAGATACGCCTGAAAATAGGCTTCATCCGACCAACGTAACTTTCCTACGCCGGCGTATCTTGGGCGCATATTTACGCTGGCCGCAAGTGGCGCACCCATTGATTTCCTATTCACATATGCTAATGAGGAAGAAAGGTCGATTCACGAACGTACATGCGCCCGGCGCATAATATACGCGGTTTACGTAAGTCGTACGCCCGGCGTAAAGTTATTCCCCATATATGAGGCGCAACTCATGCAAACTTATGGACCAGGGAACACAGCCGTCGTATTTAACGTTGTTTACGTAGTACGTGAATAGGGCTGGGTGTAGGTTACGTTCACGTCGTAGACAGTGATCCGTCGTATCTTTGGGAGTAGTTTTGACGTGATTCTGAGCATGCGCACTGGGATACTTCCACGGGACGGCGCATGCGCCGTTCATTTTAAGTACTTGTCTGGCACTCAGCCCATCATTAGCATGGGGTCACGCCTCATTAGCATGTCTCACGCCCACTTCCACCTATGCCAGCTTACACCAAGGAAACCCAGCGCAGTTTGGGAGGTGAGTGCTTTGTGAATACTGTGCTTGCCTCTCTGCGCTGGTTCGGCGTAGCGTAAAAAAAGATACGCTATGCCGGCATTAATATATGCGCCAATGTATGTGAATCCGGGCCATAGATGCTAGTATATCACTACAGAGTAAATCCGCCTTGATGATTCGGGGTGTAGTTGCCATCATCCCTTAATTAAATTGTCAAATTCTAAACCCCTTGTGGTGGGATTTTAGAGGCAACCATACAACTGCTAATATATTTAAAATATTTCATATTTTATTTTTACATCATTAAAAAATAATTCATCAGTATTTATAAAACATACAAAATTATAAAAACAATGGTTAAACAAGAATTTCCATGATTACATGATACTCAATAATTAAAGTGGTTTACCCAAATGTTGATTTGACAGGTCCACACAATCAGGAAGCTTAGACTGCAAGTTCTATTCAGCCAGTGGGTATCCAACCTATTTTAAGCTTTTTGCATATCAACTCTTTTTAAAGGGATCTATTACCACTCTGGGAATATAGGGCCAAATCCTCAAAAGAGATACGACGGAGTAACTGCTGTTACTCCGTCGTATCCCTGGTCCTAACTATGGAACTGATCCACAGAATCAGTTTCCCATAGTTAGGACGAAGATCCGACATGTGTAATTGAATTACACTGCCGGATCTTAGGATGCAGTACCGCATCCGCCGCTGGGGGCATTTCGCGTCGAAATGCCGCCTCGGGTATGCAAATTAGGACTTACGGAGATCCACGAAGCTTTTCAGCTTCGTTTTTTCTCCGTAAGTTTTATTTTGCAAACGCAAAATTAGGGCTGCTTCTACAAGGTGTAAACTGTTTACACCTTGTAAAAACAGACCTTTCTTGCTAGCGACGCGATTTTTTTTTTAATTTTAAAATTTTTTTTGGGCGCCGTATCTTATTTTTTACCCGACACAACTTTATTGTCCGTCGCGATCCACAAAGCCTGACTTAACGTAATTTCGCGGCTATGCACGTCGGGAAAATGACGTCACGAGCATGCGCAGTACAGCCGGCGCGGGAGCGCGCCTCATTTAAATGGGAATCGCCCCCTGGAGAAGAGGAACGCCTTGCGCCGGCCGGATTTAAGTTACACCGCTCAAAATTTCTAGGTAAGTGCTTTGTGGATCAGGCACTTAGGTAGAAATTTTGCGGCGGTGTAACTTAAATAGGAAAAATTACGTTGCGCCGCTTCTTTGTGGATTACTCCCATAGACATTATTTACAATCTGAATATCTACATAGAAGAACTCCCCAGACGATGATGGCTATTCAAGTCAGATGAGATGGATACCACCGATCACAGGAACTGGACGGATGTAACTTCAATTGCACGACAGGGACATGCCCCTGTCGACGGCTCTCTAAGCCGAAACGCATCGGGTTTGCATTATAGCACCCCATACTGCTTTTATATTGTTCACGTGATCATAATTTTATATTTTGTATACCATTTAAAATAAAACCTGCCACGGTTTATTTTGACCTGCACCATTTGGAGCATCTTTTTTCTTTTTCTATTTTTTCCACTTGCCCTGTGAGCCCACTGGGGTTCTCCATTTATGTCCTGCAATTGAAGTTACATCCGTCTGGGGAGTTCTTCTATGCAGAGATTCAGGTCCGCTGAGACCACTACGTTCACGAGACTTACTGTTTATAAAAACAGCTGAGCCCACACCCTCCGATAAGAGTACCTTATTATAATTACCTCTTCTATGTGATGTTTTGATGACCCCCTTCAGACAACCATATACTAAACGTTCATGTCAAGGTCCCCATTCACCACTCCTCCTATGGCATTTTATTTGTACACTGAACTGTGTGATCTATTTATCAACCTAGTGTCACCTTCATTGTGATTTAGGGCCTTTTCACTGACTTTATATATATTACATGGACTCTATACATATTTTGTTTGTATTCACTTTTGTGCCTTTATAATCATTGTGCACACTATTTAGCGCTGCACTATTTTTCCTACTTTGTTTGTTTGTGTGCTGGCTGCTTTTTTTCACTTATATGTTTGGTTTAGCGCAGTATTTTCCCCATTTTCTCACATTATTTACAATCAAATTCATCACAGTATTTATTACATAGGAGAGAATAAGGGCCATTGACATTGGCCAACTATAAAGTACTCTTACATATGATACAATGTATCTCTAAATTGGATGCTGTCCATACCTCCCGCCAGGTGAGTCACCCTTAACACCAGGAAGCCATATATGCTGCGCAGAGACAGTCAAGCCAATATTTAGTTTTAAAATGACACTAAACAGAATAAAAATCAGTCATCAATCAGTATACTACTACAGAGCCATTTATAGTTCACAGTGCATAGTACAGGGCTCAAAATTTCAAGCCCTGAGCTTCTAGCCAGGCCTCAAGTGTTACTCGCCACCAGTTGCCTCACCTAACACATACACTGCCCTGCCCCTAATTCCACCCCTAAAAATGCCCTTGTAGATTATCTCTTGGAATGACACTGTTAAATGTTTTATGCCGAATCAAGTTACACAATTAAATATTACCAACAACAACTTTAACAAAATGGGACAGGGCACTGGGGCAAACCAGAGGGACATGGCACTGGGGCAAACCAGAGGGACATGGCACTGGGGCAAACCAGAGGGACATGGCACTGGGGCAAACCAGAGGGACGTGGACTTTTTTACTTCAGCAAATATTGCTCTCCCTCGTCTTATGTACAAGACTCCCTCCTCCTCCTCTGCCTTCTCTCTAGAACCAGGTCTTTCCCCCCATTCTCTTGCTGTCTCCTCTGCAACCCCCATCCATCCTCCTCTCTCTCTCCCTCTCCTATTCTACCCACTCTCATAATCAGGAGCCCCTGTGTGCGGCTCCACACTTGCATGTCCCCACTTCCCCCTGAGACAAGGTCTGTCGTTAATGTATATCCTTTTGGGAGAGGCAGTAGCCCCAAAAGAACTACCATACAAACTACCTTTTGAAAAATAATTGGGGATTAAACTCTCAGAGACACAGAAAACTGGAATCTTCAATTTTGCACACAAAGCCTCTCTTGCTACTAGATATCAGGAGGGGGGTTATAAGATCTTAACTAGATGGTACAAAACCCCTTTCGCACTAAAACGGATATTTCCTGAATCATCAGACCGTTGCTGGCGGTGCGGAGAAGGGGAGGGTACCATGTTACATGTATTCTGGGAGTGTGCAAAGTTGAAAGATTTCTGGAAAATGGTCACCGACACAGTAAAAGAAATTACAGAGGTGGATCTGGGAGATTACCCTGCTACCTATTTACTATTTGACCTCCCAATTTCCCTGGCAAAGTTTAAAAATTCTCTGATTAGACATCTATTGACAGTAGCAAGGGCATGTATTCCAATTCTGTGGAAAAGTACATCTATGGCGACCAGACAACAATGGCTAGGGAGAGTAACAGAAATTCAGCAGATGGAGCATCTGACGATGGGAATAAGAGAACAAGAGGAGAAGTATAGACAGGTGTGGACCCCATATATAAGATATAGAGAACGAGACACCTGAGGGGGGAGATGAGGGGAGGAGGAGGGGTCGGGAGAGATTTTTTTTTTTGGGGGGGAAGAGGTACATGGGGGGAGGGAAGAGGGATTTGGGAGAACAGGGAGCATACTATGATATAGCTACAAACGGTGGACATGAAGGTAGATTCTTGAAATCCTGCTAAGAGGCACAACGATTAATGAGAAAATGTTTAAAGGAAAGTGTCAAATTGTGTACAGTTAAAGATTGGCTATATATGTGTGTATAAGGAGAAATTAAGTGTGAAAAAAAAACATATAAAATAAAGAATTAAAAAAAAAAATCAGTATACTACTACAGAGCCATTTATAGTTCACAGTGCATAGTACAGGACTCAAAATTTCAAGCCCTGAGCTTCTAGCCAGGCCTCAAGTGTTACTCGCCACCAGTTGCCTCACCTAACACATACACTGCCCTGCCCCTAATTCCGCCCCTATAAATGCCCTTGTAGATTATCTCTTGGAATGACACTGTTAAATGTTTTATGCCGAATCAAGTTACACAATTAAATATTACCAACAACAACTTTAACAAAATGGAACAGGGCACTGAGGCAGACCAGAGGGACATGGCACTGGGGCAAACCAGAGGGACATGGCACTGGGGCAAACCAGAGGGACATGGCACTGGGGCAAACCAGAGGGACATGGCACTGGGGCAAACCAGAGGGACATGGACTTTTTTACTTCTGCAAATATTGCTCTCCCTCTTCTTATGTACAAGACTCCCTCCTCCTCCTCTGCCTTCTCTCTAGAACCAGGTCTTTCCCCCCATTCTCTTGCTGTCTCCTCTGCAACCCCCATCCATCCTCCTCTCTCTCTCCCTCTCCGATTCTACCCACTCTCATAATCAGGAGCCCCTGTGTGCGGCTCCACACTTGCATGTCCCCACTTCCCCATTTCATTGTCGGGCAGTGAGGAGAGGAGCTGCAGCACAGCGGGAGGGAGTACAATCCAGCACCGAGATTCACACACCTGCATAGTCATTGACACCACAACACAGCGCACACTGACACCGCACAGCATACTGCCGCTCTCTTGTCAGGGCAACTCTTGGTGAGCGCTGTGCTGCACTGCCTACCTGGGACACCCAGAGTGGTGATAATCACAGTCCTCCAGCTCACTTGTTCCTTCCAGCTCTCTGCTCTCCAGCTACATTGGTCAGGTTGGGAAGCCAGGCTCAGAGAGGTCATACTATCAGGTCCCATGGCTTAACGAGAATTGTAAGGAGAGCACCTGTGTACTGCTCTGCATGTGTGCGGCTCACCCGACTACTTTTCCTGGGCACGCACCTTTCCTCTTCGGCCGCCAATCGCAGCGTGGCTCTAAGTGTAGGCACAGATTGGACTGTTGGTCATGCAGAACTGTTATCACTCGCCCCCAGCTTAAATCCACTCGCAAAATGCTAGCAGGCGAGTGGAAATTTTGAGGGCTGGCATAGTACATGAGTTGTTTTTTGTATATTTTAAATGTTGTGTGTAGGCATGCAATATACAGAAGCTTTCTTTCTAATCTAGATAGTTTTTTTTATGGCATCCATATTGATGCTATTCTAATGCCGCATACACACGACCGTTATTCATGTCATGCAAAAAAACTAGGTTTTTCTCGATGTGATTTGTCGTGATTCCTCTCAAGTCTGCCTTGCATACAGACTATCGTGAAAAAAATGCTAGAGCAAAGCGCAGTGACGTACAACACATACGACAGCACTATAAAGGGGAAGTTCCATTCGAATGGCGCCACCCTTTGGGCTGCTTTTGCTAATTTCGTGTTACTGTGTGTTAGCTAAAGTTTGGTGAGAGACGATTCGTGCTTTTCAGTCTGTTACAGCGTGACGAATGTGCTATCTCCATTACAAACGCTAGTTTTACCAGAACAAGCGCTCCCGTCTCATAACTTGCTTCTGAGCATGCACGTTTTTTCCCCCTCGTAAATGCGTACACACAACCGTTTTTCACGACGTGATAAACGACAAGAAAAAATAGCAGGTTCTAAAACCAATTTGGGCAGTTTTCTCGTTGTGATAAATGCTTTGGAGCATACACACGACCGTTTTTCACGACCAATTTGAAAAATTGCATTTTTCTCGTCATGAATGTAGAATTCAGCTTTACTCGCATAGGAGAACAGCATATATGTGTGAGATCTGCATTACAGGAGAGAGCAGAGAAAAAACAACAACTTCCTTCCTTCCTGTGCAGAATATACAAGCATAAATAAACACACAGATGCTACTATATTATAACAGAGTAAATCACCTTGACGATTCAGGGTGTAGTTGCCATCATCCCTTATGTTGTCAAATTGTAAACCCCTTGTGGTAGGATTTTAGAGGCAACCATACAACTGCTAATATATATTAAATACATTGTACATTATGGATTGTAAATATTTAATTATGTTGGAACAAGTTGTTACATAGAGATAGGGCATACAATACCATACACCCACACAGGACCATGTTTATCCGCACGGGGAAACACAGGTGTTTTACATGCATCTCTGGGCAGGCAGTTGCATCAATGTCTATTGGGACACAGCATGCAATGTGCTGTACATTATAATCTTCTGTCCACGTTACTTTATACACATATACTGGGCCAGATTCATAAAAGAGATACGACGGCGTATCTCCTGATACGCCGTCGTATGAGATACGATTGTCGTATCTATGCGCCTGATTCATAGAATCAGGTTACGCATAGATATCCCTAAGATCCGACAGGTGTAAGTGACTTACACCGTCGGATTTTAGGCTGCAATTCTAGGCCGGCCGCTAGGTGGCGATTCCATTGCGGTCGGCGTAGAATATGCAAATGAAATTTCACGTTGTTTGCGTAAGTTGTCCGTGAATGGCGCTGGACGCCATTTACGTTAACGTCGAAACCAATGACGTCCTTGTGACGTCATTTAGCGCAATGCACGACGGGAAATTTTAGGGACGGAGCATGCGCAGTACGTTCGGCGCGGGAACGCGCCTAATTTAAATGGTCCCCGCCCCATTTGAATTAGGCGGGTTTGCGCCGGGCGGATTTACGCTACGCCGCCGCAAGTTTACAGGCAAGTGCTTTGTGAATCAAGCACTTACGCTGAAAACTTGCAGGGGTGTAACGTAAATGGGATACGTTACGCAGCCGCAGCGTAGGGCAATTCTATGTGAATCTGGCCCAAAATCTCCAATTATTTCCTACTCTGTCCACTTTTAGACGATCCCTGAAAAAGCTTCTCTTCTGCCCCCACCTAACAACTGTACTTTTATTTTCTCCATCAGCTCAACTTCTGCAGCTATTGCCTTTTGTATCACTTGACCCTTCCTCCTAGATTGTAAGCTCTAACAAGCAGGGCCCTCTGATTGCTCCTGTACTGAATTGTATTGTAACTGTCCTGTCTGTACTCATGTTTTAAAACACTGTGCAAAATGTTGGCTCTATATAAATCCTGTATAATAATAAAAAAAATGTATATACTGTACATGTCATATGTTACATACTCCCGGACACTGCATTCTATAAACTAAGTTGTACATTACATACTTCTAAACACGTCATTCTATATGTTTTGTTCCAAGTTAAATTTACCTGAATTTGCAATCTATATATGTTGTATGTTACACTCCGCTGACCCCTGCACACAATACAGTACACTATGCTGCATGCTACATACTCATGATCATAAACTATATATGCTTTACTAAATTTTACATACCCATGACCACAGCAGTCTATTTACTGTGTTTTATGTTACATTCCCCTAGCCATCTATACGCTGTGCTGTATATTACATACATATGACCAAAGCACTCCATAAAGTATTTTCTACAGCACATACTTCAGAACTCTGCAATTTATGTGGTATGTTGTATGTTACATACACCAGACCACTGCATTCTGTGCTGTGCATTGCAAACTCCTGACTACTGCAATCTATCCACTACTGTCTCAGAATGCAGTGGATCCTCTATCACTGAAGAGTGACAGCTGACTGAACAGGCAGAAACAAATGCAGTACAAAAATCATGAGGCAGGACGATAATAATGCAGGCTGGAGTTTATAACAGGCAGTAGGCAAAAGCAGTAACTGACTACAGTTGAACCTCGGATTGCGAGTAAAGCGGATAACGAGCGTTTCGCAATACGAGCACTGTATTTTAAAAAATCCTGACTCGGTTTGCAAGTGTTGTCTTGCAAATCGAGCAGGATTCAAGCCACAACGGTGTGCAGTACCGTGTTTGGCCTGAGGTGGGGGGCGCAGAAGCCGAGCGGAGCCGATCTGACTCGTTCGGAAATACTCAGCTCATGAGCCTTTTCAAGGTTTTCCGAGTTCAGCCGAGCTGTCCTCTGGCCTTTCCGAGTGTTTCTGAGGCTCTCCGGCACCCCCCCAAACTCTAAACCAAAACCTTCTCCAAATTCCTAAATCCCGCTACAAATCGAAAGGAGAACGAAGATTCTCGGTCCAAGGACCACGGCTCTGGAATGCTCTACCCACGACCATCCGCTTGGAAGAAAACCATCGGGCATTTAGGAAAAAGCTAAAGACCCACCTCTTCTGAAAGACCTGTACAACTCTGGATGCCAAGCGCCTTGAGGCGATTAAGTTCGCATTTGCTGCGCTATACAAGTTACTCACTCACTCACTCACTCTAGCCACATGTGGTATCGCATTCCATTGAAGTCAATGCGTAACTAATTATTTTTGTTTCCATTGACTTCTATGGGGAAACTCACTTTGATATGCGAGTACTTTGGATTACGAGCATTCTCCTGGAACGCATTATGCTCATAATCCGAGGTTCCACTGTATACTGTAGTCCCAGTCTTAGGGCAAGTGCACACCAGAAGTGTTTAAATGTGTGATGACACCAACACAATATAAATGTTTATGTGACTAATGTTGATTAAATAGATTTGCATCAATATTAAAGTGCATAAGTGCTAATAAAAAACATATCATATTTGCAAAATCAATTTCTGATGGCCACAATGGATTGAACGATGGGCAAAAACAATGGGGCTCTGCTGAAGATAGAAAGTTCACCAACATCTATTTCTTATTTTTTTTTTTCCTTGTTGCTGGTTTATCCAGCTTGTATACATACAATTTTTAATGATTTATATCATTACATTTTTTTTATATATTTTATTCAATCTAATTTGTCTAACTAATATTAGTTTTGGTAATGCACTTATATTGTCTCAGGCCTTTTTGCTATTGACCACTAGATGGTGCTGTTCTCTGATGTTTTTACTATACACTCTGTGATGTTTTCATTATAGGCTTTATAGCACGCATCCAGCTTCTTTATCATGTTTGGGCACTAGATGGTGTTATTCCATATAGCTTCCTGTTATTAGTTTAGTACGATTTTATTATGTGATCATGTTTTTGATAAGATTTAGCAGTGATGGATTATTATCCATTTGCGATGTTTCAATGTGTTTGCTGAGTTTTATATATTTTTTATAAGGTTGGTTTATGCTGTAAGGTGGAAACAGAGTGTGCAAGTCTGCATCACTTAAAGGGAGATTTTGCAGTACATTTTTGTCTCCTACTCCATTTTGGAGGAGTTTCACCAATAGCAGCCTTCCCGTTTACTTTTAAGCAAGCTAGGGTCGATGTGGCATCACTTCCTGAGGACACCAATACGGCAAAACATATGTCAGAGCATAAGAGCAGCCATTCCAGGTCCTCATCCCACATCCAATCTAGGCTTTGCCCTTAGGAGAGACGTGGACTCCACGCTATCCCTCTAGGACTAGCCGGCTTGCATATGCTGATTACACCTGGTGCCCGGTTCGGCACTGTAACATGTAAATGTAATCGCCATTTGTTGTTGTCATATATTTCTATCCATTAAAATTACTACATTAAGCAACCTATCTCTATGTCTCTTGTGGAGTCATTTTTCCTATCCTAGTTTCAACTCGAGGGGCCAGTGGAGTGGAACTGTGCTGGTAGTGGAACCTGTTGTTATTCCAGAAGCGCTGTTGGACCTTCCTGCAAAAAGGGGTCAACATTTTCTGGTGAGTGGCCATCTATTGAACACTTAGACCCGGTTCACACTGGGGCGACTCGTCAGGTGACACAGCCACCTGACAAGTCGCGTCCCATTGTAGTGAATGGAACCTTTCTAAGTCGGAGCGACGCAAGTCGCTCCGACTTAGAAAAAGGTTCCTGTACGACTTTGGGGGCGATTCGGCGCGACTTGCATTGACTTCAATACTGAAGTCATTTTGCAAGTTGCCTCTCAAGACGCCTTGAGATCGCCTTGCCGAGTCGCCCCCAAAGTCGTGTCGCCTGTGTGTGAACCGGCTCTTATGGTGAAGAACTAGAAAACTATTTTGAGCATCACTACTTGGTGTTGGGATTCATCATTATGGACTTTTAGCTTGCTATTTATTTTGTATTTGTATTAATTTTGATTCACTGGACATTATTAGCTTTAATATATTTTTGCATCCACATGTAAAAGTTCACAAGGAAAAACTGAACAAAGTGTGGGAAAATGTCTATTCAATGGAGACAGTGATGGATAATCATCTGTTACAGGATCACCGGGTATTTTGCATACACCATCAAGGGGAGAGGGTAGGTACTCTTACTGGAGACTGTGGACTCACATACCAAGGGCAGTGAGTTAAACAAGCGTGAAGATAGAAGCAGGAACTCTGATGGAACGTCACTGGAAATCCAGGTACAATGTGCCAACTTTTCGTCCAACAGATGATCATGAATTAGGTCATAAAAGAAAAGAAGGGCCTCCCCATAGTATAGATAAAAAATGGATGGGTTTATTTAAAAACATAAGTACTAACATCAAGATGTGAAGATATACAAATCGATGTTATCACAAAGAATTCCAAAAAAGCGCAATGTACAGAGTTGGCTTGCTGTAAACCTTACACGCTTCGTCCTAAAGGACTTCAACCCGGGTATTTATTTAATTTCTTTCAAAAATGGATGCGTTTATTTAAAACATAAGTATTAATATCAAGGCTGATGTGTACAGATATAAAAATGTATGTGATCACAAAGGGGTCCAAAGAAGGCAATGTACAGAGCTGACTCACTGTAAACCTTAATGTAGAACACAAGCAAGGAAGCCAGGTGGGCAGCTGACCAAGCTTCAGGGCTGAGCATTTACCAGCATGTAATTGGTACAACATTTTTTTATAACCATTTTTCAAGTTTCTGAGGAAGTGGTTCTACACATGAAGCTATCCCGTGGATGTCCTCAATACCTCATTGCAGTATTATTTGGGTATGGACTTCCCAAGACCTTGTTTGTTTATTTCTTTCACTTTTCTTTTTTGTAATGCCAACACTTATTGTCTTTGTGTTAGTATAATAGATTTGTAGTTTAAGGATGTTCCCAGTTAGGTTGGGTTTATAATCATTTGCAATAATTGCACCTTGTTGGTTAGGATGTTCATAGCTGTGCTTGATATACTGTATTTAATTAGTGCACCATTTTTGTTAGTTTATCCTTGTGAATAACATTGGTGCTTTATATAAATTTGTTTTAAAACCTAGTACACATGGGCCAAATGTCGGGCGACATCGGCCAGCTTCTGTTGGGTGTGCATGCTATAAAACCAATGGCTGAGAGAGCTGACCAGAGTGCCAGAACACAATAGCTCAGTGGGGGAGATTGATGTACTAACATTTGATTGTTAGTACAGCACCTCCAACCGGAGCTGTCAATTTTTCTTTCAACCCGCTGGGTTGATTTTTTTTATTTTTTTTTCTTACTAGCCGGATAACAGCAATTGCAACCCCTAGTCAATTTATATGTGATTTGACTCGTTACTTTTCTTTAGAAATTTATTTTTTTTCTGAAGCATGTTCTATGCGTGCTACAGATGCACCACTTTACAGGCAGACTAAGGGGACACCCCCCCCCCCCCAGGCACTATATTTTTTATTTTTATTGTTGCATTATTAAACTTACTGCTCCTAAAAAAAAATCAGTTTTAAAAGCAAAATTGATTGATACATGTCCCCCAGGGCAGTACCCAGACCCCCATACTCTCCTTTTATGGCCAATTACTTGCATATAAGCCTTCAAAATGGGCACTTTTGATTTTTCCTGTTCGGCTCCCATAGACTTCAATGGGATTCATCATTCAGGTTAGAATTTCTCCCCAGTTCAAACTGAACAGGGGGGTGTTCGGCCCGTCTCTAATGGCCATATATTTAGAAATGTGTTGGGGTTAAGTCCAACAAGCTGTATGCCACCTTTTGGCCCTCCAGTGCTAGACTTTTGGGTTTCTGAACATGCAGCTGAAGAGTCGATTGCAGCCACAATGAGCCAATTCACAAAATACAAAGTATTCTGTGAATTGACAGCAGATGAAAGGGGCAGGCAGTGCAGCTGCTGTGTAGGAGAGCACATCTCGAGCGCATTTTAAAGGCAGTACTCCCAGTGCTCAGAGAAAATGTACAGTAATTATAAACTGGCATATTTTTTAAAATACTGTAATTACAGGGTTTTTGCTACCGTGTTTTCCCGAAAATAAGCCCGGGTCTTATATTAATTTTGGCAACAAAAGACACAGTAGGGCTTATTTTTGGGGTAGGTCTTACCATGTAATGTGCTGTCTTCTCTTCCCCTCTCTCGACCTGCCTGTTAGGAATCCCCAGTGTGAACTTAGTTAAAATGCTTGTAAAATCTTGTAATCCACTCTATTACTGTAGTATATAATGTACAATGTGTGTATTTCTGTAATATAATTGTGCCAAATACCTTCATTATAGCACCACTGTGCGCTTTTGTGACCTGCCGGAGCTCTCTTCCCTGCATTTATGTTACAGAAACACACACATTGTACATTGTGTACTACTGTAATAGAGTGGGTTATAGGATTTTAAACTAGGGCTTATTTTCGGGGTAGGGCTTATATTGCAGCCCTCTTAGAAAATGACGCTAGGTCTTATTTTAGGGGTAGGTTTTATTTTCAGGGAAACAGGGTATATCATCAAGTAGCATAGAAAAAAGGATATGGAGGAAAACTACCAATAAGTATAACACTGGAAAACCTTTGCCACATCCCAATTTGGAAAGAAATTGCAAAGAGCAGTGCCCAAGGGATTGTTGTGCGGGCAAAAGAGGTAAACCAGTATTTAACCACTTGACAACCAGGCCAATTCTGGCACTTTGCTCCTACATGTAAAAATCATTATTTTTTTACTAGAAAATTACACAGAACCCCCAAACATTATATATATTTTTTTAGCAGAGACCCTAGAGAATACAATATCGGTCATTGCAACTTTTTATCTCACATGGTATTTGCACAGCAATTTTTTGGGGAAAAAAAACAGTTCCATGCTTAAAAAAAAAAAAACAGTTCCATGCTTTAAAAAAAAAAACAGTAAAGTTAGCCCAATTTTTTGGCATAATGTGAAAGATGAAGGTACGCGAGTAAATAGATACCTTACATGTCACGCTTCAAAATTGCACACGCTCGTGGAATGACTTACAATTCCCCATAGGCAACGCTTTTTTACTGGTTACATGTTTTGAGTTACAGAAGAGGTCTAGGGCTAGAATTATTGCTCTCACTCTAACGTTCGCAGCGACACTTCACATGTGTGGTTTGAACACCGTTTTCATATGCGTTCGCTTCTGCCAGACAGGGGCACTTTAAAAAGAAAAATGTATTGTTAATTTTACTTAACATTTTTTTATTTTGACACTTTAAAAAAAAAATTTGATCGCTTTTATTCCTATTACAAGGAATGTAAACATCCCTTGTATTAGGAATATGACATGATCGGACCTACAATAAGACCCCACATCTCACCTCTAGACTGGGAAGCCTAAAATAATAAAAAAAACGATCACCGCTTCCTACCCGAAGCTGCGCCGTTTTTTTAAATGCAGAGGCCGGGCGTGACATCATAACATCGTGCCCGGCCTCTGACGATCATAGAGACTCCGACGACCATCCGGTCCGCCGGAAATCTCTATGGTCAAGAACCGGGGTCGGCTCCGACTTGCCAATCGTTTAGATAAGTCGGTAGAAGCACCGGAAGGTGGCGGGAGGGGGGGGAGTCCCCTCTCGCCACCCGTAAGAACGATCAAGTGGCGGAACAGCCACTATGATCATTCTTATGGTGTAGGGAATCGCCGGCTGAAAACGGCAATATCTGAATGATGCCTGTAGCTGCAGGCATTATTCAGATATAGCCCCACAAAGCCGAAGACGTCTTTAGACGTCCAGCCGCCGTCAAGAGGTTAAAGAAGTAACATTATGTAAAAAAGTAGAACATTTATTGGATACATAATAATGATAAAGTTACACAGGTATAAATGCCTAAAAACAATTGAATTAGATATTGATCAATAAACAGCAGATAGATTCTAGGACACACAGGTGATCTCAAAACGAGATCAGGTGAGGTGTGTAATCACAATGATCCCAACATGTTTCAGAATAGGGTGTAAAAGACTTAATTCCTTCTTCAGGTCTGAATTGAAACAAGCTGTTTGTTTTTAGTAAAAAAAAAATAAAAACAAGAATAGTAAATGATGAACAGGTAAGTATATAAATATAAAAATACAGTAGTTAGATAGTATGGCATATAATGACAGGCAATGTGCAGCACTTTTAGAAATGTGTTGGGGTTAAGTCCAACAAGCTGTATGCCACCTTTGGACGTATGTCTCTTATTTTCTACTTATATTTTTACTGAGCACCAGGAGTACAACTATCACTATACTTTTGGCCCCCAAGTGCTAGACTTTTGGGTTTCTGAACATGCAGCTGAAGCGTCGATTGCAGCCACCATGAGCCAATTCACAAAATACAAAGTATTCTGTGACTAGACAGCAGGAGAAAGGGGCAGGCAGTGCAGCTGCTGTGTAGGAGAGCACATTTCTCCTGTCAGAGCAGCGAGTGCATTTTAAAGGCAGTTCTCCCACTAGTGCTCAGAGAAAATGTAAATTTTATAAACCTGCATATTTTTTTAAATGCTGTAATTACGGTGTTTTTGCTATAAAAGTGTGATAGACGACCACATAAAAGTTTCTTCTAGAAAACAATATCATAAGCAATAGCTAGTATGGATTCACGAAGGACAGACAAAAACGAATGCCCTGTACACACGATCAGAATTTCCGATGGAATCAAATTGATGGAATTTTCCTTCAGAATTCCTTTCAAGCATACACACTGTCAGACCAAATTCCGACCGTCCAAAACAAGGTGACATAAAACACCACGACGAGCCGAGAAAAATTAAGTTCAATGCTTCCGAGCATGTTTCAACTTGATTCTGAGCATGCATGTTTTTTTCTCCGTCGGAGTTCCACACAGACGATCGGAATTTCCGATAGGATTTTTTTCCATAGGAAAAAAATAAAACATGTTCTATTTCTAAACTCTGATGAAAAAAAGTCTGATCGGGCCCACACACGGTCGGAATATCCAATAAAAAAATTCCGTCAGACTTTTTTCATCGGAAATTCTGATCGTGTGTACAAGGCATTAGACATAGGGATGGCTGTAGATATAGTATACATGGAATATGCCGAAGTGTTTGTATTCACATTTTATGTTGTTACTGAGTCGAGAGAGTATGGGTTGCTCTGAAACCATTCAGTCATTTTTTTTTACAGTTGGAGCCTTTTATCTACACCTCTCTTGTGGAAATTGCCTTTCTGCTTCTTTCCATCCTACAGGCAATGTTAACAAGTGCTTTTACCATGATGAATTTCATACACAGCTACTACAAAGTGAGCCTTTGATTTTTTGTGCATGCTCTTCTGTATCCAAACAGTAACATTTAGGTACTGTGCAATTATCCAACAGCAAAATCTATAGACGATCCCTAGAAATTAGAGATTTACAGACACAGATTCTTCAGCTGCTTTATATTATTTACAAGCTAAACTTTCCTTAGTTAAACATATTTGTTTACTTGGCTACACCTAAGGGTGAGCACCATCTATTTTGGCTGTTGGAAATTTACTTTACTGAGTCTCCTAAAGGTACTTCTGTTTTTTTTTTTTTCTTGTATTACAGTGTTACCAAATATTTGGCACAGTTTCCCACAGCTAATGTGTAAGTTAGAGTCTAAAGGCTTAGAAAAATCTGTCTATAAATTAATAGAAAACTGGCTTAACCTCCCTGGCGGTATAATTATGTCAGATTTTAGCATCTTAAAGCGGTACAATGTATAGGGGTTGGGGTAGGCGTGAACTAATTATACTTCCACCGAGGCACTGTCCCTAAGAGCCAGTACACACGGGGGCGACCTGGGATCCGACTTCAAGCCACCCCAAGTCACGCGGTCGAGAAAATAATGAAAGTGAATGGGAGCCGTCTTAATGTACACTACTGAGGTCATTCCGACTTCAGAAAAGGTTCCTGTACTACTTCAATCCAACTTCTAGGCGACCTGTACTCATTGATTTCAATGGAAGTCGCCTCCAAGTCGGATCCCCGTTCACCGTGAGGCAACTTTACAGGAAGTCGCCCCAGTCTGACCATAATAGTGTAACCTCATTGGTTGCTCCCTCACAAGCATCTGGACAGCATCTGTTACATAAGGAATACAGCATACAGATTACAGTACACTAGTAGTGCCATTTAAAAAAACTGAATTTACAGTAATAAGGAATTTACAGTAACTGAATACTGGTAACACTGACCAGGTGCCAGCTCAGCCACCCAGTCTAGGGACCAGGTGCCTGCTGTTCACATTACATGGTTAAAATATAATTCTGTTATATTTTATTAAATATTTCAGTACACCATTTGGGTCAGAATCTTTTTTTTCAAATTTTTCTCCTCTAAAATCTAGGTGCGTCTTATGGTCAGGTGCGTCTTATGGTCTGAAAAATACGGTACATGTCATATTGTTACATATGCAGCAGTGTCTCACAAATGCAGACTAGGGGAAAGAAGGGTGGAGAAAATGATACAAGATTGTTTAACTTTTTAAATCTATTTTCCATAAGTGCATAAGTGAAAATTACCTTAAGACTGTGTAGGTAGATCCATTGCCCTGTGTATCTCAAGTGTGGAGGGAGAGGAGGCGGTCCCTTTGCTCTCGGCTGTGATTCGTGGCCAAGAGACACAGAGGGAGGAACCAAACAGCAAGAAAGAGGGATGGAACAAAGTCGAAAATGACGCACACCTAGTGCGTTCCACAACAGCAAAGGACGAACACTGGACCTGGGGCAACCCGGAAACTGTCCCACTTCGGTATCCCTAGTAGAGATGGCCTGCCGTTTCGCCAGGATGTCGTTTCGCGGCAAACTTTGGTCGTTCGCGGCCCGCCAAACAGTCGGACATCTGGCGATGTTTGCAGTGGTCCGCAATGTTACATGGGTAAGAACTTTGACCTATGACACATCCTTCAGGTGGTGCAGGACAGCCAATTGAGACATTTCAGCACATGGACATACCCCCTACCTTATAAATAAACCTGATCTGGCGGCCTCTTACATTCTGCTTTATGTCAGTGTAGGGAGAGGGTGCTGTTTGGAGCAGGGACAGGCTGTATTCATTCAAATAGCTATCTAAAAGGTCCACAAAAGTCCTTTCAAGCACTGGTATAGGTGTGCTACTTGCTGTGCACTGCAGTATATAGGTGTCTAATAAATTCATATACTTTTTGTCAGTGTAGGGAGAGGTTGACGTTTCCAGCAGGGACAGAGTTTAGCGACACAAATCGCTACCTAACAGGTCCACAAAAGTCCTTTCAAGCACTGGTATAGGTGTGCTTGTCATGTTACATGATATTATTTTATTATGTACTGTCTCTTTAATGTCTATCTAGTTTGTCTCTTGAGGCATTCCGTAGTTTCCATGCTGCTCAGTCTCCTCCCCCTCTTTTCTGTATCAGTCATTTTAATGCTGTAATTCATGTGACCTGTATGTATCTTCTACCTGGATGGAAGAATCGTTCTTTTACCTGTTGTAACTTGCATTCTACGGATCATACGACGAATAAACATCGCCAGATCTTCTTTCATGTGAGTTGTGACTGAGTAAGCTATCTGGAAAGGTGATTTGGGATGAACAATCTCTTCAGGGCAATGAGCTCCATGTGCTACTGAAAACCACATTCATAGCCTTTGCAGCCGATTCAGAATAGTAAAAGAACGTATCCAGCAGCCTGCACAGAGATAACTGCGTCACAGAACAGATCATAGTGAAGTGTAACTGTGTGTATTGCATGAGAATTCTGCATACAACCCCAGCACAGCTTGTTACAGCTCCTCACAGTATACAGACACTCTTCACTGCTACAGCCAAGCCTGTGTACTGCAGGCCATCATGAGTGGAAAGGGCTCAGTGTGTGATGAAACACCACAGCATGCACCACACAGAGAAAGCCAGGATGAGGACCCAGAGTCCACTGCATTGACCAAACGCTCTGTGAAACCCACTTGGAAGGTTAAAGAGAACTATGAATCCATGAGAACTGAACTAGCAACCAGTTTGAAGCAGATTTGGGATAAAATCCTCACCCACATTGATGTGATTTCATGTCCCAGCCATGAGGTACTGCAACTAGAGGGCGCCATAAAGCATCTCTCTGCTTCATATGAACTGTACCAGACTACAAGCAATAAATATAAAACTATTCTGCAAAGCATCAACACTGAGGAGTCCTTAGAGCAACTTAACAATGCCCAGCTTCTTAATGAGGAAAGCAGACTTCCGTTTCCGGGGGAGGAGTCGGAGGCATGGCGGGCTAGCGTTCGTGCTAGGAGAGTCCAGCGGTTCCCCGTGCACCTAGCCAGGAGAGCAGCCACAGCGGTCGATACCCCCACCATCCCCTGCCCGCGCTATAGGGGAGAGTACAAGCCGCGCATATTCCACTGCCGATGTCGCGACGTGGCCGAAGCGGAGGGAAGTTCAGCCGGGGATCCCCTGCTCAGCGAGGACACTCGTACATCACGCGGTACATGACAGCGAGGGGAGATACCCAATCGGAGCGTGAGGATCACGGGGTAAGCAGACGGAGCTCACTGACAGAGAGTTTCGTATCTGCAGCAGCAGCCGTCCTGTCAGTGCCAGAGCCAGCTGCCGTTGCTGTGGAAAGCCCCGTCACATCAGAGGTCCTACAGGGAGCAGCATCAAAGGAGAGGCCGGAGGGGGGAGCGCTGGTGTCGGATTCTACAGGAAGACAGGTGAGAGACATTGTGGCATCCCAGGCAGACATTCAGCCAGACTCAACACCAGTAGAATCACCTTATATCGACACGAAAGCGCAGTTACCCACGCTCCCGGCAATAGCACTGCCCCATCACTCAGTGAGAGCACTAGACCCATTAACAAGGGCAACACCGTACAATATGGAACAGGGTCTCAAGGATGTAACCCGAGCCAATCTATGTTCAGATGCTGGGGGAATCGGGGGCTCTGTACCCCTATTACAGCCTCGCCAACATACAGGGAAGGGGGAGATGGACCCCCCCCCAGATAATAGGCAAATTAGTAGGCTAATCCAGGCTCTCCCCACTAAGGAAGATATCGAACAAATGGTAGCCAATCTAACTGCTGCAATGAAGGGGGAGATTGATAAAGTGCGCACAAGTGTAACAGAGATGGGGCAAAAGGTCGAGAGATGTGAGGAGCAACAAGACTCGATGGAGGTTAGGCTGAGTAATCTGGAGGGAAGAGTGCAATCCCAACATTATCAACTAATTAGGCTACAGCTACAAGCTGAAGAAACGGACAATAGGAGCAGGAGGAATAACTTGCGCATAAAGGGAATACCAGACAAACTGGCAGGGCTGGAGCTGAGAGAAGTGGTAACCTCCATTCTGAATAAAATCTTGAAGAAACCCCCAGAAACATTACTGGAACTAGATCGTGTTCATAGAGTCCCTACAGGGAGGTACCAAGACCAGGCGACCCCCCGAGATGTGCTCTGTAGGGTCCACTTCTACAGGACAAAAGAGGAAATCCTCAGGGTAGCGTGGAAGGAAGGTACAGTCGGGATATTTGAAGAGGGGGAGATTCACATATTCTCGGACCTCTGTCCCCAAACCAAGAGTAGAAGAAGACTACTAAAACCTCTATTAGACTATATTAGAGCAAATGGCGCCACTTATCGTTGGGGATTCCCCTTAGCGCTAATAATCAAGAAAGAAGCAACAAGCTATTACCTGAGTGAACCATCCCAGCTCCCTAAACTTTTTCAATTTTTGGGGGTGGGCCCAATAGAGGTGCCTAACTGGCTGGCACTGCCCGGAGACTTTTGAAGAATGTGAGCTTGTGGACGCCAGGGGCATCAAGGGCTTTTTAACGCATATGGGCATTTTGGGGATGACAAGCGGCATTTATGAGGATCTCACAGAGGAAAAGATACATCTAGGAAAAAAAAAAGGAAAAGAAACTTCTCTTTTTTTTTTTTTTTCCCTCGTCCCCTCTCCCTAGAGTGGTATTTTTTATTTTTTGTGTTTTTGGGGCACAATTCTTCTCCCTGCGTCAAAAGGATGAAATTAATAAGGGGAGCGTTAAAGGAAGGAATTCGCCTGGACTCCTTTTTTTTTTTTTTAGGGTTCTATGCCTTGACTCTCGTTCATTAAAGGGACTTAAGGTTGGGCGAATGACGAACTAGATACTAGACCCTAACAACAAATAGTAACAAATCGGTGAATTAATTATGGACCATCTACCATGTACTAAGTATACTATGTATATAAGCGGTATAGGGATATGGAGGTTTTCCATATGCTAATTGTCAGTAATATGTCCCACGGTGGTTGCCCCTTTTTTTTTTTTTTTTTTTTTTTTTCTGGTACTTGGGGCTACTCCCTTTTGAGGGAGTCATGCTACTTCCTAGTCCTTTCTTTGTCCTTTATTGATCCCTATAATTGCCTGTTAGGAAATACAGAACCCCCACAGATATAAATAGTACTGGCCCTGTTTCTCTATCTCTTCGGGGAGGTCCCCAAGTCCAAGGGGTGGGAGTTGGGTAGGGGGGTAGGGGGGGGGCACAGGATAAAGACACAATTGGGATGATCACGTAGGAATTATCACGTTGTGAAGGGGTTTTTTTGACCCTTCTCTTTTTTTTTTTTTTTTTTTTTTTTTTTTGGGGGGGGGGAGGGGAGGGGGGATTGGGAGCCACCAACACAAGTACGAACACAAGAAGATAACACGTGGGGGTTGCTTTTTTTTTTTTTTTTAGGGGGGAGGGGGGACTCTAGAGGTTACATTGTAGAGGTGATGTAATAGTTTTGTCGCGTGGTTTAATATAGTATTAATTATTTTTTTCTTCCCCTTTTTGGGGGGGGGGTGTATGAAGACGGGGATGGGAGGTTTTTTTTTGTTTTTTTTTTGGGCGTTGACGGAGGGTGGGGGGGGGTGGGAAATAGGTTAGGGGTGGGAGGAGGGTAATGAGAAGTAAGGGGGGTTGGGAGGGATGGAGGGGGCCACCCCCAATTGGAGGGGGACCTATGGGAAGTAGATAAGAGACGAGAGGGGGTGAAGGAAGAAGAAGGGAATGGGGAGAGATGAAAGGGAAGAGTGAATAAATGAATTGGGGGGAAGAGGGGTAGTATACGTAAGAGTTAAGCGTACAAGAGACACAGAATTAGCAACGCTTAAATGGGTGAAGTTTAATACAGCTCACTCCATAGATGTTAATTTATGAATTTGTATTTTTTGTGTTGTGTTTTTTCCCCTTTTTTTTTTTATTATTATCATCTCACTGCATGTGTTTAGTCCGGGTGAGCATATATGTATATAAGTCAATATTGAAAACACCTGCAGGAGGGGAAGGGAAGAGAGAGGAGGAGAAGAGAGGGGAAGGAAAAAGGGGAAGAAGGGAAAAGAAAGGAGAAAAATGGGGGAAGGAAGGGGGGCAAGGGGAAAGGAAGGGAAAAAAAGGGAATAAGAGATCACTCAGGGGAAATGCCCAGCATAAGGGGGGAAATATGCGTAAAGTGTATAATATGATTCACCAGCCCGGTGCTCCAAGGCCTTGGAGTGAGAGGTAACAAGGGCAGAGGAGGAGGTGGGGGCTAACGGACCTGTAAAATAAAGAAAAGGGGCACGGGAAATAAGAATCGCGGGAGACTCTCCGCTGTGCTTTCACACTTTCCCCAAAGCGTCTCTCCTCCGTATAGGAGGGAAGTCGGAGACGCATTGGGCGGGGGGGGGGTCGGTTGGATCACCCCCGTTTTTTTTTTTTTTTTTTTTTTTTTTTTTTTTGTTTATACTCGGACAGTTGGACGGAGTCTTGAGTTCGAGTCATAGGGGGGGAGTAGGGATTTGTTTTTTTTTTTTTTTTTTTTTTTTTTGGGCCTCTCCCTGGGTCGCTCCCGCAGGTCACCTCCCTTGTCCAGCAAATTCACTATTTTGAGAGTGAAGGTTAGAGGAACCTAGAGAAGGGGATAGCGAAGTAATACAAAGGGAATAGGAGGGACCTCGGAAATGCATAGATTAAACATAACATCATACAATGTCAAAGGCCTAAACATCCCCGAGAAAAGAACTAAAGTGATGATAGAATTAGGGAGATTAAAAACTCAAATCGTGTTTTTGCAGGAAACCCATTTTAGACAGGATAAGATTCCAAAATGGAGGAATCAGAAATTCCCAGTGATGTATATGGGGGCATCCCAATCCTCAAAAGCAAATGGGGTAGCTATTCTTTTAGCAAAAAATTTAAGTTGGAAAGAATCGACAGTGGTCACGGATGAAGAAGGCAGGTTTATACTGATAAAAGGGACAATTGATGACCAGAAGGTGACACTTGTAAACATCTATCTCCCCAATGAAAACCCGGTGGCAGCTCTGAGTAAATTTGCAGAATTAATAAATGAAAACAAAGAGGGGGTCTTAATTCTAGGAGGAGATATGAACATGTTATTAGATCCAAGTATAGACTCCTCCAAGGGATCCTATGGCATATCTAAATCTAAACTGAGACAAGCAAGAAACATACTGTACGATATGCAACTAGTAGACAGTTGGAGGATTCAACACCCCCAAGATAGAGACTATAGCTTCTATTCCAATAAACACAAAACTTATACTCGAATTGATTATATTTTCCTAGACCGAGCGGTATTGACGAATTTAAGGGATACTTCAATCGGATCTATTACAATCTCAGACCATGCCCCAATTAACTGTACTATTGACTGGGGAGTATCAGGATTCAGGGAATGGAACTGGAGGGTTAATGAAACCTTAATTAAAGATCCAGAATATGAAGAGCTGATAGGGCAGGAAATAGACACATTTTTTGAAAGGAACAGTGCGGATGAGACTTCCCCACTCTGCAGGTGGGAGGCGCACAAGTGCTATCTGAGGGGAATATTAATATCTATGGGGGCCCACAGGAAGAGAAAACTAGGGGCTAAGGTGGACACTTTATTGAGAGAGATTAAAACAACAGAAAACGAACACAAGAGAGTGCAAAATTCAAGCAATGAGGAGAAATTGGTAGCGTTGCGAGAAAAATTAAATTTACTATTGATGGATAGGGCTAAGGCACAATTGAACAGATGCAGAAGAACTTACTACGAATTTGGCAACAAACCCAGCAAGATGCTTGCTAATGCACTTAGGGAATCGAGATCAAGGAAACACATAGAGAAAATAAAAATACAAGGTGATAAGTTAGTAAGCCCCTCACATTTAATAGCAAAGGCTTTCAAAGAATACTATAATGGTCTATATCAAATAGATAATCAACTCGATGTACAGAAAAGACAGACTAGAGAAGAGAGAATAAAAGATTATCTAATAAAGTCAGAAATGCCTAAAATATCAAAGGAAATAATAGAAAGTATGGAGTGTCCGATCACAGTGAAGGAATGTCAAGAGGTAATAAGCGAGATGAAACCAGGCAAATCACCAGGGCCAGATGGCTACACGTTAACATATTATAAAACTTTTCAAGACAAATTAATACCAAAATTTCTAGAGGCCTTTAATTCACTGAAAGAAGGCCATCAGATGAGAAGAGAAACATTAGGAGCCCATATTGCCGTTATCCCCAAGGAAGGGAAAGATCCCACAGTCTGCGCGAGTTATCGACCTATATCGTTGCTAAACATAGACTTAAAAATATTTTCAAAGATAATTGCAAACAAACTGGTTCCTAATATCCCTACACTTATACACCCAGACCAAGTAGGCTTTGTACCGGGAAGGGAAGGTAGGGAAAACACACAAAGGGTGTTAAATACCATTTATCTGGCCCAAACCCACCATAAACCACTAGCACTTATCTCTACTGACGCGGAAAAAGCCTTCGATAGGGTGGACTGGGGCTTTTTGAAAGCTACATTAGAACATATAGGACTGGGTGCGGGCATGCAGAAGTGGATTGCTAGCCTTTACTCATGTCCGTCGGCAAGGGTGAAGGTGAATGAGGTACTATCGGACCCATTTCCAATTGGGAATGGGACAAGGCAAGGATGCCCACTCTCCCCGATTATTTTCGTTTTGACATTGGAGCCGCTACTGAGGACAATTAGATCGTACGCAGATATAAGAGGATTTCAGATTAAAGGAACGGAACATAAAGTAGCTGCTTTTGCGGACGATCTGTTGTTCTCAATAGCGGCTCCCGAACTATCACTTCCCCCCTTGATGAGAGAGATAAGGGCATATGGTGACCTATCTAACTTTAAGGTAAACTATAACAAGTCAGAGGCAATGGGGCTAGAAATAAACAAACAAATCAAGGACCTCTTGACAGCAAATTTTTCCTTTAATTGGACGGACTCTCACATACTCTACTTAGGGACAAAAATCCCCAAAAATTTAAATAGAATCCTCGAATTGAACTTTACTCCGTTGATAAGGCGAATGAAATCTGACTTTATTAGATGGGAAAAAGAGACGTACTCATGGTTTGGGAGAATCAGCATCTTAAAAATGAACGTGTTACCAAGATTGCTCTATTTATTTCAAACCTTACCGGTAAAAATCCCGCCGAGTTATCTAAGGGATATGAAATCCAAGTTTGCGAAGTTCATCTGGTCGGGGAAAGCGGCGAGAATTCGGAGGGAAATACTAACTTTACCCAAGGAGAAAGGGGGAGTGGGGTTCCCAGACCCAGTAGGTTACTATATAGCAACACACATGTCAAGAGTGGCGGAATGGTGCACGCAGGAGAAGCATAAGCCTTGGTTACTTATAGAGCAGAAAAGTACAGATATCCCCTTAGAGGGATTGGCATGGATACAAGAAGTGGATATACCAGGGGTAGTTAAGAAACATCCAACCATAGGGGCAACCCTGAGCGTGGTGAAAAAACTATTCAGGAAAACAAAACTTTCGATTGCCCCAAGTCCACTCACTCCGGTTATTGGTAATCCGAAATTCCAAATTGGGATATCAGACCCACATTTTAAGAGGGTAAAAAGAGCAGGATGGAGCAGGGTAATACATTTTGAGGGAGAAAACCCAAGGATCAGAAGCGAGGAAAGAGATGAGGTAATAAGAGAGGAACTTGACCAAATGAGACAAAATCAATTAAAAATGGCCACTAGAGCTTTGAACCCAAAAGGGAGACCAATAAGAGACCTCTCAGGATATGAGGAACTGTGCCTTAAGGGAGTGGAGTTGAGACACGGTCTCTCGCTGATGTATGGCCTCTGGGTGGAGGAAACAACACCGCGGGAACTGACGTTTATACGAGCCTGGGAAAAGGAGTTAGAGGTGTTTTTTTCGGAAAAGCAGATAACAAAAATATTTAATTTTACACATAAAGCCTCCCTAGCTACCAGATACCAGGAAGGGGGCTACAACATTTTAACTAGGTGGTATAAAACCCCTGTAGTCCTGAACCGGATATTTCCGGAAGTCTCAGACAGATGTTGGCGCTGCGGTAAGGAAAAAGGTACCATGTTACATCTTTTCTGGTCCTGTGAGAAGATAGTGGATTTTTGGAAAATGGTCATGGACACTGTGAGAGATATCCTGGAGGTGGATCTGGGTAGTAGCCCGGCCACTTATTTACTGTTGGACATACCAGTCTCCATGGCCAGGTTCAAAGGCTCCCTGATAAGACATCTACTGGTTGCAGCAAGGGCCTGCATTCCAATCTTGTGGAAAAGTACTACCACACCAAATAAACAGCAATGGTTAAATAGAATCTCGGAAATTCAACAAATGGAAAAGCTCACCATGGGCATTAGAGAGCAAGAGGAAAAATATAGACAGATATGGAGTCCATATGTAAATTACAGAGAAGGGGAATTATGAGAAGTATGGGGGGAGGGGGACGTGGACGCGGGAGTGGCCCAGGGAAGGGGTTTTTTTTTTTTTTTTTTTTTTTTTTTTTTACTATCCTCCTCGAGAGGGGGGGATGGGAGGGGGGAAGGGAGGGATTACTTTTGTATAGGAGATGGTTAAGTGTACATTAAAACTTAGAAATTCCGAAGCAGTGAAGAGGTTGGTTATATTATGTGTATCAATGTATGGAATTTAGAAATGGATTATCTGTTTATTTGTTTGGAAATGTATCAATACAGTATGTACCATTTAATTTGAAAAAAAAAAGGAAAACTAAGATAAAATAAAGAATTTATAAAAAAGGAAAGAGAAAGCTTTATCCAGCGAACTAAAGCAAAGGCAGAAGCAAAATTAATGCTGCCACGGGACACTGTATCTCACAAATCTGTATCCACCAGACGTTCTAAAGGTTCCTCTAGATCCCGAAGTTCAAGGCACTCAACGCTTAGTGAACAGCTAATAAATGCCCGCGCCGAAGCAGAGGCTATCAAGGTACGGGCCGCATATGCAAAAAAGAGAGCAGAAATGGAAACCGAGGCAGCGCATCAAAAGGCAGTAATGGAAACCGAGGCAGCGCATCAAAAGGCAGCAATAGAAGCTCAAATGGCACGTCAAAGGGCAGCAATTGAAGCTTTAAAGGAACAGAGCAACTACGAGGCAGCTGCAGCAAAACTAAAGGTTTTGGAACAAGCTATCGGTGCAGATGAAAACGCTAGCGAAAGGGTCAGCGTCAAGGCAGATGTAGAAGATCCTTTTGAACGCACTAAGAACTATGTTCTAAACCACAGCAGTGAACACTCAATTACCTCCACGTTTCACGGCAACGCAAGGACTTCACCACATCATCAGGTAAAAGCTGTTCCAGCCACTTCCTACATGCAAACCCACCCCAGTGCAGCTCCCGACTGTCATGCTGATCCCGCATATGTCACAAAACGGCACACTAATCCGCAAGCAAGTCGCCAGCCTCCTGCTAACAGTACTGTTCCAGACCTTCACCCAACAATTCAGCTGAATGCCCTTGCTGCACCATATCTTCCCACGTCTCTTTGCAACGATACCATAAACAATGCAATCCACAACAATCAACCAGCAACCTCCTATGTAAAGTCAGAGGCAACCGATACAACAGAGGTAGTAAAGTACTTACTTCGACATGAGCTCGCCAAGTCAGGCCTAGTAAACTTCGACGACCATCCTGAAAATTATAGAAGCTGGAAAGCCGCTTTCAAAACTACATTAGGCGGTATCGGTATTACTGCCGATCGTGAGCTGGATCTGCTGATCGGGTTGCTTGGCCCACAGTCTACAGAACGTGTCAAGAGCCTCAGGTCAGTTTACATCGACAATCCAACTGCAGGTCTCACCGCAGCATGGGAGCGTCTAGAACAGACTTACGGTAGTCCTGAAGCCATAGAGAATGCATTGCTCAAACGATTGGAAAATTTCCCAAGGATATCTGGTAAGGACAATAAAGAGTTCCAGAGACTCAGCGACCTTCTTCTCGAAGTCCAGCTTGCCAAAACTGACCCTAAGCTACCTGGTCTCAGTTACCTGGACACTGCTCGAGGAGTTAACCCTATCGTTTGCAAGCTTCCGCATGGCCTACAAGAAAAGTGGATCCAAGTTGGGTCATCATACAAACGGGAAAACAAGGTTTCCTTTCCCCCGTTCTCCTACTTCTGCAATTTCGTCAGGAACATTGCTGACACCAAGAACGATCCTAGTTTTGCATTCAGCGAGTTCAATACTCCCTCACCTAAAGGTGACAACCTACATACTAGCTACCGCAGAGGTCCCGTGTCTGTTAGGAAGACAGACATTATTCCCACTCCCGCCCCAAACAAGAGCGGCAAGATCGAAAACCCAAACCGATTATGTCCCATCCACAAGAAGCCTCATCCCCTCAAAAAATGTATCGGTTTCAGAAAGAAGCCCCTACAAGAACGAAAGGAACTCCTAAAGACTTTTGGGGTATGTTATAGATGCTGTGCTTCCACCGATCACTTTTAGTGTTGAGCAGAATATGCCATATTCGATTTCGCGATATATCTCGAATATATATTCGAATATTCGAGATATATTCGCTAAATTCGAATATTCGTGATATTTTATCGAAATTAATTGATTGCGATTTTTCGCTATTGCGAATGCGAAAATAATTGCGATTTTTTTAATAACTGCGGTAGGAGCGCTCTGATTGGCTTAGAATATTCGTGATATTTTATCGAAATATCGCAACATGCGAATGCGATATTTATTGCGGAATTTCGAGATATGCTGGAGGAGCGCTCTGATTGGCTCAGAATATTCGTGATATTTTATCGAAATATCGCAACATGCGAATGCGATATTTATTGCGGAATTTCGAGATATGCTGGAGGAGCGCTCTGATTGGCTCAGAATATTCGTGATATTTTATCGAAATATCGCAACATGCGAATGCGATATTTATTGCGGAATTTCGAGATATGCTGGAGGAGCGCTCTGATTGGCTCAGAATATTCGTGATATTTTATCGAAATATCGCAACATGCGAATGCGATATTTATTGCGCAATTTCGAGATATGCTGGAGGAGCGCTCTGATTGGCTCAGAATATTCCTGATATTTTATCGAAATATCGCAACATGCGAATGCGAAATTGATTGCAGATATTTCGAAAACTGCTGTAGCAGCACTCTGAAATCGAATATGTATGATATTTTAACCAAAATACATATTGCGATTGCGATTTTTCGATCGCGCATGCGCAATTGCGCGAACAACACGCGACCATTTCCTGGAGCCTTGCCAGTTTCCAACTTATGATCGCAGCGCAATCACACAGCAACATGGTTGGAAGCAATTTCACTAAGTCTGAGGAAAAGTTGCTGATTTGTGTAAGTATTTTGACCACTGTTATTTCATCATCTTCAACTGCATTTTAGTCTAGTTTAAAAGTTAGTATATATGATCAGATATTAGTATTTCACAAAAAATGTGTCTCCTGCTTTTACAAAACTACAAGTCCCAGCCCAGCCCAGCATTTTAGTCTAGTTTAAAAGTTAGTATATATGATCAGATATTAGTATTTCACAAAAAATGTGTCTCCTGCTTTTACAAAACTACAAGTCCCAGCATGCCTGGACAGCTGCAGACACCCTGGTTGGCAAATGTGTATTTAGGCACTTTTCCTTGTTATTTAGCATAATGAATTTAAAAATTTTTTGGACATAGGACGTATGCGAACGTCCTGACTTCAGTGTCCTCAAGGCCCAAGGACGTTCGAATACATATTGCCCTTTAGATGTTGCAGAACTACAACTTCCAGCATGCCTGGGAATGCTGGCACTTCTAGTATTGTAAGTTCTGCAGGCCCCCATTTTTCAGGCCTTTATGCACGGGTCTCTAAACTGTGGCACCCTAGATGCAGCAAAAGTAAAATTCTTAGCATGCACTGACAGACCGTGGCTGATGGGAGTAGTAGTTTTGCAACAGCTGGAGGTGGACTGGTCTTGAAACCCAGAGTTAGGTAACAAACCCGTAGTGTTTTGCAACCATTCTGCCTCCAGCTGTTTTTTTCCTGTTGAAAAGCCTGTGGCGTGCAAAACACAACCCAAAAACTCCACCCGGATGCAGTGAAAAATGTGCACACACCTAAAGAGTGACATCACAAAAAACTGCGACGGGTACATACGTCAGTGGCCCTCCGAAAAGGTCCCGTCTCTGACCCCCGGGGCGTTAGGCTCCTGACAGGGAAAAGAGTTAGCAACGCATATCTCCCCTATACGTGTATCCTGTGTTGTTAATAATATATTCATAATTATGCAAATGATAATGGCTGCTATATTTATGCAAAAAAGGTGGCGACCGAAATGGCAGGATATAAAATCTTTCATGTTACCCCTGTCATTGATTAATAAGGCGAGAATGCTTCCAATTGTTGAATAGCATACATTTACGTCATATATCCATAAGGCTGTCAACAGAAGTATTACAATATACTTTGTTCTTCATCTTGCAGAAGTTCCTGGAAACAGGATACGATAAGCTGCGGAGGCAGCCAGAGAAAAGGGCTGTGGTCAGCGCCCTAATCGCTGACTTTGGCGGCCAACACGACCACAATGCAATTGTCAAGAAGTGGTCTGACCTGAAGAGGCGCCAAATGGATCAGGTCAGACGTCTTCGGGCTAAATATCATCCAGGTAAGTTATTGTTGACAGTTATGTTTTTTTTTTAAAAAGTGTATTTTGTGCGTGAACTCGAAAGAGAGAGGAGCCGGCCTGCAGGAGTTGGGAGGCCTCCCCCAGAGGCAATCTGCCACCTTTCTCCATGCCCCGGTTGGCAATGGCGGGTGTGAGGGGGTCCTCCCAACCCAACCTCGCATAGCACACCCACCAGGGGCGGGGCTGAGACCACCAAACGCAATTCACAGGTAGCCGAGAGCGGGATCCGAACCCCTAGCTGCAGAGGTGAATCACTTGTCAGTGCAGTGGCAATCGCGTGGAGCCACCGCAGCTCCTTTGGTGACAGTTATGTAAGGTCATATGTAATTCATGTAAGGTCAGATGTTGTTAACCAAGATGCCATGTTGTGCTAACATATATCAGCACCAGCCAAGGTATTCATAGTACTGTTGAAAAAAGACATGGGACAGCAGACAGGAACACAGAAGTTATGTGGGAACATAATTTTCCCATTGCTTTGCATGGGACTTTAAAGAAAAACCCCGACCATGGCAAGTGGGGGTGGGTAAGGTTTAAACCACCTATCCTATGTTTGTGGCTGACATATAAGTAACCTGTGTGCCAAGTTTCATATAAATATCTTTAGCCGTTTGTACGTGATGCTGGAACATACATACATACATACATACATACATACATACATTTATGCACACACACACGTTGAGTTTTATATATATAGATTACCACTAAATTCCTGTGTTAGGAGTGGGGTTGTTATAGTAATCCCGTGTGCTCCATCAGGCCCTTTTTTTAACATGAGATGGTCTGAACAAAACAAAGGAGACAAAAACAGCTCATTTTAACATGGTTGCATCCCAGCTCACGCTCAGTCCCCTGTAGTGCCCACAAGACCCTTTAATATAACATTGTCCCATTGGTTAACTGTCTATATAAATCAATTTGTATTCATATACAATACAGCAGAGTACACAGAATTTGCATACGTCATTAGAAAACATTTTTATAATATATGAACATTGTGTTATTATAGGAGCTCCAATGCCAGTTGTCCGCGCCAAGCGCAGAAGGCGCCAGGCCGATGAGGAGGAGGAGGAGGATGCGGCAGAGGAGGATGCGGCAGAGGAGGAGATGGATGAAGAGGAGCAGCCAGGGCCCTCCCACTCCCCAACCCCAGCTCCTGCTGAGGAGCAAGCTGAGGAGCTTCCCCCCCCCACCACCCCAACTTCTCAAGCAGAAGAGCAGGAGGAAGAGAGCGGTCCTGTGAGCCTCGTTCAGGAAGGTAAATATGTGCACAATGATTAATAACATTTCAACAATAAAATGTAGATATAAAAATGGACAACATATAAAGCGCACCTGTCAGATTGTAGAACCATAATATGGTATTGATGCTAGAAGTATACAGGTAGTGCATAATTATTAGGCAAGTTGTATTTTTGAGGATTCATTTTATTATTGAACAACAACCATGTTCTCAATGAACCCCAAAAACTCATTAATATCAAAGCTGAATTTTTTTGGAAGTAGTTTTTAGTTTGTTTTTAGTGTTAGTTATTTTCGGGGGATATCTGTGTGTGCAGGTGACTACTATTACTGTGCAGAATTTTTAGGCAACTTAACCAAAAAATAAATATATACCCATTTCAATGATTTATTTTTAAAAGTGAAACCAATATAACATCTCAACATTCACAAATACACATTTCTGACATTTAAAAACAAAACAAAAACAAATCAGTGACCAATATAGCCACCTTTCTTTGCAAGGACACTCAAAAGCCTGACATCCATGGATTCTGTCAGTGTTTTGATCTGTTC
The DNA here is from genome assembly GCF_905171775.1 of Rana temporaria. Classification (NCBI taxonomy): domain Eukaryota; kingdom Metazoa; phylum Chordata; class Amphibia; order Anura; family Ranidae; genus Rana; species Rana temporaria. The sequence continues at coordinate 305,028,411 of NC_053492.1, forward strand.
ACCATCAACATTGCGTGCAGCAGCAACCACAGCCTCCCAGACACTGTTCAGAGAGGTGTACTGTTTTCCCTCCTTGTAAATCCCACATTTGATGATGGACCACAGGTTCTCAATGGGGTTCAGATCAGGTGAACAAGGAGGCCATGTCATTACTTTTTTTTATTTAATACCCTTTCTTGCCAGCCACGCTGTGGAGTACTTTGACACGTGTGATGGAGCATTGTCCTGCATGAAAATCATGTTTTTCTTGAAGGATGGTGACTTTTTCCTGTACCACTGCTTGAAGAAGGTCTCTTCCATAATCTGGCAGTAGGACTGGGAGTTGAGCTTGACTCCATCCTCAATCCGAAAAGGCCCCACAAGCTCATCTTTGATGATACCAGCCCAAACCAGTACTCCACCACCACCTTGCTGGCGTCTGAGTCGGACTGGAGCTCCCTGCCCTTTACCAATCCAGCCACGGGCTCTTCCATCTGGCCCATCAAGACTCACTCTCATTTCAGCAGTCCATAAAACCTTAGAAAAATCTTTCTTGAGATATTTATTGGCACAGTCTTGACGTTGCAGCTTGTGTGTCTTGTTCAGTGGTCATCGTCTTTCAGCCTTTCTTACCTTGGCCATGTCTCTGGGTATTGCACACCTTGTGCTTTTGGGCACCCCAGTGATGTTGCAGCTCTGAAATATGGCCAATCTTGTGGCAAGTGGCATCTTGGCAGCTGCACGCTTAACTTTTCTCAGTTCATGGGCAGTTATTTTGCACCTTTGTTTTTCCACACGCTTCTTTTGTTTGATGATCACGCTTCAGAAGCTTTGCAACTTTAAGAGTGCTGCATCCCTCTGCTAGATATCTCTCTATTTTGGACTTTTCAGAGTCTGTCAAATCCTTCTTTTGGCCCATTTTGACAAAGAAAAGGAAATTGACTAATAATTATGCACACCTGATATAGAGTGTTGATGTCATTAGACCACACACCTTCTCATTACAGAGATGTACATTACCTAATATGCCTAATCTGTAGTAGGCTTTCGAGCCTATACAACTTGGAGTAAGACAACATGCATAAAGAGGATGATGTGGTCCAAATACTCATTTGCCTAATAATTCTGCACTCCCGGGATGTGTTAGACACATAACAAGTGTATACACATGATAATGATTGATTAATAAGCAAAAAAAAATTTTTATTTATTTGGTAACGTTATTTTAAATCCAAATTTTTTTTATTATATCCTAACAGTATCAAGAAAGATGATGAGGCAGAACGCGCTCATAAAGACAACCCACCAGAGGATCCTGGCAAATCAGCGCCAGATCCGCTACCTTATTCAACAAAATGTGCTGCTAGAGCAGCAGCAATCAAAAAATATAGCGAAGATGGAGCGCCTTCAGAAGCTCAATCAGAGTTATATCTGAAATTATGTTTTTATTAATAAATATTATTTTTTGGAAATGTTTCATTTCTTTTTGAGATAGATTTGTAGGTTTTTCAACACATCTAACTTCACATCAAACAAATCAACATCAACACATTTAACTTCATAATAAGCAAAAACATTTTATACTATTATTTTATTTAACAGTAACCTAGGACAAACTAAAGCACACGACACAGACACGACGAACACAAAATAAACTGTTGAAAAATGAACATAACAAAAGCAACAATATATATATATTGTAATATTGGGGGGGGTTTAGCTCAAGTGGGATATGCGGTTTTTAAGCGATTCACGCCAGTCCAGAACTATATTTAAGGGCCTGGTAGCCCATTTTTATTAAAGGCAAAAATAAAGTCCAAACAAAATAATGACTTCAGCCTCCTGGCTCACACATGTAAAAGGAAATGCCAAGCCACCTGGCCGTTTTCAGCAGTAGCACCACTGCTCAGCATGAAGCCCTCCTGACGCCTGTCAGCAACCTCAGATTTAGGTCTCTGGGTTTCACGGTGCACAACTGCACTCTACAGCTCTCTAGCTACTTCCCAGTGCACACCTGCACTCTCTGAGTTCTCCCTTGTAAGCCTGGACTCCTGGGGAGGCTGGAGCCCAGAATGCTGGTCCTGAGTCTCCTATCAGGCCCACACACACCTGCACAATCAGTGTGCTGATCAGCTCTAAAGCCTGAACTCAGGACTGGGGATTTCATCCCACCCGGATCTCTACGAAATCCCCAGGCTCCAGATCCCAAAGTGGATTTTAGTAAACACAGAGGAAACTGAAAAGCCAGTTTCCTCTTAAAATAGCAAATACCCTGGAGCCCCTCAACCTGCCTGGTTGAGAATCCTGGGTCACCACACCCCTGGGGTACCACACTACTACATATCTCCCCCCCTTGTTTCGACCCAGAGGGCGGAACACACCAGTACAACCTCCTCACTTTGGCATGACCATGCAAGCTACCACCCACATGGGCCAAACCTTGTCCCATCCGGTGACTTTCTCCGCGTCCCCCTGCTAGATTTACTCGGGGTCTGCAAAGACACTCCCATGCCTTTTTACGTGTATGCTTCCAAAAGCGCTGTCTTCCCATTTCCCTTGGACCTACACTAGCCACCTTATCAGTAGGGAGTTTACTACTCTTGGCACCTTTTTGCACCCAAGGCTGATTTCTGAGCTTTGAGGGTCCGATACCATTAAGGCTACCAAAGTCTCCCTCAATTTCCGATAGACCACCCCCTTTCCCTTTATTTAATTTGTAAGGGATCATATTTTTATACACTTGTTTAGTAATAAGCGGGGGCTCTTTTATTGGGGTGACGCTGGTCCCTCTCTGAGCTCTATGTACGGGCACCCACTTACTGTCCAAACTTAGCGTCACTTGTTTCCCCATGTACACTGCATGCTTCATTATGTCAGTTTCATCACTAACACCCTCATATGACTGCGGCCTCATCCTAGTCTCCCTCTGAAGGACATCCTGACTGTCTCGCCACTCTGAGGTTTTTAAGTCATGTGACACCTTGCTAAGTTTTGGGCTTTTTCCCTCCAACCATTTTTTACCAGGATCCTTCTCAGATCCTAGAAGTTCCTCGAACCTCAGGAAACCTTCCCCAGAATTACCCTCCTGAACCTGTAGGGGGCCTAATTCTGCTTTACTTTTTACCTCTGTGTCAAACCTATCATTTCCTGTCTTGCTACAATCCTCAGGGTTTGCTACAACCATATCAACTTGACCAAGACCATCAGGTCTACTTTTATTTTTGATGTCACCCATGGCAACCATACCATCAAAAATCGCCAACATGCTGCATTTTTCATCATGGTCAGAAATATCAATGCATTTGTCATATTTAATTTCACCCATGTTTGGCAGGGCAGTATCTGGAGAGGAACTACAGCCAACGGAGTGGTTGTCTCCGGCAGCTTCAGTATACACCAACTCCATTGGCATGAGATCCTCTGCCAGCAACTGTCCTGACCGCTGAACATCGCATAACACAACATTTGGATCTTTGACTACAATCAGTTCACTTATTGCTGTGCCATCTGGCATTTCCACCAATACCAGCTCATTTGGCGCGGCATCATCCATTACCATATCATTAGGCCCTTTGTGGATCACAGACATGACCTCTTCTGTGCGTTCGCCGTTACTTGGCGTTACCATCTTGTGAGCAACATCATCTGCAGCAGCAAATGCACCATTGCATACCAGTTGCTCTGCAGGTCCTTCATCTGGCACTGCAGAAATCATGTCTGCTCCACTTTTACTAACAGAGGCATTTTCCAACAAAGCCAACAGGCCTTTTGCCCATCTGTCCCAATCTGTTATCTCTGCGCTACCAGAGGGACAGAGTGGCACAGCAACAGACACATTGCAAACATCACTTTTGTGTAAACCAGACTGTGGTAATACATTTTTAACCATTGCAGGCTGCAATACCACACTCTCACCACCTTGCTCTGGTGGCGCTTCATTAAATGCATGAACACCTTCACACCTGTCATTGCCAGACTGCATTAACCCCTTTTCACCATGAGTGTTTTCAAACATTTCCATTTTAGCATTTAACATTTTGTCATCACCATGTTCAGGTACCCTCCTATTCACCAGAGCGGCACCATAGCTGTCCCAGGCAACCTCCGGCTCCAAAACGCAGAGCTCCCTGGGGGTTTCTAGGGACACCTCTATAACCTTTGTCTCAGTTGCTAGGGGAGATCGCACATCTTTAACTACATTCATAGCAACGTTTTTATCTCTAGTGTGCTGCACTAGCCCATTAGCAGCTGGGCCATCAACTTTAGCCAACACAATATTGTCAGTTTTACCCATCACATTGTCATATTCAACTTTACCACTTGCCTTCCCACTGAACAGGGCACTGCAGCGAGGCAAGTCCTTTTCCACACAAACAGCGGATCTCCCATTTGGGGTCATTTCAACTCCAGTGTGCACATTCACATAGTCAATCTTTTCTATGCATTTACCAGCAAGAGTCTTACCGATCACTGTAACAGGGGTTGTCATGCTCATTTGAGTACGTTGTCCATCCTTTATCGCACTTTCACTGGCCAACTCTCCCTGGTGGCCATGGGATGAAACTGCTGACTCCTTAGCACCCCCTGCAGGCACAACAGGTACTTCCTTACTGTTGCCAGAGGTGATTGCAAACACACTTGCACAAGGACCTGGGCTTGCAGACAAAGACTTGTGCCCAGTAGCCATATCTCCAGCCAAGTTCCATAATCTGGGACAAGAAAAAATGCCATGCCCCAGCTGACCACATTCCAGGCATGGTACATTTTTGCACACATCTTTAGTGGGACGCCTTCCCACATCTCCACTGTAGCTCCTCCTTCCGGTTGACATCTGATCTTTCGTTGCTAAAGGAGATGGCACTCTTCCAGCTGTACTTTGCTGACTCTCCCAAATGCAGCGACTTTGCGATTCTTGATGCATTGTTGCTTTCAGCTTGCCACGATCCTCTGTCGGCAATACGTTTCTCACGTGGTCTGCAGACTTGACATCACCACCGTTGCTACGGGCAACCACATACCTCTCAAACTTCTGATCCGCCTTTTGGACACTCCTGGCACTCAAATTAGGTTTCCCAAACATGGTCGCAGACCTTTGTCTGGCCATGTCACCTTGTCTTGGCGACTGAGACAAAGGGCACTTGGAGACAACATGCCCCCACTCTCTGCACCGCAAACAGCGCTCTTGCTTCAGAGCATTAGCAGAACGTTCCCAACTGCATCCTCTTGTAAGTATGGGACTTTGCATATTAACAGCTGGCCTGCCTGCACCAGCGTTGCCAGGGGCAACCACATGCACTTCCCCTTTAACTGGCGTTGGTTTAGCAAAAAACAGTCTGCAATGCTCTCCAGCAGGCTCAAACCCTTGCATCATCTTCGCAGTCACTCCACCAAACTTTTTCACCGTCCAGCAAAAATGAAGCACTGTCACTTTAAAGCAAGTTGCTTTTCACTTCATGCAAGCTCTCCTCAGCTGCACACACATATTGTGCTGTCTCAAGCACACAAACACAGTTCATATAACAGGTGAACTTACTTTTGCAGAGATCTCCAGTTCTGCCAAGATTCTCCTTTCACAGGCACATAACCTGCAACATGCAATGCCTTTTTCCTGGCTGCACTTCCGCACACATCCAACAGTTCCTGACGTGAACTCACTGTAGAGCAAGGACCCGGATGCCACCGTCTTGTGCCCGCATGAATCCACCACTTGTAATATTGGGGGGGGTTTAGCTCAAGTGGGATATGCGGTTTTTAAGCGATTCACGCCAGTCCAGAACTATATTTAAGGGCCTGGTAGCCCATTTTTATTAAAGGCAAAAATAAAGTCCAAACAAAATAATGACTTCAGCCTCCTGGCTCACACATGTAAAAGGAAATGCCAAGCCACCTGGCCGTTTTCAGCAGTAGCACCACTGCTCAGCATGAAGCCCTCCTGACGCCTGTCAGCAACCTCAGATTTAGGTCTCTGGGTTTCACGGTGCACAACTGCACTCTACAGCTCTCTAGCTACTTCCCAGTGCACACCTGCACTCTCTGAGTTCTCCCTTGTAAGCCTGGACTCCTGGGGAGGCTGGAGCCCAGAATGCTGGTCCTGAGTCTCCTATCAGGCCCACACACACCTGCACAATCAGTGTGCTGATCAGCTCTAAAGCCTGAACTCAGGACTGGGGATTTCATCCCACCCGGATCTCTACGAAATCCCCAGGCTCCAGATCCCAAAGTGGATTTTAGTAAACACAGAGGAAACTGAAAAGCCAGTTTCCTCTTAAAATAGCAAATACCCTGGAGCCCCTCAACCTGCCTGGTTGAGAATCCTGGGTCACCACACCCCTGGGGTACCACACTACTACAATATATACAAAGAGAGAGAGAGGGAGAGCAAGAAAGAGAGAGAATGCAGATGAGCTCTTGCAGACAGCCCAATGGTTGCAGTATAAATGCCGCAAAACAGGGTTTAACATAAGGTTCATGGTTATAGTTACACTTGCTGTTTAGATCCGGTCTGGTAGCTTGTAGCGGAGGCTGTTGGTGGATCCGCTGTGCCAGAGAGGTCATGAAGCTTTACTCAGCATGGAGGCAGCAGCAGGAGTATTAAAATATAATATAACTAGACAATGCATTTCCTGAGGAAAATGCGAGTGGGAATGCTGAATAGCTTAATTGGTGAGCCCCTTGCCAAAGACATTCACCATAACCACTACACTATCTTTAGGACACACAGCTTCTTTCTCTATCTGCAAAGTATAGAGTATGCTGACTTCCTGGTCGCCCCTCCCCCCTCAATAGGTTTCCCCTCCCCCCCAGGTCAGTGAGGAGGAATATTGCACTGAGGTCAGGAAAGTGATTTATGGAAAGAAATAACATTACAAACGCTTTTAATTCACAGATCTAATACATGATTTAAGCCTCCAAACAAAGCTTAATAAATCCTCAAACGTACATGCAATTGATACAACGACTACACCGTTTGAAATACACGGCCCTTGTAAACGCATCGATATGAAATTTATGTAGATAAACTTAAAAATGTGGCCATGTCTGCGATTTAGAAAAGAGCGTCTTTGTGAGTTCTGCAGCAACATTTTTTAGATAATTTCACATGAGAGTCTATGAGACATAATTTCTGGCTGTTGCTCCAATAACTAAAACTAAAATACGTATCGCAGAATTGATCACATTGCCATAAACCAGACAAGCATAGCTACGTTTTGATATAAAAATTGTGTATGAAAAGTAGATCTTGTGGGCGTGAGACCAATTTGTTTCCCCTTTTTGTAAAGATATTTTTAATTACAAAGATCTCCAATGTTAAGGTCACATGACAGACTCTAAATCCCCTCCATAGGATTACATTATAACCTATCGCATTTTTGTGAAAAATTCGCAAAACGTAAATTGCGTTTTCACCAAAAAATTGTAAACGATAACGATCTGAAAAGTCATAGCCGGATAGCTAAATATTTTGTGACCGCTTTACAGTTTTTTCAGTGTCTGTAAGTGAAAGTATGAAGTAGCTGAAACTTTTGGCAGGGCTTGTGAATTCAAAGGGGAAAAGGATGTTCTCATTGACTTCAATGTTAAAAAAAGGGTCTAAAAGCTTAAAATTTATAAAAGTGTAAAAAGTAGGAAAAAACTTGAAGAAGTCCCATCATTTGCTGAAAGAGACGAACATTTTTACAGTTGAATGGTCTCAATAGCTGAAAGTATGCCGAAGTTACGCAGAACCAAAAAACGTAAGGAATAATAAGATTATTAAATTTACGGATATCAATACTGGAAATGTTTATTAAAGCATTCACACTAATTAAGATTAATACATTTACGGGTATCCATACTAGGAATGCTTATTAAAGCATTCCCACTAAGTATCTCACAGGCACGATTTACAAGCAGTAGTGGTAATAGTAATACATAGCATAAAAACACTTGGGGAATACTTTACAGCATCAGTAGTGGTCATAGTAGTCAATAGTGTACCAAAAAATTGGGACACAGGTGTCTTGACTGAGCTGTAATAGTAGTAGTAGACATTGACAATACAGTGTCAAATCACTCGGGCAAGAGGTGCCATGATGAACAGCAGTCTTAATAAGAGTATATAGGGTGTGAAATAACTGCTGACATAGGTGTCTTGACTGGGCAGCAGAAGCAGCAGTAGTAGTATTAACAGTAGTAGTTGATACAGAGTCATATCACATGGGCAGGAGGTGCCATGATGAACAGCAGTAGGAATAGGAGTATATAGAGTGTCAAATAACTGCTGACATAGGTGTCTAGACTGGGCAGCAACAGCAGCAGAAGCAGCAGTAGTAGTATTAACAGTAGTAGTTGATACAGAGTCATATCACATGGGCAGGAGGTGCCATGATGTACAGCAGTCTTAATAAGAGTATATAGGGTGTGAAATAACTGCTGACATAGGTGTCTTGACTGGGCAGCAGCAGCAGCAGAAGCAGCAGTAGTAGTATTAACAGTAGTACTTGATACAGAGTCATATCACATGGGCAGGAGGTGCCATGATGAACAGCAGTAGGAATAGGAGTATATAGAGTGTCAAATAACTGCTGACATAGGTGTCTTGACTGGGCAGCAGCAGCAGAAGCAGCAGTAGTAGTATTAACAGTAGTAGTTGATACAGAGTCATATCACATGGGCAGGAGGTGCCATGATGAACAGCAGTAGGAATAAGAGTATATAGAGTGTTAAACAACTGCTGACATAGGTGTATTGACTGGGCGGCAGCAGCAGCAGAAGCAGCAGTAGTAGTATTAACAGTAGTAGTTGGTACAGAGTCATATCACATGGGCAGGAGGTGCCATGATGTACAGCAGTCTTAATAAGAGTATATAGGGTGTGAAATAACTGCTGACATAGGTGTCTTGACTGGGCAGCAGAAGCAGCAGTAGTAGTATTAACAGTAGTAGTTGATACAGAGTCATATCACATGGGCAGGAGGTGCCATGATGAACAGCAGTAGGAATAGGAGTATATAGAGTGTCAAATAACTGCTGACATAGGTGTCTTGACTGGGCAGCAGCAGCAGAAGCAGCAGTAGTAGTATTAACAGTAGTAGTTGATACAGAGTCATATCACATGGGCAGGAGGTGCCATGATGTACAGCAGTCTTAATAAGAGTATATAGGGTGTGAAATAACTGCTGACATAGGTGTCTTGACTGGGCAGCAGCAGCAGCAGAAGCAGCAGTAGTAGTATTAACAGTAGTACTTGATACAGAGTCATATCACATGGACAGGAGGTGCCATGATAAACAGCAGTAGGAATAAGAGTATATAGAGTGTGAAACAACTGCTGACATAGGTGTATTGACTGGGCGGCAGCAGCAGCAGAAGCAGCAGTAGTAGTATTAACAGTAGTAGTTGATACAGAGTCATATCACATGGGCAGGAGTTGCCATGATGTACAGCAGTCTTAATAAGAGTATATAGAGTGTGAAATAACTGCTGACATAGGTGTATTGACTGGGCGGCAGCAGCAGCAGAAGCAGCAGTAGTAGTATTAACAGTAGTAGTTGATACAGAGTCATATCACATGGGCAGGAGGTGCCATGATGAACAGCAGTAGGAATAAGAGTATATAGAGTGTTAAACAACTGCTGACATAGGGGTATTGACTGGGCGGCAGCAGCAGCAGAAGCAGCAGTAGTAGTATTAACAGTAGTAGTTGATACAGAGTCATATCACATGGGCAGGAGGTGCCATGATGAACAGCATTATTAATAAGAGTATATAGGGTGTGAAATAACTGCTGACATAATTGTCTTGACTGATCCAGAGGAGTCATGGGAGAAAATCATGTGGTCAGATGAGACTATAATATAACTTTTTGATCATAATTTCACTAACCGTGTTCGGAGGAAGAATAATGATGAGTACCATGCCAAGAACGCCATCCCTAATGTGAAGCATGGGGGTGGTAGCATCATGCTTTGGTGGTGTTTTTCTGCACATGGGACAGGGTGACTGCACTGTATTAAGGAGAGGATGACCGTGGCCATGTATTGCAAGATTTTGGGCAACAACCTCCTTCCCTGAGTTAGAGCTTTGAAGATGGGTCGAGGCTGGGTCTTCCAACATGACAATGACCCAAAGCACACAGCCAGGATAACCAAGGATTGGCTCTGTAAGGAGCATATCAAGGTTCTGGCGTGGCCTAGCCAGTCTCCAGACCTAAACCCAATAGAGAATCTTTGGAGGGAGCTCAAACTCCGTGTTTCTCAGCGAGAGCCCAGAAACATGACTGATGTAGAGAAGATCTGTGTGGAGGAGTGGGCCAAAATCCCTCCTCCAGTGTGTGCAAAGCTGGTGTAAAACTACAAGAAAGGTTTGACCGCTGTAATTGCAAAGAAAGCCTACTGTACCAAATATTAACATTGATTTTCTCTGATGTTAAAATAGTTATATTCAGCACTGTAAATACATCAGGTCCGGGGCTTCATCAGGGAATGCATGGCAAGGGACCCTTCAGCGCCCTGAACCGACGACGGGTGCCAGAAAGTCACCGCCGATCCAGGACTCATTCATCTTTATGAATGTGAGTCTGTCCACGGAGTCTGTGGACAGACGGGTCCTCTTGTCCGTGACCACCCCACCTGCCGCGCTGAATGTCCGCTCAGATAGTACGCTGGAGGGGGGGCAAGACAATAACTCCAGCGCATACTGAGCGAGCTCGCGGCAGGTGTCCAATCTGGCAACCCAGTACTCCATGGGGTCGTCGGTGCTCATACTGTCAGAAGCACCGACGGACGCCATGTAGTCTGCCACCATGTGGGCCAGCCGCTGGTGGTGACTGCTGCTGCTGCTGGTGCTGGTACTGGGTCGCTCGGTTTGGAAGAACATCCTCATCTCTTCCATTAGGTCCCCTGCTCGGCTGCAGCTGGGTGCAGCCACCTGCTGGGTGAGATGAGGGGGGACAACTGGAGGCCGGGGAGTTGCCTGCTCCAACCGTCTGACAATGGCTGCCTGCAGTTCCTCCATCCGGTGCTGCCTCCGGCTGGCTGGGATGAACTGCTCCAGTTTCCCCTTGCACCTGGGATCCAAAAGGGTGGCCATCCAGAAATCATCCCTCGTCTTGATGGTCTTAACCCGGGGGTCCCTCCTGAGGCATCTCAGCATGTGGGCAGCCATGGGGAAGAGCACAGCCCGCTGTGACTCCTCAATGCTGGCCAGGTGAATGAGGTGCGACTCTTCATCCCTGAGGCGCTGCTGGTCAAACTCAGACATGCCCAACCCCCGGACTATCGGTGCCCCCAACGCCGGCTCTCCCTCCTGACCAGGCCCTGACTCCGGGACGACACCAGCAACCACCTCCTCCTCCTCTTCATCATCATCCTCCTCCTCCTCCTCCTCCTCGTCCTGGCCCTGGTCTCGGTGGAGCATTGCTGACTCCTCCTGCTCCACCAAGGCACTCTCCCCAGCCTCGAGCAGGCGATCTAGTGTCCTCTCCAGCATGAACAGTATTGGCAGCACGCCATTGAGGCCGATTTGCTCACTGCTGACCATCTTGGTCGCCTGCTCGAAGGAGGACAACACTTGGCAGACCTGGTTTATCTGCCCCCACTGCGCACAGGCGATGAAAGGGAGTTGTGGTGAAGCCCTCTCAGTGCCTAGTTCCATCAGGTACTCCCTCACCGCCCTTTGCTGCTCCCACAACCTCTTCAGCATGTGGAGGGTGGAGTTCCACCGCGTCACACTGTCCACAATCAGCCTGTGAAGGGGCAGATTGTACTTCCGCTGCAATTTGGACAGGGACGCGGTAGCGGTTGGGGAGCGCCTGAAGTGGCTGGCAATCCTACGCGCCTTTGCCACAATGTCACTCAACCCTGGATAAGTGCGCAGGAACTTCTGCACCACCAGGTTGAGGACATGTGCCAGACAGGGCACGTGGGTCAGACTGCCAGCACTAAGGGCGGCGAGTAGGTTGCTGCCGTTATCGCAGACAACCATACCTGCCTGGAGCCTTCGGGGTGTCAGCCACTTCTGGACCTGAGCCTGAAGTGCTTTCAGCACTTCTTCTCCAGTGTGTCTCCGGTCCCCTAAACTAACAAGCTGGAGCACGGCCTGACAGCGCACGTGCCCCACACTTGAGTAGCTACGGGGGCGCTTGCTGGGAGGCTCAGCAGCTGCGGAGACAGTGGCTTGAGGGAGACCAGCAGTTCTCCCCTGGACACCCCGGGGCGGCACCACAAGATCGGTTGCCGCCGATCCCTCACCGACGCCTCGGAGGGAAACCCAATGGGCCGTGAAGCTGATGTAGCGCCCCTGCCCATGCCTGCTGGTCCAGCCATCCATTGTCAGATGAACCCTGTCGCTGACAGCGTGATCCAGCGACAGGGTTACATTCTGCACAATGTGCTGGTGTAGGGCAGGGACACCAGTCCTGGCAAAGAAATGGCGGCTGGGGACACGCCATTGGGGTTGGGCCTGCTCCAACATCTGCCTGAAGGGGTTGCTGTCAACTATGTTGAAGGGCAGCAGATGTTGGGCAATAACCCTTTCCAGGAGCCCATTGAGGGAACGCACACGTCGGTCTCCAGGGGGGAAGGGAGTGGTGCGGTCAAAGGCGTCTGAAATCGACGCCTGGCGCCGGACGGCAGTGCGGGACACAGACGTGGAGGGTGCTGTGGAAGTAGAGGTCTGGCTGCCGGTACCAGTACCTCTACTAGAGGGAGCGGGGGGGCATGACCTGCTGGAAAGAGATGAAGATGTGGCAGGGGCTGCTGTACCCTGCTCACTTGTGGTGGTGGCGCTGCTACCACCACCACGCTTCATCTCGTCATACACCGCCCAGTGGTTTATCCTCAGGTGCTGGTTCAGGGCTGTGGTACCCACCCGAGCCAAACACTTCCCTCTCTTCACCCTCACTTTACAAATCCGGCAGATGGCCACGGTAGGGTTGTCTGCCACCAGGGTAAAGTAATTCCAGACAGGTGACTTCAGCACCGCCCTCCTGTCAGATGGGGTGACGCTTACTTGCACCTGCTGGGACTCGGTGCGCACAGGTGGAGCTGCCTGCTGCTGCTGCTGCTGCTGCTGCTGCTCCTCCTCCTGACACCTCCTGCTGCCATCACCAGTGGAGACCCTGACGATGGTCTCCCTGGTGGTGACCTGGCGCACCGTTTCACCAGGGTGCCTACCTTCCCCGTCGTCACTGACGTAGTGAGCCGACGCGTCAGATGGCAACCATGATGGGTCACCCTCTTCGCCCCCAGAGATGTCAGACCAAGGGCTGAAATGTGTTGGTCTGAGGGAACCACCTGACATGGAGCCTCTAGCCTGGCTCCGCTGTCCCCTCACCCACGCCTGGGTCTGACTAGGTGCTGCTGTTTCCTGCACCAAAACAGCAGCACCAGTTTGAAGGGATGTCTCTGGGATACTGCCAGCAGGTATCCCATCCTCCTCATCCATCCCTTCAAAAAGGTCCTGACCATCAGGACAGAGCTGGAGGTCTGCCTGATGCATGGCCTCCCCCAAGAGATCCCTCTCACTGTCGCTGTCGAACAGTAAGATGCTGGACTCTTGGGGGCTGGGGGGGGGTACTACAGGCACCGGTGTAATGGTGGTACTACTGTGAGTCGGGACCGACGACTCAGTGGCACTGCTGTGCCCCATGTAGTCCACCACTACTTGAGCCTGAGATGGCAATATCGGGCGGCTGCCCGATGGGAAGAACTCCCGGATCAGGCGTACTCCCCTTGCACCCGATCCTCTACCACTAGTAGGGGCACGAGAGGTACCCCGTGCTGGCAGCGATCCAGCACTGGGAGTAACTCCCCTACCCCTGCTGCCACGGCCACGGATGCCGCTCATTATTGCTGATATGTGTGTGGGGGGGGTAAACTTTATTGGGGGGGGGAAAATGTGAACAAAATGTGTTTTTGTGTATTTTTTACAAGACAGGCACGCAGACAAAGACGTACACAGACAGCTACTAAACTATAAGAAAAGTAGTACACCAAAGACAAGGACTACAAAATTAAAGAAAAATAAAAAAGCACTAAACAAACACTAACTTTTTTTTTTTTTTTTTTTTAAACACAAAACACAGACACTAAACACACACTAAGCTAAGCTAGATGAAATAAATGTACACTAACAGTGTGTACACTTACTACACAAAATTTAACTAAACTGAACACAAAACTTAGCTTTTAGAAAAGCTCTTTAGGAAAAACTAAACAAAATGTGAACTGAGATGCCTATCAAATATCACTGAACAGCGAACCTGCAAGATCTAACAGTAACACAAGATGAACAAAACTTAGCTTTTAGAAAAGCTCTTTTAGAAAGCTCAGCAAAATGTGTTCTGAAATCTCTAGCAAATATCACTGAACAGCGAGGATTGCAGGATCAAACAGTAACACAAATGAAAAAAACAGCACAAAACAGCACAAAACGTAGCTTTGAAAAAAGCTCTTGGGTCTATTGCTTTGAAAAAAGCAGTTGATATACTGGAAAAGATCCACTGGAATCACTAAATAGCAATGCTGGTGATGATCTAAATCAATCAAGAACAAAGACACAGGAAACCAGGAACACAGAAACAGCCTCCACACTCTATAGCCAGCTTCTGAATCTGCAATGAAATGGTGCTGGGAGTGAGCTTATATAATGTCCATGCAGGCAGGTTCCTATTGGTTGCTAACCTCTGACGAGTGTGGAAGGAGAACTCTGATTGGCTCTGATGCAAAAGGGCGGAGCAAATAATCGCGCAATATTCCTATTGCCGAATATTCGCATTGCGAATATTCGGCAATATAAAATGATCGCTTCAGCTACTCGGCCCAATGGCTCTAATCATACCAGCAATGCTTTTAGACGTCTATGGAGATCACTAGGATGTGATCTGTTTTAAAAATGAAACTGTAAAAATCGCTCTGATGCGGAAGATCGGGGCGAGGAAAGTAATCGCGCGATATTGCGTTTGCCGAATAATCGCATTGCGATCTTTCTGGAAAATTCAATGAACGCTTCAGCTACTCGGCCCAGGGTCTCTAATGATACCAGCAATGCTTTTAGACGTCGATGGAGATATCTAGGATGTGATCTGGTTCAAAAAAAATTTTGTAAAAAATCGAATATTCGGAATTGCGAATATTCACCGCGAATTTCGAAATATAGCGCGATTTCTCGAATATGCTATATTCGAGTCGAATATTCGCAATGCGAATATTCGTGAGCAACACTAATCACTTTGCCAAGGAATGTAAAACTCCTATCAAGTGCATAGAGTGCGGTTCCGAGGACCATGTGCAAGCACTCCATCCCCTTGAGTCCAATCCTTCACAACATGCAGACCTTCCTCCTGGGCAGAACCACAGCGGGAAGAGTACAGATCACGTACCTAATTCCACCATGGTATTTTCTTCGTGCACTGAAGTCTGTGGGGAAGACCACTGTGACAAATCTTGCGCTAAAATATGCCTAGTGAATATTCATCACAAGGATCAGCCAGAAAAGACTTTAAGGGTGTATGCTATCTTAGACGATCAAAGCAATCGATCGCTTGCACGATCCGAACTGTTCGATCTATTTTGCACAAAAGGAGAGGTTCACCCTTACACCTTAGGCACTTGTAGTGGAACTACAGAGGTTTTTGGAAGAAGGGCTCATGGATTTATTGTGCCCTCCCTAGAAAATAACCTACAATTACCCTTACCTACACTTGTAGAGTGTAACCAGATACCAGCCAACAAAGAAGAAATACCTACACCAGAAGTTGCCTTCTACCACCCTCATCTAAGGTCAATAGCCAGTGAAATCCCACCACTTGACAAAGATGCTAAAATCCTTCTTCTGCTGGGAAGAGATATTCTAAGGATCCACAAGGTACACAGGCAGGTCAGCGGACCTCCAGAGGCCCCATTCGCCCAGTACCTGGACTTAGGCTGGGTCATCATAGGCAACGTCTGTATAGGCAAAATGAAAAGGCCTACTAACATTTCTTCATTCAAGACAAATGTATTGCCAAATGGTCGTAATACTCACTTTGAGCCATGCCCACATCACTACTGGGTAAAGGAGAAGGTAACTAGCTGCAAGTTGCAACATTGCAACACAAACCTTTCCCGCACCTACGATGACAGCTTTGGTTCTACAGTTTTCAATGTAAGCAGTGAAGACGACAAGTTGGCTCCTTCGGCAGAAGACAAAGAATTCCTTAAAGTAATGGACAATGAGTTCTTTCAGGAAGATTCCAATAGCTGGGTAGCACCCCTACCCTTTCGCCTCCCGAGAGAGAAGCTACCAAACAATCTACATCAAGCAGTCAAAAGATTCTCCTCCTTAAAGCGTACCTTAAGCAGGAAGCCAGAGATGGAAAGACATTTTGTGGACTTCATACAGAATATCTTTGACAGGGGTCATGCCGAACCCGCACCCCCATTGAAAGAAGGAGAAGAATGCTGGTACCTCCCTTCCTTCGGTGTGTATCACCCACGAAAGCCAGACCAAATCAGAGTTGTCTTTGACTCCAGTGCCCAACATGAAGGCTTCTCACTTAACGACATGCTCCTCACAGGGCCCAACTTGAACAACAACCTCATTGGAGTCCTAATTCGCTTTCGTCAAGAACCTGTAGCGGTGATGGCCGACATTCAACAAATGTTCCACTGCTTCATCGTCAAGGAAGATAACGGGAATTACCTCAGGTTTCTATGGCACAAGGACAACGACATCAACAAAGAGGTAATTGATTACCGAATGAGGGTACATGTCTTTGGGAACAGCCCTTCCCCAGCTGTAGCAATCTATGGACTAAAAAAGACAGCTTAGCTTGGAGAAGCTGAGTATGGATCCGATGCTTGTCAATTTGTTGAAAGGAACTTTTACGTAGATGACGGGCTCAAATCCTTTCCTACTGCTAAAGAAGCAATTAATCTTCTTACCAGAACAAAGGAGATGCTAGCTGTAGCAAACTTGAGACTTCACAAAATTATATCTAACAGCCAAGAGCTAATGAATGCATTTCACCCTGAGGACTATGCTGCCAGTGTGAAAGACCTTGACCTTGGGTCAGACACACCCCCTATGCAGAGAAGTCTAGGTCTGCTGTGGAACATCAAAGTAGACACATTCACCTTCCAGGTGTCAACCTGTGACAAACCCTTCACCAAGAGAGGAGTCTTGTCCGTAGTGAACAGCATCTACGACCCACTGGGATTTATAGCCCCAGTCACCATCCAAGGTAAGATGTTATTAAGACAGCTTACTACTGATAACATAGATTGGGACACTCCGTTACCTATTGAGAAACAACAAAGATGGGAGAAATGGAGAGGTTCTCTGAAGACATTAGAACAGCTCCAAATTCCACGTTGCTATGCCCCAGTCTCCATCTCAGCCGCTGTCCAGAGGGAAATCCATATTTTCTCTGATGCATCAGTTGAAGCTATAGCTGCAGTGGCCTATTTGAAGACCTCAGGAGTTAATGGAGACATACACTGCAACTTTGTTCTAGGCAAGACAAAGCTAACACCAAAACCCGCACATACCATACCCAGACTTGAACTTTGTGCAGCTGTGCTAGCAGTGGAAATAGCTGAAGTCATAAAGAGTGAAATGGACATTAACATTGATTCCTTCACATTTTACACAGACAGCAAGATAGTGCTTGGTTACATTTACAACCAAACTAAACAATTTTACGTGTACGTCAGCAATAGAGTAGAACGTATCAGAAGGTTCTCCTTGCCAAAGCAATGGCATCATATTCCCACTGACCTTAATCCTGCCGATTGTGGGACAAGAGCTATATCTCCAGTAGCTCTCCTCGACTGCTTGTGGCTGTCGCCTCCAAGATTTCTTTCTGAAAACTCCTACTCAATTTCCACGGACACTACCTATGAACTGGTACATCCTGACGATGATAAAGAAATCAGGTCTATGTACACCACACTGTGTACCTCTGCGAGTTCAGAACAAAAACTAAAGTCGCATCGTTTTGAACGTTTCTCAACCTGGTCATCAGCTGTTAGGGCCGTTGCTTATTTGATACACATTGCCCATTGTTTTAAAAGGAGGTTCTGCTCGGACTTTCTCACGACCAATCACGGAATTGGTGCTTCTTCTCCCAAGTGAGTGACTTAGGCAGGAGTACCGGCTATACCTGCTATGGCGGGGAGAATATCACTATCACTATTGACTGTGCTACTGTTGAAGTCCCACGATTATAAACGATAGACTACAGGACTCAAGCCATCTGTTTTTTGGACGTCATGTTTCATTGTTCATTTACTGCATATCTTCTTGTGTTTGCGGGTATCTCGTATCTATGGTTTACACACCAGTTTTACCTTTAACGTTTCTTCCCCTACAGGTTCAAGTTGGACTTATCTTTATATATGTAATAGACTTTGAAATCTAAAGATTTCAGGCGGGGAGTGTCATGTTACATGATATTATTTTATTATGTACTGTCTCTTTAATGTCTATCTAGTTTGTCTCTTGTGGCATTCCGTAGTTTCCATGCTGCTCAGTCTCCTCCCCCTCTTTTCTGTATCAGTCATTTTAATGCTGTAATTCATGTGACCTGTATGTATCTTCTACCTGGATGGAAGAATCGTTCTTTTACCTGTTGTAACTTGCATTCTACGGATCATACGACGAATAAACATCGCCAGATCTTCTTTCATGTGAGTTGTGACTGAGTAAGCTATCTGGAAAGGTGATTTGGGATGAACAATCTCTTCAGGGCAATGAGCTCCATGTGCTACTGAAAACCACATTCATAGCCTTTGCAGCCGATTCAGAATAGTGCTACTTGCTGTGCACTGCAGTATATAGGTGTTATATACACTTATAATATACTTTAGAATATAGAAAGCATATTATGGTGGATTTATATTGTTCAGCATTGTGACTGGCGGTGTATTTGGTTACTGCTGGATTTTTATCTCTTTCGCTGTGTTTCCTCTGCTACACACATTAAAAAAAAATCTTGAAAAAAAGTTTCATAACTGGTGAAATAAACCAGTGGCCCCCAAAACTACAGATTTTGTTATATACCTTCTTCCACATATACTGCGCTTCTCTAGAGACTTTTGTCACAGGGTCATTAAAAAAATGACAGGCAGAGGAAGAGGCAGGCCCTTGTGGTAGGGGTAGGTCAGGAGCACCAGGCCGGAGCCAAAGTGAGAAGTGGCACAATGTTCGTTCGATTACGTCAAAGGACGCACCAGACTTGGATGAGTGGCTCGCCACCAACACCACCACCATATACCCTCCGCTTGAGTCAGGAATTATTTTCTGATCCATCAGAAGACATTTCGCAGCCATTCTTGGCATTGGATCAGGAAGAGGAGGTAGCAACAGCTGGCACTCAGCAGTCTGACGATAGTACTCAGATCAGCCCAAGGAGGTTGGTGCCCGCTGTTGCTGCCTACTCCGAGATCTCTCATGTTAGTGATGGGAAAGGTGACGTTGATGATGACGTGTCTAAAGACGTCACGTAGGTGCCCACAAGAGAGGAAGAGGGGGGAGTTCAGAGGGAGAGACGGACCAACAGATAGGGAGGAGAAGCAGGCCGAACTTACATTGCACAGGAGGCACAAACCAGACTCCTAATGTATCAGGAGCGAGCCATCAACCATGTACGGTCACATCTGGCACTCCCAGGACGCAGGCCCATGGCTCCGCGGTGTGGGCTTTTTTTAACGTGTCTGCTGCAGACAATAGTGTTGCCATCTGCAGCCTTTGCAGTCAACGCATAAGTCGCGGTAAGCCCAACACTCACCTAGGGATGACCGCCTTAAGAAGGCACCTGGCCTCCCATCACCGAGCCCAGTGGGAGCAACGCCATCAGAACCCACAAAGCCACACTCCAGGCTCTCACCGTCCAGCCTCTTCTCCTTCTCCATCCTCTCTATGCTCACAATTGTCCTCCACTCCACCTTCCATCATGCCTTCCTCACGTTTTTCTGCAAAAAGGCAGGCTTCCGTGGCCCAAATGTTGGATCGTAAAAAAGATGACGCCGGATAACCCTCTTGCCCAACGAGTGACCGCTGGCTTGTCGGAACTGATAGCCCGCCAACTACTGCCATATAAACTGGTGGAGTCGGAGGCCTTTAGAAAATTTGTGGCCATTGGAACACCACAATGGAAGGTTCCAGGAAGGAAATTTTTTTCACAGAAGGGCATCCCAGAGCCATATGGCCATGTTCAGCAGCAAGTGAATGTATCTCTGGCACACAGTGTCGGTGCCAAGATACATCTGACCACAGACACGTGGTCTAGCAAACACGGGCAGGGAAGATATATAACTTTCACTGCCCACTGGGTGAACCTTCTGACGGCCGTCAAGCATGTAACCCGTGGCACCCATGTAGATTTGGTTTTACCGCCACGGATTACATGCAGGCCTGCTTCTTCTTCTCCTCCTACTCCATCCTCCCTCTCCTCCTCATTTTTCGATGCTACCGTCTCTTCCGCTGCGCCGCTCAAGATCCCCAGAACCTATTTGACATGCCAGGTGAGACGTTGCCATGCTGTGCTGTGTCTGTTGTGCCTGGAAGACAAGAGCCACACTGGTCCTGCACTCCTTTCAGCTTTGCGTTCACAGGCAGATCAGTGGCTAACACCGCTCAATTTGACAGTTGGTAAAGCGCTGAAACAGGGCAAAATTACACATGTGCCATGCATGGCACACGTCCTGAACTTGGTCGTGCAGCGATTCGTTGCCAAATACCCTGGGCTCCAGGATGTCTTGCGGCAGGCCAGGAAAATCTTAGCCCATTTCAGAAGATCTTACACGGCCATGGCTCGCCTTGCTGACATTCAGCGGCGACACAACCTGCCCGTCAGAAGTCTTATTTGTGACTGCCCGATGCGATGGAACTCAACATTGTATATGCTTGATAGGCTGCTCCAGCTGAAACGTGCAGTTAACGACTACCTGTACAAACTCTGCGGCAGGACAGGTTCTAGGGAGCATGATTTTTTTGCACCGCGCCAGTGGCTGCTCATGCGCGACTCATGCAGACTTCTGCGGCCATTTGATGAGATCACCAAACTGGTCAGTCGCAGCCAGGGCGCCATCAGTGACATTGTACCTTACGCCTTCTTTCTGGAGCATGCATTGCATCGTGTCATTGATCAAGCCGTCGAGGAGCAGGAAGATGAGGAAGTCGCAATGCTGGATGAATTCCCAGAGGGGGCTACTCCACCTGAGACAAGTCAACAACGGGAGTCTGAAGAGGAGTCAGAGGACGATGGTGCCGGGGCAGAGGAGGAGGAGCAAGAAGAGCATGCTTTAAACCTTTCTGGGATCCCTGGTGTTGTCCGTGGATGGGGGGAGGAGAACGAGGACGACATTATCCTGAATGATGAGCAGGAGCCAGGCCAGTACAGCGCTTCCAGTTTAGTGCAAATGGGGGCCTTCATGCTCCGGTGTTTTAAGAGGGACCTCCATATAAAAAGCATAAAGGGCAAGGACCAGTACTGGGTGGCAACGTACTTAGACCCCCGGTACAAACAAAACATGGCGGAAATGTTACCACCATCACAGAGGGCTATCAGAATGCAGCACTTCCAGGCCTTGCTTCGAAAAATGCTGCATTCTGCTTTTGCGTCCGCTGGCAGAGGAATTTTTACTCACAGAGAAACAGTTTCAGGTACCAATCCAACAGCGCCTGCAAGAAGAGGGCAGTTTGAAGATGTCTTAGTCACTAATGATATGAGATCATTCTTTCAGCCGACCCATCAACAGCTGTCCTCTGGATCCACCATCAGGGAACGCCTAGACCGACAGGTGTCCGACTACATCGGGTTAACGGCCGATGTGGACTCACTGAGAAGTGATGAACCCCTGGACTACTGGGTGGGCAGGCTTGACCTCTGGCCAGAGCTTGCACAATTTGCAATGGAACTGTTGCCTTCCCCCTCATCCAGTGTCCTGTCCGAAAGAACGTTCAGCGCAGCAGGGGGGTCGTGAGCGATAAGCGCACTCGCCTAGCTCACAACAGTGTTGACTACCTCACATTTATAAAAATGAATGAAGCATGGATCTCGGAGGAATTCAACACATGTGACCAGTAGACCATGTTTCATTCAAATTCTGGTGAATGCTTGTGGGCTAATTTTTTGGGCCTGTACTGGCCGACACTTTATTCTGTATCCGGTGAATGCCTAATATACCACCAGCTGCAGAATACAAAGTTGTTTGCTGTATGGTGAACGCCTGTGGCCGTGGGCTAATTTTTGGGGCATGTAATGGGTGGCACTTACTTCTGTATCCGGTGAATGCCTATTGTACCACCAGCCATGGAATACAAAGTTGTTTGCTGTCAGGTGAACACCTGTGGCCGTGGGCTAATACTATATGTACTCTCAAAGTACCTGAGCTATATTGCCTCTCCTACGCAATTAATACTTGTTACTATAAATACTATATGTACTCTCAAAGAACCTGAGCTATATTGCCTCTCATATGCAATTAATACTTGTTACTACTAATACTATATGTACTCTCAAAGTACCTGAGCTATATTGCCTCTCATATGCAATTAATACTTGTTACTACTAATACTATATGTACTCTCAAAGTACCTGAGCTATATTGCCTCTCATACACAAGTAACACTTGTTAATACTAATACTATATGTACTCTAAAAGTACCTGAGCTATATTGCCTCACGTATGCAATTAATACTTGTTACTACAAATACTATATGTACTCTCAAAGTACCTGAGCTATATTGCCTCTCATATGCAATTAATACTTGTTACTACTAATACTATATGTACTCTCGAAGTATCTGAGCTATATTGACTCTCATACATTTCTATTAGTTGCCAGTACAACTTGTGTATTATACGTGT
Source organism: Rana temporaria (assembly GCF_905171775.1). Lineage (NCBI taxonomy): Eukaryota > Metazoa > Chordata > Amphibia > Anura > Ranidae > Rana > Rana temporaria. Next base: position 305,051,224 of record NC_053492.1, read on the forward strand.
ATCCTCAAAGTACCTGAGCTACACTATCTCTCGCATGCAATTAATACTTGTTACTACAAATACAATTTACGTGCTTGATAGAAGTATGAAATACTTATAAGCCTCATCCTAATTATTGAACATGTTCGCTCTAACTTTTCTATGCTAGGGGTTGATGTTATTTCATAGCATCTCCCCTAGTGGCCTAAATACATCTCTACATGGTAAGGTTGATATGATGTAGAGAACCCCCAAACTCCTGTTGCTAGGCGTGACGCCTGGGGTCCCTTACTGATAATCACCTGCATGTAGTGGTGTATTGGGATATTGACCTTGAACTCATTTTAAATGCTAAGCCTTGGTCGCATGTTGTAACGCCTTTCTTTACGTGACACAGAGATGATGTATAGATCCCCCAAACTCCTGTTGCGAGGAGTGACGCCTGGGGTCTAATACTGAGTTGTCGCATAGAGAATCGCATTGAATTCCTTGCTTACCGCAGTTGTGGTTTACGCCATTTACCAGTGCTGTTACAATGCCTAATGTACCACCAGCCACAGAATACAAGGTTGTTTGCTGTCAGGTGAACGCCTGTGGCCGTGGGCCTGTAATGGCCGACACTTACTGTATCCGGTGAATGCCTAATGTACCACCAGCCACAGAATACAAGGTTGTTTGCTGTCAGGTGAACGCCTGTGGGCTAATTTTTAGGGCCTGTAATGGCCGACACTTACTTCTGTATCCGATGAATGCCTAATGTACCTCAAGCCACAGAATACAAAGTTGTTTGCTGTCAGGTGAACGCCTGTCGGCTAATTTTTGGGGCTTGTAATGGCCGGCACTTACTTATGTATCCGGTTTGCTGGGTGTCGCTGGAACGAGAGGCAACCAGGGCACCCCTGGCGGGACTTCTATGGGCAGGGAATACTCCTGCCACCCACCTGACTACTCAACCATTGATTGGGCCAACTCTCATGGAACTGAAAAGGTTTTTCCGTTCAGCCTCACTGATAAATTTTCCATCCCCACTGACACCACTTTTGGTCATCCAGATTTTGTACCTGGCCTTACCGATCCGTCCTTTCTCTCACAAGCCCCACAGGGCCTCATGAGGGCTTCCTCATTCTTGCGTCCCACCGGTTGGCTCACTACAGAGAACTTACTCTTAAGTCAGGTTACTCTTAAGTCAGTTCATTAGACCGTTGGAGGATCAACCAACTATCACACTTTCTCAGCTCACTGCCTAAACCAGCCCACTTCATCAGAAAGCTTCACCCTTTTGGGGACATCTGCATGGGAGAGGGACCGATCCGGAGGTCCTTATCTACCTCCTACAAATCCATGTTAGACCTTCACGCCACTGAACACCCCCCATTCTTAGCTAAATGGGAAAGAGACTTGCAAGTCATCTTCACAGAAGCCCAAAAAGACTGCATATAAAATAGTGACACGCTGGTACAGAACTCCTTCTGTACTGGCTAAGATATTTCCTCTACAAACTGACCGATGTGGGCTCCCTGGGGGTAATTGCCCCTCCCCTCCTTTCACCCCCTCCCTTGTGTGTGTGTGTAACGTTCCCGCTAAGAGTTAATTTTAGTTAATCAAATGGAACCAGTCATCCTGTAGGTGGGTACAATAACAACGTAAGTATTGTTCTAGAGTCTGGTTGACACGCTCCGTCTGTCCATTTGTCTGAGGGTGGTAAGCAGTGGACATGCGGTGATCAATTCTTAAGGCTTCACATAAAGCTTTCCAAAACTTGGAGATGAACTGAGAACCTCGGTCTGAAATGATTTGGGAAGGTAAGCCGTGGAGTTTAAGCACGTTGGTAATGAAAGCTTTTGCTGTTTCAAAAGAGGTTGGCAAATTTTTTAAAGGAATGAAGTGTGCCATTTTTGTTAGTAGATCAACTGTGACCATGATGGTGTTTGCACCATTTGACCTAGGGAGATCAACTATAAAATCCATTGAAACAACCTCCCAGGGTCTGTTTGGTATTGGTATGGAGGCTAAAAGACTGAAAGGAGGTTTTCTTGAAAGTTTGTTACTGGCACAAATCTCACAAGAGTTGACGTAATCATGGACCATCTTATCCAAATGGGGCCACCAGTAATGTCTTTTAACGAGGTGAATCGTTTTAGTGATTCCAGGGTGGCCAGCTAATGGGGAATCATGACGTTGCTTGAGGAGCGTCAACTGTAATTTTGGAGGAACGTATAATTTGTTCTTGAAGGTGTATACACCATCTGATTGCCTTAAGATACCTTTAGGTAGGTCGGATACATCTTTGGGTGTAGTCTGGGAGAGCAGTTGTCTAAAGGAAGTGGTTACTCCAATGAACCGGCTTGAAGGTATGATAGAGAGAGGAGGAATTTCAGTAGTCTGATCTTCATTCATCCGGGACAGGGAGTCAGCCTTTACGTTTTGTGTACCTGGCCGGTAGGAAATATAGAAGTCAAATCTGTCAAAAAATAAACTCCACCTCACCTGGCGGGCGGACAAAGTTTTACAGGCCTTCAAATGTTGTAGATTACGGTGAACTGTAAGGATGGTAATAGGGTGTGTAGATCCTTCCAATAGATGTCTCCAGTTTGCTAAGGCATCTTTTATTGCGAGGAGTTTCTTTTCCCCAATAGGGTAATTCTTTTCTGCAGATGGAGTAGAAAGCCACTGGGTGCAGAGGTTCAGATAAGGTCAGACGTTGGGAAAGTATGGCACCCAAAGCGAAGTGAGATGCATCAACTTCTAGAGTGAAATGGAACAGCGGATTAGGTAGTTGGAGGATAGGAGCAGTAGTGTAGGAAAACTTGAGTGAATCAAAAGACTTTTGTGCTTCATTTGACCAAGTGAAAGGTTGCTTTTTACTAGTTAAAGTATTCAGAGGTTTGACAATTTCTGAGAAATCTTTGATGAACTTCCGGTAATAATTTGAGAATCCAAGGAAGCGCTGCAAGGCCTTCCTTGAATGGGGAATTGGCCAGGAGAGAATGCAATCCACTTTGGAGCGGTCCATCTGAATTCCTTCAGGAGTAATTTGGTATCCGAGAAAAGAGATTCTTGACTGACTGAAAACACATTTCTCAAGCTTGACGTATAAGCAATGTGTTCTGAGTCTGCTCAAGACCCATCGTACATGTTTGGTGTGTTCCTCATGGGTGTCAGAAAAAATCAAAATGTCATCTAGGTAAATTACAACACAAATGTCTAATAGATCAAGGAAAATGTCGTTGATGAGCCATTGGAAGGTTGCAGGTGCATTACATAAACCAAATGGCATTACTGTATACTCAAATAAGCCATATCGAGTCTTGAATGCAGTTTTCCACTCATCACCTGGACGAATCCTGATTAAGTTATAGGCACCCCTGAGATCTAGCTTTGTGAAAATTTTGGAAGTCTGGAGACGTTCTATTAGTTCTGGGATAAGAGGTAAGGGGTAGCGATTTTTTACCGTGATGTTGTTGAGGGATCGATAATCAATTATAGGTCTGAGTGAACCGTCCTTGTTTTTTACAAAAAACATGGCGGCACTTGCTGGGGAGGTGGAAGGCCGAATGAAACCCTTTCTTAAGTTATCGTCAAGGTAGTCCTTAAGATGAACCAGTTCAGGTTGAGATAATGGATAAATTTGTGCGGTTGGAATAGGACTATCTGGTATGAGATCAATTGGACAATCATATATTCGATGTGGTGGGAGTAACTCTGCATTGGTTTTACTGAAGACATCAGGGAAATCATGTAAATACATTGGGAGACCTTCACAGTAATCACTTGTTAAGAGGATGGTGTAGATGGGATAGCAGGTTTCTTTGCAATATGTGGAATGTAGACTAAGTGAGTTATTAGACCATTGGAAAGTTGGTTGATGGAGAAGTAACCAAGGTAAACCTAATACTATTGGGAATAGAGGTGAGGGAATGATGTCAAATACAAGGGTCTCAGTATGGCCATTACCACAAGTGACCCACAAAGGTGAAGTTTGAGAGTGAACTGGGCAAAAAGAGGAGGTAGAGCCGTCAATAAAAGTGACAGACAAAGGAGGTTGCTTAACCACACAAGGGATTTTATTTTATTTGACAAAACCTAAATCTATAAAGTTGCCACAGGCACCGGTGTCGACCATCGCATCAATGGTAGTCCTATCTTGGTCCCACTGTAAGGTAAGAGTGAGAAAGACATAGTGATTAGTGGTAGTTCCAGGTACATTGAATTTACTAATGTTAGAGATGTTACCTTCAGACCTGCTCTTTAGGAGTGGACAGGTAGACACAATGTGGTCAGGGGCGGAACAGTAGAGACATAGGTTTTGGGCTCTACGTCTTTGTTTCTCCGCTGGGGATAACGGCCCTTTAATTGCGCCAACTTCCATAGGAACCTCCTTTGGGGGAGACCTGGACCTCCTAAAAGGTGTAGGCTGGTAGGAATTGGCACGTTCCGACTTCCTTTCTCTGAGACGACGGTCAATGGAGAGAGAAAGGTGCATGAGATCCTCTAAAGTAGCAGAAATTTCAACACGGGCAAGTTCATCCTTCATAGACTCAGATAGCCCAAGACGAAATTGATTTCTGAGGGCAATATCGGTCCACAAAGTCTCTCGGCACCAGCACTTAAATTCAGATATGTAGTCTTCTACAGGTCTCTTTCCTTGCTTAAGGTTTCTAATGGTGTTTTCCGCCGTAAGTTGTTTATTAGGGTCCTCGTAGAGGAGAGACATCTCATCTAAAAAAGTGTTGAATGCTCCCAAGAGGTCGCCGTGTTCTTCAACATAGGCATCAGCCCAAACTCTAGGTTCTCCTTTAAGGTATGAAATCAAGGTGAGGATTCTGACTCTATCAGAGTAGTAGGTACGGGGGCGTAACTCGAACATAAGACAACAGGAACTAATAAATTGACGAAAATATTTTCTATCACCCGAGAAAGGTTCCGGAGGGCAGACCTTGGGCTCAGGTCGGTCCCTGGGTTGAGCAAAATTCTGGTTACGGAGGGCCTCATTTTCTAACTGGAGGTCATTCATAGTAGTGGTGAGAGTATCCACTCGTTGTGACAGTCCAACTAAGTGGTTGGCAAGCTCCGCTGGATCCATTTAATAGTTAAAGGTGCTGCTATTATGTAACGTTCCCGCTAAGAGTTAATTTATTTTGGTTGAATCTCAGCTGCGGAGGTTTCTCAGGTATAAACCACTACTTCACTCTTTGTTATGGTGAAAGAGTTTAGAGTTTAAATCATCACAACCTCTATTATAAAAAACCAACTTATTCACAGAAGCTTATTCCGTCATAAGCAGTATGCAAATATATTTATATAGTAACAGAGAAATTGCTGGTTAAATGAAAATAGGTGGAGTTAGGTTGTGACCTGATAGATACAGGAATTACAATCAAGAGTCTCTGGAAAAATACCCTCAGTAGTAACTGCCACAGTAGATAACTCTAGGTAACTTGGATAATAAGTTGGAAATGTGTCAAACAAACTGGAGGTAAACTAATAGATAAAAGTCCCATAGAGATATCTCTGTAAACACATCACAGTACTATTTTGGTTTGGTATGCTAATAGGTACTTGCGGTACTGTTGGTATCTGATGTGGTTGATCCGGGCTGGGTTGGAATCATCCAGGGTGTCACAGGCACAGGTGTCAACTCCTGTTTGTGGAGTTCCAGGAGCGTGATTGGCTGGAAGGGGGAGCAGGTCCATTACCCAGGAGTAAGGTCTCTGGCACTGGCAGTGGAGGTTTAGGGGTGCAACCAGCGGGTCCCAGGTGACGGCAGGTGTCCGACAAAATAGCAGCACAACCTGCCGTCATTACTGGGGGTTTAAATAGCCCGTGGAGCGCGGCAGAAGGCCCTATATGCCGAGTCGCACTTCCGCGTTCCAGCGTGGAACGCAAACCTCGGCGCGCCGGAAATGACGCGGTTAGGTTGGAGAGAGGAGCGCAGCTGCCTGGAGAAGGCACGGCTGCACTCATTCTGTACAGAATAACGCCAGTGGCGTTACAGTGTGTGTGTGTTTTTTTTTTCTCTTCTCTCTCTCTCCCTTTTATATTTCTTCTTCCTTTTTTCCCCCCCTTTCTCTTCTTTCTTCTTATTGCTTATTTCAATAAAAAAGAGACAAAATGTGATGAGCACAGATGTTTATGTTTACCCTGTATTAGACTTCAGCAAGTGGTAGGACTCTGACTGAATGGTGACCCTTACCCACATGCAACTGTTTTGTATGGTTATTATATTTAATATGCTAATTACAATCTATAGGTAATGTTAAGTTGTTTTTATGCTTGTATCTGTGTCTTATCTTTAAATAAAAAAAAAAGATGCTGCAGCTAAAGAAATTACAACAAAAAAGTCGCAGCTGTCAAGTAAAGCGTGATGCTATGGCATTCGTACAGCCCTGTCCAAATGTATTTTTAAGATTTGGGTAAGGGTTATGTGGTGAGATCAGTGGCTGGTAAGGCACTGGCTAATTTCAGAGCCAGATACATACAGGTTATCTCCTCTGTAACTCTAAACATGTAACCTGTAAAAAATTCAAGCGGCGCCTATGGAGATTTTTAAGTACTGAGGTCTGATGCCATTCCACAAGTGTGTGCAATCGTAAAGCATGACATGTTAGGTATCTATTTACTCAGCGTAACATCATCTTTAATAGTATACAAATAAATCGGGCTGACTTTACTGTTTTTTTTTTTTCTATTCTTTTTTTTTTTTTTATTATTATTATTATTTCCACAAAAAAACATGTTTGAAAAATTGCTGCGCAAATACTGTGTAACATATAAAGTTGCAACAATAGCCATTTTATTCCTTAGGGTGTCTGCTAAAACAATATACAGTATATCATGTTTGAGGGTTCTGAGTAATTTTCTAGCAAAACAATGATGTTTTTTTCATGTAGGAAAGAAGTGTCAGAAATGGCCTGGGCGGCAAGGGGTTAATTACCATAAGTAGGTAATATACAAATAATTATTATATATTGTTTTTAAGGTAAGTTACTATATTTTCAAAAACTGTACTCAAGCAGGTGGCTTAACGTACAAATTACTGAAGTTTGAACAGGGCTCAAGTCCTGCGGGAACGCGTGGGAACGGAGTTCCTGCACTTTTTTCACAGCAGGAATGCAGTTCCCTTTGCAGGACTAGAGCAGCCGAGCCGCCCAAGCCAATCCTTCACTAAGCGGCGATGCCCAGCTCGAGTCACTGCTTAAAGTTCTTTCTAAATTCCGCGATAACTCGCGGCAGACCTCCGCAAAGTCTCCTGGGAACAATGACAAAAGCTCCCAGGAGACATTGCGGCATCTAGGAAGTGAAGGAATACCCGCACACTACCCAATAAATCCATATACAGGAAGCGGGCAGTAACATAAAGGATTACTAAGGTACAGTGGATCGGAAAAAAAAAGTGCGGTTTAGTAATTATGCATATGAGCGTATTATTATTTTTTTTGGTGGGGGAGTGGATCTTGGGTGGGAGTTCCCACACTTTTTTCCCCAGGACTTGACCCCTGGCTCTCATCCTCTTGCTGCAGTGTGTCCTCCTGGGTAATGACGTCCCTTGTAATTATGCCACACTGCTTGAGGACTACAATTCTCAGAGTTCCATGTGCTGCACCATCCAGCAAGGAGGGGATGAGCTGTTGTCCTCCTCCCCTGTGTATCAGCATTGCTGCTGCTGCTGTTAGGAGAGAGGAGGAGAAGGAGCAGTTCCGGCCCAAGACATTGTGCTGCCTGGTACAAAGGATGAAATGCTGCCCCCCCCCCCCCCCCCCAAAAAAAAATCACGCCCACCAAAATGCCCCCACATTTATTATTTAATATCATGATAACTAAAGTGGACCTGTCATGGTTCTATACATGTATAGGAGTATTAAGAGGACCTGTCATGGCTCTATACATGTCTATAAGAGTATAAAGAGGACCTGTCATGGCTCTATACATGTATATAGGAGTATGTAGAGGACCTGCCATGGCTCTTTACATGCATAGGAGTATAAAGAGGACCTGTCATGGCTCTATACATGTACAGTGGGGATCGAAAGTTTGGGCACCCAAGGTAAAAATTTGTATTAATGTGCATAACAAAGCCAAGGAAAGATGGAAAAATCTCCAAAAGGCATCGAATTACAGATTAGACATTCTTATATGTCAAAAAAAGTTAGATTTTATTTCCATCATTTACACTTTCAAAATTACAGAAAACAAAAAAATGGCGTCTGCAAAAGTTTGGGCACCCTGCAGAGTTAATATCTTGTACTGCCCCCTTTGGCAAGTATCACAGCTTGTAAATGCTTTTTGTAGCCAGCCAAGAGTCTTTCAATTCTTGACATATTATAAGAATGTCTAATCTGTAATTTGATGCCTTTTGGAGATTTTTACATCTTTCCTTGGCTTCGTTATGCACATTAAAGCGGGGGTTCACCCTATCGACGGGAATTTTTTTTTTTTATTTTACCTTAAAATCAGGCATTGTAGCGCGAGCTACAGTATGCCTGTCCCGAATTTTTTACCGCCGTACTCACCTTGTAGTCGTCCATCGAAGATTCCGGGGAATGGGCGTGCCTATGGAGACGGAGGATGATTGACGGCCGGCTCTGGCGCGTCACGCTTCTCCGGAAATAGCCGAAATAGGCTTGGTCTTCACGACGCGTGCGCATAGCCTGTGCGCAGGCGCCGTGAAGAGCCGAGACCTACTCCGGCTGTCTTCGGGGAGAGTGACGTGCCAGGGCCGGCCGTCAATCATCCTCCCTCTCCATAGGCACGCCCATTCCCCGCGGGAGCCGGAATCTACGATGGACGACTACAAGGTGAGTACGGGGTTAAAAAAATCGGGACAGGCATACTGTAGCTCGCGCTACAATGCCTGTCTCGATGGTAAAATGTGTCGGGGGGGGGGTGAACTACCGCTTTAATACAAATTTTTACCTGGGGTGCCCAAACTTTCGATCCCCACTGTATATAGGAGTATCAAAGGACCTGTGCGTGGCCGTTGGCCGCAATATCAGCAGCCCACTTGCGATCACTCCAGAGAGCCAGAACGGGGATCTGTCAATGTAAGACAGACCCCCATTCTGACAGGGGAGGAGAGACAGATCTGCTGTTCCTAGTGATTAGTCAGTCAGTCCCATCCCCCCAGTTAGAAACACCTCTCAGGGAACACATGTAACCCCTATCCTGCCAGTGACATTTACACAGTAATCAGTGCATTTTTATAGCACAGATCATTGTATAAATGTCACTGGTCCCAAAAAAGTGTCAAAAGTGTCCAATCTGTCCACTGCAATGTCACAGTCTCACAAAAAATCGCAGCTCACCGCCATTACTAGTAAAAAAAAATAATAATAATAAAAATGTCATAAATCTATCCTCTATTTGGTAGATGCAATAACTTTTGCGCAAACTAATCAATATACACGATACAAGAGAAAATTGGACAGTTTCCAGAATAGACACGATACTACAGTCCTTAAAGTGTTAAAAGAGATTGGGAAAAATAAACTGAGCAGGTATTAGCCAACTCAGAATAATTAGGACCTTATGGAGAAGATGGGCCAGATCCACAAAGAATCATTTGCGTAAGTCTTTAGCGAATAGGGATTTGCGTAGAATGACGTCACCGTCGTAAACATTGGCTTGTTCCGGTTTAATTTCGAGCATGCGCACTGGGATACCCCCACGGACGGTGCATGCGCAGTTGAAAAAAAACGTCATTTACATCGGGTCAAGACGTATTTACATAAAACACACCCCCATCACATCCAATTGAATTGCGCGCCCTTACGCTGCCAAAGATACACTACGCCGCCGTAACTTACGGCACGCATTCTTTGAGGATACCAAAAAAAAAATAATAAGTTATGGCAGCGTAGTGTATCAGAGATACGCTACGCCCGAAGGAAAAATGCGCCAGGGTACGTGGATCTGGCCCGATGTGTCTATTAATAGGCGAGCATAGAAAACGCAAAGGTTTTATGAAAAAATACAAAATGTATTAAATAAATAAAATACAATGATAAAATCATTTTTGTCCTTATAGAATGCTGATTACAGAATTACTTGACGGAGATAGTGCTGGTCGCCAACATGTTTCACAATTAAGCGTCATCAGTTCGCCGCATCCATCTATTTCTCCATCTAATCATATACAAAACAAGACATAAAGCATGTTAATAGTATAGATCTACATTCAGGGATTTTATATAACATCATTTCTAAATCATTATGGGCCTGATCCACAAAAACCGGCCGTGACTTAACTTTTGCCATTTAAGTTACACCGCCGCAAAATCTCTACCTAAGTGCCCGATCCACAAAGCACTTACCTAGAAATTTTCAGCGGTGTAACTTAAATCCGTCCGGCGCAAGGCGTGCCTAATCTAATGGGGCGAGTCCCATTTAAATTAGGCGCGCTCCCGCGCCGGACGTACTGCGCATGCTCCCGACGTTATTTTCCCAACGTGCTTTGCGCGGATTTACGTTGCGCCGGGTTTTGAGAATCGCGACGGGCGAAAAAAAAAAAAAAAAGAGTTGAGGCGGGAAAAAAATTTTTAAAAAAAAAAAAATGACAGCGATGCCGGATAGAAGGGTATACTTTTACAAGGTGTAACAGTTTACACTTTGTAAAAGCAGCCCTAATTTTGCGATGGCAAACTAATACTTACGGAGAAAAAACTAAGCGAAAAAGCTTTGTGGATCTCCGTAATACCCGACGCTGGATTCCGACGAGAAATGCCCCCAGCGGCGGCCACGGTACTGCATCCTAAGATCCGACAGTGTAAGTCCCTTACACATGTCGGATCTTCTGCCTATCTATGAGAAACTGATTCTGTGGATCAGTTCCATAGATAGAAACAGGGATACGCCGGCGTATCAGTAGATACGCCGGCGTATCAGTAGATACGCCGGCGTATCAGTAGATACGCCGGCGTATCCCTTTTGTGGATCAGGCCCTATATTTTTAACAATCTAATTTAAGGTATTATGCTCACCTAATCTGTCGGACTTTCAAAAGTGACTGCATAAGGCGCCTCGTGAGTATCAAAGACAATACCGATCACTTATCAGAGAACATACACCTAATGGGAGCCAGACCCATCAGGTTACTGTGGAGCTGCTGGACCTTCTTTTGCACTTATGGAATATGTGGGATCAGAGTCTAGAAATAATAATTTATATAGTAATTAATTAATTAGTTAGAGTGGTCTAATATAAAACAACTCAATTGGTTTCTAATAAATATAGGGGTACCTACTGTTTTAATAGTTATTGTTACACATAGATGATCCCCAAAAATAAGTAAATGGGTATATGGGGCTTGAGGCAAGCGGAGGACTGGAGCCAACAGGTGCTGACACTCTGGGGATGGTATAAATAAAATAAAATAATAATAATAGTAATATATAAAGATCATAATACTATTATTTACCTCATTAGCTGCACTGGTGATAATCGCCGCCTCTGTGCTCCTTCCGTTTGCTGCCTCTAACTCGCCTGCCGGACGCATCTGCCGACCGTAGGTCAGCATTTGCGTCCCTATATAGTAAGGTCCACCCGGAAGTAAAGGGTCATTGCTAACCCCTGACATCACTTCCGGTGCAAGTGTTCCTATGGGGCGCAGATCGACCTATTAGAAGATATAATCAATCAATATACACTTATTGCATTTTTTTTTACCAAACATTTGTAGAAGAATACATATCGACCTAAACTGATGAAGAAATGTATATTTAAATTTTTTTTGGATGTTTATTATAGCAAAAAGTAAAAAAATATATAATTTTTTCAAAATTGTCGCTATTTTTGTTTATAGCACAAAAAATAAAAACCGCAGAAGTGATCAAATACCACCAAAAGAAAGCACTATTCAATTTAATTCAATTTATTTAACTGACAATTGTCAGTTAAATAAATCTAGTGCCGAATCACAAAAAAAAAGATTGAAGTGCATTATTTCTATTACATTACATTGTTATATAAAATAAAATAGTTCAACTCACCATAATGCAGAATCAGAGGGTGCCCCGAGTGTGTCACTTGCCACGTCACCTGCCACCAGATGCAGATTGTCACTTGTTGCGGATTATCACTTTCCACAACGCCACCTGCCACACATTGCGGATTGTCACTTGCCACACATTGCTGATTGTCACTTGCCACAACGCCACACATTGCGGATTGTCACTTGCTACGATGCCACACATTCCGGATTGTCACTTGCCATGACGCCACCTGCCACACATTGCGGATTGTCACTTGCCATGAAGCCACACATTGCGCATTGTCACTTGCCACAACGTCACCTGCCACACGTTGCGGATTGTCACTTGCCACGACGCCACCTGCCACACATTTCGGATTGTCACTTGCCACAATGTCACCTGTCACACATTGTGGATTGTCATTTTCCACGACGTCACCTGCCACACGTTGCGGATTGTCACTTGCCACGATGCTACACATTGCGGATTGTCACTTGCCACAACGTCACCTACCACACATTGTGGATTGTCACTTGTCACAAACCACACATAGCGGATTGTCACTTGCCATGATGTCACTTGCCACACACTGCAGAGGAGGGGGGGCGGCTGATAGAGAGCAGGGGGTGTGGCTGAGAGGAGGGGGGGCGGCTGATAGAGAGGAGGGGGGCAGCTGATAGAGAGGAGGGGGCGGCTGATAGAGAGGAAGGGGAACGGCTGATAGCGAGGAGGGGGGGCGGCTGATAGCGAGGAGGGGGGGCAGCTGATGATAGAGAGGAGGGGGGCGGCTGATAGAGAGAGAGGCGGCTGATAGAGAGGGGGACGGCTGATAGAGAGGAGGGGGGGTGGCTGATTGAGAGGAGGGGGGCGGCTGATAGAGAGGAGGGGGGCGGCTGATAGAGGAGGGGGGGGCAGCTGATAGAAAGGAGGGGGGGGCTGATGATAGGAGGGAGGCTGATGATAGAGAGGAGGGGGGCTGATGATAGAGAGGAGGGGGGCTGATGATAAAAAGGAGGGGGGCGCCTGATAGAGAGGAGGGTGGGCAGCTGATAGAGAGCAGGGGGGGCGGCTAATAGAGAGGAGGGGGGGCGGCTGATAGAGAGGAGGGGGGGTGGCTGATAGAGAGGAGGGGGGCCGGCTGATAGAGAGGAGAGGGGCCGCGGGCGGCTGACAGAGCAGATGAGAGAGACGGACCTCAGGAGACAGTGACACACAGAGCAAGATAGGACTCCAAGAGCATGCAGGGCTGGCGCGATTACCCACAGACAGTCCAGCTCCTCCAGGCGAATCACAAGCCTTATGTCCGTTCCGCACATGACCTGCTTGGTCAATCACAGGACACCCGCCGGCCGCCGCTGTCCATTGCTGAGCTCGGCTCAGCCTCAAACACAGAGGGCACCGATTTTTAGGCAGTAGTTTGAACACTGATTTGCCCCCCCCCCCCCCTGAAAGTGCCGAATGGGGCCGAGGTACCATCGGGTCCCATGGTAGGGCTGGCCCTGAGGAGCCAACCCAAAGCCTGCTCTGTCACTGCTCACAGGAGCTGGGATAACAGAGAGAGAGAGCAGGCACCAGGGTACAGCCAACTCTAAGCAACACAGCAGCAGGGGGAAGCCCAAGCTCTTCTCTGACCAGCGGCCACCTGGCTACAGTAGTCTGTTGTGCAAGGGGCTGCGTAGCAGATTGGTCAGGCTACCCACACTGACCTGTGTCCACAGCCAAAAGCACCTACAATGGGCATGTGAGCATCAGAACTGGACCATGGAGCAATTAAAGAAGGTAGCCTGGTGTGAAGAACCACTATTTATTTTATATTATGTGCATGGCTGGTGCACAGGCAGGGCCGTCTTTACCGCAGGGCAAATGGGGCAGGTGCCCTGGGCCCTGTCACTGTTGGGGGCCCAAAGCAACCCCCTTTGAAAAAAAAAAAAAAAAAACATTTAATTTTTTTTAGGGGTTCGGAGGCCCCCAGATGGCAACCCCCTTTTTTTATTTATTTTTAAATAAAAAAATATATTTTTTTTTATATATTTTTATTTTATTTTTTATTAACGGGCCAATTTTTTTTTAGAGGTCTGGGGGTCCCCAGGGGCCCATAGTTCCCCAGGGGCCCGGATGACAACCCCCCTTTTTTTTATAAAAAAAATATTTTTATATATATATATATATATATATATATTATATAATATAAATGTTATTATTAGTATTATTATTAAAGGACCCAGAGGTCCCCAGGGCCCCGGATGGCAACCCCCCTTTTTTTATAAAAAACATTTTTTTTATATTATTTTATTTTTTATTTTTTTTATATATATATATTTTTTTTTTATTAAAGGGCTCAGAGGTTCCCAGGGCCCCATGTGGCAAACACCCTTTATTTTTTTTATAAATGTTTATTTTTTTATTTTTGTTTATATATTTTTTTATTAAAGGGCCCAGAGGTCCCCAGGGCCCTGGATGGCAACCCCCCTTTTTTTTATAAATGTTTCTTTTTTATATATATTTTTTTATTTTTTATTAAAGGGCCCAGAGGTCCCGGATGGCAACCCTCTTGTTTTTGTAATTTATTTTTATTAAAAAAAATTATTAAAGGGCCCAGAGGTCCCCAGATGGCAACCCCCTTTTTAAAATATATTTTTTATATATATTTTTTATTTCTTTTTATTAAAGGGCCCAGAGGTCCCCAGATGGCTACACCCCTTGTTTTATATATATTTTTCTTTATTTCTTTTTTGTAAAGGGCCCCCCGCTTCTAAATTCGCGGCAGCCCCTCCCTGCTTCTCAATTTCAGGCAGCAGCACCCCCCCATCCCGGTTCTCTGCCCCAGGGGGCCCATGCCTGAAGCTGTGTAAGTGGCCCCATAATTCCTGATGGCGGCCCTGCCGCCCGTTAAGCCCCTGTGCTGCCCACAAATCAGTACTGCTTCCCTTCCCAGTGTTTTAAAATGTACAGCACCCCTGGCTTCCCTTTTTTAGACGTGCACTTCTCCCTTCCTGCCACTGGGTGCTGCTTGTATATAAAAGTGAATTAGAATGTGATTTTATAACATCCCCAGTTTTCTCTTCCCGAGGCTGACTTCTTCATGTCCTGTTCCTCAATGTATGTCACTGCTTGCTAATCTATATTGTAAATAGAAGTTTTCTGTAGAGTGTGCCCAAAGTCTTTATAATATTTGATGATTCACTGCAGGTCTGGTCAGTGTTTTAAAAAGTTCCTCTATTTTACACATGGCATGGCATGGGGGTCACAGCACCGTCTGTCCATTCTGCTTTAGCACCATGGGACCCCATGCCATGCCATGTGTAAAATAGAGGAACTCTTTAAATCACAGACCAGACCTGCAGTCCAGGCTGAGTAAGGCCTCAGAGCACATGGCATTACTGTCTGTATTTAACTGCTTGATGGGCTTATTTTGGGCCAGGCTGGTTCACATGTATGTGTTTTGGAGGCCCACATTTGCTCAGGCACAGCAGCCCATTCATTTGAATGGGCCGCCATGCCTGCGTTTCCTGCAAAGAAAAGCGCATGCCTCATGTAATAGGCTGCGCACACGGCACGTCTATGCCCATCAAGCACTGAAATACAGCACTGTCTGTCCATTCTGCTGTCTGCTGTGACTTATCTGCAGTTCCCGCACTGTCAAACTTGCTGCATTTTTAGACGTTTAGGTCACGCTTTTAAAAACACAGTGCGTTTGTGTGTGCAAGAACTGCAGGTAAGTAGCATGGTGCAAAAGCAGAATGGATTTCAAGGCAACTGTTTTTTTAAAATGCTGAATGCACCTTTTTCTGCAGGAAACAAAGGCATGGCAGCCCATTCAAATCAATGGGCTGCTGTACTTGCACAAATGAGGACCGCCCAAAACATACATGTGAACCAGCCAGGCCCAAAATAAGCTGGAGGGGGGCCCAAAAAAAATGTTTGCCCAGGGCCCAAACCATATTAAAGACGGCCCTGTGCACAGGGTTCGCTTACCTGGGGAAGAGATGGCACCAGGATGCAGTATGGGAAGAAGGCAAGCCAGTGGAGGCAAATGTGGATGTTACTTCCTAAACATTGTTGCCAAGTACACCCTTCATGAAAACAGTATTCCCTGATGGCAGTGGCCTCTTTCAGCAGGATAATGGCCCCTGCCACACTGCAAACATGGTTCAAGAATGGTTTGAGGAACACAACAACAAGTTTAAAGTGTTGACTTCCCAGATTTCAGTTCATGCAGAAACTGTGGGATGTGCTGGAAAAGAAAGTGCTATCCACAAAGGCCCTACCTTGCACTTTACAGGTCTTAAAGGATCTGTTACTGACAGCTTGGTGTCAGATACTTCAGCATACCTTTAGAGGTCTAGTAGTGTCCATGCTGCGATGGGTCAAGGCTGTTTGGGTGACAAAAGGGGGTGTAGGAAACATCAGTAGGAATGTCTCTACAGCAGGGGTGCCCAACCAGTGGCCCGTGGAGCCCTCTGATGTGGCCCGCGACCTCCTTCTCTGGGATGGAATAGAATACTGTTATTAAAAGGCAAGTTGATTACTAAAATCACATATATATGTATATATGGGCATGTCTGTTCTGCAGTGGTTACTGGGCTGCTTTCAAACAACAAGTAGAGTGGGCATGCCACATACCTGCTCCACTCACTGTGGCCCACGACTGTGGTTACCAAGTCGCTTAAGTGGCCCTCGCTCTTCAAAAGGTTGGGCACCCCTGCTCTACAGCTACACCCGAAGGTTTGGACATTGACTCTAGAGTTCTAGTTTTACATGTATTTCTGTTAGATTTTCTCTCTTGCGTTTAAATAAAGGTTTTGTTTGGAATCTATTCTGTTGACTCTACTCTTTATCCTCCAAAAAAAATTCCACTCAGTGGTCTTTAACCTCCATGAAGTGTGTGTGATGGTCTGAAAAGCCTGGGGGAAAAAAAAAAAATATTTTTAATTCTGGGATGGAATATTCTCCTTTGGGTGGCGTCATCCGAATGGAACTTCCCCTTAATAGTGCCATTGTACGTGTTGTACGTCACCGTGCTTTGCTAGAGCATTTTTTTTAACGATCGTGTGTGGGCAACGTCGTTTTAATGATGAAGTTGGAAAAAACTTCGTTTTTTTTAGAGGCTGAAAATTCAAGTTAGGCTTACCGGTAACTTGTTTTCCAGAAGTCTTTCAGGACAGCACCTTGAGATATCGTGATCCTCCCACTCCATCAGGAAACACCTTCTTTAAACCTTTTAAAAGGGAGGTCCCTCCTTGCACTCCTCAGTTGTTATAGAGAAACCTCCGGCCCCAGCTGGAACACATAAACATATACGTTAGTCACAGCACAGTACATTACACACAGTAGGGCGGGTCGTTGCTGTCCTGAAAGACTTCTGGAAAACAAGTTACCGGTAAGCCTAACTTGAATTTTCCCGAGGCATCTTTCAGGACAGTACCTTGAGAGGACAACAGAGACTTACTACCTTAGGGCGGGATGACAGCTTGTAGGACCTTTCTGCCGAAAGCCTGATCATTGGCCGAGGCAAGGTCCAACCTATAGTGTCGCACGAACGTGTGAAAACTTGACCACGTCGCTGCCCTGCAGATTTGCTCCGGCGTGGCACCAGCTCTTTCTGCCCAGGAAGTTGCGAGAGCTCTGGTTGAATGGGCCCGAATTCCCTCTGGCGGAATCAGGCCTGCCTGTAAATAAGCCTCCCTGATAGCCAGCTTCAGCCACCTAGCTAGTGTCCCCCTAGATGCCTGCTGACCCCTCTTGTTACCCCCAAAAAGGACAAACAAGGAATCCGAACGCCTAAACGAACTTGTTATTTCTAAATAACATAACAAGACCCGTTTGACATCTAGCATATGAAAAAATAATTCCTTTTCCCCCGAAGGGTTAGAACAAAAAGTGGGAAGTACAATGTCCTGTACACGATTAGTGTTAGAAGCCACCTTAGGCAGAAACTTTGGGTCAGTTTTAAGCACTACCCTATCTGAAAATAAACATAAATAAGGCTCCCTCACTGACAGGGCCTGCAACTCGCTGATCCTACGTGCTGAGGTTATAGCGATTAAAAATAAAGTTTTGAAGGTAAGGTTCCTAACTGAGGCTTCCCCTAAGGGTTCAAAAAGGCTTACTTGCCAAAGATCTCAGAACCAATGAGAGCTCCCACTTCGGGAAACCCTTTACCCTTGGTGGTCTAGATCTCAATAAAGATCTAAAAACCTAACCACCAACGGTTCTGTGGCTACAGATCTTTCCAAAAAACCTGTAAGAGCGGATACCTGTACCTTGAGGGTGCTGACAGCTAAACCCTTATCAGCCCCCTCCTGCAAAAATTCCAGGATAGACTTCAACTCGCTAGGGTCTTGATCCGATGAACTACACCAAGAGGAAAAAACCTTCCAAACCTTGGTGTAAATGGCTCGGGTTACCTTCTTTCTGCTATTGAGCAAGGTGGAAACCAAGCGGTCAGAAAACCCCTTTCTCTTCAGGATTTCCCCTTCAGAAGCCACGCGGCCAAGGAAAGCCGCGCCACATCTGGATGAGAAATCGGACCCTGAACTAGAAGATCCTGCCTGAGGGGCAGGTGCCAACAGGGCTTGGTTGAAAAGGCTAGGAGCGTTGCGAACCATGCTCTCCTGGGCCAAAACGGGGCGATGAGAATAACCGGAACTCTTTCTCTCTGGACCTTCCTCAGAACTAAGGGAATTAACTGAAACGGGGGAAAGGCAAAGCAGAGGCGAAAATCCCAGGGATGCCACAGAGCGTCCACCCCTAGGGACCCATCCTCCCGACTCAGAGAAAAGAATTTTCCTACCTGGGAGTTCTCCCTCGAGGCAAACAAGTCCACCTCTGGACGACCCCATCTGCTGGAGATTTCTGAAAAGATCTCTGCATTCAGGGACCACTCTGACTCCCGAATCTGGTGTCTGCTTAAAAAGTCCGCCACCGTATTCAAGGACCCCTTTAGGTGTAGGGCCGTCAAGGAGAGCAAATTGTTCTCTACCCAAGAGAGAATCTCTGTGGCAAGACAGGAGTGAGCTGCTTCTCGTACCCCCCTGCCTGTTTAAGTATGCTACCGTTGTAGCATTGTCCGTAAGAACTTGAACGTGGTGACCCCGGATAAAGGGAGCAAACTCCACTAGGGCCAGGGCCACCGTCCTCAACTCCCTCCAATTTGAGGAATGCAGGGCCTCCTCCTTTGACCACCTTCCCTGAGAAAACTTTTCCTCTAAGTGGGCTCCCCACCCCCAGGCGCTGGCATCCTTGGTGAGCCTCAATCCTACTGGGAAGGACCATTCCAGACCCTCTGCAAGCACTTGCTGGTTCTTCCACCAGTAAAGGGATCTCTTTACCCGGGCAGGAATTTTTACCCGGACATCCAGCGAACTGGTATTGTGATCCCATACTCTTAAAAGGAAAGCTTGCAGGGGCCTGAAATGCAATCTCGCCCACTGGACCGCCGGCATGGCTGAGGTCAGAACTCCTAGGGCTGCCATCACCTGTCTGACTGACAAAAACTGATGTGACTGTAGCAACCGAACAGTGTCCAGGACCTTGGCCGCTTTCTCTGGAGGGAGAAAAATTCTCTGGCACCGAGAATCCACCTGATATCCCAGGAAACAAATTTCCTGAGAAGGAACTAGGGCTGATTTCTGAAGGTTTAAAATCCAGCCTAGGGATTCCAAGTGGGTTCGTGCCCAATAAAGATCCTCCAGCAACTTCTCCCTTGAGGGGGCAAAGAAGAGGAGGTCGTCCAGGTAGGGGATGACTGCTATTCCCTGTAGACGCAATGGGGCTAAGGCCTCGGCCAGCACCTTGGTAAAAATCCGAGGTGATGATGACAGCCCGAAAGGGAGGGCCCTGTACTTGAAGTGCTGAACTAAACCCCCCATCTCTACCGCTAGCCTGAGAAACCTCTGGGACTGAGGGGAGATAGGTACGTGTAGGTACGCATCTCTCAGGTCTATCGACGCCATGAAACAATCTGGCGTCAGCAGATTCCTGATAGAGAAAATCGAATCCATTTTGAATTTTCTGTACCTGACACACTTGTTTAACGGTTTTAAGTTTAAGATCAGCCTGAACTTCCCCGTGGGTTTCCTTACTAGGAAGACATGGGAATAGAACCCTCTGCCCTGCTCTGCTAGGGGAACCCAGACCAACACTCCCTGTTGTTGAAGTTCCGCCAGAGAGGACCTTAACGCTACAAACTTTACTGGATCCCTTGGAGCCTGAGTAACCAGAAATCTCCTTGGCGGGGCCTCAGAGAATTCTATAGCGTACCCCTGGGTTAGAGTGGTCAGTATATACTGGTTGCTTGACACCACTGACCACTGCGGAAGGAAATTTTGCAACCTTCCGCCTACCCTCAGGGTCGGTTCATTGTGGCTTACTGGCGGGCGCAGGAGGATTGAAAAGGACTCCCTTTCCCTTACCCTTCTGCGCCGACCAATTTCTCTTTCCTTGCGGTTTCTTCCCCTTATCCTGCTGTTTTGGGGCCCGAAAAAAACCGCTTAGGAGGGGGGTTCTTATACTTCACTGGGAAGGCCTTCTTCTTGTCTGCCGTCCTGTCTAGGATACTTTCCAGTTCAGGACCGAAAAGAAGATCACCCGAAAACGGGATTCCACATAGCTTGCTTTTCGAAGCCGTATCTCCTGGCCAGGTTTTTAGCCATAAAGCCTTCCTGGCTGAGTTGGTTAAAGCAGCTGATCTGGCGGACATTTTAATTGCCTCAGCAGAGGCGTCTGCCATGTAGGCTACGGCTGCAGCAATGGTAGAGAAAGAATCTAAAATGTCCTGTTTTGGGGAATCTGCCTCAATATGAGCTTTAAGCTTGTCTACCCAAAACTCTAAATTGCGAGCCACGCAAGTGGTAGCCATGGTGGGTTTTAGGTTGACCATAATTGACTGCCAAGGTTTCTTAAGGAGAAGTTCCATGCGCTTATCCATGGGATCCCTAAGGGTACCCATATCCTCGAAAGATAAATCTGTGGACCTAGACACCTGGGAAAAGGCTGCGTTGAGTTTAGGAACCTTGTTCCAGACAGCAGATGGATCTTCTCCAAAGGGAAACCGCCTCTTATGGGATTTAGAAAAAAAGGGCTTTTTCTCTGGATCCTGCCATTCCCGAAGAATAGCTTCGGAAATGACTGAATGAACTGGAAACGTGCGTCCCTTAGGCTCACAGAGACCGGCATACATCCGGTCATGTAGACTCAGGTCTCTTTTTTCTTCACTAAGACCTAGAGTAGCATAAATGGCCCTGAGGAGACCATCCACCTCCTCTAGGGATAACTTAAACTTTGAGGAAGACCCCATCTCTTCCTCATTTTCTGAGTCCTCACTAGAGAGGGCCTGAGGCTGGCTATCCCTAAGCCCCTCGCTTTCTGAAGGTACAGAAGCCCACCCAGGTGGCAACGTCTCCTGGGAGGACTGCGAGGTGGAGGGCTGAGTGATGGTGACCGGAGCTAGTGATTCCCTTACAGACTGAAAGGTGGCCAGAAGCTCGTTTTTAACTGAGATCAACTCCTCTCTAACTGAGGCTGACTCCTTCTGCACTAAGGCTGTGATACATGCCTTACACCAGGGTTTCTTCCAACCTTCCCCCATTTTTTCCCTGCAAGAAGGACATCTTATTTTCTCAGGTTTAACCTAAAGAAGAACCAGGGAGAGAAGAAACAAAAAAACAGGGAATCCAAAATGACAGGACCCCCCTCACCTAGGTGCACTAGGAAGGAAAAGGTGAACAACCCGTGCCCTGACAGGCCCCCATGCCACTGGGGGGAAAAAAGTAAGGAGACCGAGAGAGAACCCACAGAAAAAAAGAGGTACCCTCGACCCTAGGGAAAAACAGACTTACATTACTGCTTCCCGC
Source organism: Rana temporaria (assembly GCF_905171775.1). NCBI lineage: Eukaryota > Metazoa > Chordata > Amphibia > Anura > Ranidae > Rana > Rana temporaria. The sequence continues at coordinate 305,073,023 of NC_053492.1, forward strand.
CGAGGTCCTGCTGGTGCCCGTGCCTGTCTCCACCGCTGATGCCTCTGCAGTCTCCATTGCAGAAGGTCAGCATCACTCTGTGGCATCCACGGCGCTTCCCAGACTCCATTAGCGCCGCTGCGCCGGACCAGGAAGCGGAAGTAGCCCAGCGTCCGCCCTACCCCTCCCTCCTGGCGCGCCGGAAATGACGCGCCTCTCCAGCGACCAGGCTACGCCAAAATGGCGGCGCCCCGCGTTACACGAGACGCCTCCCGGTCGCCGAAGAATGGCTCCACTGAGCACCGGGAGCGAGGGGAGCCCGATTGCCATCACCGCGCGCGGGGGGTACGGGAGAGTGGACAGTCTCCAGAAGAAGAAAAAAAAGAAAAAAAGGTAGGAAAGGAGTCCGTCTTTCAGGAACACCTGAGGTATCAGACCCTTCCCAAAAAAAAAGGGTGTCCCCTCTGGAGGAGGAAACACAAAAACTGAGGAGTGCAAGGAGGGACCTCCCTTTTAAAAGGTTTAAAGAAGGTGTTTCCTGATGGAGTGGGAGGCTCACGATATCTCAAGGTGCTGTCCTGAAAGACGCCTCGGGAAAAACTGTTTTTTACAAGCCGAAAAATTATCGTGTGTAAGCGGCATCAGAGTTTCTGTAGGCCTCTTGGTAGCCTCTCTGACTAGTTTCCTCCTGGCTCTTTCATCCAGTTTGGAGCAACGTCCTGATCCAGGAAAGGTCTGTGTTGTACCAAATACCTTCCACTTCTTAAAGTGTAAGTAACCCCACCTATTGTTTTCAGCCAAGAAAGCTGCCATCTTTGCCTCTGTTTAACCGCTTAAGGGCCGAGCCTCTTTTTGACACTTGTTTACAAGTTAAATTTATTTTTTTTTGCTAGAAAAATACCGCCAAACATTTTATGCATATATATTTTTTTCAGACACCTTGGAGAATAAAATGGCAGTCGTTGCAATACTTTATGTCACACAGCAGTCTTATAAACGCTACTTTTTTTGAAAAAAATACACTTTTTTGACTTAAAAAATAAGACAACGACAAAGTTGGCCAATTGTTTTATATTGTAAAGGATAATGTTATGCCGAGTAAATTAATGCCCAAATGTCATGCTTCAAAATTGTGCCCGCTCGTGGAATGGTGACAAAATTTGACCCTTAAAAATCTCCATAGGCAAAATTTAAAAACGTATACAAGTTACATGTTCAGAGTTACAGAGGAGGTCTAGGGCTAGAATTATTACTCTTGCTCTAACGATCGTGGCGATTCCTCACGTGTAGTTTGAACACTGTTTTCATATGCGGGCACAACTTACGTATGCATTCACTTCTGCGTGCAAACCTGCCGGGACAGGGTGCTTTCAATTTTTTTTTTCACTGTCCTTTAAAAAAAAAATAGTTTGGGCCACTTTTATTCCTATTACAAGGAATGTAAACATCCCTTGTAATAATAAGAAAGCACAACAGGACCTCTTAAATGTGAGATCTGGGGTCAAAAAGACCGCAGATCTGACATTGAGGCACGTTCACACCTATGCAAATTGGTTGCGGCTTACACCGCATCCAATTTGCATAACGTTTTAAAATACCTTGATTTTAATGAGGCTGGTTCACATATGTGCGATGCATTCGCACTGCGCATTGCCCCAAAAAAGTGTGCGTTTTCTAGGCAATTTTCTGCACATTATCTTCTATGAGAACACATCTACAGGGCATGGAAGGCAGGATCACTACAGGGCATGGAAGGCAGGAAGGATGGATCCCTACAGGGCATGAAAGGCAGGAAGGATGGATCACTACAGGGCATGGAAGGATGGATCCCTACAGGGCATAGAAGGCAGGAATGATAGATCACTACAGGGCATAAGAGGGTGGATCACTACATGGCATGGAAGGCAGGATCACCCGCCCACAAAACCCTTCACAGCATTGGCTGCACACCAGGGGTTGAGGGCGGGCACAGGGGAGAACTAGCCTATCTCCTCCTCCCTTTTCGTACTGGATGGATCTAGAGCCGGCAGGTGAGTGGACGAGCTGTGTACTAAGTGAGCTTCAGCCTCGCCAGCTGCAGCGCAGAGCGTCGCGCACTGGACAGAAGGATTAGTGGAATCAAGTACTAGAACTTGGCTCCACTGTGGATTTGCGGGACACCGGTATTTACTAGAAGTTCTGGGATGGTCCCGGAGAATCTGGGAAGGTTGTGAGGTATGCCACTAGTGAAAACCTAGGCGAGCTCAACTAAACCCTCCTATCATGTACAACCAAGCACTCTGTTTGATCTCCAGTTACTATGGTGCTGCAGCGATTAGCATCGACCGCTGTCCATTTAACACATTTACAGTTCAGTTGAGAGCACAAGCAACTGTGACAGTTATCCTTCATAGCTGTCTTGAATGCAACCGTTTTTGGAACCCGGTTTAGTTCTGCTTTAAAAATGAAAACTAGAAGATAATTGGTTGCCGTACACTGCCGCTAGAGGGCGTGGCCTTGTCACCACTATTTTGAACATGCACAGAACACCTCGCACTGCAGCACGTCACACTGTCGGCCTTTAGCAACACACCGCGCCCGCAGACAGAAGACGCGAACTATGTCACTATCACCAGCCTTCTGACAGCCGAAGACGACATGAACATACGCTGCGGCCTTTCCAGCTTCAGCCGCCAACCAAAACTCCTCAGCCTTCTCTGCCAAGCGCGCGCCCGGCAGAGAGTCACGTGCACCAATGCCCTCGCTGGGCGTGGCCGAAAATGCGTCCTATGCGACCGAACTAGGCGTGGCCACCCGCCTCTCACACGGCCCTGAGCATGTGCGTGGCCCCGCCCCCTCCTACAGCGGGCCCCCGGATGACGTCTCCTGGCTGGAGGTGTTGGGCTTCCTGGGCAAGCTGCTGGGTGCAGTCGCCGCGCTAAAAGCAGCAGAGTACCTGCTCCGTGCGCTGTGTGCAGTGATGGCCTGGAAGTCAGGGGGAGCCAGCCATGCCGAGCTGGTCGGCAACCTGCGCAGTGAGTGTGACAGGAGCAGTGACATCATTGGACATAGGCTGTGTCGTATTCCATCCATAGGCGCAGTGACAGCTCGGTGCTACCTGTGTACATGTGTGTGTGCGAGCTGCATGCTGGAGCGTGCATTCATTTCTATGGAATGAGTACAGCGTGTTGTATGTGAGTCTAGTGCACACAATGATTCCTTATGGTGGATCTGGATTAACTTTCTACCACCGGGCTGTTCTAGATGGACATATTACCATACTGCAGTTTGGCCTTAGATGTATTCATTCTGTGCCCAGTATAAGGCGTGAGTGCCCGTGTATAAGACGTGTGTGCCCCTGTATAAGACATGACCTGTATAAGACGTGTGTGCCCCTGTATAAGACATGACCTGTATAAGACATGTGTGCCCCTGTATAAGACATGACCTGTATGAGGTGTGAGTGCCCCTGTATAAGACGTGAGTGCCCCTGTATAAGACATGACCTGTATGAGGTGTGAGTGCCCCTGTATATAAGACGTGTGTGCCCCTGTATAAGACGTGAGTGCCCCTGTATAAGACATGACCTGTATAAGACGTGTGTGCCCCTGTATAAGACATGACCTGTATGAGGTGTGAGTGCCCCTGTATAAGACGTGAGTGCCCCTGTATAAGACATGACCTGTATGAGGTGTGAGTGCCCCTGTATATAAGACGTGTGTGCCCCTGTATAAGACGTGAGTGCCCCTACATAAGACATGACCTGCATGAGGTGTGAGTGCCCCTGTATATAAGACGTGTGTGCCCCTGTATAAGACGTGAGTGCCCCTACATAAGACATGACCTGTATGAGGTGTGAGTGCCCCTGTATAAGACATGACCTGTATAAGACGTGTGTGCCCCTGTATAAGACATGACCTGTATGAGGTGTGAGTGCCCCTGTATAAGACATGACCTGTATAAGACGTGTGTGCCCCTGTATAAGACATGACCTGTATAAGACGTGTGTGCCCCTGTATAAGACATGACCTGTATGAGGTGTGAGTGCCCCTGTATAAGACGTGAGTGCCCCTGTATAAGACATGACCTGTATGAGGTGTGAGTGCCCCTGTATATAAGACGTGTGTGCCCCTGTATAAGACGTGAGTGCCCCTGTATAAGACATGACCTGTATGAGGTGTGAGTGCCCCTGTATAAGACATGACCTGTATAAGACGTGTGTGCCCCTGTATAAGACATGACCTGTATGAGGTGTGAGTGCCCCTGTATAAGACATGACCTGTATAAGACGTGTGTGCCCCTGTATAAGACATGACCTGTATAAGATGTGAGTGCCCCTGTATAAGACGTGACCTGTATGAGGTGTGAGTGCCCCTGTATATAAGACGTGTGTGCCCCTGTATAAGACGTGAGTGCCCCTACATAAGACATGACCTGTATGAGGTGTGAGTGCCCCTGTATAAGACATGACCTGTATAAGACGTGTGTGCCCCTGTATAAGACGTGACCTGTATAAGATGTGAGTGCCCCTGTATAAGATGTGAGTGCCCCTGTATAAGATGTGAGTGCCCCTGTATAAGATGTGAGTGCCCCTGTATAAGATGTGAGTGCCCCTGTATAAGACGTGTGTGCCCCTGTATAAGACATGACCTGTATGAGGTGTGAGTGCCCCTGTATAAGACATGACCTGTATAAGACGTGTGTGCCCCTGTATAAGACGTGACCTGTAGGTCACTGTGCGCTGAGATCACTGGACACCTTGTGCTGTGCGATTTGTTTAGTTTGCCTTTTTATATTGTAATCTTTGTAGTATTCTATTTATGACAAGTGTACTTTTTTATTTTTTGACATTTGGTGTAGGAAAGCACAATATCATCCATAACATTGATCTGAGAAAATCTTGTACAATATGTGTATGTGACCCATCCAGTGTAACATGTAGGTAACCTCTGCGCTCCCGCTGTTTTATATTAGAAATGAGTTTGGGCGACCTCCCAATATCCCCGGCTATCCACACTTCAAATTTATGCTCCTTTTCTTAGTCCAATCAGCTGCAGGCTGGGCCAAATACCCATGTAGGTGTGTCCATCCAACATCCCCCAGCTGCTGACTTTTAGGGCACTTACCTGTCCAGGGATCCGTCCTCTTGAATCCACTCTAGGGTGCTGGTGCTGCCATCTTGGCTAAGGGAAGCCTACTGCACATGTGCAAATTGTGCCGCTCTCTGTGAATGGGTTCTAAAAAGTAGAAGGTTTGCCCCTTTTTTCCTTTTTTTTTTTTTGTACATATTCTAGGTGCAGAAGAGACGCACACCCCCTTCCCTCCTTGGGGCACAAGTAAGTATTGGGGGGGGGGTTGCACACAGAAGGATTTTAATGTTGATGCATAGAATGCTTTAGGATAAACCTTCTGCCTTTACATCAGGCCCGGACTGGCCATAGGGCAGACCGGGCAAATGCCCGGCGGGGCTGCCTGCTCTGTGGCCTGTTGCTGCACAGCGGGAGATAAGCGGCGCAAGCCACTCATCTACCGCGATGCGGCCATGTCTGTGCCATCTCCGGGCTCCGGCTCAACATCGTTGGCACTGAGTGGCAGAGCTGTGTCTCTCTCACACCCCCTGTGTCTGTCCTGCCCATGCCCCGCCCACACATCCCGGGGGGATGGGAATAAACATTTAACAAGATTAAAAGCTGCAGGCAGCCTGCTCCTGAGCCTCCATCCTCGGGTGAGTAAGATCACCCTTCCTCCTGCCCCCCAATGTATATATAAAACGCATTTAGGAGTGTTCTGTAGACTCTGATGTAAGGGGGCTCAGTTCGGACTCCAATGTAACGGGGGAGCATGATTGCAAGGACACTGTATTATAAAGGGGACTGCACTGTAAAGGGACACTGTAATCATTACAGTGCAGTCCCCTTTATATTTATATCAGTGTCCCTGCACATTACAGCGTGGAGGACCTATTTTTTGTCCGGGCCTGCTTTTATATATATATATTACACACACTCACTGGCCACTTTATTAGGTACACTTGTTTAAATGCTTGGTAACACAAATTACATGGCAGCAACTCAATGCATTTAGGTGTGGCGAAGACTTGTTGAAGTTCAAACCGAGCATCGGAATGGGGAGTTGTGACATTGAATGTGGCATAGTTGTTGGTGCCAGATGGGCTGGTCTGAGTATTTCAAATGAGCAAAAATGAGGTGATAGGCGCCACTGGGTGTCTTGGGCCTAGCATAAAATAATCCATATTGTAAATAGTCTGTACTAGGCAGTATCCTATGAAAACTGTGTCTGAGCACCAGGGCAAGCTTTTGGCAGAAGCAGGCACTATAAAAACAGGCAGACAGTAATGTTCGCAGATAAAAGACAAGGGGCAACTTAAACAGGCTCTTGTATGTGGAGAACCAGGATTTCAACACTGGATATCCATCAACCAAGAACCCCGCCAGGGTCGGCTCGGCAGTCATTCTAGAGCAGTTGTTCTCAACTCCTGTCTGCAGGACCCACTAACGGGACAGATTTTACATATTACCCTGGGGAGATGCAGACTAGAATACTGCAATCACTGAGCAGCAAATATCACCTGTCATGTATTTCCGGTTTTCTTGCAAACCTGGCCTGTCAGTGGGTCCCGAGGGCCGGAGTTGAGAACCACTATCCTAGAGGAAGCCAAGATGGTTCTGGAGCGCAGTGTGCCCCACAGCGCTTGCGTATAGCTGTCAATGAAGAGAGCAGTCACAACACGTTTCTGAGTCCGTGCTGGTCCTAGACATGTGCACTTTCAGTAGGCTCTTTTTGCCTTTCATTTTTATTTTAAACTTATGGGTAGTATACAAGTTAAGGGATCACATACAGTGGGGAAAATATATTGTTTGATCCCCTGCAGATTTTGTAAGCTTGCCCACTTACAAAGAAATTAAGTCTATCATTTTTATCATAGGTGTATTTTCATTGATAGAGACAGGATAACCAAAAATCCAGGAAAACAAACAAAACAAATGTTATAAATTGAGTTGCAGTTGAGTGAGTAAAATAAGTATTTGGTCTCCAAGAAAAACATGATTTGGTACTTGGTGGCAAAACCCTTGTTGGCAAGCACAGAGGTCAGACATTTCTTGTAGTTGGTTAACAGGTTTGCACACATCTCAGGAGGGATTTTGGTCCTCTCTTCTTTACAGATCTTCTCTAAATCCATTAAGGTTTCTTGGCTGTCACTTGGCAACTCAAAGTTTCAGCTCCTTCCATACATTTTCTGTAAGATAAGGGTCTGGAAACTGGCTAGGCCACGGAATGACCTTAATGTGCTTCTTCTTGAGAGTGTGAAACTTTTTTTTTTTTTTTTTCTTTCTAACTCCCCCCTGGAATCCTGCTCACTCACAATCTACACTTCCTAACACATCTTCAATCTCTCCCTCTCTTCTGGCACCTTCCCCAACTCTCTAAAACATGCGCTAGTCACGCTCCTATCCTTAAAGCCATGTCATGTCGATTTAATCGATTTGTTTTGGCCCTACCATCAATCCTAATGACCTACGCCTCTTTTCCTCCAAACTCTTTGAACGTCTAGTCCAGCCCTCAAAATTTCCACTCGCCTACTAGCATTTGGCGAGTGGATTTAAGCTGGGGGCGAGTGATGACAGGACTGCATGACCAATCTCCCTCCAATCTGTGCCTGTACTCCCGATGAGATTGGCGGCCGAAGAGGAAAGGTGCATGCTCGGGAAAAGTAGTCTGTTGAGCCGCACACAGGCAGAGCAGTACACAGGTGCTCTCCTTACAATTCTCATTAAGACATGGGACCTAACAGTATGACCTCTCTGAGCCTACCCCCCTCCCCCGGGCCCCGACCAATGTAGATGGAGAGCAGAAAGTAATGAGTGAGGTGGAGGATTGCAAAAATTACCACTCCGGTGCAGCGCTCACTGAAAGTTGCCCTGACATGAGAGCGTCAGCCTTCTAGTTTGTGCAGTTTTCTTCTCCTTGTGCTCTATGTAGGTGTCCAACAGTTTAGCCTGAGCACTGTGAACAGACTGGTCTCAGTGTGTGCTGTGCGCTGTCAGTGTGCGCTGTGCTATGGTGTCGATGGCTGTGCAGTTTTGTGGATCTCCGCGGTGGATTGTACTCCCTCCCGCTGTGCTGCAGCTCCTCTCCTCTCTGCCAGCCTGAATAAAAGGGGGAAGTGGGGACATGCAAGCGCAGAGCCGCACACACAGGCTCCTGATGATGAGATGAATGGAAGAGAGAGAGAGGATGGATGGGAGTTGCAGAGGAGACAGCAAGAGAATGGGGAAGAGACCCAGTTCTAGTGCCCTGTCCCTCTGGTCTGCCCCCAGTGCCCTGTCTCTCTGGTCTGCCCCCAGTGCCCTGTCCCTCTGGTCTTCCCCCAGTACCCTGTCCCTCTGGTCTGCCCCCAGTGCCCTGTCCCATTTTGTTAAAGTTGTTGTTGGTAATATTTAATTTTGTAACTTGATTCTGCATAAAACATTGTCATTCCATGAGATAATCTACGAGGGAGTGTTTACGGGTGCATTTAGGCGCAGGGCAGTGTATGAATTAGGTGGGGAAACTGGTGGCGAGTAACTCTTGAGGCCTGGCTAGTAGTTCAGGACTTGAAATTTTGAGCCCTGGTCTAGTCTACCACAAACTGAGCGACCATCTGACAGAGAACAAACTTCTTGATCCCCTTTAGTCTGGATTTCATCTTCAAACTATGGCCCTCCAGCTGTTGCAGAACTACACATCCCATGAGGCATTGTAAAACTCTTGACATTCACAGACATGACTAGGACTGATGGGAATTGTAGTTCCTGAACAACTGGAGGGCCATAGGTTGAAGACCCCTGCCTTAAACTCACAAACGACCTACTAATGGCTAAAACCAACAGACTATTCTGTACTACTCCTACTGGACCTCTCTGCTGATTTTGACACAGTGGTCTTCGTGATTGTACTCTTCGCTAGTTCTCATCCTACTATCCCACCACACCTTCAGTGTCACTTACAACTCTACTTCCTCCTCTCCTCTTCCTTTCTCAATCGGGGTCCCCCAAGGTTCTGTTCTTGGACCATTCTTATTCTCAATCTACACCACCTCTTGGGTCAGTTGGTTGCCTCCCGTGACTTTCAATAAAATTTCTACTCCGATGACACCCAAATCTATCTCTCTACCCCTCAGCTCACTCCATATCACCAACTTACGGACATGTTAGCCTGGATGTCACACCACTTCCTCAAACTCAATCTATCCAAAACTGAGCTCATATTTCCTCCCCCGCATGCCTCTTTGCCTGATTTCTCTGCCAAAATCAACGGCTCACCTATCAACTTGTCCCCTCGTGTCAAGGTCCTAGGTGTAATTCTGGACTCTGAACTATCCTTTCGGCCCTACATTCAATCTCTGTCCAAAGCTTGCTGCCTGAACCCCTGCAACATCTCCAAGATACGCCCCTTCCTAACCAATAGAGATGGGCTCGGGTATGTTTGAAATCCCACATGCCCAATCCCGCCAGGAAGCTGACACTGCACAGTGCTAATCACAGGCAGTGAGATATTTCCTGATCTGTGCACCTACGGACTGGGAAATGTGTCATTGCCTGTGATTAACATTGTGTAGTGTCTGCTTCCTGCCGGAATCGGGCATGTGGGATTTCAAATATCCCCTAGCCTATCTCTACTAACTATTGACACCACAATGATTCTAATCCACTCCTTGGTAATCTCCTGCCTCAACTACTGCAACTCCCTCCTTATGGGCTTGCTTTCAAATAGGTTATTCCCCCCCTTCAGTTTGTCATCAATGCTGCTGCCAGGCTCATCCACCTTACAAACCGTTCAGCATCTGCTACCCCTCTCTGCCAATCTCTCCAATGGCTTTCGCTCACCCAACAAATTAAATTCAAAATACTAACAATAACTTGCATAGCCATCCACTCAAAATACCAACCAAGTTGTTCTCTTCATTCTTCCCAAAATCTCCTGCTCTTTAGCACCCTCGACACCTCATCCCACGCTCCTCCCAGGACTTCTCCAGAGCCTCTTCTGTCCTCTGGAACTCTCTTCCCCAATCTGTCCCACTATCTCCTACTCTGTTCACTTTCAGACAATTCCTAAAGGTGCTTCTCTTCAGAGAAGCCTATCTGGTCCCCACCTAACAAGTGTACATTTATTTTCTCCATCAGCCCATTTCCTGCAGTTTTTACCTTTTTTGTATCTCCCGTGCCAACAAGAAGGGCTCTCTGATTCCTACTGCATTAAATTGTTTTGTAATTGTACTGTCTGCTCTTATGTTGTAAAGCACTGCATAAACTATTGGTCATATATAAAACCCAGGGCTGTGGAGTCGGTAGATAAATGTTCCGACTCCTCAGTTTTATGTACTTCCGACTCCCCGACTCCGACTCCCCGACTCCTCTGTATTAATATGCAAATGTATTTTATACATTCCTTGAGGGAAAGAAACGCAACCTACCACAGGACTACTGGCTGGGAAGCCAACAGTCTACTGTATTGCACAGTTTAAGCAAAAGGCAAACACAATGAAAACAATCAAGTGGCTGGATAGTAGCAGCAGGCATAAACATCAGGAACAGGATCTTTACCAGTTCAAAAATACAAACCACATTATTTGGTTGTTTTAGAACAAAAACAAAGCTTATCAATAATGAACCAAAAACAAAATCTGTAAAACCTAGAAATGGTTTATATTAATCTTGAAATGTAGTTATAGGCTTAGCAAATGCAAATCAATTCAATGTAGAGTTCTAAGGAAGAGAATTGCCTCTGCCAGATCCTCTTTCATAGAGGCTCTTAAGTCAGACTTTATTATTTTTAGGGCTGAAAATAATCTTTCGACACTGACTTGGGTGGGTGGGCATTGCAGTAACTATTCTGGCCACATCACTAACGATCTCTGGATAAACAAGGATGGCTTCTTCAACAGTAAGTTTTGATGAGCGATCATACTTTTCAACTTCTTTTAGTGCTTTATAAAACTCCTGTTGGAATTTTTTTATTTGGACACTTACTGGTTCTCTAACATGCGTTCCCTGTAAAAGCAGAACACAACACTATGGAAAGTATAAGTATTGCAGCTCCTAATTGTGCGTTGCGTGCCATATAGTGAAGCACATGAAAAGCATGCTTCTTCACGGTCACTTAACGTGTTCGTTTTGCGGTTACGTGAGGCACTGCATGCATTGGTCTTTATTCTTACAGTAGAGAAGTCATTAATTATAACTTTTTGTGAATTGGGACATTTAAACTTGCTTTTTTTTTTTATTCCAATCTAAATTTAGTCGGAGTCGGTGCATTGTTTGCCGACTCCGACTCCAGGTACCCAAAATTTCCCCCGACTCCTCGACTCCGACTCCACAGCCCTGATAAAACCTGTATAATAATAATTGCCAGCCACGTGGTGATAGATTGCCTCGCGCTCTGCAGCACTGGAACAAAGTACAGGATGCAGTATTTTTTTTTTATATATATATATATATACATATATATACACACACACCGTCTGTGTGCCACGACAAGGCACCCAATGCAGTCCCACTGCATCTAGTGTTAATATACCCTAAGTCAGGGCTCAACAAAATCCGGGCGCCAGGTCGCAATTGCGACTAGAATTAGCACCTGGGGAAGGAAGCATAGTCCTGCAGAAGGCTGCAATGCCGCGGCCTCAATTGCCGGCCCGGCCCAACGCGATCGCGCGGTGGGGGCGCACGGAGACACAGGATACCCAATCGCGAACGCGTCAGGCCGCACCGGCCGGTAATTGAGGCCGCGGCCTTCTGCAGGCCTATGCTTCCTTCTGTGATCTTGCGCCATCTTGTGGTGGCCATTGGCATGACAAGTAAACCAGCAATGCTAATGGTATTCCCCAGTGTTTTCACTGCCATCTCCTTCCCATCTCCTTCCCTCCTAATTAGAATCCCCAAACATTTTATATTTTTATTCTAACACCCTAGAGAATAAAATGGCAGTCGTTGCAATACTTTCTGTCACACCGTATTTGCGCAGCGGTCTTACAAGTCCCCTTTTAAAAAAAAATAAATAAATAAATAAGACAACAGTAAAGTTAGCAGAGTAAATTGATACCCAACATGTCACGCTTAAAAATTGCGTCCGCTCATGGAATGGTAACAAACTTTTACCCTTTAAAATCTCCTTAGGCGACGTTTAAAAAATTCTACAGGTTGCATGTTTTGAGTTACAGAGGAGGTCTAGAGCTAGAATTATTGCTCTCGCTCTACCAATCGTGGCGATACCTCCTGTGTGGTTTGAACACCGTTCATATATGCGAGCGCTACTCACATATGCGTTCTCTTCTGCGCACGAGCTCCGCGGGACGGGGCGCGTTTTCTGGCTCCTAGATTCCAAGCAAATTTGTCAAACCCGGCCCTAAGTGGACTTTAGAATGATAAATGCCCCCGTAACAGGTTTTTACCTGTTGCTCCTGCCAGTAAATTTCCACTTGATCCTTTGATTTTTTCCACTACATGTATTAGGGTGATAATGCTGTTCATTCTGAAATAAAATCAATGCAGTTGTGTCACACTGTAGACAGGGTTGTCTAAAATGGGCATGCAGTTTTAGATGGAATTTTAAAGCTGATTTGCAGGCAGATGGCTAAATACAAAATAAAATGCATAAGAGGTCGCTTTTTTTTTTTACCTGCTGAGATTTACACAGCTCTGCCCCACAGCACAGCCTGTCTAGCAGGGGAGTATAACTTGATCTTTCTCTGCTTCAGTTTCACTTCTACTTTGGCATCCTTCCCAATCACACACCTTGGTTTGGCAGTAAAAAAAAGTGGCACACTTATAATTTTATATCTTTGCCACTTTGATCTCTTCTCCTATCAGCATGTTTATTGCTCTACACAGGGGCAAAGCTACAGGGATTGCAAGGGTCATGCTTGTAACCTGGTCCCGTGCTCCAGGGGTACCTTGAGCCCCCCCGTACAGCTGAATAGGTGCAGCGTCATCAGTCATTCATGCCCAGTAAGGCACCAGGGAGGAATCATGAGGATCTGGCGGCCGGATGACAGAGCAGGATCTCCCGCTGAGAGGCGACTTGTATATTAATAGCCGCACTGTCAAATGAAGTCCCGCCTCCTGGAATATAATAGACAGCATACTGGTCCCATGCCGGTTGGCTATTCATATACAAGCCACGTCTCAGTGGGAGATTCCTGCTCTGTCCTCTGGAGGCACGATTCTTCTGACCGTTTCCTGGCTGATCGCTTTTATCAGAAGCAGTGATCAGCCAGGAAACTGTCAACGCCTGCTTCTCGCTCGCCATCCGCTAAATTGCAGGCAAGTGGAATTTTTGAGGGCTGAGCTATACAATAGATGTGTTTATTACTCTGCAGCTCACCTGTCTCGCTCAATGTTGTGCTTCTTCCTCCTCTGGCTCCAAGCTCTAATGTAAGCTATACAATGGATGTTGAGAAGCCAGTATTTCAAATTCAAGAACAATGCCTACATTTAAAACAGATTTGATGATGTAAGCAATGAATACATGACTGCATTCATTTGTGCCCTTTGTATCTGCCTGGAGTTCAGTAGGCAACAAAATAAATCTTTGCTCCAACTAAGCCTTTTTAGACACAGCAGCAAGTGTACAGTAATGGCAAGCAAGGGTAAGATTATTAAAAAGTTGACCATTGTAAGAACCCCTTTAAGTATAATAGTCTGTTCCAGCTGTTACTTTGATGGATTACTTGACCTGCATGTAAAGGTGGTGAAAAATATATAAAGTCCTGTGAAATAAAAACAAAAAATCCTGCTTTAAAGCAGTGGTTCTAAAGGCAGAATGATTTTGATGAAAACCTCCGAAATATGAACAAAACCCATTCTATACAGTACAGTGTACTTGCCTCTTTCCAAAGCACTGAATGTGATTTGTCTCTGCTGCCTCGTTTCTCTGCTATTGGCATAGATTGCTTCTCATAGCTTTTCCCTACTAAGTATTAAGGAGAGCTCTAGCACACAGCCTGTGACTGATCTCTTTAGCTCTGCATTTTATTTGGGTACTGTGAGGAGGGGATGTGTCTTTCTTCCAATTAGGGCTCTGAACTGTCTTAACTTGTGATCTGCAGAGTGTAACTTCCTCCTGCTTTTCAGAGCTCAGAGACCCTGTGTAAATTCTGCACCTTGGATGCAGAGGACATATTGAAACAGATACAACTTAGGCCCCTTTCAGACGTGCGGACCGTATCGCCGCTTTTTCATCCATCCGTTTGCGGATGAAAAAGGGACATACATTGGTCCCTATGTAATTGCGGGTGAACATCCGCTGATGCCCGTAATCGTCCGCCGCCGCAAACATCCAATTTTGCAGATGGAAGAAAATCCTATTTCTCTTTCGTTCATAGACGGACACAGCATTCTTTGACATTAGGTTATATCCGCTTTCACTAGGAGAGTTTAGGCAGAAAAAAAGCACTTAAAGTGTTAACAAACACAAACCTCAGTGCAGCTCCTCCCAGGGGGCGTGGCCCCCCCGGTATAACCCACACCCTGCTCTAGCAGCCTCAGTTTTTTTCCTGCCTAACGTCAGGAGAGTCAGGCACTCTGGAGTTCCTGTACTCTGGAGATTTTTTTCTTGCGATTTTTCTCGCTTTTTATTATTTTGTTCCTGCATTTTTGGAATCCTGTGATTCTTCTATCAACAGCCGACTGGGTGACAGGCTGGGTCCTCGACTCTTGTAGTCCCCCCAGGTTCGGCCATAGAGCGTGTGCCGGCCCTCAGCTCAGCTTTGGGACGTCCACGACAGGCCCCGTTGCTCCAGGGGCGGCCGGGGAACTTTTTGTTATAGGGCACACATATGACCGGTCTCTATGGCCTTGTCACAGTGTGTCTGGCCGACAGCCATGCCGTTTAGCGGACGTTGGATCTGTCTGGGATACCTCCAGCCGGTGGTCGCAGGACGGGTAAGTAGTGGCCTCTTGCTCAGGTAAGTGGTCTGGCTGGAATTTTCCCCTGGGGAGGTCGATTGAGGGTTTGCCCTGCTTTCCTCTCTCCCTTTTTTCCTCTCCCTCCTTCCCAGTTTCTGGGTGACGGCCGTGAGGTGGGGGCCCCGCTTGTGGGGCTCAGTCTGACCTGGGGGCTGCTACTGCTGTGGGTGCTGTGTTTTTCTGGGCTGCCATATGTGCGGAGGGGGTCCTGTGTACTGCGTGTGTCACTGGGGCTTTGCTGTGTGTTTTTTGAAAAAAATTCAGTTTTCGGGCGCCATTTTGCCACTGATGGCGGTGTTTTATGGCGCAGTTGTAATTGCGGCGGCTATTTTCTCGGAGCCCGCAGACATATCGGCGGCCATCTTGATACAGCTCTTGTGCCTAGGATGATGGCGCGTATGGCTCTGCATTTTTTCCTTTGGATGGCGTGGCACAGGCAGCGTTTTTGGCTCTCGGCAGCGGCGGTCTGGTCGGACGGTGAGTCCTCTGGGGGGGTTTCCCTGTTCTCTGTGGCGGCTGGGGGGATGTCCTGTGGAGCCTGCCAGTACTAGGGGATGTTAACCCTTAGTGTCCCTATTCCTGCGGCCTCCAGGGATGCTGTGCTGGCAGTCCCTGAGGCGTTTTGGGTCAGGATGGGAGTGTTGGAGGGATGTGGGAATTGCACTTGTTCCCCCCTCTGCCTCTCTCTGGGTATTTTTTCTGACAGGGAATCAGGCCTCGCTGAGGCGTCTGTTTTTTTTTTTTTTTTTTTGTCAGTAGCTGCTGGCTGAAGTCCACACGGACTGTGAGGATGGCCCTGTTTCAGGGTCAGCACTTGATGGTGCTGTTGTTGGGGCTCTTAACACTGCGGTGCGGGTTACCATGGTTAGCTATGGTGGTTTCGGAGGTGGCATCAGTGGTGTCAGTCCCTTTTGGGTTCCGTGCCGCCCTGCAATATGTGTTTTTTCCTTGTGTTCCATGTCTGGAATATGTTGTGCAAGGATTGGGATCAGTCGCAGGGTACAAAATGCTTTGCGGTCTGTCCCCTCTTTTTTGGGGAGGATTCCTGTATCAGGGTGTCTCTCTCTCCCCCCCCCTTCTGTGTTCAGCTGGGTAGCTTGTTTTTGAAACAAGGCTGCCACATTACCTGTGGAAGGGGCTCCCGCTGTTGGGGACCCCGCTGATAGGGGTGCTGTGAATGTGGTCGCTCCATATTCACAGCGGGGGGGGGGGGGCGGTGGTGAGTCCGGTTTTGGCCGGGACTCTGGTGTCGCAGACATTTCCCGGACGTGGAGCTGGAGGCGCAGAATGCTTCTATGACCTGCGTGGTCCTGACCGACCAGTTGGTACTAGGTCAGATATTTGTCTGTGTGTCGACCCCGGATATGCTCCCCTTGCTCTCCAGGGCCTCCGCCTGCGCCATGTTTTCTGCACTGCCTTGTATGGCTGGGGGTTGGTCTGCGGACGGTCTTTTCAGTAGTCCCTGGTGGTATTGCCCTGTGGGGGTGTACGCAGGGGTGTCTCTGATTGTCATCGTAAAAGATGCCACGGGCGGTGTGAGCACTCTGCTCCCGCAATCTAAAAAAGGGTAGGTGCGGGCCCTCATTTACTGTTCCCCATGCGTTTTGGTTTTCGCCCGCCAAGTGCGGCAGGAAAACATTTTCAGATGGCTAGGACGTCCACTGAGGACGCAGGCGCCCCGTGTGCCGCAAGCCTGCTTCCGCTTGGAGGTTTGCCTCCGCTCGCATCTCGGGTGGGGGGCTGGCTCAGCGAATTCGCGGCTCGGTGGAGGTCTCTCCTCTCCGTCCGTTGGGGTTGCGAGGTAGTTTCCTCTGGGTGCGAGATGGGATTTCTCTCTTGTCTACCAAACAGGTTTTTTCCCTCCATCCTCTGGCTCGCCGGTTGGCTCTGTCAGGGGCTGTCTAGGATCTTCTGGTCAGGGCAGTGATTGTGCCAGTTCCCTCGTGGAACAGGCTCGGGGTTTTTTCTCCAATCTGTTTTGTGGTCCCCAAAGGAGGACGGGGTCCGTCCAATCCTGGGCCTCAGGCCCTTGTTTGTTTTTTTGTAAAAGTGCAAACTTTCAGGATGAGGTTTTTCTGGCGTCCTTGGATGCCGTGAATGCGTACCTGCATGTTCCCATATGCTCAAAGCACCAGAGATTCTGGACTTTGCGGTCAGGGAGGACCATTTTTCATTTGTGGCCCTCCCGCTCGGCTTGGTGTCGACACCACAGGTTTTCACCGAGGTGCTCGTTCCGATACTGGCCCGGCTGTGGCAGCGGGGGTTTGTTATTGTGGGATGTCTGTACGACATTCTCCTACGAGCTCCCTCGAGCTCTGAATTAGTGGAGCCGTGTCTGTCACGTGTCAGACTCTCCAAGAGTTTGGCTGACTTCTGTTTTGTCCAGAAGTCAGTGTTGGTCCCGTCTCAGGGACTGGAATTCCTGGGACTAGTCCTGGATTCCGCCGGGGCAGAATTTTTTTTTTCTCCTAACGGAAAGAATTCAGACTCTGCAATCTGCTGGGCAGCAGTTGTCGACCTAGTAGTGGTCATCTCTGCGATTCTGCATGAGGGTTCTGGGTCTGACGGTGGCCTCTGTCGAGGCGGTTCCGTATGCCCAATTCCACGCCAGGGTGCTACAGAGGGAACTGCTGTCTCGTGGGGACAAGCTTCCGTCATCCCTGGATTACCAGGTTCAGTTGAGTCACCTGGTCCCTGGTGTGGTGGCTGACTTTTCCGGTGCTTCAGGCTGGAAAGGCATTTCTGCCATGTCACTGGACGGTGGTCGCGACGGATGCCAGCCTCTCCGGTTGGGGAGGGATTTTTTGGGGCACCCAGTCAGCCCTGTGGCGCTGGACTCAGGTGGAGTCCCACCTACCAATCGGTGTTCTGGATCAGGCTTTGCCTTGCCTGGTGGTCCCTGGATCTACAGGGCTGACCATTCAGGACCCTGTCCGACAACGCTGTGGCGTACGTCGAGCATCTGGGAGGCACACGGAGTTCTGTTGCAGCGACGAGGGTCGCGCACATCCTTCGGTGGGCCGAAAGGTCCGTTCCGGCTCTATCGGCCGTGTACATTCCGGGAGTATGGAATTGGCGGGCCGACTCCTGAGTCGGACTGCGCTAGACCAAGGAGAGTGGTCTCTCCACCCGTAGGGGTTTTCAGTGTCTGTGCCAAAAGTGGGGCACTCCATGCGTGGACCTTCTAGCGTCCCGCCTCAACCGGAAGGTGCCATGTTTTTTGGCCAGGTCAAGGGACCCATGGGCAGACGCGTCAGGCGCGTTGGTGGCTCCTTGGGGTCACTTTCGCCTATTTTGAATCCCTCCTCAGTATCTTCTTCCTCGCCTGCTGCGTAGAGTGGAAGCCGAGGGAATTCTATCAATCCTGATTGCCCCAGATTGGCCGCGTCGCTCATGGTACGCGGACCTGGTGCGTCTGGTGGCAGACACCCCCTAGCGTCTTCCCCTGGGGGTTGATCTTCTGTTACAGGGTCCGATCATCCACCCTGTTTTTACAGCCACTGGCTTAGCGGCGTGGCTGTTGAGAGCCTGGGGCTGTGGGCCCGAGGCCTATTGGGCTCAGTGGTCTCTACCGTGCTGCCTGCACGGAAGTCTACCTCACGTAGGTTTTACATCATACGTGGAAGGCCTGCATCTCTGTGTGTGAGGAGATGAAGTTCCACCCTCGGACATACGTGGTGTCCAGGATTCTGCTGTTTTTTTACAGCAGGGAGTGGATCAGGCTCTCGCCTTAAGTACGGTTAGGAGTCAGTTTTCTGCTCTGGCTGTTACTTTCAATGAGCTTTGGCGTCGCACTCCTTGGTGCGTACGTCTGGTCTGGGGGTCTGGCATGTGGCCCCTCCACTACCCCCATGGGACTTGAATTTAGTCCTTTCGGTTCTTCTGGATGCTCCCTTTGTGGACATTCGGGAGGTTTTTTGTTGACTGTCACAAAAGGGGAGCAGGTTTAGCTCAGCGCTAGAGTACCTGCCCTTCATGCATTTGACTCTGGGTGCTAGCCCAGGAAGGTCTGCGTCGTCACGTGGCCATGGCTCAGCGTGGGCATTTCCACTGTGATTTTTTTCTGGTAGCAATTACCTCGATCAGACGAGTGTTTGTTTGTCTGTTCTGGCGGCCTTGTCTTGCAAGACTCCCTACTTGGTCATCCATAAGGATGAGGTGGTGCTGCGGCCGCAGCCGTCTTTTCTCCCCAGGGTCGTTTCGGCTTTTCACGTTAATGAGGACATTGTTCTTCCATCCTTATGTCCTTGGCCGAAATGCAGGGAGGCGGCCACTTTACATCCTCTGGATGTGATTCGAGCCCTACGAGTGTACTTATCTGCTACGATTCCGTTCCGGAAGTCGGACTCACTGTTCGCGTCGCTGGCTGGTCCTACAAGGGGGCCTGGTAGTCTCGTCAGCCACCCCTTTTTTTCGGGGTGGATCCAACGGATTGTGCTTCAGGCCTATGCCCTGAAGGGGCTGGCGCCTCCCTTTTGGGTTACGGCGCATTCGACCAGGGCAATCGGAGCCTCTTGGGTTTTCTGGCATCAGGCCTCTGTGTTACAGGGGTATATGGTCGTCGATCCACACTTTCAAGGTCTTACGAGGTGGATGTGTTGGGTATCTTCTGATGCCTCCTTCGGCCGCAGATGTTACAGGCGGCGTTTTATGGTAGGAGTTTCTCCGTTGAGCAACTCCCGGTTTTGTTTGGGGTGTAACCTGTTTTGCTGTGTTGTTTCCCACCCCTCGAATTTTTTTACACTGCTTTGGGACGTCCCTAATGTCAAAGAATGCTGTGTCCGTCTATGAACGAAAGAGAAAATAGGATTTTTGTACTCACCGTAAAATCCATTTCTCTGAGTTCATAGACGGACACAGCACCCACCCCTCCTTTTGTTTGTACTGCTTGTTACGAACTGAGGCTGCTAGAGCAGGGTGTGGGTTATACCGGGGGGGCCACGCCCCCTGGGAGGAGCTGCACTGAGGTTTGTGTTTGTTAACACTTTAAGTGCTTTTTTTCTGCCTAAACTCTCCTAGTGAAAGCGGATATAACCTAATGTCAAAGAATGCTGTGTCCGTCTATGAACTCAGAGAAATGGATTTTACGGGGAGTACAAAAATCCTATTTTTTTTCTTCCGTCTTTCGGATCGGATTGGATGAACACGGGACATACGGTCCGTGTTCATCCGCTCCCCCCATAAGGGAGAGCGGAGAAAAGACAGGGTGGTCCCTGCACAGTGTGCCGGCTCAGTGGGGGATATACGGAGCGATCCCCGCTGAGCTTACGGACATACGGAGGCGGATCATTACTGATCCGCCCCGTGTAAAAGGGGCCTTATGAAGGAGGATTTGCTTCATTATGTGTATTACCTGGGGCCAGTCACTTCACTGGGTTTATGTGAAGGTTTTCAACCACTTTAAAGCATTCCCTACATTTGAGGTAAAAAAGTAACACTCCTCCTTCCTTCGTTTTTTTTTTTTTTTTTTTGCCTAAATGCTTACCCAATACCACACACGATCCACCGCTGTCCCTGCTGTAAGCTCCACCCTCCTCCCTTTTCTGCATTCACATGCTTCACTGAGCGCAACGGGAACCATGAGTTCCTCCTGTGTAACTGTTGCCTGCATAAGAAGTGCATAGAGTAGAATTCGGCATTCATTTTGTTGACTAAAAAAAATTCTATTTTAGTCAACTGAAATACAACTAAAACAATTGAGATTACTAAAATACGTTTTAAAGAGGAGGTCCGGTTATAAAATAAATAAAAGTCAGCAGCTACTAACACTGTAGCTGCTGACTTTTAATAAGGATATTTACCTGTCCAGGGTGCCCGCGATGATGGCCGCCGAAGCCGAGCAATCGCTCGGGTCTCGGCTGCCCCGCCGCCATACTTGGTGAGGGAATCAGGAAGTGAAGCCTTGCGGCTTCAGCGCACGATTCCCTATTGCGCAGGAAGTGGCAGATTAGGACGATCTCCCTAGCAACAGGCACTTGGTGGAGCTCCGCTTTTTAAAATTACATTTTAGTCAAAAGACTAGAATGGGGCTAAAACGAAAATTACATTTTAGTCAAAAGACTGAAGCCGCGTACACGCTGACGTTTTTCTGGTTCTAAAAAATTAAGTTTTTAAGGGTCTAGAAAAAAGTTTTTTTTCAACCCGATCATTAAAACGGCCTTGCCTACACACGATGGTGAAAAAAAAATGCTCTAGCAATGGGCAGTGACGTACGACGGCACTATAAAGGGGAAGTTTCATTCGGATGGCGCCACCCTTGGGGCTGCTTTAGCTGATTTTGTGTTGGTAAAAGACAATTTGCGCTTTTCTGTCTGTTACAGCGTGATGAATGTGCTTACTCCATTACGATCGGTAGTTTTACCAGAACGAGCGCTCCCGTCTCATAACCCGTCTCATAAACGGAACGTTAAATCGGATGGAATCGTATCTGACAAAATCGTATGAAAATCGGACAGTCATCCGATTTAGTACGATTTAGATTGACCACAATATAAAAAAAAATCGGACACGATTTTAATACAATTTCAAATCAGGACCAAAAAACGTGGTCAAACACGTTTTTTGATGCGATTTTTAAATCGTATCAAATCGTATGGGGATCAAATCGGATGCACTTGGGGACCTAAATAAGTGAATGGATACGTTTTGCCATACAGATTTGGACGATTTAAAACCGAAAATCGTGAGAACAAGTAGGATGATAAAATCGTGGTGTGAATGCACCCTAATGCAGTACAATTTAATTACAATCATTAGATTTTAGATGACTAAAATTTGTTTTAGTCGACTAAAATGTCCTGGAGATTTAGTCGACTAAATACGACTAAAACAATTGCAGAAGACTAAAACTAAAATGCCAATTTAGTTTTAAGACTTTAAAACTAAATTGAAATTTGCTGCCGAAATGAACACTGGTAGAATTCATAGCTCCTGCTCTTCCAATAAGGAGCAAATATGAAATATACCATGGTAAGAACATAGGACTGGTACAGCTGCATAAGCTCTTGATAGAAATATAAATCTACTTTGGATTTTCTTCCAATCTGATCAAATATTTATGTGTGAACACATACATTTGTACTGAAGCTTCTGATCATAGTTTTCTTAAATTTCTGACATTGCTGGATAACATGGTTGAGAACTCGCTTACTGTGCAGATTCCAGCTGCGTTTCAAAACATCACTTTCAGTAGTTGACTAACCCGGACTTTATGAAAGCTTGTGTTATTCCAGTTGCCCACACACAAATGTCAAAACACCAAGTCCTGTTATTGGAGCACCTCAAATATAAAAGTATGTGTAGCAAGCAGTTTGTTAGAGTTTTATAATCTGTGGTATATTCATTATGAAGTAGTCATCACTTCTGATCTTATGCATTTAAAAAGCTTCATGTAAAGGCACCCAGACTGCACACGGATCTTCAATCTATCAGTCTTTCCCTGAAAAGTTTGGACCGGTAGTAATTTATCATTATGAAGTGAGAGGTTTGTCTTCCCTATTTGGGAGCTGTGCATACATTCTACAAACCTGAATATATACTGTATAGCCATGTTGTGACTTATTTTTAGAAGGTATGATTTTGTAGCTTACTTTAATTTCTCCACATACAGTATTTGGTAGATTTCACACTGCTTAGATTTTCCTGTTTATGTAAAGCAGCAAGAAATGTCAAAGCTAAACAATGTACTCCATACTCATTCACATAGGGTGGGGGGCCGGGATCTGCGGGCCCCCTTCTTAAAGGGGGCTCCCAGATTCTGATAAGTCCCCTGCCCGCAGACCCCGGCAACCAGTGGCCAGGGTTGTCGGGAAGAGGCCCTTGTCCTCATCAACATGGGGACAAAGTGCGTTGGGGTGGGGGAGCGCTCGTCCCCACCCCCTTTTCTGACTGGCGGGGCTGCGTGCTCGGATAAGAGCCTGGTGTGGATTTTGAGGGGGGGACCCCCATACTGGTTTTCGGCATAGGGGGTTTCCCCTTAAAATCTATACCAGACCGAAGGGCCTGGTATGCTCTTAGAGGGGGAACCCATGCGTTTTTTTTTTTATTCGGTGTGGTGTTCCCCTTCAAGATTCATACCAGACACAGTGCCTGGGTATTGTCGGGGATCGAAGTCGGATCCAAAGTAGTACGACTGTCGTGTCATACCAGTGTGAACCCAGCCTTAAGGTGCTACAGATACAAGTCCACTGCTAGCAGTGGAATCCTGTCCTGAAGACTCCTTCAGGGGCGTGGCCATCATGGAGGGTGATGCCAGGGTCGGGTTGGTCCCTAAATTGCATCTGCCTCTCTGAGCTACAGTACCTGTCACCGAGAATGTGTTTTTAGCACGACAGCATCGCGCTGATTCTCTGCGACATGGTGCCGACATCTCGCACTCGCTCGAATAGTAAAAGCACATTCCAGCGAGCGCGTCATAGAAGCGACGGGGATCCGACTTGGATTCCCGCCAATTCTACACGTGGGCGTCGTTTGGTATGAATCCTGAGGGGGAACTCCCCGCCGGATTTTAAATAAAAATCCGGCATGGGTTCCCCCCTCAGGAGCATACCGGGCCCTTAGGTCTGGTATGGGTTGAAAGGAGACCCCCCCACGCAAAAAAAAGCGGCGTGGGGGTCCCCCACAATCCATACCAGACCCGTCTCCAAAGCACGCCGCCCGGCCGGTCAGGAAAGGAGTGGGGGCGAGCGAGCGCCCCCTCCTGAGCCGTACCAGGCTGCATGCCCTCAACATGGGGGGGGGGGGGTCAGGTGCTCTGGGACAGCCACCCCAGAGCACCCTGTGCCCATGTTGATGAGGACAGGGCCCTTTCCCGACAACCCTGGCCGTTGGTTGTCGGGTTATGCGGGCGGGAGGCTTATCGGAATCTGGGAGCCCCCTTTAATAAGGGGGCCCCCAGATACCGGCCCCCCACCCTAAGTGAATGAGTATGGGGTACATCGTACCCCTACCCATTCACCTGCAAGCAAAGTGTAAACACAAATAAACACAGGGTATTAAAATATTTTATTAGTCTGCTCCGGGGCCCCCCCTCTCTTTAGCTCTTTCACGAGGGGGGGCTTGCTTCTTTGACGTCTTCGGGTGGTGGCCGCTCTTCTTCCCGCCATCTGGTTCTCTTGCGCCGCCGGGGGGTTGCTATTATAAAAGCGCCCCCCCGGCGGGCTTCCTCCGACGTCTTCGGCGGGGGGGGGTGGGTGCCGCTCTTCTTCGCCGCCGTCTGGTTCTCTTCCGCTGCCGGGGGGGACGCTTTTATAAAAGCGCCCACCCCCCGGCGGGCTTTCTCCGACGTCTTCGGCGGGGGGTGGTGTGCTTCTGTCGGCTTCTGTCTTCTTCTTGCTTCTTCTGTCTTCTTGCTTCTTCTTCTGTCGCCTTCTGCTGTCTTCGTTTCTTCTTTCCTTTAGGTGTTGACACGTAGCTTCCTCCCGCTGCAATGCCGGGTGCGGCGGCTCGCACCGACCTATATAGGCCACCTACGACGTCACAGTCCCATCATGCTCCGGTACCTACCCACGTGGGTAGGTACCAGAGCATGATGGGACTGTGAGGCCTATATAAGTCGGATGCAAGCCGCGCACCTGTCATTGCAGCGAGAAGAGCCGTCGGGTCAACATCGGAAGAAGAGAAGATGATGACGTCATAGAAGAGCGTGCTGGCCGCCTGCTAGTAACTGAGCTAACACACGAAGATAGCGGCGGCCAGCGCTGAAGGAGAAGGCACCGGACAGCGCGAGAAGAACCGGGGTGCGCCGAGTCAACAGCGGAGAGCGGCGCAGATAGAAGACCCCCCAGAGCAGAGAAGACCCCCCCGGAGAGCGGAAGAAGCCCCCCCTGCTAAAAGAGCTAAAGAAGACAGGGGGGGCCCCCGGAGCAGACTAATAAATTATTTTAAAAACCCTGTGTCGTGTGTTTATTAACTTTAACACTTTGCCTCCAGGTGAATGGGTAGGGGTACGATGTACCCCATATCCATTCACTTAGGGTGGGGGGGCGGTATCTGCGGGCCCCTTTATTTGAGGGGGCTCCCAGATTCCGATAAGCCCCCCCGCCCGCAGACCCCAACAACCAACGGCCAGGGTTGTCGGGAAGAGGCCCTGTCCTTATCAACATGGGGACAGGGTGCTCTGGGGTGGGGGGGCCCCGCAGTGTGCCCCCTTGCCCCAGAGCACCCAACCCCCCATGTTGAGGGCATGCAGCCTGGTACGGCTCAGGAGGGGGGGGGGGCGCTCGCTCGTCCCCACTCCTTTCCTGGCCGGCCGGGTAGCGTGCTTTGGTTACGGGTCTGGTATGGATTGTAGGGGCGTCGGTTTTTCGGCTTAGGGGGGTCTTCTTACAACCCATACCAGACCTAAGGGCCTGGTATGCTCCTGGGGGGGAACCCATGTCGTTTTTTTATTTAAAAATTGGCGTGGAGTTCTCCCTCAGAAATGCATACCAAATGCCGCACCTAGAATTGGCGGGAATCCAAGTCGGATCTCCCGTCGCTTCTATGACGGCTTTGTCTCCATCGCGGCAAGCCAGCTCGGCGATGGGACTCATAGGTGGTCAATCTCGCCGAGAAAGGGAGCGAGATTGACACAATATCGCGGTCACCCACTGTATAAGGCTTGTGTTTTTTTCTGACTCTGTGCTGGTGCTCTCAGGCTACATGGTGGTAATGGGGTATGGGTTGCAACAATTTAAATATTATAACAAAGCCTTGTAGCGGGAGTCCCAGCCTTTTCAAATTCGCAAAAAAAAATTCTGGCCTTTGTCATCCAGCCTCAACTGCAGTGGCTTCAGTACACGTCAGGGTGGATTTGATTTAAATACAGTTTTTACTAGTGATTTAAATCAACTTTATGTCGGTCTGTGCATGAGATACAGCAGGCGCTTGCCCACAGAGAAGCAGAACTGGGCGGATCCCCATTCTGACGGGACAATACTGAGATTGGTTGTTCCTAGAGATCAGGAACCGCGATCTGTGTTGTCCCAGTAAGCCCATCCCCCACGCAGTTAGAACACACCCAGGGAACACAGTTAACCTGTTGATCACCCCCTAGTGTTAACCCATTCCCTTCCAGTGTCATTTATACATTGATCAGTGCATTTTTTCTAATTTATTTTTTAGCACTGGTCCCCAAAAAGTGTCACTTGAGGTCCTATTTGACCACCGCAAAGTCAGTCCCACTAAAAATGCCACAAAAAACTATCAAAGTAAAAAAATATTGTTTTTGGGTTTGTATTTTTTGAAATTATCGCTTTTTTTTTTGTTTGTTTATAGCACAAAATCCTTCTGGGGCTGAAGTGTTTGGAGAGCAACTGTCATCTCTGTCCGGCAGTGGCTCCTCCTCTGACCCGTTGTTGACTCACTGACAGTCCCATTCATTTTAATGCAATGGCTGGTGATGCAGCAGTGACACAACAAGGTGAGGGACGTGGTGGCAGCAGATGAGTGGATGCCCGCTAAGAGGCGCTGCCGTGATGGATCTGAAATGAAAGTTGCACTTTAAATGTAAGGGCTCATTGTTGCTGGTAGTTAGGAAACCTTTGTTTTATTTGCAAAGATTCTATTTAGCATAATAAGCTGTCAGGTTAGTAAAACTGCAATATCGGAACCGATTTTCAGTTTGTAGTGTACAAAGATTTGCAAAACAATGAATAAAGGAATATTCCTCAACTTTTGCTTTATCTCATGGTTTTTGTGAAATTGTGTGAATACATAAATGCAGGGCATGTTATCTCAGGTTGCAGAACTTGGATTCATTGAATGAGTTTACCAAAAATTTAAATATTGCCTCATGCTACATAACTAAGCTTCATTTCATGCTGAATAAACACAATTATTAGTTTTCTATTTAAGATACATTATCCTTGGATAGATTTTTTTACTCCAAAAGCATTTTATTAAAATAAATTTGATAAAAATCAAAAAAATCTGATAAAAAAATCATTGATTTTTATCCATCCTGCTGCACGTGCAGACTCCTTTTGCTTTTTCTGGCATGCCCTCTAGTTTGGCACCTGGTTTTCCGACCCTGCAGCACAGTGATTTTTGGACACTTTCCAGCTTCAGCAGCTTACAGGGCCTGGCACATAACACCCTACCCTCACAGCAGCTAAGGGTGTGAGGGGCAAGAGGTTAGATGGCCTCTCTGACTTAGCTCAGACTTGTTCTTGGCTTTAGATCAGGATAGAGAGTGCAAGCAACTGCCCACAACCTGCTTACCTGATTCTTTTTTGGGAACTCTGCTGGCTCTTCAGCCTCTCAGCCTTCCTTCTACATAATATATAGAGGTGTCCTTTTTGGAGGCCATAGAGGATGGGGGTCACAAACAAGATTCTTTAGAGTCGGTTCACACAGGGGCAACACGGCTTCCAGCACGACTTTGGGAGGCAACTTGGACACGACTTGAGTATGAAGTATCAGGAAACTTTCAAGGCAACTTCAAGTTGCCTCCAGGACAGGAGGCTTTCCAGTGGCCAATCAAACAACAATCAGCTCTGTGGGGGGGGGGGGTTTGCCTGAGAAATGTATGTTATCTTCCTGTATTGTTGCTTCAGTTAAGACAGTGATCGGACTTCTGAGGCAACTTCCATTGAAATCAATGGGTACAAGTTGCCTAGAAGTCAGATTGAAGTAGTACAGGAACCTTTTCTGAAGTCGGAGCGACTGCAGTAGTGTACATTAAGACGGCTCCATTCACTTCCATTGATTTTCTCAACCACACGACTTGGGGAGACTTCAAGTCAGATCCCAAGTCGCCCCAGTGTGAACCGGCTCTTAGTCTCTCTTGCTCTTGTGGCTGATACGCTGCTTGAGAAGAAGGCAAAAGAGGAAGATCTGCCCTCCTTCTAATTTCTGGGAATTGGATCAAGGTGAGGCACCTCTGGCTGTGATCTCAACAAAGCTTTTAAGATGAAGAGGAGGAGCCAGAAGCGCCAACGGGCCACCCCAGAAGAAGAGGATCGGGGCTTCTCTGTGCAAAATCCTTTCACAGAGCAGGTAAGTATAACATGTTTGTTTATTTTTTTTAAACAATAACTTTACAAACAATCACTGACTTGCCAGTAAAATCTGTTTCTTGGAGGCACGGGCACAGGTGGTACTTCTCTGTTCTTTATAATCTCCCTATTGCTTGATACAAAATTGAGTTATGCTGGGAATGGGGGGTGATGTCCTGTACTCCAAGAAAATTATTCTTACTGGTAAGTAAAAAAAATCCTATTTTTCTGTGCTTTTTACCTGCAGTGTTTATAATTTGGTGACAAGGTCTCTTTAAAGACTGAGCATTATGTGCATACTATGAAACTACACAGGGGACTTGACCTTGTAGCTCCAACTCCCACATGGATAAACATTAACTATTCAGGGTGTCTGGCCTATCTGATTCCCTTTGCGATGCTGGCTGTCTTTAGGCATGTTGATGTAAGTCTTTGCTCTCTGTGTGAGATTTTCTCTTCCATTCATTAAATAATTAAGTTTGTCTTGCCCTATGCAGCCTGCAGTTTCCCAACCACTAATAAATATATATATATATATATATATATATATATATATATATATATATATATATATATATATATACATACACACACACACACATTTTTAACATTACATTCAGCCGAGTTGTCCTAATGACAATCTGCATTTTTATTTTTTTTTTCCCCGTACATACCTTATTTTCACCGCCGCTTCTGGGTATGTCTTCTACGGGACTGGGCATTCCTATCTGATTGACAGGCTTCCGACCATCGCATACAGCGCATCACGAGTTGCCGAAAGAAGCCGAACGTCGGTGCGGCTCTATACGGCGCCTGCACACCAACGTACGGCTTATTTCGGCAACTCGTGACGCGTAGTATGCGATGGTCGGAAGACTGGCAATCAGATAGGAACGCCCAGTCCCGCAGAAGAGATACCCGGAAGCGGCGGTGAAAATACGATATGTACGGAAAAAAAAAACAGCCGATTGTCATTAGGACAACTCGGCTTAATGTAATGTCAAAAATGTGTTTTTTGGGTGAACCTCCACTTTAACTACACATACAGTAATCAAACAGAACAATTGCAGCAATACCAAAAGAAAGAACACTAGATGGAGCCTGCACTGTATATTACATTCACTAAGAAACGTTTGTGTTTTTTGTGTTTTTTTTTATTTATTTCTACACTCCCTGCTGACACCAACTGTGGATGGAAGTTCCACATCCTGACTGCATTAACAATAAAGAACCCCTTGTGCAGCTTGAGCCTCCTCTCGCTTTGTGTCTTCTCCTGGCTTGCGTGAGGGCTTTCTCTGCCTTTTGCGGCCTGGCATGGGTGAGCGCTATATAAGTGGTAGCCATGTGATATCACTCCTGGCACCCTTCCGTTGCAGCTGAGCCTCGATGGGCTGGTTTTCCAGCTTCCCGGATACTTTAGCATGTGATAGTTCATGGGATCTCTCAGTGCCAGGTACACCAGTGTCTCACTTCTCATGGGTCACAGGTCATGATGGTTGTCTCCTCCTCTTGGCCTCTAGGGGGCTCTCTGGGGTCTCCTATGGTTTTGGTAATGGGGGTGTGGTGCCTTCTAAGATTGGGAGACCCTAACATAGAGGCCATATACTTGTCGCATTGCAAGTGATCTCCAAGGTTACCTACCTCTATTCTATCCTTGCCACATTTCCCGGGCATTCTCGTTATGGTATATCTATTTGGCCTCCTATTGTGGAAACAGCCAGCACAAGCTATAAAACATTGTGCTGTGCATGGTACTGTCCTTTTTGAGGGATTTAACTGAACCCTGCACCTTCAGAAATCGCCACTGGATCCAATACATCTTGTGGTGTATCTGGGGATTATCCTAGACACACCCTGTGTTGTTTTTTTTTTTTTTTTTCTCCAGGGGCTCCAAATTCTCTTTCGGAGGCTCCCAGCTCTGCATTTCTACTAAACCTTTTTTTCATCACAGGGCAACTTGATTCCATCTCTAGATTAGCCAACTCAGTCCAGGTTTTCTCTGACTTTGTGTCTCAGGAATCCCATTCTAGAGTTGGGTAATTCTTCCTCCCAATCTCGTAAAGGTCTTCCAGGCCGGAGAGGAATCCTAGACCTCTTTGTAGTGCAGGAGGCTAGGTCGCCTGAATTTCTATTCCTCAATCATTCTGGTGCTGCATGCAATTCAGTGGTTTCCAGCAACACAAGACCTCCTGGCTGAAGAGTCGCGCTCCAGACTTTTCACTTTATGCCAACAGTAGCATGAATAGGCCTTCAGGGAGAACCCAAAGTCTGGCTGTGGCAAGCAAGGTAGAAAGGGATTCTGTCCTTGGCAGGACCTCACTGCAACCTGGTCTTCCATCTATACTCAAATAGTAGACCATTGACAGGCAGACTCTCTCTCTACTGTCGGGGTCTCGGTTTGGGGGTAACAAGTCCTACACCTGGAGGTGTACAGGATCTTTATTGCAAGTGTGAGACTTTAGCATTGACCTCCCGACTTCCAGGTTTCAAAATATCTGGACAGCTTTTGCGTGATGCTGTAGTTGCTCCATCGGAGTGTTTGTCTGGCCTATAGACATGTGCAGAACGACAAAAAATGTTTTGGATAGATTTGTTAAGTTACAAAATTTAATTTAGTTGATTTGTTTCTGAATTTTAGTTTTGTGGCTCCCAAACAAAATTGACATCCTTTTTTCCCCACAAATGGAGCTTTATTTTGGTGGTATTTGATCACCTCTGTGGTTTTTATTTTTTGCGCTATAAACAAAAAAAAAGCGACAATTTTAAATTTTTTTTAAAAAAATACATATATTTTTTACTTGTTGCTATAATAATAAATATCCCAATTTTTTTTTCTCAGTTAAGGCCGATACGTATTTTTTGACGTATTTTTTGTAAAAAAAAAATCGCAATAAGGGACTGGTTTGCGCAAAAGTTATAGCGCCAACAGAATTCTGATTTTTTTTTTTTATTTTTATTATTTTTCTATTTTTTTACTAGTATTGGCGACGATCTGCGATTTTTTTTTTTTTTTGGGACCATTCACATTTATACAGCGATCAGTGCTATAAAAATGCACTAATTACTGTATAAATGTGACTGGCAGGGAAGGGGTTAACACTAGGGGGTGAGGAAGGGGTCAAATATGTATCCTGGGTGTGTTCTAACTGTGTGGGGGGAGGGGGGTGACTGGGGGAGGTGACCGATGCTGTGTCCCTATGTACAAGGGACACAGATTGGTCTCTTCTCCTCTTACAGCACGTGGAGCTCTGTGTTTACACACAGAGCTCCACGTCCCTGCTGTGTAACAGATGATCGCGTGTACCCGGCGGACATCGCGGCCGCCGGGTACACGCATCGACTCTTCGGCGATGCGCCGGGACAGTGTTTACCTGCTGCGCGCCCCCAGTGGTGCACGCGGGTAATGCACATAAAAGGACGTCTAAAGACGTACACTCGGCACTTGAGAGCCGCGCTGTGGACGTCTTGTTTATAGCGCGGATCTCAAGTGGTTAAAGAGCAACTAACCATAACAGAAATATGGCAGAAGGCCGTTATTCTGCTTCACAGTTTCTGTAAATATAACATAGCTATGAGTGTATGTGAGTGTGTGTGTGTGTGTGTATGTGTGTGTGTATGTATGTATATGTGTGTGTGCGTGTGTATGTGTGTGTATATGTGTGTATATATGTATGTGTATATATATATATATATATATATATATATATATATATATATATATATATATATATATATATATATATATATATATATATATATATATATATATATATATATATATATATATATAATATAAAAAATGTGTGGTTTGACTAAATTTGCTTGGAATCTAGGAGCCAGCTAAAAAAGTTAGGAGCCAGAAAACGCACCCCGTCCCGACGAGCTTGCGGGCAGAAGCGAACACATACGTGAGCAGCGCCCGCATATGTAAACTGTGTTCAAACCACACATGTGAGGTATCGCTGCGATTGGTAGAGCAAGAGCAATAATTCTAGCCCTAGACCTCCTCTGTAACTCAAAACATGCAACCTGTAGATTTTTTTAAAGGGTAAAAGTTTGTCGGCATTCCACGAGCGGACGCAATTTTGAAGCGTGACATGTTGGGTATGAATTTACTCGGCGTAACATTATCTTTCATAATATAAAAAAAAAATGGGGATAACTTTACTGTTGTCTTATTTTTTAATTAAAAAAAATGTCATTTTTTCCCAAAAAAGTGCGCTTGTAAGACTGCTGCGCAAATACGGCGTGACAAAGTATTGCAACGATCACCATTTTATTCTCTAGGGTGTTAGGATAAAAAATATATATAATGTTTGGGGGTTCTAATTAGAGGGAAGAAGATGGCAGTGAAAATAGTGACAAATGACATTAGAATTGCTGTTTAACTTAATGCTTAACTTGTAATACCAACGGCCACCACCAGATGGCGCCAGCTCACACAAGGAAGAGCTGGGGACTTTTTAATTTTTATTTATTTTGCCCACCTTCCAAGCCAAGTTGCCAGGAGGCTATTTCTAGTCGCCATTGCGACCGGGATCTGTCGAGCCCTGTGTGTGTGTAGATAGATAGATAGATAGATAGATAGAGAGTGTGTGTATGTATGTATATATATATATATATACACACAATTTTATTTTATTAATTTTCATTTCAACTTAAATGAGAACTAGTACGTTCTCTCCCTAAGGTGTCAGCGGCTACATGTGCGATAAAACTGTATGTAGCTGTGGGTTGCATACATAGTCATTCAGTAGACTGCACTGTGTTCTGGTTCCCGTGTATGGGCGTAGACTTCTCAGTACACAGACTAGTCTACAGTCTGTAAAGAAAAAACAATTGCGCATACCGGACACACGCTCCACTACAGGCCAGCCGGCTGTGTTTTATGCCCGTTTTTTACATGGATTGATTTAAGTGCACAATCTGCTTGTATTAAATAAACCTCCATACAGTATCACGCTATGGTTTCTCCTTGGTATTTTCATATTTTCTGGAGTGCTGCATTGAGCTGCTACTAGAGGGAATTATTCGTTACTGAGGTCGTACTATTGGATGGATGATCGAACCTGTTCCTGCTGTTGAGATTGGCTTTCTGTCTGTTATGCTGTTTTAAAATCTCTTTTTGGTAAGAGTCAGTGTTACCCGTGGGTGGAGGTCTCCTGTCTGTCAGCAATCACTGTGCTGTGGTTTTTTTCTAGCACCTTTTTTATTTGGGACTGTGTTCATATCTTCAGTTTTTCTTCTTTATGCCACACTGTGGACTACTTTGTTGTATTAAGTTTGATACGAGGATTTCACTATATATTATATAAGTGTTCACGCATTACTACTTTATTGGTGTCTATATTGGTGCTCCTATTAATGCACTGGCATTTCACATTGGTATTTATCAATCACATTTTTTTAGCGCGACTCTCCTTTTTTGTAGTCTACAGTCTGGTCTACAGCAGCGGCCCTCAGCCAATCGCAGCAAGCAATATAGACTAGTCTGCATTTCTGGAAGTCTCTGCCCATACCCGGAACACAGTGCGATATAGTGTATAGTACTGTAGTATGTAGCCAGATACAGAACATACAGTTTTGCACATGCAGCGGGCTGACAGCTTAGGGAGAGACATAGTTTGGCCCAACAACATCAAACAAAAAAAATGTAGAAAAACTACGATGGGCAACCAATGGCACAACTAGACAATTGGAACATAGTCATACTATGTTGTATGTTCCAATTGTCTAATACAGGGCTTGACAAATTTGCTTGGAATCTAGGAGCCAGCTAAAAAAGTTAGGAGCCAGTTTTTTTTTTTTTTTACGACAAAGCTTTATTTTCAATATAAAAATGTATGGCATGGCACAGTGGTGACAATTGATGGCACAGTGGCTGCGTTTGATGGCATGGAACAGTGGTGACAATTGATGGCATGGAACAGTGGTGACAATTGATGGCATGGAACAGTGGTGACAATTGATGGCACAGTGGCTGCGTTTGATGGCATGGCACAGTGGCTGCGTTTGATGGCATGGCACAGTGGCTGCGTTTGATGGCATGGCACAGTGGCTGCGTTTGATGGCATGGCACAGTGGCTGCGTTTGATGGCATGGCACAGTGGCTGCGTTTGATGGCATGGCACAGTGGCTGCGTTTGATGGCATGGCACAGTGGCGACAATTGATGGCACAGTGGCTGTGTTTGATGGCATGGCACAGTGGCAGCGTTTGATGGCATGGAACAGTGGTGACAATTGATGGCATGGAACAGTGGTGACAATTGATGGCATGGCATAGTGGTGACAATTGATGGCACAGTGGCTGCGTTTGATGGCATGGCACAGTGGCTGCGTTTGATGGCATGGCACAGTGGCTGCGTTTGATGGCATGGCACAGTGGCTGCGTTTGATGGCATGGCACAGTGGCTGCGTTTGATGGCATGGCACAGTGGCTGCGTTTGATGGGCACAGTGGCTGCGTTTGGCATGGCACAGTGGTGACAATTGATGGCACAGTGGCTACGTTTGATGGCATGGCACAGTGGTGACAATTGATGGCACAGTGGCTGCGTTTGATGGCATGGCACAATGGTGACAATTGATGGCACAGTGGATACGTTTGATGGCATGGCACAGTGGCTACGTTTGATGGCATGGCACAGTGGTGACAATTGATGGGCACAGTGGCTTCAAAGTGAACAATATTAACATGCCTGTGCTGTGCCCTAACTTTGCTAGTGTGAACCATAAGTGCAAAAATCCTATATAGTTATGGCATAACTATATAGGATTTTTGCACTTATGGTTCACACTAGCAACACTAATAACTGTTCCGGTTTTAAAAGTATTGTCTTCTTTTTTTTTTTCTTACCTTTTAACCTTGTTCTCACAGAGCGCGAACAGCATGGGCAGCTCCGTTCCTGTGACTCCCCGTGGCACCGCCCCCTCAGAGAAAATTCCCCAATCCCCGGGACGAGAGGCGGCCGGAGGCGGAGCGCCTGCAGCCTCTGCTTGTAGCATCGGCTGCATGATACACATTGACTCGCCGTGGCACCGCCCCCTCTGAGAAATTCCCCAATCCCCGGGGCGAGAGGCGGCCGGAGGCGGAGCACCCGCAACCGCTGCTTGTATCATCGGCTTCATTATCCATACCGCCCGATGCATAGGCCGCAAAGCCGCGGCCTAAATTAGCGGCATGACCCGATTGCGCGATCGCGGTTGTCGGGGGGATGCGCGGCGACGCTCTCAGGATACCCCAGCTCTGCTGCCATGGGCGCCAGGTCAAAAATTCTAGGCGCAACGGCGACCTGGCGCCCGGAATTTGTCGAACACTGGTCTAATACCAATTCATTTACTATGTTCAACATGGTAAATTAATTGGTCTATGCTACGAATTTCTAAATCTATTTCAGTAAAAGTGGCAGACTTTGCTTTAACCACTTGCTTACCGGGCACATATACCCCCCTCCTGCCCAGGTGAAATTTCAGCTTCCGGCACTGCGTCGCTTTAACTGACAATTGCGCTGTCGTGCGACATGGCTCCCAAACAAAATTGGCGTCCTTTTTTCCCCACAAATAGAGCTTTCTTTTGGTGGTATTTGATCGCCTGTGCGGTTTTTATTTTTTGCGCTATAAACAAAAAAGAGCGACAATTTTGAAAAAAAATACAATATTTTTTACTTGTTGCTATAATAAATATCCCAGTTTTTAAAAAAAAAACACATTTTTTTTCTCAGTTTAGGGCGATACGTATTCTTCTACATATTTTTGGTAAAAAAAAAAAAAAATCGCAATAAGCGACTGGTTTGCGCAAAAGTTATAGCGCCTACAATATAGGGGACAGAATTATTATTTTTTTATTTTATTTTTTTTTACTAGAAATGGCGGTCGATCTGCGATTTTTATTGCGACTGCGACGTTATGGCGGACACATCGGACACTTTTGAAACATTTTTGGCGCCATTCACATTTATACTGCGATCAGTGCTATAAATATTCACTAATTACTGTATAAATGTGACTGGCAGGGAAGGGGTTAACACTAGGGGGTGAGGAAGGGGTTAAATGTGTATACTGCTTAGTGTTCTAACTGTAGGTGGAGGGGGGGGGTGACTGGGGGGGTGACCGATCTGTGTCTCTATGTACAAGGGACACAGATCGGTCTCCTCTCCAGAGACAGCACCGCTGTCTCTGTGTGAGCCGGCAATGAGAAATGATCTCATATGTTTACATATGAGATCCTCTCTCATTGGCCGCACAGATCGCATCGCAAACGGCCACTCTGATTGGCCGTTCGCGGCGATCTGTGATTGGCTGTGTCCAAGTGACACGGCCAACACAGACTTTCCCCGCAGCGCGCTCTGGAGCGCGCGCGGGGAACGCCCAAAGGGGCGGCCGTCAATTGACGGCCTGTTGAATATTCAGATCCGCGCTGAAGCCGTCATTCGGCTATAGCGCGGGTCTGTAGTAGTTAAGAACAAAAGCTGTTCAGGTTTCTCACAGAAGAGACGGTTTCTCTTCTCATCAAGAATTTGATATGCTAGAGCTAGACCATATCAACTCCAGTGCTCAAGGCGCCCCAACAGGTCATCATTTTCAGAATTTATTTTAGATGAAACAGCTGTGGTAATTACTAAGGCAGTAAAACTGATCGAATCACCTGTGCAAAATAATGGAAATCCTGAAAACCTGACCTGTTGGGGTACCTTGAGGACTGGAGTTGAGAAACACTGTGCTAGACTAATTAGTCTCTCACTATCTGTATTGGTACTTGGGGCAGATAAATATGTGTGCAATCTGTGCAAGCAAAGGAAAACGTTTGTTGATGTGCCAGTACTCAAGGGGATTGTCGCTTCTGCTGATAGGCTGTTAAGCTAAATAAATCTCCAGCTGTTGGGTAGCTGCAGTTGTTGTGGCACTGCTATGGACCTGAGGTGCATTCATGTAAAATTTCTTCAAACATATCAGATATGGAGGGAGTGAGTTCCTCTTCACTTGTATACCACCGTTTCTTCTCTGGTATACTTTCCTCTGCTACACCTCGAAACTCCTTCACCAAATGCTTACTCCACCTCCATTTGTGCCTGTATCATTTCCCGTACACGCCGCTTTTTCTCCACATTAAAATAATGCTCTTTAAATCGAGGATCTAGAACTGTTGCAATGCAGTACTCTGACTTGAAACCGGTTGATAATGGCCTCCAGTAGAGTGGTTTTAGCAGTTTTTACGCCATGGTCTGTTTCTACCTCTTTTCCTAGCAGACGCTTCAGTGCAGCGATCAAGGGAATAACTTCAGCAATGGAAGCATTTGTTGAGCTTATTTATTTTAACTGTTCAAATGGAGATAAAAGACAAACTATTTTCAACTAACATCCACTGATGTGTACTGTTGCCGGAAGCTTGTAATCTGCAATGTAAAAGACTTTGCAGCATATAGTAGGTGCTGTTCCAACGAGTGGCTACATCTCGCTGCAGTCGTTTCGGTGCCATCCCAAACTGTATCTGCAAAGCTTGTCATCTGGAATGAGCAAGCGGAGAATGCTTAAAGTGATCGACAATTTTTCTTTCTTTTTGATACGATATCTGATATGGTGCACTAACTCTGCAATCCTTCATTCACAGCCAATTGCAGCGTGTGTGCCATACACGGTATGCTTTTAAGTTCACTGTCCTCCATTGCCTTTGCCATGTTCCTTGCATTATTTCGGACAATCAAATCCACTTTAGACTTCTCAATGTGCCAAGTGTCGAGCATGTTTTTTTAAAACGTCAGATATTGCTGCTGCAGTATGTGATCCAGTATGTGATCCATCAAACTTGCGTGCGTTAAGTAGGATGCTTTGCAATTGAAATTTCTATCCACTGCGCTGTCAGGCTAAGCATGCTCGTTGGACTGACTGACGTCTGAACTCCAAATGTCTGTAGTAAAACTCATTGCTATGATGTCGATGGTCATGAGCTCATGAACGTGTTTTCTAACACTGCAAAATAATTCAGGTAGACGGGTTTCTGCAAAGTAGCATCTGCTTGGTAGTGAGTAACGCGGCTCAATGTGTTGCATGAGCCTACGGAATCCAACGTCCTCCACAACAGAATGGTTGGTCTTCTAATGCAATAAATTCCATCGTTTTATCTGTAATAGCACAAGCTTTGTGACTTGTAAATTATTTAACCTTTTTAAAAGACTTTGGCCACAAATGGTGTTAAAGCGGGAGTTCACCTGAAAAAAATGTTTTTAACCTTAGATTTATGCTCATTTTGTCAAGGGGAATCGGGTAGTTTTTTTAAAATCTAAGCACTACTTACCGTTTTAGAGAGCGATCTTCTCCGCCGCTTCCGGGTATGGTCTTCGGGACTGGGCGTTCCTATTTGATTGACAGTCTTCCGACAGGCTTCCGACGGTCGCGTCACGAGTAGCCGAACGTCGGTGCGGCTCTATACGGCGCCTGTGCACCCACGTTCGGCTACTTTCGGAAAATCGTGACGCGATGTATGCGACCGTCGGAAGACTGTCAATCAAATAGGAATGCCCAGTCCCGCAGCCCATACCCGGAAGCGGCGGGAAGATCTCTCTCTAAAACGGTAAGTACTGCTTAGATTTAAAAAAAAAACGACCCGATTCCCCTTCACAAAATGAGCCTCAATCTAAGGTTAAAAATTAACTTTTCGGGTGAACCACCACTTTAAACATGTGGTACTGTTTTCTTGTATTGTGTATGCTGAACTAGATGACATGTTTTCAGGTGGTGTATCACACCTGTTGAAAAATGCCTTGGCACTGTACCCCCTCTTGAAATTTCTGCTGAGCAAACTGGGGTCTTTATTAGAAATATTTAAATATTTCCACACTGCAGACAGGTGCTGGTAGCGCAGAATATTTATAGCATAGGATGATCTATAGTGGGGGGGGGGGGGGGGAGCACTGAACATTTATAAACCCCAGGCAGCTATAAAAAAAAGAGAAAGAAAAAAACTAAACCTAACCAATCAATTTTTTTTTTTTTTGGCATGCAAGGTAGTTATGCACTGCAGTACATCTGACTTGTACCAAAAAGATTTTATATAAAATTAACGGATTACATTTTTAGTTGAAATTGATTGCATGCTCTTTGTTTGCGTTTGAGATATTCAGTAGTATACTAGTGAGTACTTCTATATACTGTCATGTTTAAAAAAATTCATGCGCTTGTCAGTGTAGTATGTTATGCTACACTGACATAACAAGCGCATCAATTTTTTAAACATGACAGTACACAATAAATATATATATATATATATATATCACACACACACAACTGAATAACTTCAACAAATGGCATGCAATCAATTTCAAATCAAATTTAATCAGTTCAATCAATATATAAAATCTTTTTGGTTTTGGTACAAGTCAGATGTACTGCAGTGCAGACATAACTACCGTGCTTGCCAGGAGTGCTACACTGTTAAAAATTACCAAGTAATGCTATTGGAAAGAAAGATGATGGCATTTCAGTATGTTCTACAGTACTGCACTAGTATTTATAGGCGGTCCCCAGGTTACAATCAAAATAGGGACTGTAGGCTTGTTAAGTATAATCTGCAAGTTGGAACAGGTACTTTTTTTTTTTTTTTTAGCGTAGCTCCAACCAAAAAAAAACGATTTTTTTTTTTTTTAAGCTTTTTGGATAGCATAGGGAAGGGTTATGCCCCTGTTCAGAAGATGTCCCAATGACAATTGGATTTTGAAAATTTGGGGTTATTAGGGAAATAAGGATTGGCGATAAAGCATCAGTGGAGACACCGGTTTCCCATAATAACTCTTACAGGACTGTAAATGTCCCTTCCTAGGGGTAGATTTCCTCTCACTTCCTGTTGTCTCCCTCCCTTTGTAAGTAGGGGACCATCTGTAGTTCTACTACTAAACTAACAGGCCAGGTAAATTAGGTAATAGTAATATATGTTTGAACTGCTATTAGAGATCATGCTCACCGGTGAACAGTAGTAATGGTAGCCATCCAGGAGGGACAGTGCCCACTCTCGTATGCAGCTGTCTCCTGAGTCCCAACAGCGTCTCAACCTCGAGGAGCCTCTGTTGGGAAAGAGCTACCAACTCCAGTGTCTTAACCACAAGGAACGTGCATGCTGCCCACACAATGAGTGACGTCACCTGCTGGTTTTCCCACCGCTACTGCGCGTGTGCAATTTTCGGTGCCATTATCGGCAAGATTTCTCTTTCAGCAAAGTGCCAAACACAATTTTCGGCAGCCAAAATTTCAGTGCATCACTATACAGAACCTATTTTGTTCATAATCCGGGGACTGTCTGTACAGCCAATAGTTTATAACACATTAGTCCAAATACAATGATGATGCAGTAGATTAAAATGTGCTTGCTACTTTGCTATTTCTTGCATCGAGATTTCCACAACCATCTCTACTGTACAAAATTATATGAAATTCTCAGAATACGTTTTTCCAGTATGAAGGCCATGCACAAGGAAAACCTAATAGTTATTAAATATTAATTTGTGTTTCAAAATGTTTCCATAATTTATATTATCATGAGTCATGCTATTAAACGCACATCAGCAACTGCCTAGCCCCTCCATAGAAGACCCAGATGCTTTCTTATACGTTTGATTAAAGCAAATTTTGTTGACAATAAAAAAAAGCTCAAACTTCTGGTTGTTTCAGAGCTTGCTGCTCTCTCCTGCCCTCACATGTTCTTGGTGGCCAATCTGTTCCACCCTCACACATTTTTATTATTTGCCTATTATCTGTTTCCGACCCCAATGGTTTATTTACACAGCTAATAATCCAAATACTGGGTCTGTATAGGGAGGATTTCACAGCTGCATTACTTGTTTTGTTGGAAGATGCTATGGAATTTTAGGCACCATGTACACTAAACATTTAGCCTGGGTGTATGGGGCTTTAGGGTTTAGCTGTGGGTGAAGGGCACAGGTGCGCCCTTCAGCCCCGCTTCAGATACCCTGTAAAACTATTTGAAAGGCTGACAGTTGTTTTGGCCAAATGAAGCCGGGCAGTGCATCAAGCAAAGAGACTACATTCTGAGATTTTGTCCCTGGGCACATGCTGCCTTAAAGTAAGAAGTCCACTGTAAAACTAAAATCCCTGCATCTATAGACATGCACAATCTAACACTAACCTCACTAATCCTGTAAAAAAAAAAATGTGTATACATACGTTTTTTGAAGCCACTCCGACCTGTCATCTGGGGCTTCGCTGTGTAGGCGGGTGCAGAGGACACAACAGAAGCCTCATAGTAACTCTGGGTGATGTCACTCCCCATTCATTTCTCAGCATACATCGACTGTGTCCTTTGCAGAGCTTCCGCCGCTGGAGGTTGGGTTGGATCAGCTTCAAAAAAGGTATGTACTGTATTTGCTGGTGTATAAGACTACCTTTTACACTTAAAAAAACTGGCCAAAAATCAGGGGTCGTCTTATATGCCGGGTCAGCTGCTTGGATGCCGGCTGGATGTGCGGTAATACTGTATGTAGCTTTGGCTACATACAGTATATACCGCTTGGCCAATCCCGGTGAGCGATGTATTCAAATGATTACAGAGCCTGCTCGGATTGGGGTAACAACCTCTGCCAATCCGAGTGCCTACATACAGATTGGCTTTGAGAGTCAGAGAGGTGTGGGCTGATGATGTTAGAGCCTCTGCCAATCCAAGCAGGCTTTATATTCATTAATAGAATACAATCGCTCACCGTGATTGGCTCCATCTCCAGCAAGAATGAAGAAGATTATGGCTCCAGAAGAAAAATATGAAGCATTGGAATGGGGGTCGTCTTATACGGTGAGTACAGGCAAAAAAATCTTAAAAAAACATAAAATTAGGGGGTCGTCTTGTACGCCTGGTCGCCTTATACGCCGGCAAATACGGTATACAGCTTTCTTCTTTACAGAACTAGATAAGTTAGTGTTAGATAGTGGATGTCTACAAATGGAGAGATTTTAGTTTTAGGGTGGACTTCTACTTTAAACGTTCATACCACTCAGAGCCTCACATAGCCGCTGTCAGCTCCTCATTTATACAAATACCAACCAAGAAAGTTAAAAATGCTCTGTAGAGGCAAATTATAAATTTTTAACTATTTTTCTCCAATTCTTTTCAGAAAACGGGATCATCAAATCAGACAAAGTATTTGAAGTAATGCTAGGAACTGACCGAAGACATTATGCAAAGTGCAATCCATATATGGATTCTCCACAGTCGATAGGTAATTGCCATTCTTTGCTGGTAATACCAGATTCTAGTATACTTTTCTGTTTTAGTTTTGCTCTTTTCATACTTGTCTTTCCATATAGATACCTGATATATGGTCAATTAGCATGTTAACTCTGTTGTGTAAATCTCACCATTGACTTCAATGTAGATCAGTAATGTTCTAGACCAAGTGCAACTTGTTAAAGAAAATCACACATTTGGACAAGAGTAAACAACAAAAAAAAAAAAAAAATGATATCCTTGCACAGTGCCTGGACAAGCTCATTTGGTGCCCAGGGCGAAGGTGGCAAACTGCGCCCCCCCCCCCCATCCCCAAAATACAAAAGGCTCTCTCGCCATACTGTAAATATCTTTAAAAATAAAATTTTAAGGTATGAAATATTGCACTTAACAGAAACATTTAATCGCTTTAGGATCAAAACAAGCCGACTGGCTAATCGCAGCTAATTGTCCTTCCGGGAATTCGAGAAGTGCGGTGACGTCAGCACGTCGCTCCGTCAGCTGATGTCACCGCGTTTCTCGAAATCCCGGGAGGATGGGTAGCTGCGATTAGCTTTAATCACATTGGGACTTCTATCAGTGGTGTTTGACTGGTTACTGGTGCCACTAATGCACAAAGGGGTTAATTAATTGCCACTGGTCACCAATGCATCAGTGACCAATGGCAATACATTAACCCCCTCATGCTTAATATTACAGAAATGTTATAGCATTGGTAATTAACCTCCCTCCCCTCAGCATCCTCCAGACAGGTCAATAAAACAAAGTGTATAAATACATAACACAAAAAGACCTATTGGGTACTAAATCAAAACCCCAGTGCTGCAAGAGGTTCAGATGAATGGACAAATAATAAACAAACAACATAAGGAATATCAATAACAGAGATCATTAATACACTACTGGATATTACAACTAAAAACACCAGTGCTGCGCATAATTAAAAATTTGCAAACAAAGCGGAATAGATGAAAAGAAACTACCATATATACAGATCAAATTCATCAATGAAGTTCGATTGAATGTGCAAATAACAAATATATAAAAGATATACAAATCAATAGTACCCTACTGGATATTGCACCCAAATACACCAGTGCTGCAAATATAAAAAATTGTGCAAACAAAGCAAGATAATTCCACATGCAGATAAAGTTCATTACTGTGGTAGCAATATCCAAATAAGATACCCCTGCTGGGTACTGCAACCAAATGCACCAGTGCTGTAAAACATCTAAATATGTGCAAATATGGTGAATAGATAAACCAAATATATTTCATAGGATAATACAGTTCCTCAATAAAGTGTCCTTTTTTTTGTGTTTCACATCCCACATCAATATGTCCAAGCAAATAAATACATCAAACAGATCCCAGCGGTGAGAGAAATGCATATATGATGGTGTGATCACTCCATATGTGCTAACAGCTCACCTCAGACCTCGCATCAAGATTTTTTACAGCACTGGTGCTTTTGGTTGCAATATCCAGTAGGTTAAGGTTGTCTTATTGTTTTTATTTGTTATGGGAACATTTACTTGAACTTTATTGATGAATTTGATCTGTATATATGGAATTTTTTTTCTTTTTATCAGTTTATTCCGCTTTGTTTGCACATTTTTAATTATGTGCAGCACTGGTGTTCTTAGTTGTAATATAATCCAATAGTGTATTAATGATCTCTGTTATGGGTGTACCTTATGTTTTTAGCACATTCATCTGAACCTCTTGTGGCACTGAATTAGGAATAGCCACACAGTCACTACAAGTCCCAGCATGTCCAGGACTCCCCCTTTCCCATGCTGGGTTGCTGGCACTTCCTCACATATGGGATGTTCCCAGAACAGGGGGAGTCCAGGAAAGTCTCAGCCCCCCTCAATGTATAGAAGCCCCCCAGCCATGTCAGTGTCCAGGCTGGAATTTAGAATGTTCCAACTCCCTCCACATACCCCCCCTCTTGCATCTGACCTCTTGATGAACTTGCTTGCAGTAACTTCTCCGGCTCCATGGCTCTAGCTTAAAAGCATGTATACCCAGCCGGACCCCGCCATGACTGAGGACAGGTGAGGTGGGGGGGGGGGCGGGGTGGCAATGAGAGATGTGAGGAGAGATGAGATCGCACTGACTTGCAGTGAGAGATGTAAGAGGTGGAGGGGGCGGAACCAGCTCACAGAGCAGCAGGGACAGGGAGAAGACTCGCGCTGCTTGGAGGCAGTCTGGATACGATGTTCTGTGGAGAGCTGATGGCCCGCCCATTCAACTCAACGGGCCAGTGCGAGGAGAGTGGTCTGTCACATTTTTTTTTCATGTACCCTTCCCTCAAGTAACCCAGCCGCCCACATACAGGCACAGCGGCAAAAAACCTGTTGCGACAGGGGGGAGGTACAGCACAACTATTAGCAGCGCAGGCACTTCACCTGCGCCCCCCTCCCTTCAGAAAATTGTACCGCCCCTGCCTTGTACCGGCCCTGTCCTTGCATTACACCTTGGCTTCCACCAGTGGCACCTAGACGAGGGGACGTCTTGGGCCTGCTGATCAGATCCAGGGTAGGCTTTGGATCCAAAATCTTGCAAACGCATGCACAGTGCAGCTGTGTAAGAAAAGTTTATTCTTCCCATGTTTTTATGCAGCATTGTTTTATGGGGATCCAAAAAATAATCAGATCTTGCATTCTGATGCAAGGTACACTATGCTTCTCATAGCTGGTTGAATTGCAGGCGCCATCAAGTTATTTTTGTAAAGTGCATGCCTTTTTTTTTTGTTTTTGCTCGTAATT
This sequence comes from Rana temporaria, assembly GCF_905171775.1. Taxonomy (NCBI): domain Eukaryota; kingdom Metazoa; phylum Chordata; class Amphibia; order Anura; family Ranidae; genus Rana; species Rana temporaria. The sequence continues at coordinate 305,117,925 of NC_053492.1, forward strand.
ACATTTTCTGCTTTACATTAGGAAGAGGATCTGCAAAAAGCACATACCTCATCTTTCTATAGCTAAATCCAGCTGATGTTGAAACGTCAACCGTATTGCGAGCAGCCTTATAGAATGATGCTTGCCTAAAGGAATTCCGACGTGCCTTTTTTAAATACCGTATTTTCCGGCGTATAAGACGACTTTCTGGATGCAAAAACATCCAAAGTCGGGGGTCGTCTTATACGCCGGGTACGGTCTCAGTACTCACGTTTTTTTCCCCAGCGGTGACAGTCTCCATAAGGCGAGCGCGAGCGTGAATGATTTCAAAGCCGCGCCTTCTCTTCAGAGTGTTCTGTGATAGGAGGAACAAAAATCTTCCCAGCAGCGCCTCTTTTCTGTGTTCCTCCTATCACAGATGCCTTCTCATCCTCGGACGAGATGAGAAGACGTCCGTGATAGGCGGAAACAGAACAGAGGCGCTGCTGGGAAGATTTGTGTGCCGCCTATCACAGAACACTCTGAAGTGAAGGTGTGGCTTTGAAATCCTTCACGCTCGCAGCATGGGGGACTGTCACCGCTGGAAGAAAAAAAAAGTGAGTGTTATTGCACTGGGGGGGGGCAACAAGTTCAGGCATGTAATGGCACAGTGGCAATGTGGGGGCATGTAATGGCACAGTGGCAATGTGGGGGCATGTAATGGCACAGTGGCAATGTGGGGGCATGTAATGGCACAGTGGCAATGTGGGGGCATGTAATGGCACAGTGGCAATGTGGGGGCATGTAATGGCACAGTGGCAATGTGGGGGCATGTAGTGGCACAGTCTGGGCATGTAATGTAATGGCACAGTGAGTAATGTAATGGCACAGTGAGATTTGAAAAAGCCTGTTTCTGTCAGCGGTTCTGGCTCCCCCTCAGCTTCCAGAAAGACTAGAAGGAAGGGGGTAGTCTTATACAGTGAGTATATCCCAAAATCAAAATTTTTCCTGGAAAATTAGGGGGTCGTCTTATACGCCGGAAAATACGGTAGTCACTACTAGATTCCTGTTCTGTTTAAAGTGACTCTGTTCTGAGAGAAGTATGTGGGCTGCCATTGTAGACCACCTTCTGAAAATGCTAGACGACCGACTTGGGTATGGCTTGGTCACAGCTCCAGTAAAAGCATGGTGAAAATCGAACTACTTGCAGTGTTGATATTTGTTTCGGGTCTTCCTAAAATAAAATTCTTAATGTTTCATGATCATGCCCCTTTAAGCAAACGGAAGGCGATTTGAATTGGCTAGTGTCTTGCTAATGGCTCCGAAATGTAAAGAAAAAGGTGTATACCATTACACTTGCAAACCTTTTTTTTTTTTTTTTTATCTCCCACAAATAGAGCTTTCTTTTGGTGGTATTTTAACCTCTGCGGTTTTTATTTTTTGCGCTATAAACAAAGTGAAAATTTTGAAAAAAAAAGCAATATTTTTTACCTTTTTTGCTATAATAAATATCCCCCACAAAAAATATAGGCCGATATGTATTCTACATATTTTTGGTAATAAAAATTGCAATAAGGGTATATTGATTGGTTTGCGCAAAAACTATAGCATCTACAAAATAGGGGATGGATTTATAGTATTATTATTATTTCTTTTTTACTAATGTCAGCGGTCTGCGATTTGTATCAGGACTGCGACATTATGGTGGACACTTTTGACACATTTTTGGGACCATTGGCATTTATACAGCAATCGGTGCTATAAAAATACACCGATTAATGGTTCCTAGCTATTAGGAACTCACAATCTGTCTTTCCTTCCAGAACAGGGCTGTGTGTTTTTTTTTTTTTATATATATATATATATATATATATATATATATATATATATATATATATATATATATATATATATATATATATATATATATATATATATATATATATATATATATATATATATATATATATATATATATATATATATATATATATATATATATATATATATATATATATATATATATATATACACACATATATATATACACACACATATATATATATATATACACACACACACACACGCGCGTTCTGCCGCTCGTGGACGGCGGTCATCGCGACCGCCAGTCACGAGCATCGGCACCCCCCCGCGATACAGCGGGCGCGCACCTGCTGTCCCGATAAAAGGAACTAACTTGCAGCTACGATGGTTCGCAGGAGTATGCCGATCTGCCGGCCGGCAGGTGGTTAAGCATATATCGCAACATTTTTTTTTTTTTTTCCTTTTTAGGATAAAGGATTTACATAAAAGGCTCAAATCATTGTAGGCACCTGTGTCAGTGTTGACTGGGTTGTCTCAACTCTCCTAACTGCCACCTGAAAAATAACAGCTACTGGCAAATTCACCAGGTAACAGAAAGGGGGAAAAAAACTGATACCGCCACAAGAATTGGTGAGCTGTATTATATTACACATTTCCTTTTGGGTTTAATACTGCTTTAAAAGCCAAGTTCAAAACAATTATTTTATATTCTTTAACAAAAATAATAAATGCACAAATTTTGCAGGTAAAAAAATATGCATTTATAATTTTGTTTTCTACAGGAGCCTGCAAAGTATTGCAATCATTATCATAATTGTGTTGAAATAATAAAGTGACACCCTGTACTTCCTAATATGTGATCTTGTTTGTAAGTGGACAACAAAATAGGTGGTGCTGCAGACACGTTTTGCCACAGTATGATAAAAATACATTTAGTATAATGTGCTGCGCTACAATTCAAAAACCAAATATTACCATCAAACTTGGTGCAACCTTAAAACAAACTATATAAATTAGAGGTGCACCGAAATTTCGACTGCCAAAACAGATCGATCGAACATAGTGTGTGTTTGTTTTTTTTTGTATTTTATTTTTAAAAAGTTGCTGTTTAGTCAGGAAAACGCATTATTTACCAAATGACAAACAAGAGGGTCACACCATTTAGGTCCATAAGCCAACAGGCTAATTAAGACATGGTATATATGAGTACATATAATAATAATAATAATAATAATACCAACATTTACCTGATCATGAATGTACAGGGAATATAAGGCATATACGAGGAGGTGACGGCATGGAAGACCCAGAACAAATACTTAAAGACTTTAAAACTGTGCAACTTTATAAAACAATAATATAGTGTGAAGCTGGGCAATCCCGATGGTCAGGTATACAGGGGAGGGGAGCTGGAAAGGGGATGTTGGAGAAGAGAGTAATGGGTCAGGCGTCCCTTAGTAGAAGAAAAAGTACAGATGTAGAATAGATGGATATAGATAGTGCTTCTCACCCAGGGAATCGAGACCAAGTCCAGGAGATCAGCCAGGCTGCAAGACCTGAAGAGAAGACAAGCATCAGTGTATACAAAATGCTACCAAGGTCTCCATGTGTCACAAAAGATTTCCTCCTGGTTGTTCAAGTTTGCTGTGAGATCCTCCATATCCCTTCATTGACTTTGGAAAACCACAGGGACTTGGTGGGTTCTCAGATCTCCAAAACAAGTAACCCGCATTCAGTAGCTGAATTGTAAGAGAAGCCTTATATTTAATAGGTCGTTTCGATAGATGCAACAAGCATGCCGTAGGATTCCCCTTCAAATCGATGTTTGTCAGGAGCTTGACAGTACAGATCGCCTCCTTTTTATAAAGGCCTGAGTTTGGGACAATCCCAGAAAATATGTAGTATTGTTAATCGCCATTGCTACATTTCCAGCACGTACTAGGGACCAGAGGAAAATAGCTGTGCAAAGTAGTGGGTACCCTTTACCAACGAGTCAAGATCTTGTAACAAGTCTAGTGGCTATGGAAGATTTCTGGGCAAAATTTAGGATTTTCTCCTTCTGTGAGTCAGTGAATCGGTTTTCAAGGTCTAATTCCCACTTGGTAAGGAACATAGGGACATAACCTGTCTCTGGCGAAATTAGGGAGGAGTAAATCATTGAAAGACGATGGCAGATCGGTTCCCTTCTATGGCAGATGTGCTCCAGTCCTGTAAGCTGGCGAAGTATATCCTGAGAACGCGAACACCAGCGCAGAAAATTGTGTAACTGGTGATTTGCACCAGTAGTTAAAGCATCCCTAGCGACCAACAATGTGCTGCCGAGCGTGGGATAGTCACAGAGAGCCCTTTCGGTAACGGAGAGGTTATCCATGGCCAACTCTTTGCCGTGTCATTGGAGTCTTCTAGTTCCAGCGTAACAGTGCTGATAAGAGGGCTGTCATCCCCGGGTGCCGCACATTGCTGTAACAATGTCCCGCCTCCTGTGATAGACGGCACACTGATCCAATGCTGAGAAATTGAATCGGTGTGTGTGACGTGTTTTATAGGAGGTGGGACTTTGTTACAGCGGCAGTCCGGCCCGGGAAATTCGAATCCAGCTTCGTGACACGGCAGGAGATCGCCGCTCTGTGTGATACGGGCACTGGCGAGGCTGCATTGATCTCTTGTATCATGTCTGCAGTCTCTGACCATCTCCCACATCATGTCTAATGGAGGTGCACCGAATATAAATTTTGCTATTGGCAGTGTGTTGAAGTAAGAGATTGCAGACATGATACAAGAGATGGTCGGAGACTGCAGACTGCATTTTTCTTGAGCTTTTCTTGCACTAAAGGCACCAATAGTGGCCAACAATAAATTCATATTATTTACATTGATATTAATTAAAAAGTCAAATATAATACCATTTTTATATATTCAAATATAAATATTTTTAAAAAAACTGTCATTTTCGGCTAAGTAGATCCTTAATTTTTGGTACCCCCAAATTTCCATTCGGTGCACCTACTAATATAAATACTGTATCTGTATATCACCAAATCTACTATAATAAATTTAAAAAACTTCCAGAATACGTAAACCTCAGTACACCAATCAATAATATTGGTATAATATCAATCAAACCTATATTATATCAAATGCTAAATGTCCATTGCATGCACAATGTGCTTCTGTGTATTAAAAGTCCCACATCATTAAATCAATCCCAGTGCTTCTGGATACATCCACTCCAGTCACCTCTGTGCTCTCTAGACTCTCGCCTTCCTGCATATAATATGTGCAGGACAACACTCATCCATCTGCTTGAACCTGTTATGGCTACTATACCCCTCCTGTCCACCGGGGACCCTCCAGCCTTCACTTTGAAAAATTTCAATCTCAATCTCAGTGGTCTTGGGTGCTAATGTAGATTTATGCATTTGGGCAAGAACATCAGTTCTTTTCTCTCTGTACAGGGTAGCCATCGCCCCCAGCCACCACGATGGAACAGGAGAGCCTGAGAAAGGGGGGGGAGGGGGTGGCCCCCCTTCTACCACCCGCAGAAGTGATCGAGTTGCTAATTAGCCACTCGGATCACTACTGCCTGTAGGTGCAGGCATCATCCCAGGATAACCACTGAAACCCAAGGACATACAGGTACGTACATTAGATAGGAAATGGTTAAACATTGTAAATGAAGATAACATACTCTACCTAGAGTTTACATTTTTACAGTTCTATGCTAATTTACCACCATTACCATAGAGGTGTAATTTGCGTTCAAAAACGGAACTGAATCCCTCTCTGCATCTATGGCACCCTTTAGCTTCCTCAACTGTTCCTGAAGATTTTCAGTTTCTGACAATTTTTTTGCGGTGTCATTTTATCATGTTCAAGTTTCAGATGGTCAAATTTCTGTCTTAACTGGGAAAATTAGATCCATGTCCTCGGTTTTTGTTAATTGTTTTGTTTAACTTTGTTTTCCACATTAGGATACATGTCTTTGACCTGGTCATTTTTATACGTTTTCATCTTCTGATCTTAATGCTTGGCATCTATCCAAAACAATGTTGTTTCATCAACTATTATAACCTCTTTATTTAGTTTCTTTTATAAATAATCTCTTATGTAATTTAGATCAATGCTCAAATGCAAGACTATTACAGGCTAAAAAATCATCAGTTTCTATCTTGTGTGACAACTTCTAGGGAAACTTGTTTTGCATTTGGTTGATTATATATATATATATATATATATATATATATATATATATATATATATATATATATATATATATATATATATATATATATATATATATATATATATATATATATATATATATACATATACATATACATATCTCTTGTCCTAAGAGTCTGAATACAGTTTGTATTTTAATGCTCATCCATAGACCAATTCCTATAGTAAACTGCATTGCTCTTTCTTAATCAGGTTTAGATTGTACACATCCCTAGCATGCTGCAGATTACAAAACCATTTTAATAATCTGTTCAAACCATTGCAAAGAACCATTCCTATCTCTAAGAATTGTGTCTGATTCATTTGGCTTCAGACCACTCATTACTAGCTGTAATTCACCTCTGTTGTTATAAACACTGGTAGTTACAGTAGGTGCAGCTGGTAATTTATTTTTCATATTTGATTTCATTTGATGAAAAGTTTGAGTTTGCGTTTTCCCCCAGTCATCTTCCAGGTCAGCCCTTGAGAGATGGAGCTCCTCCTCACACACAGGAAACGCATTGCCAATTTATTTAAAAGGCGGTCCCTGGTAGTCTTGGTGTTTTTTCCATCCAGAGGAGACATGTTGCCTGAGACAGCCGAATGAGTCATCTCCTGAGGACTGAGCTATGGGAGCACGGTGTGAGGCTGTGGGGGTGCCCCCTTACCAAATTTCTGGGTGGAGGAGGTTGGACGTACAGCCGCGAGCAGGAGGTGACCTGGATTTAAGCATCTTCTGAGCCCAGGTGTGGAGAGAGGCGCTGATGCACCATCCCCTTGGTGGCTTGGGGGGGGCTGTGTACTTGCGGCTGGAGGCCGCTGGACCCAAAAGAAGCGGCTCGTCATTTACAGGGCGGGGTGATGTCATCAGCATGCGCCGGGGAACTGGTCCAACCCATTAGAGGTGTGGGAAATTTGAATGGCTGGCTGGTGCTATTATCTTGGACGTGGCTGCAGGGGACAGCATGGACTCCACAGGAAGGTCCAGGATGCAAGAGGACGATTCTCTCTCTGCCCAGGCTCCCAGGGATGCAGGCACCAGTGGGTGACCTATTGTCCAATTTGGGAACAGCTAGCTAGTGGTGGTGGTCTCTAACAGGCTGGGGCACTACAGGTGGTTAGACAGGTGTTACTGGGTGTGCACACTGTTTTGGCTGGTTGAGGTTACCTTTTCTCACTGCCATGGGCCCCTGTGTGTGTTTTTTTTCTTTCTTTTTTGTCTTGGCAGGCCAAGCCTCCTAAAGAGCCAAAGCCCACTCCCAGGAAGCAGTGTGTAAAATGTGCTACCAAGATACCTCTGGAATACACAAAAACGCTGTGTTAAGTATGCATAGACAGACTGTTTAAACAGTCAACGCAATTTACACACACATTTTTGAATCCGTGAGGAATGACATGGCTACTACCATTTTTAAGGATCTTCAAAAATGTATTTCAGAGGTAAAACCTCTTACAGCTTCCTCTGGAAGTTCCTCTCTCATAGCCTTGCCAAGGTCAGTTGCCTCAGGGTTGCAGTTGATAGTGAGGGAACAAGCAGGTAGCAGCGCGGTTAGCAACAGATAGACAGCCCCAAGTACACATTGTCCCTAAAAGATGTAGAGGACTTACTCTGAACCAAGTGATACAATACCAAAAAATCTGCATGTAATCCATATTCTCAGTCAAGAACATTCTTCAACCAGGAACTTTTCATGGCAACCATGGATCTCAGAGATGCCCATCTCCACATTCCCATATGAGGGGAGTCCCAGAGATACCTGAGGTTGGTGGTGGAGATAGAGAGAAAGGAGTATTGTTTCCAAAGCAGGGCTCTTCCTTTGGTAAATATAATTGGTGATAAGGATAATCCGAAAGTTCTAGCAGAAGCTCTGGCCCCCTCAGAGGTTGAAGATGACGACTGTAGTACCTTACCTAGACAAACTACTATTCGCAGCACCGTCAGAAAAACAGCTGGTAAAAGACCTGGCAGAAGCTTAACTATGGCTGAAGTCATTAAGATGTATTTTAAACATCGAAAAATCCAATCTGTTCCTTACTCGGGATATTCGTTTTTTGGGATATCTGCTCAACTCCATATAGCAGAAAACTTCCCTACGGGAGGAGAAAATTCAAGGCCTCGCCAAGAGAGCAAGTTCTGTACAGAACAACCTCCCGATATCCATCAGGGAGCTGATTTTGGTTCTGGGTCTGATGACCTTAACGATACCAGCAGTACAACAGCCAAGTATCATCGAAGGCCCCTACAAGTCTTTTCTCCTAAAAAAAAAAAAAAACCACAGCAAGATGACCTGGATAGAACACTTTTACTCCCAACCTCCGTGAAGAAGAAAGAGGTTGCTCTGGTGGTGGAGGATCCACACAAACCTAAACCAGGGTCTGACATGGTCTTTCCCAACCTCACAGAAGTTGACCACGGGTGTGAGCAGATGAGGAGTCCACCTAGCAGGTCAGCCTGCTCGAGGGAAATGGTTCCCAGAAGAAGCCCAGGCGTCTTCGAATTGGAGGGAGCTTATGGCAATAGCAAAAGCCATAGAACACTTCCAAAACCAGCTAAGAAATCATCACACCCTGATTCTATCAGACAACGCCAGAGCAGTAGCTTATGTGAACAAACTAGGGGGCACATCAACCAGCTCTGTCGCTGGGCAGAAGGGAATCGCCTAAAGGGGGGGGAACAATCAAGTGGTGGACTTTCATAGCCGCCAAGAGATCACCCAAGAGGAATGGACATTGCACCTATAGGTGTTCAGGGAAATTACAGCCCGCTGGGGAATACCAAATATAGATCTATTTGCATCCTGGAAAAATGCCAAGGTGAAGCGTTTCTACTCGCTAAACCTGCAAGACTGGCATCTGGGGATAGATGCACTTCAAAACCCATGGAATTTCAAGATGTGCTATGCTATTCCCCCCCCCCCCCCGGTGTATCCGATTCCTTGAATTATTAAAGGGGTGGTTCCACCTAAAACTCATTTCTAGCAATATATTCGTAAGACCCGTTAAGCCAGCCTACCCGCAGTGTCTTTTTTTTTTTCCCCGTACATACCGAGATCTCGGGGGTCTCGTCCCTAGGCGGTGGGCGTTCCTATTTGATTGACGTTCCTCGGACGGGCGCATACGTGACGTCACGACTTTCCGAAAGAAGCCGAACGTCGCCGCGCAGGTGCCGTATAGAGCCGACTCTATACGGCGCCTGCGCGGCGACGTTCGGCTTCTTTCGGAAAGTCGTGACGTCACGTATGCGCCCGTCCGAGGAACGTCAATCAAATAGGAACGCCCACCGCCTAGGGACGAGACCCCCGAGATCTCGGTATGTACGGGGAAAAAAAAAAAGAAGCCAGCCTACCCGCAGTGTAACGGGTCTTACGAATATATTGCTAGAAATGAGTTTTAGGTGGAACCACCCCTTTAAGAAATTCCTTCAGGAACAGACCGAGTTGATACTGATGGCACCATATTGGCCCAAGAGAGCCTGGTTCTCTCAGCTCCTCAGTCTCCCAGCAGAAGAGCCTTGGCTACTTCTGTGCAGGGACAACCTGATGTGTGAAAACCGACAAAAGATGGATACGCCAACCTATTGCTAGCTAGGTCCGGATTGCAGTACTGTCGGTGTATCTAGAACAGACACTACAAGAAGACCCGTTAGCCAGCACTCTGAAAAAGCGAGAGACCAATGTACAGACCACCCAAGACACAATAATTTCCCACATGGGATCTGTCGGTCGTACTGAGGGGGATCATCAAAGCCCATTTGAGCCTCTACAAGAAACCTCTTTACGTCTGCTGACACGCTAAACTGTGATCCTTGTGGCTATTTTTACAGCACGTAGGATAGGGGAACTCAAGGCTCTGTCGGAGAACCTTTTCTCAAGATTCACGATGACAGAATTGTTCTTCAAACAGATTGGGGATTTACACTGAAGTGACATCAACTTTTCATAAATCCCAGTATATAATACTACCTTCATTTTATAGTTCACCAGCTAATATCAAACCACAAAAACTAAGCCTTCTAGATGTTAGAAGATGTCTTCTTCAGTACCTTGAAGTCACCAAGGAGTTTAGAACATCAGAAGCTTTGTTCGTTCTGTACGCTGGAAACAACAAGGTAAACAAGCATCCATGAAAATGCTAGCCAGATGGATCAAGTCAGTTGGAATGCTACAGAGTTGTGCAAGTAACACCGCCAAAAGATCTAAGGGCTTATTCAACAAGGGCTTCAGCGGCCCAGTGGGCAGAGAAGGTGGGAGCTACCCCAGAGCAAATTTCCAGGCAGCCACTTGGTCAAGATTCTTAACCTTTTTGTTCAACATTTACAGACTGGATCTGTTATTATTCAGCCAGGATCAGGCTTTTGGTAGGAAAGTCCTCCAAACTGTTGTCCCACCCTAGTCTGGTGAGTACTTGGTTATCCTTTCAAAGGCTGACCTGGAAGACGATTGGGGGGGGGGGAGAGCAAAGTTCTTACCTGTAACTGTTTCCAGTAGTCTTCCAGGCCACCCTAATGTTTAAGCTTGTGGGGTTGTGTTGTGTTTTTTGTCTTTCAGATGCCGAACTTCGGTTCTCTTGGATGACTGACCAGGGGCCCGAGGGACCGACTTTTAAAGAAATTGGTAATATGTTTCCTGTGTGTGAGGAGGAGCTCCATCTCTCAAGGGCTCCCCTGGAAGACTACTGGAAACAGAGTTACCAGTAAGAACTAACTCCGCTTTTCCTGCACATTGAGTTTTTATAATTGATGCATATCTGCAGTCCTGTGAGGGAATTTCTCTCTAAGTACATCATTTTTATTTTCAAATTTTCTTCTGATTTATTGGTTTTATTGCTCGATCACCAGCACTTATCAGTGTATTTTGATGGTGAAGAAGTCTCCCCACTGTCAGAATACAACAGCGCAGCAAGGAGGTTGTGGATGAGGGAATCGCGTAACTAGTAATGCTGTTGGGTGATTATGGGTTTGGTGTATCAGGACATCAGGGGATGTTTGGCTGGTCCCGCTGATCATTCGTCTGTATTATCCACCGCCCGATCGTCCTCACAAAAGTCCCGAAGATGATGCTTTGATCTCCTAAAACAGATAACGTAACTCCGAAAAGTGACAAGTCGTACCTCATGATTTCCAATGAGTACCATATATGTGCGCCTTCAAGTCGCAGCGACTTCAAAGTAGTCCCTGCCCTACATTGGTCTGACTTTAATGCGACTTGAGGTCCATAGACCTCAAGATTACACAGGCATTGCTTCAAGTCTTGTCAAAATCCTGGCAAAATCGCAGGACTTTTGAGTCACACAAGTGTGAAAGAAGCCGAAGGGTTCACCTAATTCCAGTGAGTAATTGACGCATATCACAAATCTCAACGTGTTTAGTGAGTGTTCATTCACTTCATTAGAAGTAGAAGCTACTAACAAGGTGTCTACAAATCAAACTCTGTTTCTCTAATTTATAAAGTAATGATATTCAAATTGCAGTAGCAGTTTTATGAAAAAGCACACTTAACAAATCGGCTTTAAAGATCAAACCACAGCACTTCAGGATGGTAACCGACATGGGTGTTTTCCCCGGAAGCTGTGGAAGGTGGACCTAAAGAGGCCCAACAGACAAAGGATAGCGCAGATGGACACATCAAAAGCCACAGCATCCAGTGATGAACCTAAAAATGTTGTTAGAACCTAGAAAGTATATATACATATAGATATAATTTTAAAATAAAAAATGACCAAGAGACAAACTCAACGTAAATAAAGAAATCTAGCTACAGTGGATATAAAAGGTCTACAAGCCCCTGTTAAAATGTCAGGTTTCTGTGATGTGAAAAAATTAGACAAATAACTTATTTCAGACTTTTTTCTACCTTTTTAATGTGACCTATAAAACTGTACAACTCAAGTGAAAAACAAACTGAAATCTTTTAGGGAGGGGAAGTAAAACTAAAAAAATGATGTGGTTGCATAAGTGTGCACACCCTTTTATGACTGGGGATGTAGTTGTGTTCAGAATTGAGCAATCACATTCAAACTCCTGTTAAATAACAGTACACACCTACCATCATTTAAAATGCCTCTGATTAACCACAAATAAAGTTCAGCTGTTCTAGTAGGTCTTTCCTGACATTTTCTTAGTTGCTTCCTACAGCAAAAGCCATGGTCCGCAGCGTGCTTCCAAAGCATCAGAGAGATCTCATTAAGAGATCTCATTAAGAGATCAGTCAGAAGGGTACAAAAGAATTTCCAAGGCATTAGGTAGACCATGGAACACAGTGAAGACAGTCATCAAGTGGAGAAAATATGGCATGACCGTGACATTACCAAGAACTGGACGTCCCTCCAAAATGTATTAAAAGACGAACAAAACTGGTCAAAGAGGCTGCCAAGAAGCCTACAGTAACATTAAATGAGTTGCAGGAATATCTGGCAAGTACTGGCTGTGGTACATGTGACAACAATCTCCCGTATGCTTCATATGTCTAGACTATGGGCTAGAGTGGCAAGATGGAAGTCTTATCTTTACAAAGAAAAACATCCAAGCACGGCTAAATTTTGCAAAAACACATCTGAAGTCTCCAAAAAGCATGTAGGAAAATGTGTTGTGGTCTGATGAAACCAAGGTTGAACTTTTTGGCTATAATTTCTAAAGCCTATGTTTGGCGCAAAAACACTGCACATTACCAAAATAACACCATACCCACTGTGAATCATTGTGGTGACAGCATCATGCTTTGGGACTGTTTTTCTTTAGCTGGACCAGGGGCGTTAGTCAAGGTAGAGGGAATTATGAACAGTTCCAAATACCAGTCAATATTGGCACAAAACCTTCAGGCTTCTGCTAAAAAGCTGGACACGAAGAGGACCTTCATCTTTCAGCATGACAACGCAACAAAAGAATAGCTTCACCAGAAGAAGATTAAAGTTTTGGAATGGCCCAGCCAGACCCCAGACCTGAATCTAATTGAAAATCCGTGGGGTGAACTGAAGAGGGCTGTGCACAGGAGATGCCCTCGCAATCTGACAGATGCAAAGAGTGGGCAAATATTGGCAAGTTAAGATGTGCCATAACAGTGCTGTAATAAAATCAAAAGGTGCTTCAACAAAGTATTAGTTTAAAGGGTTACTAAACCCACAACAGTAAAATCTGTCTGTATATGCAGCATATCATGTTTGTTATACTCACTGTGGAACTTAAGGGGTTAATCCTCTGCATTCTATAAAAGGGCTGTTTTAGCCTGTATGCACAAATCCTTCCCTTCTTGCATTGTCCATCTTGGGAAGGCCAGCTAACACACAGGCAGTAGCCAACCTGCACATGCCCAGTTGTGTCTTTTTATGCTGGAGAGAACATTTACCTGTTCTCAGAGCTAGCCAGGATATTGGCATCACACATGTTGGCGTGTATACAGGCTGCAGTGGAAATCTCCCCCTCCCTGAACTCTCAGCACTGGATAAACTGTGCAGTTTATCACTGACTGTGGTATACAGATCAGCCAAAAAGGTATATAGTGGCAGTATTTTAATGTAAAAAGATTTATAAGCTGTGGTCACTGTGAGGGGGGCAGATGAACCATTTTCACAATTTTTTACTACCCTCCAGCTAAAAGGTTTTAGTTTGTTGTTCAGCTGAGTTGTACAGTTTTATAGGTCACGTTAAAGGTGGAAAAAGTTCTGAAATATATATCTATATATTTTTTTTTTTACATTGCAGAAACCTGATATTTTAACAGGGGTGTGTATACTTTTTTTATATCCATATTTGGATCTCCTAACTGCTACCACTGATAAACGTGCATTATAAGAGTCCAAAAGCATAATTTTAATTGTGAATTTTCACAAAAAGTATGATCTCTTAATAAGTGAAAACAAAAGAAATTACTGAAGGTGACTCAAAATTCAAGGACATTTTTAATTCCATTTTATTTTCATACGTCCTTTTTTATAACAATACAAAACATATATAAATACTGTCCTGATCAAAAGTTTAGGAACACTTGAAAAATGGCAAAAAGTCATATTTTACATTGTTGGATCTTAACAAGGTTCCAAGTAGAGCTTCAACATGCAACAAGAAGAAATGAGAGTGAGACGAAACATTTTTTGAGCATTCAATTTAATGAAAACAACGAATAAACTGATCAAAAGTTTAGCACCACTCGCCTTTAAAAGGTCAAAAATGTGCAAAGATGTGGATTCATTGTCATTCTCTTGTCAGATAGTCACACGTTGTGTATGCAAAGACAAAAAAACTCTCCCTTTTTGATCGTGGTTGGGTTGCTGAACTGCATAAGCAGGGTCTCTCATCAAGACGATCCTCGACCCAAATTAAGGCCCTTACTGGTGCTGACTGCAGCCCCATAACCATCAGACGGCACCTGAGACTGAAGGGCTTCAAAAACAAAAACGTCTTCAAAAACCTTGTCTACTTGAACGCCACAGAACTGCTCTTTGCAAGAGAGCACCAAACATGGGACATTCAAAGGTGGAAGAAAGTTTTATTCTCTGATGAGAGAAAATTTAACCTTGATGGTCCTGATGGTTTCCAACATAACTGACATGACAAGTAGATCCCACCTGAGATGTTTTCTACGTGCCACAGTGGAGGGGGCGCCATAATGGTCTGGGGTGCTTTTTCCTTCAGTGGAACAATGGAGCTTCAGGAAGTGCAGGGGCATTAAACGGCCGCTGGCTATGTCCAGATATTGCAGAGAGCATTCCTCATGACTGAGGGCCCTCGTCTGTGTGGTAACAGGACAATGCTACAGTACACAATGCCCACAGGACAAGGGACTTCCAGGATAATAACATCACTCTTTTGGCCCATCCTGCGTGTTCCCCTGATCTAAATCCAATTGAGAACCTTTGGGGATGGATGGCAAGGGAAGTTTACAAAAATGGACAACAGTTCCAGACAGTAGATGGCCTTCGTGTGGCTGTCTTCACCACTTGGAGAAATGTTCCCACTCACCTCATGGATACGCTTGCCTCAAGCATGCCGAAACAAGATTTTGAAGTGATCAACAATAACAGCGGAGCTACTCATTACCGAGTTCATGTTTGGAAGTTGGATTTCTGTTTTTTTTTTTGGGGGGGGGGGTAGTTTTTTTGTTTTTTTTGGAGGTGTGGTCCTAAACTTTTGATCAGCTGAAAAACAGCCTGTTTCAGTTTATTCGTTGTTTTCATTAAATTGAATGCTCAAAAAAATTTTTGTCTCACTCTCTCTCTCATTTCTTCTTGTTGCATGTTGAAGCTCTACTTGGAACCTTGTTAAGCTCCAACAATGTAAAATATGATTGTTTTGCCATTTTTCAAGTGGTCTTAAACTTTTGATCAGGACTGTGTGTGTGTGTGTGTGTGTGTGTGTGTGTGTGTGTGTGTGTGTGTGTGTGTATATGTATATATATATATATTATATTTTATTTTTCTGTGTGTATGTTTTTTTATTTGCCATGTTTGTTTTTTCCGGTCGCTGTTTTTGTTGTGAATATATGGGTGTCTTTTTATATGGTGTGTGTGTGTGTGTGTGTCCTTCTTTTCTTCTTTTTTTTTTTTTTCTCTTCTCTGCCCAGGTTTAGTGCTCGCAATGGTTTCATGGCAGATATGCAGTTATATCATTATGCTGTTCCACCATTATGATGTGCCGCTGTCCCATGAAGGCCTGTGGCAAGTGGCGGCACATGTCCTATTTTATGCATGACGTCATCACCCGATGTACAGGGCATGCGTAGCCTTTGATTTCTTCATCTGCACTATCCGGTGCCCCCTGTTTGTTGAGCCTCCTGTGCCACCTCCCCCATAATACAAAAATCTCCTGCGCTCTGGTGTTTTCGCTAAAGGGTGATGTAGTCCAACCCTAGGGCAAGGTCTAGAGTCTTGCAGCCCTCCTCAGAACCATGGGCGTTCATGTAGCTAAAAAAAGAAAAGAAAAGAGGGGAGGGCGCACCGACCTAGTGCATTACCATAAAAAGGTTTTATTGAATGAATAAAAGCAAAAAATCCTACTCACAAAGACAGCTTGAATACAGCTTATCGGACTGGTCTCTTGGTTCCTACCAGCAAAACCTGATGATGCCGAGGATCCAATGGTACCCGTAATGCACTAGGTCGGTGCGCCCTCCCCTCCTTTTTTTTTTTTTTTTCCCTCCCCCCATAAGGCAGACACCCTTAACGGTTACCATCCTAAAGTGCTGCTGTTTTTTTGTAAGCGTAAATTTGTCATTTCAGTGCACCACTACTATTTTTTTTTTTTTTTTTTAATATCTCCTACATTTGTTAAGAGATTTTTTTATCTTTGTATAATAATGAAACTTTTTTTTATCTATTTTCTTGGTGGTGTACCCTTTTAAAAGTCCCATGGGCATTTTAATTTTTTGTTTTGTTTTTGATGCTTGCATTGGACTGATCAATATCTCTTAGAAAAGATATCAACTCATTCTCTTTCCATGTTTGTTTTTTCCTAATAGGTTATCAAGCAACAATTAGTGCTCCACACATGGTAAGTTTCATGCATTTATTATGCTTGTTAAAATGTATGTATGTTTGTACTATTTTAATATGTTATTTTAGTGGATAAGACCACTAAAAATGTGATAGTTGCTATTTAAAAGCTGAAGGTTTTTTACCTTCATGCATTAACTATGCATAAAGGTAAAACACCTGCTAAATAATAAATGTAAGAGAAAATGCCCTGATAATAGAGTATTATTGCCCCCCAAACTGCATTGAATGTTTTTATGTGATCAAATTTATAAGTGTATAAGTGTGTGTTGTATTGTTTTTCTTCAATGCATTTTTATCTGAAATCTATTTTTTATTTACCTCTTTCATGTGTTGATTTATGATCAAATGTTAGCATAAACAAGTTTATTATGTTCCTGCTTTGTAGCATTTGTATAATGTAAAATCTCCATTGAGGAGGGCAAGTCTCAAAGAACAGGATGAATAATAAGGTGTTGCTTTCTTTTTGGGAGATTTTGTAGTGCTTCATCCAGTAGGTGAGCAACATTGTACAAGAAGGTTAGTGGGGGACTGTTTGCTGCCAGGGTTATAGGATCACTAATCTGACATGACCTATAATAGGATGATCGTCAAAGTGGGTCAAGTTGCAGTTTTTGCATCCGCTGTCTCTTTGACACTGAATAGGGGGCTAAAGAAATTACATGTGTGTACTTATTTAATTTAATCTTAAAGCGGATCTCCACCCTCATTTACACTGGACGTCCATATTAAAAGCGCTACAATATAAGCCAGAATCGGCTATTTACATTTTAAATGTTGAACTGGTACCTTTTTTATTCTAGCCGTGGTTCCGGTCTGCCCCCCCTCGGGTTTTAGACGGGTTTTTCTGAGTTTCCAGCACTGCGCCTGCTGGGAGCTATTCTCAGAGCTCCTAATATTCAGCTGTAATGACACATCGCGCGACTTCCCGCGTTGCGATGACAACAGGGACGCTCACGCCGACGGGCACATTCGCGAGATCGAGCGGTGGATGCTGGGACAGCATCCACCGCAAACAGGAACTACCTCCTTCTTGGATTCGAGCGCCCAAAGCCAAGATGGCCACGGGACTTTGAGCAGAATATAAGTGTTTATTAGGGCAGAAAAAACAGCGGAGGGGCGGACGAAAACGGGATACGTAAGTTTAGCACAGCAGTGCTAATACACATTTTGATTTGCCAACAAAAAAAAAAACGATTGAGCCGCGGGAGATCCGCTTTAAAGAGGTTGCAAAGGCAGAAGGTCTGTTTTTTTTCTTTGATTTTTTTTTTGTCGCCACAGCTGATCATCGCGTGAACCAGAAAGTTCCGGTAAACGGCATTCCTCGGTTCACGCTGACAGGGAGAGCCAATCGCCAGCTCTCCCTGTCAGAGGGGGGGGGTGTCTGTGCTGATAATTAGCACATTGGCACATCTGAGTGGGCTGTGCTGATAATCCGCTGCAAATCAGTGCCCAGCAGTGCCCCAATAGTAATGGCAAATCAGTGCCCAGCAGTGCCCCAATAGTAATGGCAAATCAGTGCCCAGCAGTAACACCCCTGTCAGTAACACATCAATACCTCATCAGCACTGGCCATCAGTGCTGCCTATTAGTGGCAACTCATTAGTGCCGCCTTGTTAGTGCCAGTCAGTGAGGGGGAAAACAAAATTGTATGACAAACTAAGAAAAACTTTTTTTTTTTCCTAAAATTTTGGTCCTTCTTTGGTTTGTTTAGGGAAAAAAAAAAAAAACCCAGAGGAGGTCAAATACCACCAAAAGAACGCTCTATTTGTGGGAAGGAAATTATAAAAAATTTAGTTTGGGTACAGTGTAGCATGACCGCGCAATTGTCATTCAAAGTGTAACAGCACAAAGTAAGGAAATTCTGCTTTGGGAGCCAAAATTCAAATTGAGAGAGAAATGCTTTTAAAAATGCCAGTTTAATATATAACAAACACATAAATCTGTATTGATGGCGGAATACGCTGACATCTTTTCACTTGACATTATGTTTATTGGACTGTTTTTATCAATAGAAATGTCACTGGCATAAAATTGTGATTTTTTTTTTTTTTTTTTTTTTTTTTCCCCCCTTTATTGTAGCATGCATATGCATTAGAACTCCTCCACGACCAGTTACATGAAGGTGCCAATGCTCTAGATGTAGGATCTGGAAGTGGAATTCTATCTGCCTGCTTTGCAAGAATGGTAATATTTGTGATTTTGGTTGGCTGAGAATAGCTGACTTAGATCTTAATGTCTAGTGGATTACAAAGTGTTAAATCGCACCACAGGTCGCACACTTTTTGCCACTTCTGTTAAACCATTTGACCTCTCTAAGGTTTTACCCCCTTTATGACAAGAGCATATTTTGCCATTCAGCACTGTGCTACTTTAACTGACCATATCGCCATCCTGCAACACTGTACACAAATTAAAGTTATGTATTTTTTTTTTTACTCAAATCTTTTTCTTTTGGTGGTAATCACCACTGTTTTTTTTTTTTATTATATAAATGAAAAAATATATTTTCTATTCTGTTATAAAACGTATCTAATAAAAAAATTAATTTCTTCATATAATAATTGGCTTGTGGGAAAGTTGTAGCATCTACAAAAGATGGTATTTATACTGGAATTTAGGCAACTATAGATGCTATATTGTAATGGCAGTGATCAGCGACTTTGTGTGTGACTGTAATAGGGAGGAGGCGAGCAATCTGTCACGAACAGGCGCCATCTGAGAGGGTCACTAAGTGACACTAATGTTGCTAGTGACACTAATACAGTGATCACTGATAATACTGTACTAAAGGGGTTAGCTGTGTGCCTAACAATGTGTAATGTGTGCTGCTTTTACTTTGTGTGCACAGATGTGTGTGTAATGTAATCTCCTTCAAGTGAATATTTATTCAAACTACATTTTAGTCCGAATCCTTGTTTCTTTTCCATAGTGTAGCGTTTTTTTCGAGTCCAGCTCATAGATGACAAATCCAGCTGATTATATGAAAACTAATACACTAATCAGAAGGCTTCAGAGTCCCCATTTTCACTGTCATATCCGAGCAAACATATGAAGCCTTTTGGACACTCCACCAATATGATCTATATAAGTACCTAGGTGGCTTCCATGCATGCAATAATATATACTAGATAATTCCTTCTATAATACTTTTAGCAGTAAAATCTTCCCCTTGGTACAGGTAATAGAAGTGACTAAAACTGAAGGGGATTGGCTGACCACACATTTCTGTGTTTACAACCACCAGTGGGAAGTGGAGAGTGAGCACAGTAGGTGGTGAAATTAAGTTCTGGCTGCAAAACCTGGGTGTGATAGACACATAACAAGGCATAGTGGGCTGAATTTGGCCCATGGGCCTTGTTTGACACATGTGCCCTAAAGCAAGTAATGACACAAATCTCAAGAATGGCTCTGATTCCATTCATATGCACAGTATCCTATGGCTTAAAGAGATTGCTCACTCGGGAAAAAATTAAATAAATGTCAGCTACAAATCCTGTAGCTGCTAACTTTTAATAAGGCACTTGCCCATCCAGGGATTCATCTCTGTCCTCACCCAGGCTAGTTCATCACTAGCCTTTGGGTTCCTGGTGCTGGCATCATGACTAGGCAGCTAGCAGTGCTGCTTGCCGCTTCACAGCTGGCTGTTCACTGCATAGGGGAGAAGAGAACTTCTGCTCAGATCGCCTAGGCTTACCGAGCAGAAGTGGGAGAGGGCACCTGTCAAAACTGAGTGCCTGCAACCCCTCCACCCTGCCATAAAAAATGACATGCCAAAAGGGACAGGGGAAGAAGGCAAGAGGACTTAAAGCAGAACTTGGATGGAGTTCTGTTTTTAAAGCCTAATCGGCCAAAGATGCCTCACATATGCCATTTAAAGGAGGATGTCTCTTTGGTAAAGTACTTGAGAGATTCATCAAAATGTCACAGAAGGAAAGGTTCTTCCTTCCCAGCAAAAAGTTCCACCTTTCCTCAGGAGTTTTTCTCAAAACACAGAGCACCACAGCACTTTACCCAAGCTTCGACTTCTAAGCCTACGTTCAGCCCTTTCATTTGGCAGACGACTTGGCCCATAAAGCCCACAAAGTCTTTCCCGAAGCCCTCCTGCAAACAAAGGTGTGCCCTCACTCCTAAGAGTGGGGGGAGGGGGGTACATCTGTTACAGCTATAATTATACTAAAAATTATTTTATATAGCACCTTAAGGTCGGGTTCACACGTGCAGTACGAATTTCCAGTCTGTTTTCAGAGAAATTCCAAAGCAGCGGTTCAGCTGTGATTTCAGATGCAAATTTTAACAATAGCTGGTTGTTAAAGAGCGGACCAGGTAGCTTGCCGCTGCATCCTTGACAACCAATGACTCCTCAGCGGTCAACTGAATGTAAACCAAAGAATTGCCAGCAATAAAATTTTAGAAAAAACTAGAAAATGCATTTCCTGCAGAAAATGCGTGGGAATGCTGAATAGCTGAATTGCTAAGCCCACACCAAAGCCATTCACCATAACCACTACAATATCTTTAGGACATACAAGCAGTGTTCCTTCAGTACTTATAAAGCCTCTCTTTGATCATTAAAGGGGTTGTAAAGAGAGCCTCTTGAGGGTGGAGGGGTGAGCAGGATGCCCACTAACACACAGCACCTGACTTGCATGCTCGCCCCCTCAAGAGGTTTTCTCCACACCAGGTAAGTGAAGGAGGACTGCACTGAGGTAAAGGAAGCTATTTAGGGGAAAAAATTACCTTTACAACCCCTTTAATCCCCACACCTAATGATTTTGAGAACCCTTCAAACAAGCCTTAATAAATCCACAACAGTGCATGCTATCGAAACAGCGACTTCATCGTTAGAAACACACGACATTTGTGAACGTATTGGTGTGACATTTATGTTGATAAACTTAATGTGGGCATGTCAGCGATTTAATAAAGAAGTTCTCTGTGCGTTTCGCTGGGAAATCCTGAAGAATTTCTTACATGACCGTCAATGGAAGAAAGTGTGGAACTCTTGTCATTTGGAAGCTCAACCAGCCAAAAGTAAAAGGCGTATCGCAAAACTGAGCACATTGCCTGAAACTAGACAAAAATACCTAAGTTTTGATGTATAAATTGTGTATAATAAGTGGATATTGTGGGTATGAGAGCAATTTGTTCCTTCTCTATAAAGATTTTTTTTTTTAAAGTTCTTTGCTGTAGCGATGACATCATCCACTCTAACCAGCCCCATAGACCTTCTGTTTAATCAATAAAATTTCCTGAAAAAATAACTAAACTTAAACGGCTTTTTCACAAAAACTTTAAAAGATATCAAACTGAAAAAGATATAGCCGGATAGCTGAATATTTTGTGAACATTTTAAAGTGTGTTTGGTGTCTGTAGGTGAAAGTATGAAGGAGCTTAAACTTTTGGTAGCGGAAGAAGATTTTAAGGATTTGAAGCATGCTCTCATTGACTTCAATGTTAAAAAAAGTGTCTAAAAGCTTAATATTTTAAAAAGTATAAATAGTAGAAAAAAAGTTGAAGTCCCATCATTAGCTGAAAGAGCTGAACATTTTAACAGTTGCATGGCCTTAATAGCTGAAAGTATGCAGAAGTTACGCAGAGCCAAAAAACGTATGGAATAAAATTAAAATGTAAGAATAATAAACAACTAATAACAATACTGGGAATGCTATAGAGCATTCCCATAAAAAATGGCCTAAGGGGGGTCGGGTATGGATTTGGGGGGTTCCCCCGCCAATATTAATCACTTGAAAATTAAAGTGATGAGCGCAAATTGAAACACTAAGGGCCCTTTCACACTGGGGCATTTTTCAAGCGCTTTAGCGTTAAAAAAAGCGCCTGTAAAACGCCTGAAAGAAGCTGCATCTGCAATCCCAATGTGAAAGCTCGAGTGCTTTCACACTAAAGCGCCTGAAAAACACCCCAGTGTGAAAGTGGTCTTAGCGTTAAAAAAAGCACCTGAAAGAAGCTGCATCTGCAATCCCAATGTGAAAGCCTGAGTGTTTTCACACTGAGGCGCTGAGCTGGCAGGGCGTCAAAAAAAGTCCTGCATGCAGCTTCTTTGCAGCGCTTTAGGAGCGGTTAATACACCGCTCCTAAAGCCCCCTTCCCATTGAGGAAGCTTTTTTTAAACGCCAAAGCGCCTGAAAAGCGCCTCAGTGTGAAAGGGGTCTTAGCAGCGCTTTACCAGCGTTTTTCGGGCGCTGGCAGTGTGAAAGGCCTCTGAAAGCACTTGGGCTTTCACATTGGGATTGCAGATGAGGCTTCTTTCAGGCGCTTTACAGGCTTTTTTTAAACGCCAAAGCGCCTAAAAAACGCCCGAAAAACGCCCCAGTGTGAAAGGGGTCTAAAAGTAAACAGTAGGACAGTAAATACTGATAAAATTACAATCTATAATGTGGAATCATAAAAGTTATGAAAATTATTCACAACACCCAGACACTAAAAAGTGAAAAGTGTAAATGTTCTAAAGTGAAACAAAAATAAAGTCCAAAAATAAGGTAAGTGCAAAAACTGGTTCAAAAGCTCCTGCCCATGGATGACAATGCAACAATCTGGATGGATCTTCACAGGAATTGAGCTCAGAGCGCTTACCTCCCAACAGCAGAAAATGCGCCTGGACAAATCCTCAAACCACTGGTATGGAGACTGGGGCATCCTCTGTATGTAGAAGCAATCCAGGTCCACATACGATAGGGTCAGCTCACCACGACAACCATGAGTATTAACATGAATAGAGTAAAGAAATGGAAACTCCCATTGTGAAATATGTAAAAACTCAAATGGTTTAATGAAGCTAAAAACTTGCTTACGAGCAAAAACGCCAAACAGACACTTCCGGTGGGACGGACGGGGTAGCACGTCACTTCCGGTCACGTCTGAAACCTTACGCGTTGCGTCACGTGACCAACCTCTGATGAAGTCACGTGATGCAACGCGTAAGGTTCCAGACATGACCGGAAGTAACGTGCTACCCCCTCCGTCCCACCAGAAGTGTCTGTGTTTGGCGTTTTTACCCGTTTTTGCTTGTAAGCAAGTTTTTAGCTTCATTAAACCATTTGAGTTTTTACATATTTCACGATGGGAGTTTCTATTTCTTTACTCTAATCATGTTAATACTCATGGTTGTCGTGGTGAGCTGACCCTATCGTATGTGGACCTGGATTGCTTCTACATACAGAGGACGCCCCAGTCTCCATACCAGTGGTTTGAGGATTTGTCCAGGCGCATTTTCTGCTGTTGGGAGGTAAGCGCTCTGTGAGCTCAATTCCTGTGAAGATCAATCCAGATTGTTGCATTGTCATCCATGGGCAGGAGCTTTTGAACCAGTTTTTGTACTTACCTTATTTTTGGACTTTATTTTTGTTTTCACTTTAGAACATTTACACTTTTCACTTTTTAGTGTCTGGGTGTTATGTGAATAGTTTTCATAACTTTTATGATTCCACATTATAGATTGTAATTTTATCAGTATTTACTGTCCTACTGTTTACTTTTAGTGTTTCAATTTGCGCTCATCACTTTAATTTCCATACCTTTTTGTTTTGTTGTTAGCACATACTAGATTTGAGCAGCAATTTGTTTTCTACACTAGTCATTTATTTAATTCACTGTTGGCTAGCGCTTTAGTTCATCTTTTACAATATTAATCACGTGCTGCCAAATCACGTACCGGGTACATCATTTGACTTCAAGCAGTTGTTACCGGTCTGATGCCTATGCATTTTTTGTGAAACGGTCTATTTCGTCTGGTGGCCAAAATAATTGTTTGAAGTTCCACACTTTTATGTGCTAAAAATCTTTTGTACACTTTTGTGTGGGAATAGCCATGGTAGTAGGTCTTAATTTTCTGACAATTTACTGTCCAAACTGATATTATTTTACATTTCTACAACTCTGCAAAATCGGAACAATTTTTAAAACGGAAAAATTAAACTCAGATGTAACTACTTAAATTCACAGCTAATTGTGCCAGAATGCTAAACAATTTAGAAGTCTTTCAGTTTGAAGCATGAGGAAATACTGTATACAGTAAAAATAGTACTGTGTGCTTTGAGAAGCAGCCACATGGGGCCATCTGAGGTCTTTCAGTATGACAACTATAGGTTTCTATTTTGTGAGGTGAAATGCTTGGCAGTAGATGTTGGCTGCAGTCTTGCAGGGAAAGGATTACAGGAATGAAAGCAGACCCCAGCTGACAGCAATTCCTGATGTATCACACTGCCCTCAGACGTTGCTATTTATGTACAACTGTGTATGAAGCCATCGTGTTTATAATAGAGAAACTATTGGGAACACAGTTTTGCTTTAGGTAGAAATAAAGGCATAACTTTTTTTTTTTTTCACTTTAGATTTTTTTTATTTTCTTTTGCCATATGTATCTCATCAGAGATTTTCTTTCAGTTTCAATCTTTGTTTTTAACTACACAGGGCAACTTTTGCCATTGAGGCCTCATGCACACTGGACGTTAAAATAATGTTAAAACGCCAGTAGCTTTGCAGTGAGTTTTATCAGCTTTTTTCAACGTTTTTCCGCGTTAGCATTTTTAGCGTTTTTTGGTTTAAGAAAAAAAAAGCATTTAAGGTTTTTGATCCATTGAACAAAAAAAAAAAACGTTGGTGAGTGACATTTTTGAGCGTTTATAAGCGTTTTTACAGCTGAAAAACGTCTCTCAGAACCCACTAGTTTTGGGGGTTTTTTTTTACTGCTCAAAAACGCCACTGCCCAAAACTGCTAACAGCCTATGTGTGCATGGACACATAGGATAACATGGAGAGTTTATTGACTGTAGAAAAAAACATCTACTGCCAAAAACAGCTGCTGTAAAAACGTCCAGTGTGCATGAGACCTAAAGATAAAACCTCTCCAGGACAAGCCAAAAGTGTTCAAAGACACTCGTATTGCGCCTTTAACCACTTGCCGACCTCCTCATGTAAATATACGTCAGCAGAATGGCACGGACAGGCACATGCACGTACCTATATGTCCTCTGCTTGACGTGGGTCGGGGACCCCCCCCCCCCCGTACATGCGGCGGTCGGTAAGCCTCGGGGAGCGATCCGGGACGACGGCGCGGCTATTCGTTTATAGCCGCCCCGGAGCTGAAGAACGGGGAGAGCCGTGTGTAAACACGGCTTCCCTGGAGCTAAAGAAAGGGGAGAGCCGTGTGTAAACACGGCTTCCCCGTGCTTCACTATGGCGGCGCATCGATCGAGTGATCCCTTTTATTAGGGAGACTCGATCGATGATGCCAGTCCTACAGCCACACCCCCCTACAGTTGTAAACAAACGCACACAAAGTGAACCCTAAATGTTACAGCGCCCCTGTGTTTAACTCCCAAACTGCAACTGTCATTTTCACAATAAAGAATGCAATTTAAATGCATTTTTTGCTGTGAAAATGACAATGGTCCCAAAAATGTGTCAAAATTGTCCGAAGTGTCCGCCATAATGTCGCAGTCACGAAAAAAAAACGCTGATCGCCGCCATTAGTAGTAAAAAAAAAAAAATAATAATAAAATGCAATAAAACTATCCCCTATTTTGTAAACGCTATAAATTTTGTGCAAACCAACCGATAAACGATTATTGCGATTTTTTTTTTTTTATTTTTTTTACCAAAAATAGGTAGAATACGTATCGGCCTAAACTGAGGAAATTTTTTTTTTTTATATATATATGTTTTGGGGGATATTTATTATAGCAAAAAGTAAAAAATATTGCATTTTTTTCAAAATTGTCGCTCTATTTTTGTTTATAGCGCAAAAAATAAAAAACGCAGAGGTGATCAAATACCACCAAAAGAAAGCTCTATTTGTGGGAAAAAAGACGCCAATTTTGTTTGGGAGCCACGTCGCACGAGCGCGCAATTGTCTGTTAAAGTGACGCAGTCCCGAACTGTAAAAACCCCTTGGGTCTTTAGGCAGCATATTGGTCTGGGGCTTAAGTGGTTAATATTGCTTACATCTCATTTTTATCACACCTTATTCCCCCATGCACATGAACATATTTTTATGCATAAAAATGTCTATATGCTGTATGCATGTAACGTGTGCTAACATTTACATGTATACATGGACCCTATTATTGGCCACCACCACTTAGACTAACATGTAAATATCAACAATGTGTAGCTAGCTGAGGGGCTGCTGCCCATTGTTTACACCTACCCTGAATGAGTCATTTATGTGGCAGAATTGAATTCGCAGAATGACCTTGCTTGGGGGGGGGGGGGGGGGAGATTCTAACTGTGTGGTTACAACACACAGGACCATGATCACAGGCCAAAACAGGACAGTAGGCATGGGCCAGTAGCATAGAAAACTGCCCATGTGCAGGAGCCCCCGCATTTCATTTATATTAAGTATAGAAAAGTGTTTAGGTTGCCAGTTTTAGAACAACCTGAACAATAATGGAACCCAAACAAAATACAACTTTTGCACTTACTGTTTCTGTGTAAGCCCATTGAGGAACACAGGAATTGTAGAAACTTGGACCATTGGGGAATACTGCTGTCTACAGAAGGTTGGGACACTGTCATTCAAAAAACATTAACCCAGCTCCTGTTAACACCCCCCCCCTCCTCATCTTTCCCCTTCAATCACCATGCTTCAGTTTTGTGCTGAAGCAATATAGGAGCCAATAACAGACGGATGGGACTTGTGTCCCTCATTGGACTTCGAGAAAAATATTTATATTATATGTACGGTAAGTACAAACATGAGAGAGAGAGAAAAATGTACATATTCTTTGACAGTCGAGACATCCCAAAGGCAGTCCAACCAAGCAGTGGGCAAAAGCCAGTAAGAGATCAAACAATAGTGGAGGTTATACAGCTGGATACTAACTATACAACTTTTTGTAGTACAAGGGCCTATCTGATTGCATACAAATTGAGACTGTTAAGGTTTATATGATTTTGGTAATTCTTAAGGAAAAAAATCTAAAGGAAATTGTGTGTATCCAGCTAGTATCTGAAGCCATTAGAGGCTTGATAAAAAGAAAAAGGGATAAGCAATTTGCAAACTGGCAAGGGGAGGACACTAAGAATGAATCTCATGCTCCAGTCTTGATCATATACTCACCACTAAGTGCTGGTTCACACCAGTGCAGCTTTGAAATTGCGCTACTTCAGCACGCATTTCAAAGCCCCAGAATAGTGCAATTTTGGACCTCCAGACCTCATTTAACAGAAGTCAATACCAGTCGCAATGCAAAAATAGTGCAGAAATCTTTTTCAAAGTCGCCGCGACTTGAGTCGCAATGATCTAAACTGTTCCATTGCCAGCAATGGGGTTCGACTTTTCATGCGACTTTGAATTGTCAAATCGCACTGGTGTGAAAGTTCTATCTAATACAGCTATGGGTCTCATTTGGCGAATGGAGGAACAACTAACCATCCACCAAAAACGGGTGAAACGGTAAATCAACTGGCAGTAGATACTAGATACAACAGCTAATGTGGTAAAAAAAAAAAATAAGGAATGGGTAAAGCTTGGTGTACCTAACCCTTGACTGTAGGAAAAGGAAGCTTGGTCTGACAGAACATGTTCAGAGAAAAGACCAACCAGTCAAGAGCCATATGTTTAAAAGAGAAGTACCGTATATACTCGAGTATAAGCCAAGTTTTTTAGCCCTTTTTTTGGGCTGAAAATGCCCCCCTCGGCTTATACTCGAGTCAGTGTACCTAAAATTGAGAGGCTGCGGGCGTTCATAGTTTTAGAACTTGTGGTCTTCTCCTGGTCCCTTTCGTGATAGGCGGCACTGTGTCTGCTGAGAAACTCCTATTACGAACGTTCTCTCATCCTCACCCATCCTAGCAGACACTGTGTTCAGTGTTCTGCCAATCACGGACGCCTTTTCATCCTCAGACAAGAGGATTAGAGAACGTCCGTGATAGGTGGAACTGTGTCTGCTGAGAAACGCCTATCATGGAGGGGACCAGGAGGAGGCCGCGAGTTTTAAACCATGAATGGATGCCCGCAGCCCCTCAATTTTAGGTACACTGACAATGGGCACAGTGAGGTTGCAATGGGCACAGTGAGGCGTGCAAATGGGCATTGTTGACCCTCTTTTCCGCTCACAGTAGCTGCTGCATTCTCACCCTCAGCTTATACTCCAATTAATACGTTTTCCCAGTTTTTTTGTGGTAAAATTAGGTACCTCGGCTTATACTCGAGTATATACACTGTTTGTTTTTTGTTGTGTTTTTTTTTGTTTCATACTTGCCTAGGGGGGTGCTGCATCTGTCCCCTGGCACCTCTTCACTGAGAACTGAGCGATCGAACACCTCCAAAGGCTCCGTTCTTACAGCTCCCCGAGCAGAGAGCTGTAGACTTTCAGCGCCCGCTGTGAGGCTGAGACTGGAATCCGTCCAGGCACCTGGTGGATCCAGGCTTTTTTGTCGTGATGACACTGTGCCTGGACTAATTTCTGTGACGTCAGCAGAGAGCGAATTTCAGCCCACTCTCTGTTGAAAATGGGTCACAGGAGTGCAAAATGAATTGCACGCCTATGATCCATAGGAGTAGCCCAGTCGAATGAGCTCAGGCTGGACTTCTGCTTTTAAGTTGAATACTCCTGACCCTTGACTTCAAGCAGAGGGAGGTCTAAGGCTTTGTTCACACTAATGCGTTTTTTTATGTATTTTGCAGAAATGCAGGGAACTTTTTTAACATGGGTTCCTATGGAACATGTTCACATCAATGCATTTTTTGTACCTCTGTGTTTTTGGAAAGGGTTGGGGACTTTTTCCCCCCACAAAATGCAACATTTTGCATGTAATAGACTTCAGAGGACCTGCATCCAAAATGCAAGTACCGTGTTTTTACCGCCATTTTTTTTACTTTATATAGCTGGTTGCTAAGGAGGGGGCCGCGAAGCTGGCTCCGGCATCTTTAACAACCGATGAGTCCTCAGCTGTCAGTGTGCTTCCCCTCTGAATGTAAAAAATTGTGAAAAAAAAACAGCATGGGGTAAGCCACCCCCCCCCCCCCAACAGATCCAAACCAGATGTCAGTGTCCTTTTTAATCTTTGAATTCATATGAATAATATATAATTTATTTTGATTCTAGTCTTCAGATGGCATTAAACCTTTCCAGTTTTTTCCAAGACAAATTTTGAGCTTCCTCATACAGAATTTTCAGTACCTTCAGATTATATTTTATTAAAAAAACTGCTAACATACAACATTGATGTGACACCTTCATTCATGTTAAAATGTTGCGATGGCCCACTAAGCCCTACCTATCATTACTGACCCACATCAAGTACCACCACACATGCAGTGGGGAGAACAAGTATTTGATATACTGCCGATTTTGCAAGTTTTCCTACTTACAAAGCATGCAGAGGTCTGTAATTTTTATCATAGGTACTCTTTAACTGTGAGACGGAATCTAAAACAAAAATTTAAAAAATCACATTGTATGATTTTTAAATACCGTATTTATCGGCGTATAACACGCACAGGCGTATAACACGCACCCTAACTTTAAGAGGGAAGTTTCAGGAAAAAACTTTCCACAGCCCCCTGCGTATAACACGCAGGCACAGTTTACACTCTATTTTCAGGTTAAAAAAGTGAGTGTTATACGCCAATAAATACAGCATTTTATTGCATTACATAAGTATTTGATCACCTACCAACCAGTAAGAATTCCATCTCTGAGTTATTTCTGTTATTTTTTCTTCAAAAAGCCCTCCTGTTCTCCACTCATTACCTGTATTAACAGCACCTGTTTGAACTTGTTACCTGTATTAAAAAAAAAACTATCCACACACTCAAACTGACTCCAACCTCTCCACAATGGCCAAGACCAGAGAGCTGTGTAAGGACATCAGGGATAAAATTTTAGACCTGCACAAGGCTGGGATGGGCTACAGGACAATAGGCAAGCAGCTTGGTGAGAAGGCAACAACTGTTGGAGCAATTATTAGAAAATGGAAGAAGTCCAAGATGGTCCATCTTCCTCGGTCTGGGGCTCCATGCAAGATCTCACCTCATGGGGCATCAATGATCATGAGGAAGGTGAGAGATCAGCTCAGAACTACACGGCAGGACCTGGTCAATGACCTGAAGAGAGCTGGGACCATAGTCTCAAATAAAAACCAAACACTAATTGAAATTTCTTCACCTCAGTCTAAATTATTGGTATTTGTTTTTACAGGCTCTAAACAGAATATTGCCAAGGTGTAGGGATCTCTAGTCTTAAATTTCCATGAAATGAAGACTAGGGTTAAAAAGAACATTTTAGAAAAACAAATTACAGCAGTTATTAGACCGAATGGCCAACTGGGCCCCTTGGATTAAGCTCCTGGAGTTTTCCTCCTTTTTTCTTGTTGGTGTCTACATCCCACCTCAAGCCTGTGTCAGGAAGGTATTGGAATATGTCGCTAAGCAAGTAAGCGGCATAGAACAGACCCTTCCAGGCCTCCTCCTTATCTTCCTTTGGGATGTTAACAGAAAAGTAACCAACTGGCAAAATATAGACAACCCATGTTCCTCCAGGGACGAAAATGCTTTGGACCATTGCTACACCAAAATAAAGATTGATTACTGCTCTGTTCTCTGTGCTGCCTAGGGACTCTTTGAACACTGCATAGTTTTTCCCATCAATCCAATAGGCAAAAAAATTAAATATGAAAAAACTTAAGTCAAGACACTGAAGAGGTGGACAAAGTTGGCGCTACAGGCCTGCTTTGACGGGAGTGTTTTTTGAGGCTGTGGCCAAAGATATGTATCAACCCTTATGCCGCGTACACACGATCGGAATTTTCGACAAAAGTTCAATGTGAGCTTTTGGTTGGAAATTCCGACCGTGTGTAGGCCCCATCGGACATTTGCTGTCGGAATTTCTGACGGCAAAAATTTGAGAGCTGGGTCTCAAATTTTCCAACGGGAAAAGTTCTTGTCAGAAATTATGATCTTCCTGTATGCAGTTCCAACGCACAAAAATCATACGCATGCTCTGAATCATTGAACTTCATTTTTCTCGGCTCCTTGTCGTGTTGTCACCGCGTTCTTGATGTTTGAAATTTCCGACCACATTTGTGTGACTATTTGTATGCAACACAAGTTTGAGCCAACATTCCGTCTGGGAAAAAATACACTTTTGTGAAGGTGTGTGCACCCACCAAGTCTGTCTGGACATTCAACAATAAGTAGCAATTGTTTACAGCATTACTAAAATGACTCGGGTAGGTTAGGGAAGCTGCCTACAGAAGTGGGGACAAAATCCTGCACAACCAGACCAGAAACATGCTAAAGAGATGAGTAGCAAAGACTGGCTACTCTGCAAACTGAAGACTGTTTCCTGCCAGTGACCCAGAGGCAGTATGGAGATCTCTCTCTCTCTCTTCTCTTTCTCTTTCTCTTTCTCTTTCTCTCTCTCTCTTTCTCTCTCTCTCTCTTTCTCTCTCTCTCTTTCTCTCTCTCTCTCTCTCTCTCTCTCACCCCGAACCAGCCCTAGCTTAAACATGTCTCCTATTATTCTCCTTGTATTTGCAGATATGCAGTCTTCTACCTTATGGTGTCTACTGTGCATGAGCAATTTTAGTTTCAGGCTTTTATTGAGAACTTACGTTTTTAGGTTAATTTTCCTGGTTCATGTGGTTGTTGTAAATCACTTGTAGATTTTTGGTGATATCGCATTCCCTGCCTTATTAGTATGCCCTTGTGTGCAGCATTGGAGCCAAAGCTGAGGGAAAGCAGCTTGTACCACACTAATCCGATGATATGTAGCATATGAAAAACCCAAACAATTTAATAACCTTTAAAATGGACGGTGTGTTAATGTAACTAAGAACAGTGTGTATTAAATATTCGCAAACAATTCGAATGAATTATTGACATCGTTGATATTTTTTTATGGGCTACTTCATTTTGCTCAACATTGTTATTTGCAATGCCAAATTGTGCATGCTTGAAGATATATTTTTAATGAGATCACGATCTTATAAAAAAAAAAAAATTCAAGACTCATTTTCTGTTTTCGAGGTTGGACCCAAGGGACAAGTAGTGGGAATCGACCATATCAAGGAATTGGTAGATGATTCTGTAAATAATGTGAAAAAAGATGATCCAGCATTACTATCTTCAGGTCGTGTAAAATTAATAGGTAAGTGTAAAAATTTTTTTACATCTTTCCCTTCACTCCCTTTCTTTAGGACACAACAGTAAATGCGAGGAAATTACTCTAAAATGAGGAGAATCAAATTATAAGATTTCCATTCCAGTGACAGCAGACCACAATAAAAACCTGACAAGATTGCTAACCCGTCCCTATACCATTAAAACGTAAAGGAGTTTTTTAGACTTTATATATACTGTAAGCTTACAAAAATAAGTGTGATGCTGGCTGAATCCTGGTCAGTCTTGTTCAAGTAGGATGATTCTCCCACCACATCACGTGTATAGCTTATGCACTGGAGAACTTGAAATGTGCACCCACTGATTTAACTTAAGTTTCTCCCATTACTATACTAAATGTTTTTTTGATCAATTAAACGCAACAAATGGGTGGGTTTTTAACTGTCTCTAAATCTTCCTGAAATAAATCATATATATTTAGTGTTTCTAAACGCATAAATTATCCTATTGGAAGTTAATCCATGGTTATGATGATAATGGATCGATTTATCTAAAATCTTTCCCAAATGACTAGGCCTTCATTGTTGGGAGGTAGCCAGTGACCAACATCCAAAAAATGATTACTGTCGTTGAACACCATGGACTGTCTGAGACTACCCCAGCGTTCAAGGGCCATTGTGGTCCTCAACATGGAGCAAGCCTAACTTTTTAGCCTAGCTTTTAACCCCAACTATCAGCTGAATAAAGGGTTAAAAGCGCCACTGTCGAGGTGCTTAGACGGCGCTGCCCATTAATTTCAATGGGCAGGGGCACTTCAAAGAAGCTGCTTGCAGGACTTTTTTTATTTTTTTTTACATCCTGCCAGCATAGCACCTCAATGTGAAAGCACTCGGACTTTCACACTGGGATTGCAAATGAGGCTATTTTTAGCGCTAAAGTGCCTGAAAAAGGCCTACCGTGTGAAAGGTGTCTTAGTGTAAACTAATATAAAAATACATTTTATGAAGGTAACAGCAGCACTCACGGATATCTGAATAAAACACAAACAATGGGGGTTATTTACGAAAGGCAATCCCCCTGGGTAGATAGGAGACTGTTTGAACAATGGGGAGTACATCTGCTGGGGAAAATGGCAGATCTATGCGAGACATGGTGTGGAAGGAGTGAAAGTGGCAGAAGTGCCGCTTGTCCGGGTGCTTCCATCGCCATAGCCCAGGAAGGCCATACACTTGGGTCCAGTCAACAAATGAGGGGTAGGGCCTGCCCCCTCCCTTCAAGTGGGCCATGGCAGGGTCAAATACAGCATTGAAGTCTCCTACAAACAGTAGGGGACCAGGGGATGTGGACAGTAATGGGGACAAGTGGGAGAGAATATCTGTGGAGAATGGAGGAGGAACGTATACATTCACCAGTGTGAAAACTAGAGATTACCCGGAGGGTAATTTTATAATGAATCTCACAGCAGGGGTCTGTCTTTACCAGTAAAATTTCTGCCGGGAGGGACTTCGCTAGCAAGATCAAGACCCCACTGGAGTAGTTGGTGTGGGTAGCGTGGTATTAAGTAGCCAACCAGGGACGTTTGGTTATCAGCGTAGTATTGGTAACGTGGGTTTCTTGAAGGCAGTGAGGTGCGTTCAAACCCCTAACATTCCAGGAAATAAGTTTTAACACATTAGCCATAGGAAACCATAGTTGGCATATCATAGGGAGGGCCATAGTGAAATGCAACATGACAAGACATTGTCTGTAGTACCATCTGGAGTAAAAATGCAATGGCTTCAAAAAGGAAGCATGCATACGAGCATAAAGATCAACAGAAAAAAAAAACTGAGGGTCCAGTCATTCCCAGCAACCAGAGCATAAGTGGAAGTAAAGTGAAAAACATTCCCTCTCCATCCCTCCACCCTACTCTACCAACCCAAACACAGTGTGCTTTGGTTCCCTGAACAGAAAAAAAACCCTCAGCAACAGTCATGAGAGGTAACAGAAATACCTGTGAACTCACCACCTACTGGTACGAGGGAGGTAGCAGTTCCAGGAAGGCTCCTAAGTAAAGTGCGCGTGTCTGTCTAGCAGGATATAGGATTCACCTGTTATATAAGGCACAAATAGTAACAGGCATGTAAGGCACAGCATGTGCAAACTGTAGGAATGTCAAGGGATATTGCTGGCTAGGACATCTGCCAGGGTTACCGCAAATGCAGGGTGACTATTATAAAAAAAAAAAAGGAGGGGGGGGGGGGCGGTAAAAGAAGTACGGGCCACTGAGTAGCCCCATCAAATATGTATGTAATAGTCAGAGGATAGAGAAATCCTGTAGGTGCTCCAGCAGACATCAAATAGGATGAACACAGAGGTATGGAGAACCATAGGGACATCGGCTGGTGGCTTCAATTTCAGCGTTGTCTGGGTTGTTTTCCAGAGCGTGCGTCTATCCAGGTCATGGCTTCTTTAGAACAGGAGCAGAAGTGAGCTTTGCCTTCATAGATAATCCTCAGTTTAGCAGGGAAGAGCATTGCGTAGGGGAGGCCTTCAGTGCGAAGATGGTCTTTCACCGCCACAAAGGATATGCGCTGGCGTTGTACTTCTGCTGAGAAATCAGGGTATATGTAGATATTATTAATAAAAGGGGGGTATTAATGCGCAAACCACAAGGGTAAAAGCGAATCTAAAAACTAATAATAAAAGGTAGAAAGCAGCAGCCACCAATAAGGTGTTCACACACTAAAAGCAATATAATAAGGAAATAGAGGTGGCGCTTACTAAAATGTATAGTCTAGAAAAAACACTGCAAATAATATAATGTAAATGGCATGCCAAATGATCCTGTGCAAAGATGCATTACAATCTGTGCCCAATAAATACTTGTGCAAAGTTGCAGAACTAGACAAATGAGCAAATAAATTGTAAAGAATAATTATCTTTGCCCAATTCTTCCTGTTCAAAATTGCAAAACTAAACAAATGTGCCATTGAGCAAATACATAGGCATCAATGGTGCAAATGAGCAATGGTGCAAAATGTCTGTGCCAAAAACGAATGTGCAAAATACAATTCTAAGCTTCCAAGTAAAAATGTGCAAAAATAGTCTCTGTGCTGGAAAATTTCTGAGCAGTCCAAAACAGTGTGCATGCAGTCAAAGTGCAAATGCAGAATCCAATTTCTATTGAAATATCATCCAATACAAGGTGCATGTGCCTTCCTCTGATGCAGGTGCCCACGTTTCCCTCAGCCTCTCACCTTATCTGGCTCAAAAGTAAACCTTTCTGGTAAATTCCACTTTTTTGCACATTGCTGTGGTTGGATTTTTGGAATTACTATTTGCACCATTGCTCATTTGCACCATTGATGCCTATTATTTATTTGCTCAATTGCACATTTGTTTAGTTTCGCAATTTTGCACAGGAAGAATTGGACACAGATAATTATTATTCTTTACACTTTATTTGCTCATTTCCACGTTTGTCTAGTTCTGCAACTTTGCACAAGGATTTATTGGGCACAGATTGTACTTATTGCATATTTTCACAAGATCGTTTGGCATGCTATTTACATTATTGTATTTGCAGTGTTTTTTCTATTTAGACTATCCATTTTAGTAAGCACCACCTCTATTCCCTGATTATGTAGATATCATTGCTGTTAAACTTTTTTTCTGGTATCTTGGGAGGGGGGTTCGGTGTGTACGTTCAATCTCAAATGCATGGGAGAGCACCTCTTCCCCAAAAACATCACACAGCCATGAATGAATCTTTCAGGGCTCGATCCCTCAGATCGTTCCAAGAACCCCACAAATTGGAGACTGTTCCTTCGAGAACGGTTCTCCAAATAGTCTAATTTAGCTCTGCGGGTCACAAGCTCATCTGTGGCTGTGCGTACTGTCGCAGTTAAGGGGTGTACTGAGCTGATGCGCTTTTCCTGTAGGCAGAGAGTCGCTCACCCCTTGTGCAGAGAGTTGTGCTGAGAAAAGGGAGGGCTGCAGCGTGGCTTCATGCATGTCTGAAGGATCGGTGCCATCATGCCTCCTGAACCAAACTAGTTGTTCCACTGTGGACTGAAGCGCGAGTCCTTAGGAAGGGTTAGGTGCCACTTGGGAGACATTTGGACTCTGAATGCCTGCATGATGAGAAGATGGAGCTTTGGAGTTAAGCAGCCACTCTCATGAACCTCAAGCCACGCCCCGTCAAAAAGTGAATTTTCAGAGTCTGAGCATGGACAGTCACTCTTGATTTCTCCTAAGCTGAAAAAAAAATGAAGGTTTTGGAGGATGAGGTATGCTTTTATTTGTCCGATAAGCCTCCTGCATGCAGACTGCGACTACCACCCGGCCAGGGTTGTTGGGAAGAGGCCCTTGTCCCCATCACCATGAGGACTAGGTGCTTTGGTGGGCACCCTCCACATGTTGAGGACATATGGTATGGTTCGGGGGAGGTGCTCTCTCGTAAATTTTGGCGTGCAGTTCCTCTTAAATCCATACCGGACACAAAGGGCCTGGTATGGATGGGGGGGGGGGGGGGCACACCGTTTTTTTTTCACAGATTTTTCATCTATTTCTGGGAGCCGGCAATA
Organism: Rana temporaria; assembly: GCF_905171775.1. NCBI lineage: Eukaryota > Metazoa > Chordata > Amphibia > Anura > Ranidae > Rana > Rana temporaria. The sequence goes on from NC_053492.1 coordinate 305,155,068, forward strand.
CATTACAGCCACAAGCAAGTTTAAAGAGTTACTGCAGTCTGCTCACATAGTTTGAAGCTTCCATCCAACCACTTTGCATATTATTTTACATATACTGTGATTCTGTACTTGCCAAATATGCTGCAGAAATCTCCCTCCACTGAGTCTGGCTGTAACCATTTAATCTGGGCAGCTAAAGCACAGACACAGAGAGGCACACCTCCAGCTCTGTTGCTCTCATTGGCCCTCTTAGGACTCACCCACCCCTCCCTTCCTGGTAAACTCAGAGGTGTGCATGATGTCGTAAGCCTAGGCTTTTTGCCAGACAAGAAACAGGAAGTGGGCTGTATAAGGTATTTACTGGCAGAAAATACTATCCAAAGTTAGAACAAGTGCAGAAGATTTAATAGATGGAAAAAAATGACTGAAGTTCTGCTTTAAATTACATTGTCATTATTATTGTGGCACTGTTCTATGCTTTGAACATATGTGGCACTTTACAGGCAGACTAAGGGGATCCCCCAGGCACGATATTTAAAGCAATATTACATTGTTATTGTTTCACTTTAAGCTCAATTAAAATCGCTGCTCCTGAAAAAATATTTGTTTGCATTGATACATGTCTCCTAGGGCAGTACCTGGGTCCCCATTGCACTTTTTATGGCAATAACTTGCATATAAGCCTTTAAAGAGGAAGTAAACCCTGGTGGGTTTTACTTCCTCTTTAGCCCGCTGCAAATGAAAAGGATAATGGGCTAGGATGCATTGCATACTAGCCCATTATGTGCCACTTGCCTGCAAAAGAATCCAGCGATGTCCCCAGAGTAGGCAGCATCCATCTTCGGGTCACGGACTCCGGCTCTGTGATTCGCTGAAACCGCGTGACTTCACTTCTGCACAGGCTAGGGAAGAAACTGCACTTGGTTTTGTTTCTTCCCTGCGCATGCCCTGTTGGAATTTTCTGCAGGCTACAAGTGAAATATCTCCTAAACGCTGCACGTTTCAGAGATATATATACACTACCTATAGGTAAGCCTTATTCTAGGCTTACCTATAGGTAGAAGTCCAAAAAGTGGGTTTACAGCCACTTTAAAATTAGGACTTGATTTTGTCATGTTCATGTCACATGGACTTTAATAGGGTTTGCTAGAACTTTTTGCCTGTTCGTGGTGTTCTGGTGCGAACGGAACCGGGGGGTGTTCAGCCGATCCCTAATGACTGAACAGTCATTGAATAAATCATCAAAATTTTACTGTGGCAAGTGAAATGTTGATTGTAATAAAAGTAGTACGTAGAGCATGACTGCTGTGCAACATTAGTAAGAGAGAAACCAAAAATAGATGCATAATTTAAAAAATGGCTGCACCCATGGACATGTTAGAAATTTTTACACTAATACAGGATTTTTAAATGCATTGAATTGATGAACTTAAGTTATCTACTTTTAATGTACAAGTCTTAAAACAGCTTAAGAAATATGACAATTCCCTTTTTATTGTGCACTAATCCCAGTATACATATAAAATGTGATCTTTTTTACTTTTTTCTTTCTTTAATATATATCAGTTGGCGATGGACGAATGGGCCATCTTGAAGACGCACCTTACGATGCTATTCACGTTGGGGCAGCCGCACCTGTTGTACCACAGGCTGTACGTATTAATTATGCATTTATTGCTGCTAGTGTGCAATGAATAATTATAAAAATGTATTTTTACTTTTTGTGTACAAAGTTGTTATCAAGGAAATTTGCAAATATTGAATTTGTATACAGAAGAAAATAACATGATGCACTTGAGTAGCACTCTTGGAGACTGCTAACACATCAAACCAATTCCAGATACACATGAGGTGATGAATCCACTTGGTCAGATCCATTTCAGCAGTAATATTTACTGCATCAAAGAGACTAGAAGAGCACTTCCAAGTTTCAGCAACATAAAAGCAAATTTGTATTTTAAAAGTAGTTACAGGAAAAGTTCAGGCTCTGGCCCGCAAAATGACATATATAAAGCAACATTTTCCAAGGTGCATCATACTTGGGTATAAGAGGCGAGGGAAAGTCTGTTATAGCTGCTTTAGCCCTGGTTCATGCCAGTGTTTTTTTTTTTTTTTGTTTGTTTTTGTTTTTTTTGTGTGGTTTAACAGTTCAGAATCGCACAAGTCATCCCCTATTGCCAGCAATGGAACCATTCAAATCGTTGCGACTCAGAAAAAGGTTCCTGCACTACTTCTTCTTTTTTTTTTTTTTTGTGAATTCATTGCGACTGTCAAATGAAGTTGCAAGCTGCAATTAAATCAAAGGTCCAAATCGCACTGATTTGCAGCTTTGAAAATGCGCTGAAGTAGTGTAATTTCAGAGCTGCACCAGTGTGAACCAGGGCTTATGCTTTTTAAATGCTTAAATCAATACCATATTAGTTGGATTATAACCTCACAAATGACTGATGAGTACAGCATGGAACATTTTTTTTTTTTTGCAGTAAAATAAAATATCTTGGAGATTTGGAGTTTTACTCTTGACTTGTGTAACTCCTAGGTAGGCTGTTAATTTTGATTTTGTTTCAAAATATACCCATATTTGATAGTTTTATATAAGATAAAACCTAAAGCATAGTTTAAAACATAATTAAAGGGATTGTAAAGGTTAGTTTTTTATTTTCTAAATGGGTTCCTTTTAAGTTAGTGCACTGTTTCTCCTCAGTAAGCTTTCCCCCATCATCTGAGCTGTTCTGGCTGGGGGTTAGTCAGCCAGAACAGCCTAAAAAATAACCTTTACAACCCCTTTAAAGCCTGACTTCTCTGCTAAGCCTACCAGAGGCAATTCTGCTGTCCAATCAGAATGCTTTAGTTGTTTATAAAGAGACTTTACATTTTAAATTATATTTATGTTGGGTATAGCCCAGACATTTGTCCCCTAGTAACAAAGTAAAATTGGAGACAAACGAGAGGTTTTCCTTCTCGTTCTTTGCGGGACATGGGAAATTGTAAACCTTCAGCGTACACTGCTGTCTACAGGTGTTTTAGATTGGCAAACAGAAAAACTGTCAGCCCAGAGTTTAACCCCCTCCTACTGTCATATCTCTGCGCCCCCCCCCCCCCTCCCAGTTTTCTAGGAGAATGGACATCAGATCTGCTTATGTAAAGACCTATCTGTGAATTTTCTAGTAACTTTTTTTTTTCTTCTTATTTGATCAAGACTCCCTTTTACAGTTACTATGTGGTTTCCAGTGCAGTTGTCCTCCGTATGGATATTGGCTTATACTGCATCAGAACCCCAATGGATTGGACATTGTAGATTGATCCTGGAAGTGACCCTAGGGCACTCCAGACTAGTTCTGGTTAAGTTGGCTGTGGTACGCTTTTCAGGTTGAGATGCTGGCATTGCCTCTGTTTCGCCTTTTTTGTGAAGACTCAACAGGCCATTCGGGCCAGACAGTGGTGGGTGTGCCTTCACGTTGGTTACTGGGTGCCATAATTGGTTTTCTGCCAGCTTTGCCATGGAAGGAACGGACACTATTGGGACATATTGTCAATATTTCGCTGGGTGGAGTGTCACATAAACGCACTTGTTGTTTCTAGCCACAAGCAAGCATTTCATGCTTGCAGATAGTCACTTGTAATGTCGATCTGTTCCTGCTGTTTTACTACAGTTATTTTGGTTGCCTTTCACTACCCATCTCTCCAGTTACTAAACTTTAACCTGCTATCAGCTGTCCAGGTTTCTTGAATATACAAGGCTTTGCCTTTTATCCTGAATGGTTTGGGAATGTTTTTGGTGTGCCCCCTGGGAGTTGCCATCTGTTGCCAGGAAATATGATATCCTATGATTTTAGATTCTCTACCCTCATTGGAGTCCTGTGGCCCCATGAGATGGGCTAGGTTTTCACTATGGTTATATAGGCTTCATCACCCAAACTACTCGATGGGTTTCTGACTTTGAGCGCATAGATCAGAAGCGTGCTACCGCACCCTCCCTAGAAAATTCTTTAGTCGATTTGCCTAATAGTTTCTGAGAAATGGCCACAGATTCTGAAGCATTAGTGTCTTTTTCACAAATATGCTTTCTCCTGTGGAGTTTTAGTACATTGCTATTACTTCCAAGTTAAAGATAAATTTACTAATAAAGTGCATACCACTCTGAAGCTAGAGGATAAGCCGGTTGCTTTTAATAGTGCTGTTTCTGGCCTTGGGTTGTATAAGGCCACAAAGACCTTCTGTTTGTATTTCCTCTTTCCAGTTATTTCTGGAATGAAAACATCCTGATAGGCTGTTTGTTCCCCCTTAGCAATTGTTGTCTCTGTGCTTAGTAGGGATTTTCAAAAGTGGCCCATTTCTGTTGTGGGATAAGAAGGGAAAACAAGGGAATTGCTCCCCTACTGTAAAACCTTCTTTTTAAAAAAAAGATTGTTTAAGATGCACTTGCATGGTTCCAGTGAAACACACCTGTCTGAGGTGAGGGGATCTGAGCCAAGGGCTGCTGCAGGAGTCGGGACTGAGACACTCGGTCACTGAAGTCTATGGCGGTGCGGTGAGGAACCAAGGCAGCTGTGGATGCCGAACCAATGTGCCGAGGAGGTCACGGAACACAAGTCTTGTGTACTCCAAATTGCTGTGGATACTGCAACTAGTTTGAGGGCGTAGCTGTTTGGCTGAGAGATAAACTGACAATTTTTTTTTTGTCATCCCGCACAGGCCCAGGCTTCTTGGTCCACCAATTCAAGGTCGCTCAGATAGGTCAACCAGAGTCCTCTCTATCAATAGAGGAATCTATTGAGAGAAAGAGAGATCCCACCCATCTGCATCTATTTTTGAGCTCTTGGTACTGCTTTACTACAAAGGGAAGGCATGCTGGTATTAGAAGGGGTTATAGTCTGGATTAGAAAAGCCTTTTCTTGGAGTCTGTTGATGTTAGGTCCCACCCCTCTGTGTCTATGCACTCGGTACTACTTTGCTATAAAACTGAGGCATAATGGCAGTAGGAGGGATTACACCCAAGGCTGACCTACAGTTTGGCAATTATATATATATCAGGGCTTGACAAATTTGCTTGGAATCTAGGAGCCAGCTAAAAAAGTTAGGAGCCAGGAACGCGCTCCGTCCCACTGAGCTTGCGTGCAGAAGCAAACGCATACCTGAGTAGCGTCTGCATATGAAAGCGGTGTTCAAACCACATATGTTGGGTATCGCCGCAATTGGTAGTGCGAGAGCAATAATTCTAGCCCTAGAGCTCCTCTGTAACTGAAAACATGCAACCTGTAGATTTTTTTTTTTTTTAAACGTTGCCTATGGAGATTTTAAAGGGTAAAAGTTTGTCTCCATTTTACGAGCAGACGCAATTTTGAAGCGTGACATGTTGGGTATCAATTTACTCGGCGTAACATCTTTTACAATATAAAAAAAAATTGGGCTAACGTTACTGTTATTTTTTAATTAAAAAAAGTGTATTTTTTCCCAAAAAAATGCGCTTGTAGGACCACTGCGCAAATATTGTGTGACAAAGTATTACAATGACCGCCATTTTATTCTATAGGATGTTAGAAAATAAATATATAATGTTTGGGGGTTCTAAGTAAAAAAAAATTGATATAAAATTATTACTTTGTTACTTTTAAAAAATTAAATAAAAATAAAAGCTATTCCAAAAAAAAAGGCTGTATGACGCTATTTAAACCAGCCTCCCACACTTACCATTGGGTAAAAAGGCGCCAGATGACGACTGCAAACACTTCCTTCTCTTCTTTACTTTGGGAAGGAGATGGGCGGGCAGTAAAACAGGCAGGAAGCCCCATTTAGCATTGCTGGTTTTCTTTTTGTCATCCCAATGGCCACCACAAGATGGCGCCAGATCACAGAAGGAAGCATAGGCCTGCAAAAAGCCGCGGCCTCACTTGCCGGCCCAACGCGATTGTGTGGCGGGGGCGCACGGAGACACAGGATACCCCAGCTGTGCCCCGCCAGGTCGCCAATTCTAGTCGCAATTGCGACCTGGCACCCAGGGTTTGTCGAACTAATATATATTTATATTTAGTGTGTGTGTGTGTGTGTGTGTGTGTGTGTTTTTATTTATTTATATATATATATATATATATATATATATATATATATATATATATATATATATATATATATATATATATATATATAATGTATGTGTGTGTTCATAAATAAAATAAAGGTGCTGCCATACCTCGCCATAATAGAAATCGGGTTATCTACTCGCAAGTAGGGATTTTTTTTTTTTTTTTAAGATTGATTTTTGGTTATTGTCATGCATACTCAAATGTAAATGTACTAGAAAACCATTATTTGGCATTAGTATCCACAAGGACATTGCTTTATCATTCCTGAAAACTTTCTGAGGTAAAAGCCTGTCCCTCTAAGTCTACAATTCCCAGCGTACTCTATTGGCACCTTTCCTGTGTCTCTAAAACTGATCCGAACGTGCTCCAGTGGTGTCTCGCTACTGTCTGTACTTATTCAAGATCAAAGTATGTAGTTTTGTTCAGTGCACTCCCCACTGAGAGGAATATTCTGCATTACAGATATTCAGTTTGCCAAAGCACAACTACTTAACTTATTATTTTTTTCATTCAGTGCTAGAATTATAGAATATGCAATAGTTTGTATTATTAAAGAAATTAACACACATTTGCTAGTCCCCTCAGTATAGAAGTGAGGTGTGCTTACCTATCGCAAAGTGGCTGAAGGGACTCGTGTTGAGATTATGAAATAGTATGTGGTGGTGGTGGTCATTTTATTTTTTTTGGCTCAGTCTCAGAAACATTGTTGACTCTGACTCTATTTTGTTTTTTCCAGCTTATAGAGCAGCTCAAACCTGGAGGAAGGCTAATACTACCTGTTGGACCAGCTGGAGGAAACCAGATGTTGGAGCAGTATGATAAGTTGGAGGATGGAAGTGCCAAAATGAAACCTCTGATGGGGGTGATCTATGTGCCTTTAACAGACAAAGAAAAGCAATGGTCAAGGTGGAAGTGATTTTCTGTGACACTCTTTCTTCTTCCAAACACATACAAGGTGAAAGGTCTGGATTTTAGCAGATAAATGTAATGACTGCATTTGCTGCTGTCACTGCTTTCTGCTACTTCCATACCATTAACACTAGCTTAACAAAGTAAACCCTAGCATGGTGCGATGGTGATTTCAGAAGTAATTTAAACCATGTTACTTCTGTGCATGACTTTTGGCATAAAAGTGTAAGCATTGAAAGATTCAGCTTGCCATTTCAAACCTTTTTGCATTTTTCATTCCTTTGAGTTGCTTTACTGTAATTACAGGGGATTTTAACTGCAAACATAGGCTATTCTATTTTACAAACTTTTGTATGTTTTTTTTAAAGAAGGTTATTTGTGAAATATTTGTTTCCTGCCCAAGAGGTCTGCTGTTAACCCACGTTGAAGGTTATTTTTTAGATTCCCTTGGCCTAAAATAATGCAATACAATAACTCGATAAGTGTTTTGGTCTGTGCCAAAACCGCTTTCTATAACCGTGTTTTTTTTATATTCGAGTATACCAACTTAGACTTGAGCTTTAAATTGCAAGGTAAATTACATTTCCTTGCAATTGTTGCTGGTAAAAGAAAATTGTCAAACATGCATTTTGAAAGTTCTGACGCAACTTGCTACATGCTTGTTCTAGGTGTGACAGTAACCCAGAGACTGCCAGGCAGCTAGCATTATCAAATAGAGGTCAGCAGGTCCTTTCTTATAGAAAGTCATACATTTATATCATAAATCTGTGAGCCTTATATGTTCTTAACCACTTTTATATAAGTACGGGTATCTTTGATTTCCTCTGCTATAGGTTCAGGCTCTTTAATTGCCCAACTAGAATTTGTTCTTTATGAAAAAAAAATATTTTAAAATGTGATTGTCATTGTCAAAATGACAATACCAGGTGTACGTATCTGTGTATTGTTTAACGCTCCAAAAAAAGTAAAATGTAAGGGTCCTTTCACACTAGCGGACCGTTCGTCCGTTCATTACAAGTCCGTTTACGGACTTGTAATGAATCCCTATGGGATCGCGTCCGTTAGCGGATGGAGCATCCGCGTCCGTCGGGATCCGCTTTTGCGAACGGAAGAAACCCTATTTTTCTTCCGTCTGGCTAAACGGATCGGATACAGACGGTCCGTCTGCATCCGATCCCCCATAGGGGAGAGCGGAGCAGAGACCGGGCGGTCTCTGCACTGTGTGCGGGGACCGCCCTATCCGCCGACAGCTCAGCGGGGATGACGGATGATCCCCGCTGAGCTTTGGCGGACACACGGAGCGGACACAAACGGTCCGCTCCGTGTGAAAGGACCCTAAATCTTTAATGCTGCAGACACCTTTTAACATGAAATAAGGATGGAAAGACAAACTCAATGGGCTGATCTTTTTTTCTTGTGTACATTTTGGAGGAATGGAACTGTAGGTGTCCAAGATATTGGCACTGAGTAGTTCAAACGGAATGGAATTTACAGAGATTTTCTATAGCATTTATGTGTGACATTGCCATGAAATTTAACAGTATATGATTTAACTTTGACATTTACTTTAAAGGATAACTATACAGTTATGTTCCCTACTTATGAACATGTTTGGTTCCTGGGGCGCATTTGTAAGTCAACTTTGTTCCTAAATCCAAAAAAGTGAGGCTTATAATGCATTTCACATGTATAATGCACGAAAAACAAACTAAAAATACTGTAAGGCCCCTTTCACACTGGGGCGTCGGTGGTAAAGCGATGATATTTTTAGCGGTGCTTTCCCATCGTATTTGCGGGGGTATTCAGACGCTAGTGGGATGCTTTTAACCCCCGCTAGCGGCCGAAAAAGGGGTTAAAACCACCCGCAAAGCTGTCCTGCTAACGCACAGCTCCAGTGTGAAAGCTTTTGGGGCTTTCATATTTGAGACAGCAGCAGCTCTTTCAGGGTGCTTTGCAGGTGCTATTTTTCGCATTATAGTGCCTGCAAAGTCCCTCAGTGTGAAAGGGGTCTAAAGTTTTTTTTTTTTTTTTTTTTTTTTTTAATCATACAGTACCTTGAAATGTACAGTACAACAGCTGACATTTGAAGGAAAGTTACTGACTGGAGGAGGGTTGGGTAGGAGATGGTGGAGCTGAAGGTTCGTCTACAACAGGAGATGGAGGGCATGCTGCAATTTCACTTATACCTGATGATGTTGAAACCAAAGGATCTTCAGCAATAGGAGATGGAGGGCAAGCTACAGTTTTACTCACACCTGGTGTTGATAGAACAGGTTCTGGTTCTTTGCTTGATTCAATTCCATCTACCCTCTTGAAAAAACGATCCAGTAATTTCTGGGTAGTAGCTTTTTTCTCATCATAAATGGCACGGTAACGCTGGATGGCATTCTGAATGGTTGCTTTAACCTTCGTGTACCATTCTAGGTTTTGGGTCTTGTGTCTCAAAAACGAACTCAAATAAAAGACAATCCCCTGGCCATTTTCTGGATTCTAAATCTCTGGTAATTCAGTTATTCCTCTTGGCTCTCTTCATTCTTTCGCTGGGCCTCCAAGTCAATCAGGTCTTCATTAGTTAGCTCCTGGTGTTGCACAGCAAGGAGTTCAATGAAATTCAATTCCTCTTGAAGGATCTGCCAGCTTCTCACTGAGGGTCAATAAGTTGCTGAAGACATTTTTAGATTCCTCACCCACCTTCTCAAATCCAAGAATATCATAACCAAACTGCGGGCAAAGGTTCTTCCCAAACAAACAAATGGACCCTGCCCCCACCTATAACTGCCCTTCACAGTAAGGAGTACGTGGAAGGGCAACGCATGCAAAACTAAACCAAAGAAAATTCCCAGCTCAACTCACCAACCAGTCTGCTACCAACTGAATTATCCTGTCTAACAGTTTGCGTTAAAAACTGGGGTTTATAGCACACAGTTGCAAATACATGTGTAAGTGGAAGAGCCACTCTAAGGCACCTCAATATTTCTGTAGTCCTAACCCTTGTAAATTTATGAGAGCCTCCATATTAGAAGCACATGCATTCTAATGAAAAAATAGAGGACAGGTGAGCCTGGAGGTAGCCCACCCCTCCTTTAAAGGCACAGGGGCACACTAGACACCTAGCATGATGGCAGCAAAGGTGTCCATTGTGTCCTTCCCACCAATATCACATCAGTAACAAACAAATGGCCCCTGCCTTCCCCTATAACTGGCCTTCACAGTAAGAAGCGCATGGAAGGACAACGCATGCAAAACAGGTTCTTCAAAACCTCATTCGTGGTGGCGACCGTAACCTCACACCAAGCAAAGTCAATGTTTTATATGACCTTGTAGATGTTATAGTCCTTCCAAAATTGTCACAAGGTTATTCTTGATTCATCAGTGGCCTTTACTGCCTGACGAAAAGCTTGATGTAAATAATATTTCTTGACTGCTGCAATGACTTCCTGGTTCATAGATTGAATAAGTGCGGTAGAATTAAGTGGCAGAAGCATTACTTTGATGTTGGCATGAATGGAGGGTAGCCCAGGGTATTGCAAAGCAACAAAATGTTGAATGGGACAACTTTCTCAAAGGAACTTTTTCTCTATCTCTTGGGATAAAGTGGTAGAAAAAACAGTCCTGGAAAATGGCCTGCGTAACCCAAGCTTTGTAGTTGCTCTTCCACACAACAACTTCCACACATAGCCCTTGGGTTCTCTGAATGGTAAACTAAAAGTGACTTCAGTTTCATATGGCTGGAAGCCTTGCTACCAAACAAAGTTAAACAGAAAAACTCCTTAGCTTAAATAGCTAGCCTGCAACAAACTAAATTGTCCTGTGGAACAGTTCGTTAAAAACTGTTTTAATTTGCACATATTTGCAAATAAATGCGTTGGCTTCAGAGTCTGCAACAAAGCACCCCAGTATTATCTGTAGTCCTAACTCTATAAATTTTAAGAGCCTCGTTTAGTAGGAGAACATATATAATAATGGAAACATTAATGCCAGATATCCCAGGAGGGAGCCCACTCCTCCTCAAAGGCACAGGGGTGCACTCAACACCCAGCAAATGGCACAGTGGCAGCGAAGTTGTCTAGTGTGCCCCCTTTACCAAATAATCAACGGCACAAACAAACGCAACTTCGCCAACCTATAGCTGGCCTTAACCAGAAGGAGCACATGGAAGGGCAATGTATGTCAAACAAAAACAATTTAAAAATTCCCAGCTCAACTTACCAGCCATCTTGCAACGAACAGCTTGCCCTTTGCTGCTTTATAGCCTGGAATCATCTTTTCCTCCTTTACTGATGCAACTTCAGTCTGACATCCTTTTCCAGTACAGCCCTGTCTTGTCTACATCAAAAACCTGCTCAAGTAAATAAGGGCCTGCATCAGTAATGCCTCATCACTTACATTATGAGGGTTGGCTTCAGCCATGCACATTTGAAACTAGCCATGGCTGGCATTAAAAGATAAACCTTTTTGATTCTTTACCACATTTTTTTCAAGTCTTCATAAAGGTTTTTAGCTTTTTCTTTAAATCTGTATTAGGCTGAGCCAGACTTAAAGCTGACATTGATTCTGCAACCACACTCTTTAAGAGGTTTCTTCATTTCCTCTATCACTATTTTTTTTTATATAATATTCTCAACATCTTTGGCACAGCAGACTTTACATGTTCCACAATCTTGTCCTTGTTTAGAATTGTGCCGATGGTTGAATGATTCATGTTATAAAAACAAGCGCCGTCTACCATCCTTTCTCCTTGCTCTAATCGCTTAATTCTCTTCACTTTTGTTTCTATTGTTATTGCTTGGCACTTCTTAGCAGTCCCCGCTACATCACCGCTGCTTTTACGCTTGCTTCCAGACATCTTGGGCTTGAAATCCACACTGTACTACTGTACACTATAGTACTGAACAGTAAAGTACACAGCAGCATGACCAGATTCGGCAGAGGGTGCACGCATTTGACAATGTCCGGCAGACACGTGAGTTGACATGCGAACGAATGTTCGCATCTTTGAAGGTTTGCAACTTGAAGGTTTGTTCATATCTTTGAAGGTTCAGAAGTAGGGGACTTGCTGTACTAGAATTTTCCATTTAAAGAGGAGTTCCACCTAAAAATGGAACTTCCTGTTAACCCACTCCTCGCCCTCTTACATGCCACATTTGGCATGTAATTTTTTTTTGGGGGGGAGTGGGGACTTCAGGAGATGCAAAAACAATAAGGATATGGACAGCCGCACTCCAGTAACTTGAAAAAGACGTGCCCTTTATTGGGTACAGGAAAAAATGCACTACAGGTATCGGCACACAGTGGGATAAACAGCTGACGCGTTTCGCATGTCAATGCTTAATCATAGCTATCATCTTCCTGTCCCACTTCCTCCTTCTGCCGAGGGGCTGGAAAGGCGATTAGCTTAATCGCCTTTTCACAGCCCCTCCCTGTAGGCAAGCGCCTGTCCAATCAGACGGTGCCGCATGCGCACTGCCGCTCGCGCATGCGCAATGGGTGCCCGGCCGTGAAGCCGAAAGCGGTCACTGCCGGGTGCCCACACTAAGAATGAAGATGCCGGCGAGGGGGGGCGAGGATCGGAGCCCCGGCCGGCGCGTCGCTGGAGCAGGTAAGTGTCAGTTTATTAAAAGCCAGCAGCTACACTTTTTGTAGCTGCTGACTTTTAATAAACCTTAAAAAAAAGGTGGAAAACCCCTTTAAGTTAAACTTGCTACAGCATACTGCAGCCCTTCTAATGTCTTATACACACCTATCCACCCTCCATGTTCCAGATTCACAATTTGTGGCACATTGGGAGCTGCACTGCTGCCACTGCAAACTCTCCACTTGGGAATCTTATCCATTCCTATAGAAATAAAGAAAACCTATTTAAAGTATTAATGTACCCATGCATTGCCCATAGACTAACTAGATCTAAAAACACACTTTTTAATTTTCTTTAGAATGTGCTGCTTTCAGAAATAGGTTGGTATAGTTATACAGGTGTGTGTATATGTCTCTTTTTTTCTATATCTTTACTCACAAACTAAAATGTGTGCACTGTACTTATACATGCTGCTGTGTATTTATGATTTGATGCATTTTTTTTTTTTTTTGCTTGTTGCTTTGCATTTGCCTTGTATAACTGAATGTTTCATGCTCTTTAACCTGTAACCAATAATTTTCTATTTTCTTTGTCTGCAGGGATGAATTGTAATGGCTTTCATCACTCCAATCCAAACATAGTATTATGGTGTGGTGCTTCTACTGAACTCTCAAAGGCTTTTTTCTCCAGACGACTCATTGGTGCAGCTTGTTTTGGATTTTGTTACCCTGTTAAAAATGGCATGGAGGTTTTTCCCCTTTTTTTGGCTTTTAAGAAAAATGTAAACTGTGCGAATTTAAGTTGAGATATTTAATTTCATTTTTTTCCTCCTCATATTTTATGCATTAAAAATGCCAGAGTGTATGACCCAGTGCAAATGCACCACATTGTGAACTATTTAAAATTGCACATATAATGTTTAATATCTGAAAATATTAAAACTGCAACATTCAGCATCAATGTTAAATGAATTCGCAAATGGTCACAGAATGATACAGAGTACATGCACAATTTTCACATTTCTGCTAAATGCTGCTAAACATTTAGAACCGAGCTTCCTTCTCAGAGCTTTTTTTTTTATTTTGATGTGGTGTGCTAGAGTAGCATGTGGATGCAGTAAGCAGCTTCACTTAACTACCAAGATGTGCGTTTCTTGATACCCCACAGGTGCGTGAGCACCGTGGACTGATCTCTTCAGTTCGACAGCTGTAGACACCTTAAACAATTCTGTTCAGTCGGAACACACAAATTGTTTTTATCATTTGCAGATAATGAAATAATTGGCAGCCTATGTTACATCCAAGCTTTTTTCCCTGGTGATGCATTTTATAGTTAAATGCTGTGTACAACACGTGCTGTGTAAGCCATGTTCTTGCAGTTGAACAGTTTATGCAGGTACGCTTTGCCAAATAAAGTACAAAACAATTGAATGCTCCTGAGGTAGTTCTTTTGTGTGGTGTCGTGTTTTTACTCTGAATTGACATGAATGAAAAGATTTACAGGCTGACTGTGTAACAATGGATCTAAAGGATTTTTGCGTTTTTGTCATTCTGGGAACAGTGGCATACAAGTTGCTAATTTTTACTGTTTTGTGTAATAAGTGATGTCTTTGAAAGGATGGCAAGAACGCCAACGCTGCATGACCTTGGCAAATGAAATAAATCAGCTGAGACTTTTGTAAAACCCTTATGTGTGCTATTGCTTTGCTGCAAAAACTTATATTTGGCTACCCAGCATCAAAATGATAGCATTACAGATGTAATATTCCATCACGTTTAAAACCTGTTAACCAACCTGTAGTTTATTTGGCAATTGCCAGACCAGGAAAGTCACCACTGGTAAGCATTATATGCAGATAAGCAGATCTCTGTTTGAAATGGAATTTGTTCCACAGTTAGCCATACAGGGACAAGGGATGGCCATATAATTGTTTATTTACACAGTTGCCTCAGACCTTGAGACCTTAGGTAATTTATCTTTGTTAAATTATGTATTTGTATGTCCACTATGTGTTTACGTGAAGCTGATTTCTACATCATGTGAGTCCACCCCTGTGCTCAGTGGTTCTTTTAGTCAACCTTCACGTCAATACTTTATACTATAGTGATGTGGTGGTTCATGGGAGAAACCACTGAGCACAGCGGGATAGACAGCAGATTTACACTTCCAGAAGTATTTGTTCTGGAAGAGTCCTAAGCCAAGAATTTCTGCAGCAGAGTTCAGTGGAATGGACAGCAGGAGATGAAAGTAGTCGCCTTATTCTGCAGGTACAGCTTTGTTCAACAAGTTTGTGTTAGTGACCGAGTAATAAGTATGTGCTTGCAGATAAAGAGAAGTTTTATTGGGCTTTTGTAAATCCAAACCCAGTTCATATATTTCACGCCGACCATGTTTGTGTATTTGGTAGAAAGCACTTGTATATCCATTATCTATGCATCCCAGAGTAGCCACTAAACGCTACATATGAAACTGACTCGGGTGCACTCAAGTGGTAAAGTTAGCATATGTAATCCAGATGTGTTTTGAGGCACTCGCAGGTCTTGAAACAGTGAGGTAGTGCAAATCACCAATGCTTATTGGATCAGCATTACGATGGCGTGCTGAGGATATATATATATATTATATACACACACACACACTACTGTGCAAAAGGTTTAGGCAGGTGTGGGAAAAAATGCTGTAAATTAAGAATCCTTTTAGAAAATGAAGTGTTGATAGTTAATTGATATAAATAAACAAGATGGAAAGTGAATGAACAG
Organism: Rana temporaria; assembly: GCF_905171775.1. NCBI lineage: Eukaryota > Metazoa > Chordata > Amphibia > Anura > Ranidae > Rana > Rana temporaria. The sequence continues at coordinate 305,170,373 of NC_053492.1, forward strand.
AAAATCAAATCAGTATTTGGTGTGACCACCTTTTGCCTTCAAAACGGCATAATTTCTAATATGTAGGAACTCTGCAGGTAGGATGTTCCAAATGGAACCAAAACAGAAATAACCACAGATCTTCTAGGACTGTAGGCTGCCTCATATTGTTCTGTCTCTGTAATCCTAGACAGACTTGATGTTAAGATAAAGACTCTGTGGGGCAAAACCATCACTTCCAGGATGCCTTGTTCTTCTTTACGCTTGTACCGCTTTCCAGCCCTTCAGTAAACAAACTGCTACAGCCAAATGTTTCAAATTTTGGCTCTTCAGCGCAGAGCACCTGCTGCCATTTTTGTGCATCTCAGTTCCTATGTTTTTTGTGCCTCGTTGAGTCATAACCTCACTTTAGTAGCAGATGTTGGCCTACCCTCACACAGTTTTTAAGCTTCCTACGCAGCGTTGTCTCTTTCAGTTGATGACGGTTTCAACCTACATATAAAATTGATGCTGGTTTAAAGTCAAAGGGTAGTCACACTAAATATATATATATATAACGGTCACCACGTTTACGACCTTCCATCAACCGACGACAGCTTATCGACACTCCACAATCAGGCAAACAAACACGACCCATAAGAATTCCCCCCAGACACACAGCTCTGTTCTGGTTTCAAATGCAAGACAACTTTAATGGTTAGCTCTCAAGTTTATATACAGTTCAAGCATGAACGGAACCATCAAACTCTCTACCCACACATCACACCCTGGGGGGGCTTCAATACACCTTCAGATGGCTAATTGCTAAACATTCCAGACATCTTGGCGCCGGGCTATAATTATCATGACCTAATCACTGCACATTCCTTCATTAACAGAATTCAAACAAAACACCATCACACAATGATTTCTTCTCAATCCACATCTTTAGACAGACGGTCCGTCTCCGACAGAAAGGTATTCACACCTCAGCATCAATGGGCTTTAAGCAGTTTTATCACACAATGAAAGGCCTTTCAAGAGCCAGCCGCATTTAACATGTCAACAGTCTACACAGAGAGATGAGTCATAGAATAAACCAACACTTAGCTCATATTGCAATTGGAGATATTGCAATCAGTATTGTCCCCTGTCCTGTAATTTAGGATATAATTTCTCAGTCACCCTATGTCCCTATCGGACATAAGGTGACCCTAGACATGAGTTATTAATGATGCTGGCACAGGAGTACCCCTCATACCTCCAAAGTCTCTGTTTGTTACGGGTCATTCCATTACAATATATATATTTTTTTTCTGTTTGCCTACTTTTCATTTTGTAAATTGATTAAAAAATATATATATACACAACTCAAATATTTTTTTAAAGCATTTTTTACTTTACAGCATTTCATCACACTTTTGCACAGTGCTATATATTGTATATGAAAATATTTTATTATAATGGGCTACTAACAATCCTTGTTGGGCACACATTTTTAATTTCTTAGGTGTTTCTGATTTAATTTTACATTGACAGTAATTTAATGGAAAAGACAGAAGAGATTTTGCTTCATATTGTATTACAGGTACATGCCGTTAATGAGATAATCTGACTCCTCTGACGTTAATGGGCGAGCATTCTTCAGCTTGTGTCTTACCAGACGGAGACGGCAAATTACCATCAAGAGCAGTAATGATGTTATTGCCAAACCGAGGGCCAGTGGCAAGACTGCTCCTGAAAAACAGAAAAACAAACAATTTCAAACACTGGTTCTCTGAGCAATTAAACACATCTGGGGAAATAGAATCTCGCGCCAAAAATTATTTTATGTGAAATAACATAAATTACTATAAAGCTGAGCTGCTCTCTAAAATTACAGTGGGGTGTAATTAAGCAATTGGGTGGAAAATAAGAGGCGCTAGCAAATATGTGTACATAATACAAATATTAAAAAGGTGACCGTAGTGAACGTACATCGAGGCGTACAGGTCCTGCACGACTGACGTACTTCCTGGTCCCGCTGGCTCTCCCTCCCAGAGAGCTGGAACGCACGCTAACGCGGCTCTGCAGGCTCCATCGCTGGCATCGGATCAAGGCTCTCCTTCCACTCACTACATGCCTTCAACCTCAGTGCCGGGGCAAGGCACCCCTTCAAGTAAGAGGCCATTTGGCGTTGTTCTTTTGTTTTTAGCTACAATAAAAGGTTATTATTCTATGGCGATTTTCTTTCTTTTTTTAAAACTTCATGTGGTATGGAGTGTGGCGGTATCGAGACTACAAGAACATAGCCTGGAATCTAATCTTTACTCATGCCTTAATTGACCTTTTTAGTTAAAGTGGTCAACAACTTGCGGTAAGGTGCCATCTATGAGCACTTTTGGGGATTTATCTTGCTTTGGTGAAGGTGGAAATCTTTAATTAATCAAGCTTATCATCCTTCAAGAAGCTGTCATCCATCTACTTTTCTTATGGACTTTTTTGCACGATAATTAATCATTCATTCACATTTCAATGTGTTTCCCCATTTGGGGGCAGTCACTGTTATTTATTTGATTGTTGTATTTATCATAATATTTATATTTATTCATCACCACTACGGTCACCTTTTTAATATTTATTTGTATTGTTATGTATGCACATATTTGCTAGCACCTCTTATTTTCCACCCAATTAAACACATCGCCTCATTGTACTATATTTCATTGAAATTACAAATAACAGCCCAATATGGGTCCATTCACCCTCATTGAATAAACAGACTATACAAAAATAAAAACAAACTTTCAGTGCTTAAATGTAGCACTAATAACAATATTGCTGTTAGATTATAATCTGGAAGTTCTAAAAAAAAAAAAAAACTCCTATAAAAATGCAAAATAAAATGTTATTGAAGCATTATCTCTTTTTTGCAAAGGTGCTTGACCAAAAAAAAAAAAAATATGTATATATATATATATATATTTATATTAAAACTCGGTTTACTGGATACATGTGATCAACTGTCCCTGCTACAAATGTGCACAGTGTTGATGCAAACTGCACACAATTCACCTTTAGCCTCATCTTCAATTATTGATAATCACTTGGAACCTCCCCTTTGAATTCCTACATATGTATAATGTATATGCCACAAGTGTAATCATTTTTCCTGGTACCTCACCATTGATGGGTATGGCTCCATCATGTTGCCCCCTGAACAGCCCTCCAGTGTAGTGCAAGGGAAAAAAAAAAAACCTCACCCATGCATTTTCTTTTTTGTCCTTCAATAAGTCTAGAATTCTGTAGCATTTTTCCAGCAGGAACTCCTCTTGTGAGTTCAGACTCTCCTGTGGGGAGGGGGCAGGTGCTGCCCCAAATTAGGACATTGTCCTGCCCACCCTGGAGGCATAAAAATACTGCTGATCTTATGAGCTGTGCAAATTGTGCTTCTATCTCACTTTGTTTGCTCATTTCCTTTCTACCTCTCCATATTATGTTTCATGGGATGTCATTGCTGTGTTCCAGAGGTTTTTGACAATTCGTTTTTTTGCTGGCTAATGTCACTTTGGGTATTTGGAACGCATCTTCTGTAATTGGAAGGAGCATTTGGGTAGTGCTGAATTTAAATGCACACTGTATTTATGGTGGTGGCTCCTCCCACCTCCAGTGTATGTTTTGTTCCCTTTCTCTTTTCTGCCTACTTGGCTGAGAGTTATATTATCCCTCTTTCACTGTGTCCTGCCAAAAAAAAATCCTTACATGGTCTTGATAAAGTCAGCGCTTGGGGGGACATTTTTTAATAAAAGAATTGTCAAACAATTGTATATTGTCTTGGCTCACTTTTTGGGTGAATGGGTAGAGATACTATGTACCCCATACTCATTCATATGGGGGGGGGGGGGGTCTTTCAGATTCCGATAAGACATGGGGACAAGGTGCTTTGGGGGAGGGGGAGCAGAGCCCCAAAGCACCCCTCATATTGAGGGCATGTGGCCTGGTATGGTTCAGGTGGGGGGGGGGTGCTTGCTTGCCCCCCCCCTTTCCTGACCTGCTGGGCTGCATGCTCAGAGAAAGCTATGGTATGGACTTTGGGGAAGGGGGTGGCCCTACACCATTTTCTTTTGTTTTGTTTTTGTTTTTTCATTGTCTGCATTCAAGTCGCACCCAAATTGCATCTGCAACTTGCATCCGACTTTTTTTGAGGGTTTACATTGAGGTCTATGGACCTCAAGTCGCATGAAAGTCTTACCAAAGTAGTGTAGAAACTACTTTGAAGTTGCACAGATATGAACGTTACTCATAGGAAACCATGGGGTGCGACTTCTCATGCAACTTTGGGATTGGGTGTGAATGGGGACTAAAAGGTATTAAACTCAGCTTCTTAACTTCCCACCCGCATGATGTTGTGGAGTTTGAGTGGCGATATCTGGATGCTACAGGTACAGGCATCATCCAGATATCTTCTTTTTTTCCCCCCCAGTGATTCACCCCAGCGGGAGGGGTCTGCCCTCTTGTGCTTCTATGGGCTCTCCCGTGCGATCAGGAAGCCAGAGTTTGGCGCCACTCTGAACGTATGCAATTTTAAAGCGTGATATGTTGGGTATCTTTTTACCTGGCATAACATCTTTTACAAAAAAATGTGTGGTTTTTGCATTAAAAATAATTTAACAAATTCAGCCCTGGGAGATTTGGCTTTCTTTTGGTGGTATTTGATCATCTCTGCGATTTTTTATTTTATTTTTTGCGCTATAAACAAAAGAGCGACAATTTTAACCACTTCCCGACCGCCTCATGTAGATGTATGTCGGCAGAATGGCACGGACAGGCACATCAACGTACCTGTAGGTGCCTGCCTAGACGTGGGTCGGGGGTCCGATCAGGACCTCCCCCACTACATGCGGCGGTCGGATTCCCTCAGGGAGCGATCCGGGACGACGGCGCGGCTATTCGTTTATAGCCGCTCCGTCGCGATCGCTCCCCGGAGCTGAAGAACGGGGAGAGCCGTATGTAAACACGGCTTCCCCGTGCTTCACTGTGGCGGCGTATCGATCGAGTAATCCCTTATATAAGGGAGACTCGATCGATGACGTCAGTCCTACAGCCACACACCCCTACAGTTGTAATCACACACAAAGTGAACACTAACTCCTACAGCGCCCCCTGTGGTTAACTCCCAAACTGCAACTGTCATTTTCACAATAAACAATGCAATTTAAATGCATTTTTTGCTGTGAAAATGACAGTGGTCCCAAAAATGTGTCAAAATTGTCCGAAGTGTCCGCCATAATGTCGCAGTCACGAAAAAAATCGCCGATCGCCGCCATTAGTAGTAAAAAAAAAAATTAATAAAAATGCAATAAAACTATGCCCTATTTTGTAAACGCTATAAATTTTGCGCAAACCAATCGATAAACGCTTATTGCAAAAAGTAAAAAATATTGCATTTTGTTTGGGAGCCACGTCGCACGACCGCGCAATTGTCTGTTAAAGCGACGCAGTGCCGAATTGTAAAAACCCCTTGGGTCATTTAGCTGCATATTGGTCCGGTCCTTAAGTGGTTAAAAACAAACACAATCTCTTTAACTTTTTGCTATAATATCACAATTTAAAAAAAATAGGATTTTTTGTACTCACCGTAAAATCCTTTTCTCTGGAGTCCATGGACGGACACAGCTCCTTAAATCTTGACAAGTGGGTTATGTTCCCTGTTTACAGGAGAGGACTAGGCAGAAACATGTTAAATAGTTAAATACATGTTACATTAACAGAGTTGAACAGCCCCGCCCAGGGGGCGGTCCCTCCAGACATAACCCTCCTCACTGCAGCTTGCAGCCTCAGTTCGTAACAAGCAGTACAAACCTAAAAAGGAGGGGTGGGAGCTGTGTCCGTCCATGGACTCCAGAGAAAAGGATTTTACGGTGAGTACAAAAAATCCTATTTTCTCTTATCGTCCATGGACGGACACAGCTCCTTAAATCTTGACAAGTGGGACGTCCCCAAGCAGTGTCAAAAAACGAGGGGTGGGAAATATATCAGTAAAAACAATTTTAACTTCACCCCAAAACAAGCAGAGCTCCTCAACGGAGGAGGTGCAACTTTAAACAGCCGCCGGCAAAAACTAGCGGCTGAAAAAAACATCATAAGATGCACTCACAGCAACCATGTAAATTCTGGAAAAAGCGTGAACGGACGAGCAAATCGCCGCCTCGCACACCTGTGAGACCGACGCATGATGTCGGGGAAAAAAAAAAAAAAAAACCCAGGAAGCACCAATTGCCCTGGTCGAAAGTGCCGTGACCGGAAAGGGGGGCCCGCCCTTAGGAGCATAGGCCTGTATGACGGCCTGCCCGATCCACCGAGAAATGGTGGTCGACGAGACCGCCAGGCCCTTTTGTGGACCAGACACCGACACAAAAGAGAGTCAGAAGCTCCGAAATGGAGCCGTAGTAGGCTGGTATACCCGCAAAGCGCGTACCACGCCTAAAGTATGAAAGGCCGAAACCTCCTTCGGAAGAAGGGAAGGTCGCGGGCGCACCATCACCTAATCCTTATGGGGGATCAAGCATGGCGGCTTGCAAGACAAGACCGCCAACTCAGAAACCCCTCTAACAGAGGTAAAGGCCACTAAAGGGGCCACCTTCTGAGATAGTGTCAAGAGAAAATCTCTCTGATGTTTCCAAAAGGAAGGTTCCTGAAGAACCGAGAGCACCAGAGTCAAAACTCATGGGGGAAGAGATGGGCCAAGAGGGGAAAGTATATGACAAACCCCTTGCACACAAAAAAAAAGGGACCCACCAAGGAACGGGCCGCAAAAAGGCCACTAAAAGAACACAGCCAAGGCTGAAATCTGCCCCCAAACGGTGCTTTAAGCAATTTTTAGATCCAATCCAAGCTTTAAAAACAGCAGGACCCTGGACATTGAAAGTACGCCCGTGGACGTCACTCCATCCCTTCGCACCAAGAGAGGTGCGACGGTAGATCCTCCGGAAGAAGACTACGGTGCCCTGTTGAGATGACCGAGTCAGACAGACCCTGGTCACCTAAAGTCTGGCTTCCAATAACCATGTTAAGCAAGTCAGTGACTGTACAACAGGAGGAAGTATGGGACCTTGAGACAGGAACCTCCTGCCCTGGCAATCGCCAGGGTGCCTCCGCTACCAGGCGCCCGATATCAGCGTACCAAGGACGCCGAGAGTAATCTGGAGCGATTAGAATCATCGGGATCTCCTCAGCATCCACTCTGTGGAGCGGCCGAGGAAGCAACTACCATGGAGGAATGGCAAAAAATCACCGATACAGACAACACAGGGCCACCAGCGCGACTGACGCGTCTGTACAAGATCACTAGACCTGGCCACTAACTGACACCCTTGCGGCGGAGACAAGCTGCCAGGAGATCCATGCCATGTGAGGCTCACCTCCTGCAAGGGAGCCGAAACACCCCAAGCACAAAGACCAGTCGCCCTGGTCCAGCATCTGGCGACTCCAGTAGTCTGCCTGCCGGCATACCTGATGGTAGACTGAAGCCACGGCCGTGGCGTTGTCTGGCTGAAACCAGATTGGTCGACCACAAGGAGAAGCATAGCCTGATCGCCTAAAATAGTAGGACAATGAACAGTAGACAGCACCTGGTATTCCCAGGCGGTCTTCCACCAGGCACTAGCCAGGCCCGACCCTGGGTAGCTACCGAGACCAGACACATTCAAGGAGGTGTGGTCATAGGTCCACGCAAGTCCAGCGACTCAGGGCCGACTGGACCCCCCAGTTTTGTGAACCTCCAGGTTCACAACCCGTGAGCTGGCATTCGTCGTAAACACCGACCACTGGAAGGAAGGAACAACTTCCCGGACCGAAGAGTCGGGAATCTCTGTCACCAACTCAGAGAGACTCTGACTAGGTGGCGCACAGGAATCTAATGATTTCAGAGACAAGAGATTTTTACCACCTGGACAGTAGTTCCACTGGAAAACCAGGGTGTGGAACTGGGCATACAGTACCACCTTGAAGGAGGCTACCCACAGACCCTGAACCAGCAGGCGCCCGGAGAGAAGACCGATTGCGTGATGCCAATACCTTCTCCGCAGACTGAAGAGTCTGCAATTTCTCCAGGGGAAGAAGGACCTTTGCCACTGAGGAGTCTGGATCAACACTAGATACTCCAACGCTGAGTCGGAACCTAGCATGCCCATAATTTGAACCCTGGGTCGCACACATGTAGGGCAGGCTTGCTGCCACTGAGCTACACTTTCTGGCCTAAACGTTTAACATCCACCCGAATCTTCGGAGGGTCTGAATGGGAATAACCCATCCACTAGGTCGGAGACAGAAGCTGCTCTCAGAAGAAAGTCGTCAAAGTAGCCAATGAGGCAAAGCCTCGCTGTCCCAACAAAATTCAAATAAGTGCGAGCTCCTAGCTGAAAACCCATGGTGCTGACGCCAGATCAAAAGGGAGGGCCACAGGCTGACAGAGACCCTTCTCTCATCACGAAGCACAGAAAAAAACACTGTGACATGTGCAAAACGGGACATGCATGTATGCGTCCCTGATGTCCGAGGACGTCAGGACATCCCCCGGATGAAGCGCAGCTACCACCGAACAAATGGATTCCATGCGGAACTACCCGACGTTCACAAAGGTATTTAGGGCCTGAGGCCCATAGAAAACCCCAAAACTCTCGTCCTGCAGGAAAGGTAAAATTACCTTGCAGCTTAGCAAATCCCACACTGCCCAAGGCAGACCGACGTGCCGGGAGGGGAAGACACAAGGACAGAACTTTGTTCTGTGGATAGGAGGAAACCCTATCTAGTACTCCGAAGAGACCACCTCGCAGACCCACTAGTCGGAGAGCAGGGAGGTTTCACTGAATTGTGAACCTGCAAGCCGCCCCTCCCACCTAGAGACAGGGAGGGAAGGCTATATACATTGGCAGGATTTGGGTGCCGGCGTGATCGGCTTATGCACCCAGGGACAGATTAGTCCCCCAGCTGGGCCTTTGACGGCCTGGGAGGGTTGCCCCTAAATAATACACACACATAGTGTGTATGTATATTATGTAGGTGTATGCACACATGTCTTTGGAGGAAACCGGAGTACCCGGAGGAAACCCACACAGACACAGGGAGCGACAATGCAAGCTCCAGGCAGATTGGCGTCAGTGTGCAGATTTGAACCAATGACTCTTTTGCTGCCAAGTAATGGAGTTAAGCACTACACCACCGTGTGCATAAAACCATTCTGAAACAGACGCCCTGGATAACAAGGGCGCAGCATTCAATGAAGCATCACAGACCTATATGAGGCCCTGGACCAGCTGGTCCGCTAGGCTAATAACCTCAGGAGAGAGTCGGTGCTCCTCCACTGTCTGGTGCAAAATGCTCACTCTGTGAGTTGTATACAGCACTAGGGGTCAGGACTACTCCAAGATGGCCGTCGAGCGTTCAGAACGCGGCCACAGGAAAAAGGCCAGCACAATGTAAGCTGCGCCATAGCGTGGCTACGACAAAATGGGCGCCAATGGGAGTTTTCAATGTAATTGAAAAATCTCCCAAAAAAATAGCGCCAGCGACCACTGAGACCCCAGTGTAGTGGCCACAATAGGCCGCAAGCCAGACCCCAGCATGGTAAACATGGAACGGGTCAGTACTTCGGATCTTCTATCAGTCAGATCCATACAAGTAGGGGTTCCCGCCCGGCGGTGAGGGACTACAAAAGCCCTCAGTGGCTTTTCTCATTCCGCATCTCAGAAATTATCAAAGAAGGGCACAGAAGGAAAAAACCTACACAGCGGTCTGATTTGTGTGATCCAAAAAAGACCGAGCCCTCAGCGGAAACCCAGCTGCACTATGCAGCTTAGGAGAGTCCCTTGCAGCAGTAAAAAGCGCACCCATAAATGCCTTATTCTGCCTTTTTTTTTTTTTTTTTTTTTTTTTTTTTAACTAGGTACCTAGTCCATGGCTCCATAACAGAGCATTCCCCAGGGGATAACGGGGGAAGGGGGCACTCTTTTACCGCCCGCCCGCAGTCCACCCCCACCCTGGCACAAACTGTGTCCAGGACTAACAATAAAAACTCTGTGGGAATCACAGGTGCTAACACCTGCTGCCACCACTTGCATGTGGGGAAGGACCCAGATACTGACTCCAATATTTACATATAGTGTGTATTATAATATGCACACCTGTCCATACAAATAGACAAAAGCTCCTAGAGCCCTATTCAGGGCCTCTCACCCACTTGCTGCGCTGACCAGGGGTAACCAGGGGACTCCCTCAGGAGGAGACTGCACAGCGCTGCCTGTGAGGAAAAGAACCGTGAGGTAACTTTTGCAGGGACCTGTGTTTAAACAGGAAAAGCCTCCTAGGGCTGTTTTATTTAAGGACAAGTCACAGATACAGCATAAAAAGCAAAACCATTACAGGTGTCACCAATCAGTCAGCGTCTGCTGAAGTATAATCATAAACATCTGTGCTCATCACAGGGCTTTTTACCTCACAGGAAAGCCCAATACAAAAAAGAAAAAACACAGGCCAGATAACACAGTCCCCTCAGGAAGGCCCCCTCCCCCTGACAGCGGCAATGTTAGCAATGCAGCAAGGGAAAGGAGCAGGGAAGTAAGGGGAAGGGACCCCCGAACCCCAGGAATGCCCAGCTGTACCAACCCACCGAAGCAGGAGGGACTGTACTTACCCGTCCGAGCGAGGACTCGCTGACGCATTCCTGACAGACCTACAACCGCAATGGAGGTAGCTGTCGGCCCGGTCCACTGTGATTGAGACAACACCACAGCTCAGTCATATGTGGACCTCGGAGCAAAGCTCACCGGCCACCTCAGGAGTCATGAGGTATGGCGTGGCAGACCAAGCCTCTTTGCAAAGGTGTGCTCACGCTTGCTGGTCGGACTGAGTAGACTACAAGGATCTATAATATCCAGCCTGTCTCTCAGCCAACAGTTGAAAGAAGATTCTTCAAGAAAAAGTAAAGTAAAATAAAATAAAATTTCTCCTCAGGGCGCTGGGCCCAAAGGGAGCCATACGTCCTTCTCCTTTGCTAGGCAGAACGAAAACTGAGGCTGCAAGCTGCAGTGAGGAGGGTTATGTCTGGAGGGACCGCCCCCTGGGCGGGGCTGTTCAACTCTGTTAATGTAACATGTATTTAACTATTTAACATGTTTCTGCCTAGTCCTCTCCTGTAAACAGGGAACATAACCCACTTGTCAAGATTTAAGGAGCTGTGTCCGTCCATGGACGATAAGAGAAAAAATGTTTTCCTCAGTTTAGGCCGATATGTATTTTTCTACATATTTTTGGTAAAAAAAACAAAAACGCAATAAGCGTATATTGATTTGGTTTGCGCAAAAGTTATAGCGTCTACAAAATAGGGGGTAGTTTATGGCTTTTTTTTTTTTTGACCACTGGGCACTTAAACACCCTTAATAACCAGACCAATTTTCAGCTTTCGGTAACTCAGACATACAACACTGTAACCAAATGAAATTTGTGTCCTTTTTTCCCCACAAATAGAGCTTTCTTTTGGTGGTATTTGATCACCTCCTGCGGTTTTTATTTTTTTAAATATAAATGAAAAAAGAACGAACATTTTGTAAAAAAAAAAAAAGATTTTTCTCTTCCGTTCATGGACGGACACAGCATCCCTTGACAGTAGGGTTATATCCGCTTCTTTTAGGAGAGTTTAGGCAGAAAAAAAGCACTTTAAGTGTTAACAACACATTCCTCAGTGCAGCTCCTCCCAGGGGGCGTGCCCCCCCCCCCCCCCCGGGTATAACCCACACCCTGCTCTAGCAGCCTCAGTTTTTCCTGCCTAACGTCAGGAGAGGTCAGGCACTTCTGGAGTCCTGTACTCTGGAGATTTTTTTTCTAGCGATTTTTTTCGCTTTTTATTATTTTGTTCCTGCATTTTTGAATCCTGTGATTCTTCTATCAACAGCCGACTGGGTGACAGGCTGGGACTTGACTCTTGTAGTCCCCCGATGTTCGGCCATCGAGCGTGTGCCGGCCCTCAGCTCAGCTTTGGGACGTCCACGACAGGCCCCGTTGCTCCAGGGGCGGCCGGGGAACATCTTGTTCTAGGGCACACATATGACCGGTCTTTTATGGCTTTGTCACAGTGTGTCTGGCCGACAGCCATGCCGTTTAGCGGACGTTGGTTCTGTCTGGGATACCTCCAGGCGGTGGTCGCAGGACGGGTAAGTAGTGGCCCCTTGCTCAGGTAAGTGGTCTGGCTGGAATTTTCCCCTGGGAGGTCGACTGAGGGCTTGCCCTGCTTTCCTCTCTCCCTTATGTCCTCTCCCTCCTTTCTTATTTGGGTGACGGCTGTAAGGGGGGGGGGGTTCTCCTATCATCTGGACCTGTGTGCGTAGCGGGGGTTGTGTGTGTTCACTGCAGGGGCTGTGTGTGTTCACTACAGGGCCTTTTTGTGTGCTGAAATGTGAATTTTGTGCTGTGCTGTTTTTGCTGTGTCACTGTCTTTTTAAATGCGCATTTTCTTGTGGTCCTAGGCTGTTTTTTACTCATTCGGCGGCCATCTTGAAATTCGTTTGGCCTCGTGTGGCCGTTTTAGCGCCTCAGAAAGACCGTGAATCTGCTGAGGGAGACAGGCGCAGCCGGCTTCTCATCACACGCACAGGCTCTCTCAGACCGCGCTGCACCGGGAGGGGTGGTGAGTTTCCCTGGGGGCCCCCCATGCTCTGTAACGGCCGGGAGTATTTTCTGCTTTGCAGGTAGGTGACACAGCGGGGGGGCATTATAGAGCCTGGACAGGTACTTCTTCCCCTGTAAGCCTGAGTTGACCCTTGCTGCCCCTCCCCCTGCCACATCTGCTATGGCAATGTCGGTGGCGTTTTTTCTCGCCAGGTTGAAGCGACTGGTGGCCGGATGGGGGGTATATTGGCACCCCCCTCCCTGGCCTGCTTCTGGGGATATCTCTGACACTGTATTGTCAGATGATGCGGGCTTAACCCATGCGCACAGCGAGAGCGACTCTGATTCAGGGTCGGTTGCTGTTTGGTATTGTTGGAGCTATTTTTTCTGCAGGCGTGATACTCCGTACTTGAGGATGGAGTGGGGCACCTGCTGTGCCAGTCCCTTTTGGGTCCTGCAAACCGCCACGCACTGCCAATGTTTTCCTTGTGTTCCTTTTTTGGGACAGTTGTTCTACAAGGAATGGGATACGCCGCAGACAGTTTTTGCATTGCGACCCATTATCCCTTTGTGGAGGACCTTTTTTGGTAAAGTGGGTCTCTCCTCCATCCGTGGACCCCCCTGTGTCCAGGTTGAGCCAACCACCATGTGGATGGGGCTCCTGCCTTTGAGGACCCCGCGGATGGGAGAATGGAGGCTGTAGCCCGCTCCATCTTCACGGTAGGGGGTTCGGCTGTGAGACTCTGGTGTCACGGACTCTGACTGTACGGGCATCGTTTTTTTGCTGCAGGAGCAGGATGCTTCCGAGACCTGCAGGGACCTGGCTGAACAATTAGTTCTGGGTCTTAAATTTGTCCGTGAGTCGGTCATGGTTACGCTCTTGCTTTCCAGGCCTTCCGCCTATACGGTCTTACTGCGCCGCCTTGTGTGGCTGAAGTGCTGGTCTGCGGACTAGTCCTCAAAGACGTCCCTGAATGGCATCATTAGGGATGCCACGGGTGGTAAGAGCATGCTGTTCCCACAGTCTGGGAAGGGCTAGGGACCTCGCCATGAGCAAGGACCCTCCTTTACTACCCCCAAGCGGTTTTTTTTTCGCCCGCCCTGGGCGGTGGGGGTAAGGTTTGCAAGGTACTAAGACCCCCCGCTGTGGGGCAGCAGCGCACCTGGTACCGCAAGCCCAACATGCGGACATACCTGCTTCCGCCTGAAGGTCTGCCCCGCCCGTGTCTCGGGTGGGGGACTGGCTTCGCGAATTCGTGGCTTGGTGGAGGACTCTCCTCTCCGACCGTTGGGGGGTTGCAAAGTAGTTTCCTCGGGGTACAAGTTAGAGTTTCTCTCTTGTCTACCAAACAGGATTTTTTCTCTCCAACCTCTGGCTTCCTCCGGTTCGCCGGTTGGCTCTGTCAGGGGCTGTCCAGGATCTTCTGGTCGGAGGAGTAATTGTGCCAGTTCCCTCGATGGAACGGTCTCAGGGGTTTTACTCCAATCTGTTTGTAGTCCCCAAGGAGGACGGGGTCCGTCCAATCCTGGGCCTCAAGGCCCTCGTCTGTTTTGTCAAAGTGCAAAATTTCAGGATGGTGTCGATTCGCTCGGTAATAGCGGCACTCCAACAGGGGTTCTGGCGTCCTTGGGATGTCATGAACGCGTACCTGCATGTTCCCATATGCTCAAAGCACCAGAGATTCTGTGCTTTGCGGTCGGGGAGGACCATTTTCAATTTGTGGCCCTCCTGTTCGGCTTGGTGTCGGCACCACGGGTTTTCACCAAGGTGCTCGTCCCGATACTGGCCCGGCTGTGACAGTGGGGGTTTGTTATCGTGGGATGTCCTCCCAGAGTTAAGCGACCGCCTTGTAGACGTATATTGTCTATAAGGCGGTGATTAAGTGGTTAAACTAGTAATGGTAGCGATCTGCAATTTTTATCGGGACTGCGACATTAGGGCAGACACTTTTGACACATTTTTGGGACCACTGGCATTTATACAGCGATCAGTGGTTCTCAACTCCTGTCCTTAGGACACACTAACAGATTTTAAGTATTACCATGGGAAAATTCAGACTAGAATAATGCAATTACTGAGCAGCAGTTGATATCACCTGTGATCTATTTCAGTTATCTTGCAAACCTGGCCTGTTAGTGGGTCCTGAGGACAGGAGTTGAGAACCACTGGATTACTGTAAACATGTCACTGGCAGGGAAGGGGTTAACACTGGGTGGTGATCAAGGCGTAAATTATGTTCCCTAATGTGTGTTCTAAATAAAGGGGGGATGGGACTGACTAGGGGGAAGAGATTGATCGGTGTTCATACGTTGTATGAACACATATGGTCAATCTCCTCGCCCCTGAGAGAACCAGGTTGAGTGTTTACACACACATCCCAGTTCTCGTTCTGTACACGCAATCGTGGGTGTCCGTCAGGCACTCGCATTGGCTCAGGGGACACGATTCGGACGTGCGTCGCCGGAGGTGTCTTAAAGAGCCGACATACAGCTACGACGATCTGGTTCAAATATATTTCATTTACCAATGATGTCTCAATGGAAAAAAATAAAATACTAACAGCGCTAAAATTGAGCTCTTAGTGCTCAAACGTATAATATGTTACCATATTCTGCTACATGGAAGCCTCTATTATTAAACTGCAAATATAACTAAAGGCATACTTTAGTACTTTCTGCAGAATGCTAAAAGTTCATAAGCCAATCCTGATAGGAAAATAAAGGAATATTGTTCTTCAGCAGCTGTAGAGTTAATATGGCACTTTTATTGACTCGCTGGTATCCCCAACTGTTGAATCACGTGGTGACCACGTGATTCAACAGTCCAATCAGGTGAGTGGGATCCAAGGACTCACGACGTCAGGAAGAGGGATATCCCTATGATCGTTTAAACAGTGAGAGCCGCTCATCTAACATATTGTGACAAGCTTCATTAACTTTTTAATCTTGTACGCACATACATTTAAAAGTGTTACTTCAGGTAATAAAACGGTTTTACACTATGTGGAGTCTTCCTCTTACCTTTTTATGACCGCACTACTGCATGTCCTTATGAGAACCATCAGAGCACACCGGGAACGAGCTGAATAACGGAGGAGAGATCCGACCAGACCCCAGCATACTCCTGGGAGGCATCCCCTGATCAACTCCCAGGATTACAGTGTACAGGCTCTATGATGTCTTCCATCTGGTGAGTGAGGTCCCTTTGGGGATACCAGCGAGTCAATAAAAGTGCCATATTAACACTACAGCTGCTGAAGACCAATATTCCTTTCTTTTCCTATCAGGATTGGCTTATGAACTTTTAGCATTCTGCAGAAAGTACTCTGGAAGGTGCATCCCTGTTTATGGATATCACTTTCCGGATACTATATTGAGGACTGATTAGAATTGTGTGACATTTCATATGAGTTTCCTCTATGCCTTTAGTTATTTTTGCAGTTTAATAATAGAGGCTTCCATGTAGCAGAATATGGTGACATATTATACGTTTGAGCACTAAGAGCTCAATTTTAGCGCTGTTAGTATTTTATTTTTTTCCATTGAGACATCATTGGTAAATTAAATAGATTTGATTTACATTGACATTGTTTGATAATAGCCGCTCCACTGCTAGATTCCAATTACCTGTAACTAGATACTCACGTAAGTGATACGTTAAATTAGCTAGTCTGTTTTCCATCTGTGCGCTGGTTCAGTAGAAAACACCTGACCTGCAATCTGGTATTTTTTCTGATTTTTCTTTTGAATGTACAGCTACGACGGCTCGCTCATGGGGGCCAGCCTGCAGCAGTATAACTGCGGCGGCTTGTCCGGAAGCAGTTTAAAAGAAAAAAAGCGTTTGAAAAAAATCACTGCACAGAACATTGTGTGAAAGAACAATCACCATTTTATTCTCTATGGTCTCTACTAAAAAAGAAAAAAAACATAAAGTTTGGGGGGTTCTGAGTAAGTTTATAGCAAAAAAAAATACAGATTTTTACATGTAGGAAAGAAATGTCAGAATTGGCCTGGGTGAGAACTGGTTAAATCGTATAATTTATACTAGTAGGTACCTTCAAACACGTCTAAAGATGTGTGCTTGTTGGATCTGGCCAGTGCCATAATTCATGCGCATGCAGTACTCTGTACATTCACGGCACACTGCCTGTACTGTGATTGTAGAGAGCCGTGCTGGTGACTCTCGTGTGCAGGAGTGACATTGCGGCTTAGAATAAAGAGTATAAGCTTGCAAGGAAGACTGGCCAAAGATGGAAGCATGGGCAGCGCTAACCGCTCAGTGCTAGAGGGCTTAGTTTGACAGGCAAGTCTGTCATAATGTGCTAATATGCGGCGCATACCAACACATTGCCTCAGTGGCTGAGACTGGAGAGACTATGCATACAGCTGTTACTGGCAGCTTGATAAGAGAGTGGCTAAGAAAAGAAAGAAGTCTTGACTTTATTTTCTCAGAATGCTCTGAAGTTATCTGGAACAAGGTTCTACAGTTTTATGAAACTAAATCAAGAGCATTTTGGCCATTGGCCTAAAAGCTATCATCAAAAATACACCATCATCCCTGCCAAGCATGGCGGCGGTGGCAGCAGCAGCTTGTTATGGTGATGTTTCTTTCCCGCAAGCCCTGGAACATTTGTAGGCAGAAGCATGAAAAACACAGGAAATTGTGATGCAATCTGCAAGAAACAATGGGGGTTATTTACGAAAAACAAATCCACTTTGCAATACAAGTGCACTGAAAGTTCACTTTAATGTGCAGTCGCTGTAGCTCCGAGGGGGACATGCAAGGAAAATAAAAAAAACAAATTTTAGCTTGCACATGATTGGATAATAAAATCAACAGAGCTTCCCATCAGATCTACAGAGACTGCACTTCCAAGTGCACTTGAGGTGCAAAGTGGATTTGCCTTTCGTAAATAACCCCCAATGTCTTCCAGAAAAACAGTGGGCCAGATTCACAGAGATTGGCGTATCTCTGTGCGGAGATGCGCTACGCCGACGTAACCTAGAGTGGCTCGTACTGTATTCACAAAGCACTTGCTCCCTTCCTTATGCCGGCGTAACGTAAACTGGCTGGCGTAAGCCCGCCTAATTCAAAGTAGGCTGGTAGTGGGCGTGTTGTATTAAAATTAACCGTGACCCCATGTAAATGCATGGCCGAACGATCGGCGCATGCGCGCGCATGCTCAGAATCACGTCGAATTTACTCCCTAAGATACGCCGGGTCCATTCATGCGACGTGAACGGAACCTACGCCCAGCCCCATTCACGTACGACTTACGTAAACGTCGTAAAATACGGTGGCTGTTCCGACGTCCATACCTTAACATGACTTACCCCTGCTTTATGAGGGGTAAAGTAACGCCGGACGAACGCCTTACGTAAACGGCGTAGCTTACTGCGACGGGCACAACTACCTTCGTGAATCGCATATCTAGGTCATTTACATATTCTACGCATAAATCTAAGGAAGCGCCCCGAGCGGCCAGCGTAAATATGCACCCCAAGATACGACAGCATAAGGAGACTTACGTCGGTCGGATCAAGCCGAAATTCAGGCGTATCTGCTTTCCTGAATACGGCACATAGATACGACGGCGCATCTTAGAACTTACGCGCCGTAAGCTGTATGTGAATCTGGGCCAATGACCCCAAGAATAATACAAAAACTACATAGGGTATGCTTACAAACAATGGGCACTTAAACCCCATTCCTAACCAAACCAATTTTCAGATTTCAGTGCTTTCACAATCTGAATGACAATTACTCGTGCAACGCTGTGCCCATATGAAATTGTTGTCCTTTTTTCACACATTGGGCCCTTGTACAGTGTATGGGCTTTGCTCAGCGGGGAACGCTCCGTCGATCCCCGCTGAGCAGGCAGATAACAGGTCTGTCTACACACTGCAGGGACCGACCTGTCAGAGCGCCGCTCTCCCCTATGGGGGATCGGATGAAGACGGACCGCAGAGTCCGTTTTCCACTGATCCGATCCGCCAGATGGATGGAAAATATTGTTCGGAGCGGGTCAGATGTCAGAGGGCATTTTTGCCGCTGACATCCGTGTCTCCATAGACCTTCATGGAGCATCCATTCAAGCCCGCCTAAAAAACTGACAGGCGGACCTGAATGGTCCGCCCATGTAAAAGGGGCCAAATAGAGCTTTTGTTTTGGTAGTATTCAATCGCTATACATGAAAAAATTAAATTTTGTAAAAAAAAATATTTATCTTTGTTTTTGTCATAACATTTTGCAAGTTAGTAATTTTTCTTCATAAATTTTGGACAAATTTATACTGCTACATATCTTTGGTAAAAAAATAACCAAAATCAGTGTATATTTTGCCTCTGTGAAAGTTGGTCTACAAGCTATGGTGCCAATCACCGAAAATTGATATACTGACGGCCTGTCTCATTTCTTGACACTAACAAGCCAGGAAAGTTCAAATACCCCGAAACGATCCCTTTTTGGAAAGCAGACATTCCAAGGTAAATGGCATGGTGAGCTTTTTGAAGTTGTAGTTTTTTCCCACAATTCTTTGCAAATGGGGTCACAAAATGACCCCATTTTGGAAAGCATAATCTATTAGTCATAATGAGTCTTTTGAACATGTAATTTTTTTCCACAAGTTTTTGTAAAACGTGAAAAAAAAATTAACGTATTTTATTTTATTACACAAAGTTGTCCATGTATAAGATATTTCTAACACATAGCATGTACATGGCAAAAATGAGACCCCAAAACACATTCTGCTACTCCTGAGTATGGCGATACCACGTGTGTGAGACTGTTACACAGCCTGGCCACATACAGATGCCCAACATGCAGGGAGAACCTTCAGATGTTCTAGGGACCTATATTTCAAATGGAATTTTCCACTTATTAGACCCTTTTCACAAGTGTCAGTCATTTTTTTTCAGTGCTTTTTGGGCGCTTTTTTTTAAGGTTACGTGACTTAAAAAAAAAAAGTTTTGCTGCGTTCTGGAAGCGCTGCCCCTTCATTGCAATTGACAGGGGTATTTTTGAAGTGCTATTTATAGTGCTCCAAAGATGCTGCTTGCAGAACTTTTCTACCGTCTCGCAAGCGAACCCTCCCAGTGGGAGGTAGTTTTCAGGTGCTATTTTTAGCGCTAAAGCACCTGAAAACTGCTTAAGACCCCGAAGGCTTTCACACTGGAGCGGTACGCTAGCAGGACGGTAAAAAAAAGTCCTGCTAGCAGCATCTTTGGAGCGGTGTGTATACCGCTCCTGTCCATTGAAATCAATGGGCACCGTGGCTAGACCGCCGGCAAATCGCTTTGCAGTGGATTTAACCCTTTCTAGGGTAAAAGCGCCCCGCTAGAGGCCGAATAGCTCCGCAAAATTGACGGTAAAGTAGTGCAGTGCTTTACCGCCGACACCAGCCCAGTGTGAAAGGGGTCTTACACTTTTCTGAGGCACTGATGGGCACTTTAGTGGCATGGATGTGGCACGGATAAGCACTGATGTTACATATAGTATAGTAGGTTATAGTAGGTGAGGTTAAAAAAAAAGACACAAATCCAACCTATGTGTGATTTTATGTCAGTATTACATTGTATATCCCTGTATGTTGTGGTCGTTCAGGTGCCCATCTAATAGTTTTTTCAAATTATCGATGCTGAAAGCACTGCCTGTGGAAGAGAATTCCACATCCTAACTGTTCTTACAGAAAAAAATCACTGGCGAACATAGAGTTTGCGGGACCCACATTTAAAGGGACATACCTGTACGCCCATTTGCCTGCCTGTGCCATTCTGCCGACGTATATGTGTGTAAGGCGGTCGGCAAGTGGTTAAGCGCTGCATTTCTTTATTTCATACTTGTACATTGTTGACCACAATTTATACTAGCTGCTGTCCGCCTGTCATTTTTAACCTGAGCGTAGTATTATCTATTTTTATATTGTATGGATGTGGCACGGATGAGTACTGATGTGACATGGATGAGGCATGGATAAGTACTGATGTGGCACAGCTGAGCATGGCTGGTTATGGATGAGCATGGATGAGCCAAAAGGGGAACAGATCAGCGCTGTGGGCACTTCATATCAAGCCCACAAGCGCTGCTGCACCCAGCTCCCTCCTCTTCTCACACACTGTACAGATCGGTGTGAGGAGGGGAGGAGCTGAACTGAACATGTGTCAACTTGTTTACAAGTGATCGCTCCATCACTGAACAGAGAGATCACGTGGTAAAGGGTGGCTGCCATTGGTCCTTTACACAGATCCATGATGTGCCAGCTCCGGATGACCCAGCCATCATAGACACTAAAGCTAGAGTTCGGGAGGTCGTCCATGGATGTTCTCCCATAACTAGCTGACTGTACTACAGCTGTATTTCTGCTATGGTCAGGTCGGCAACTGGTTAAATAACAAACATGTTATACTTGCCTGCTCTGTGTAATGGATTTGCACAGAGTAGTAAAGATCCTCCTCTTCTTGGGTCCCTCTTCACTGCTCCTGGCCCCTCCCTCCTGTCAAGTGCCTATTCAGACATGGAGCTGCTGTTCAGCCCCTCCCCTATCTCTCCTGATTGGCTAACTGACTTTGATAGCCGCAAGAGCTAATGGCGCCGCTGCTGTGTCTCAGCCAACCAGGAGGGAGAGTCTCGGATGGCCGAGAGATTGTGGACAGAGATGGAGCTCAGGTAAGTATTGGGGGGTGCCATTGGCTCCCGCTGCTGTCAATCAAATCAAATGACGTGGGGGGCGGGGTCAAGTCCGGCATTCTGTGTCCTATGGACACAAAAGCTGGACTCAGAAGCACACCCGCATGGGGACCCCTGAGGAGAGCGCTTCTCTTGTTGTTAAAAAAAAAAACCACAAGGGTTTAGTAACCCTTTAAGGAGATTCACCCTCTCTATTTGTTTACCATTATCATCGAAAGTAAAAGAAAAGCCCAAATTTTGGGTTGTCACCAGAAAAGTAATAGAGGGGAAGTCTTCCCATTGGCACACTAGTTCTGGTGACCTGGGAGTCCCCAAGGAATTCCCTTAATTTGCAGGGATTTCCTCTCCATTCATGGAAGCTACCCTACAATCAGAGAGACCTAAAGCAATTTTGCAGAGGAATAGGGAAAAAATGCAATATCTAGATGTGTAAACCTGAGACCTAGTCACACTAGCTTAAGCAGGTAAATCTACTGAATAATGTCTTGAAGGGGTGGTATATCTATGCACTCAGTTAATGTGGTTTTTTTTTAATCTTAATTTCAGAGAGAAGAGTATTAGGTAGATTCAGGTAGAGTTAGGCCGACTTATCAGTAGATAAGTCGACCTAACTCAGAATCTACGTCGACTTATGTTTAAGCGTATGCTCAAACAGAGATACGCTTAAACATATCTAAGATAGGACGGCTTGCGCCGTCCTATCTTAGATTGCAATATTTTGGATTGCCACTAGGTGGCGCTTCCATTGCGGTCGGCGTATAATATGTAAATGAGTTGATACGCCGATTCACGAACGTACGCCCGGCCGCCGCAGTCGAATTACGCCGTTTCCATAAGGCATTAGCAGGCCTAAAGTTATCTATCTATTAGGTCAGGGCTCGACAAATCCCGGGCGCCAGGTCGCCATGGCGACTAGAAATAGGGTCCTGGCGACTTGGCTCGGAAGGGGGGAGCCGTTGGTATTACAAGTTATTACCACCAGATGTGTAAGCTGGCGCCATCTGGTGGTGGCAGTTGGTATTACAAGTTAAGCATTACAAGTTAAACAGCAATTCTAATGTCATTTTCACTGCCATCTTCTTCCCTCTAATTAGAACCCCCAAACATTATATATATTTTTTATCCCAACACCCTAGAGAATAAAATGGCGATCGTTGCAATACTTTCTGTCACGCCGTATTTGCGCAGCGGTCTTGCAAGCGCACTTTTTTTGGGAAAAAAATTACACTTTTTTTAATTAAAAAATAAGACAACAGTAAAGTTATCCCCATTTTTTTTAATATTATGAAAGATAATGTTACGCCGAGTAAATTCATACCCAACATGTCACGCTTCAAAATTACGTCCGCTCGTGGAATGGCGTCAAACTTTTACCCTTTAAAATCTCCATAGGCAACGTTTAAAAAACTCTACAGGTTGCATGTTTTGAGTTACAGAGGAGGTCTAGGGCTAGAATTATTGCTCTCGCTCTACCAATCGCGGCGATGCCTCACATGTGTGGTTTGAACACCATTTACATATGTGGTCGCTGCTCACGGACGGGGCGCGTTTTCTGGCTCTTAACTTTTTTAGCTGGCTCCTAGATTCCAAGCAAATTTGTCAACCCCTGTATTAGGTGGAATAACAATGTTAAAGTATGGCCGCCGTTCCCGCCGCGAGATTCAAATTTTTTTACGTCGTTTGCGTAAGTCGTCTGCGAATCGGGATTTACGCCGTTTACGGGCGTACTTAGCCGCAATGCACACTGGGAAATGTAGGCGCCCGGCACATGCGCAGTTAAAAAAAAAACGTAAAAAACGTGAGGTCAAGCCTCATTACAATTAAACACGCCCCCCTCCAACACATTTGAATTTGTCGCCCTTACGCCTGCCCGCTTTAGGCTACGCCGCCGTATATTAGCAGGCAAGTACATTGAGAATCATGTACTTGCCTAGCTAACTTACGGCGGCGTAGCCTAAACACGCTAAGCTACGCCGCCGTAACTTTAGTCCTATCTACCTGAATCTACCTATATATGTTCTTATTCAGTTAGAAGAAAAACAAATGTAAATCCACTGTGATGCAATATTCTATGACTATAAATATAAAGGCTTTCTTTGAGTTGAATGTTTATATAGGCACCATGGGTCACCTAAACTTTGGAGCTCATGTACATGGGTGTGTTCTTCCTGCAGTTAATATCTGTTTCAGATGCAAGTCAGCAGATTCCCATTGATTTCAGGGGTTGTAAACCCCTGGGTCACGGCCAACACCGGGCTGTAGAGGCTCTTCTCCCGAGCCGCGTTGCGAGGGAGACTCTGTCAGTGGTGAGACGGCCAAGCAGAGAGATTACATCTCTTATTGCCCACACCTGTGTTATGCCCTTACTTACAGGGCCGCGAAAGCTGCTCTACATAGGGGAGCGGCCAAGCAGAGAGAGAATGACGTCATCTCTCACCGCCCGCCCTCACTCTGGGACAGCACCGAAAACCCATGTGTTAGCTGGTTTATCCTAGCTGAGGAGAGGCTGTCAGCACCTGTAAGTACTGTACTTTGCAGTGCAGGCCTTAGTTGTGACAATACACATTTGGTGGAAGGTAACAGTGGCAATCTACTGTACTGTAATCGTGTGGCAGAATAGTGACAAACCACATTTGGTGGCAGGTAACAGTGGCAATCCACTGTACTGTAATCTTGTGGCAGAATAGTGACAAACCACATTTGGTGGCAGGTAACAGTGGCAATCCACTGTACTGTAATCTGGTGGCAGAATAGTGATAAACCATATTTGGTGGCAGGCCGCAACAGTGACAATCTACATCTGGTGGCAAAATAGTGACAATCCAAATCTGGTGGCAGAAAAGTGACAATCCACATCTGGTGGCAGGCCACAACAGTGAACAAGCTGCATCTGGTGACATAGGCGACGTGGCAAGTAAAAATCAGAATCTTGTGGCAGGTGACATGACAATCTGCATCTGGTGGCAGGTGACGTGACAAGCTGCATCTAGTGGCAGGTGACGTGACAAGTGATAAGCTGCATCTGGTGGAAGGCGACAGTGGCAAGTCACATGCTCAGGGCTCCCACTGATTCTGCATTTTATATTACAATGTAACAATAGAAATAATGCGCTTCAATCATTCTGACACCACATCAACTATGCTGCTGTGATGATTGAAGTGCCAACACCAGCCATTGCCCCGACAAATTGCCTGCGAAAATACGTATCCTGGGCCTTTGCATAATTTTCTTCAACGCAGCCGGTCCCTGGTGCCAAAAAGGTTGGGGACCGCTGGGGTAGTTGACCATTCAGAGGCTGCATTTGAACGGCTTTGCGTTGCATTGCATTTTTTAAGATGCAGTACACCCTGTCGAAGTGTATTTGAATTGCAGGCAAAGAAAGGTAAAGCGTTAATTAATCCCTGAAAAAAAATATAGAGATCCTGGTCCCCAAGGGGACTGGTTTGCACCTGTGCATTTTCAGTTTTGCAGAAACACACTGCAGTCCATGTAACATGAATTCCTATGGATGTAGATCACATCTGTGCATTTTATGGAAAGGGCCAGGGTTTTTTTTTTTTCTGGTTTTTGGTTCCATAGACTTAAATGGTTTAAAGATGTGTACTGAAAAATAAAAAAAACGCACCTGCAATATGCAAACTGCAACCTGCACAAGTGTGAATCAGGTCCTAAAGCAGATTACACAGCATAGTGCCTGTGATGTGTAATCTACCCCTCTCTGAACTAAAAAAACAAACCTGCCTGATCCTGCCACTTCCTGTATCCCCCTCTCTGCACTGAACACGAAAATCAGGGCTCCTGAGCCCTGACAACCATGGTCAGCATAGGTCCCGTGGTCATCCGCAGCCCAGCCCTCAGCTCTCCTCTCTCCCCCTCTTCCCTGTCTATCAACTCTGTGTTCTGATTCTCTGTCTCCGCCCAGCTTTTTCCAGTCTGTTGCAGCTGCATTAATGTGTGTTCCATCAAGAGAGCTCTCATTCATTCCCAAAGCCAATCCAAAATCGAACGTTTGCCACAGCATACAAAAACACGTGGTAGTGTTTTACTGTGTATTATGGTGTGTTTCCAAGCATGTGTATGGCGCATTGTCCTGTGTTAGTGCAACGCACCTCAATCGATAGATCTGAATAGAGGAACATTTTTACAAAAGGTGCAGTGTAAAACTCAATGTATTTAAAATATCTGGACTACCAAGTACACGTAAATACCTGTTTCAGGCACTGGGTGTCCACTTCCCTTCGGGATGTCTTTTGAAACATAGAAACTTGATTCCTCTATATCCTTGTCAGTGTTTGGCGAAGCAGTGACTGCAAAAAGGGCTTATGTTTAGTATCTTAGAAAAAATTTAACTATATACCGTACTCATTGAAATATGAGAGCTATACAAACTAACATAATAAACATCAAGTCGCATTGCTTCTGGCAATATCAGAGCTTTCGTGGAACGATGTTACTTTTTACACATATATGACTATAATATAAATGCTTGTACCAATGCATGATAAAAAATACTCTTCCATTACATAGCTTTTTACACTTGACAGTCTAGTTACCTTTGCATTTAAAATTCATTCATTTAGGTTTTCCCCTTTCAGTTGATATCTCTATATCCAACAATAAGATTAGCATCCCTTGTCTAATAACTTAAAGGAGTTGTAAAGTCTTGTGGTTTTTCACCTTAATGCATCCTATGCATTAGGATGAAGGCAGAGGAGGAGCACCGCCGGGGGACCTCAGAAAAAGGAGGATCGGGTTCCTCGCATAGTAGCCCATTAGGTGTCACTTACCTGAAACCGAAGCCTGCAATGTCACCGCTGTCCCGTTGTAGGAAGCATCTATTTTTCACCCCTCTTCCTTCCGGGGCCACGTACTCCCGCACATGCTCACGGGAGCCGCCAGTCACTGCATGACCCCAGCTAGAAACGGCACAGCGTGCCCTTTCTAGAATGCGCATGCAACGAATACATCGCCGTAAGGGGAATTGTAAATATCTCCTAAACTGTGTAGGAGATATTTCCAGTACCTACAGGTAAGCCTTAATGTAGGCTTACCTGTGGGTGAAAGTGGTCTGTAAGGGTTTACAGCCATTTTAAACCCATAAGCAAAAAATGTATATAATGCAGTTTATCAATCATTCGATATAGCAGCTGGACTAGGTTTCTTTTTTTTTTAGGCTTTTTTTCTCCCCTGGTAATTTGGTCAGTAATAGACAACACTCTGGATGAATGAGTACAGGGCAGATTTGGATAGCAGCATTCTGTCTGGGGGGAGGGGAGTGTTAGAAGTATTAGCAGATTTAAATACAGTAAAAATGTGAAGTCTAACTCCAACTCATATTTTATAACAGTTTTTTTTTCCTTTTCCTTTTTTTTATATATAAATAAACGCTGAAAATATTCAGCACACTTGAAGAATGGTCTGTCTCATACCTGCAATATAACAAATGTTTGCTTTTGGGTTTAATACTGCTTTAAAGATGGCATAAAAGTCTACATGCAAAGAAAAATAGAAATATGTACCCCTCTTACTTCTCATCCCTATGACACCATGACAGGAGATAATGATAGATGGGAAGGAAGACACAGACCGTACTAAAACTGATTGAGGTTCTAATCCTAATGCTGGCCATACATTCCACAAAAAAATGGTTCGTTTTTTTTACATATACCTAGTACAGAAAGTTCGGACGGGAAACACATTAACCTTCCGATTTATCGTTCGTTCGGCAGAAAATTTCCAAACTTGTCCTTCGTTTTTTTGGCTCAAAAACGTCCAAACGATTATCGATTTTTGTGCCCATTAACTGTTCGAAAAACGAAAGATCTTTCTTAACGACCGAATGTCGGCCGAATTTTCGTATAATGTATGGCCAGCATTACTTTGCTAAAAAGAGTGTTTGTTTTTGTTCATCTACCTTTCCCAATTGGTCAGATTTCCTATCACTTCCAATTTTTGTACAACCCTGGCACAGGGAAATTAGAAGGTATCTTTCCAATAGAAACAGAAGAACAAAAACCTGGCAAAGGGTCTAACCCTATTTCTCTATTTAAACTAAGAAAATGTTGTGGCTGGAGTTGGGTTTAAAGCCCTAAAAAGGATATAAAGTCACCTGGAACTGCTTTAAGATGTCCTCTAGGATCTACTGTTGTAGGACGTACCAAGGTTCCTGTATTAAAACATGAAACAAATATCATAGGATACATACAGTATGTTTAGTGTAATGTATAGTTTGACCACTTTATGAAATGTGGGCATGCAGTGGGCAGATCTAGTGTGGCTAGGTCCTGATTGACAGTCTACAGGTTTGGGAATCAGAAGTGACAATGCTGATGAGTTGAACTGCCCTGGATTCAGTTTAAACAGGACTCGCCAAGCTTGGATGCTGAACCCAAACCCAATTGACATCAATGGGAGTCTGTTAAATCTGTTTAATTAACCACTTAAGACCCAAACTATTATGCAGGTAAAGGACCTGGCCAGTTTTTGCGATTCGGCACTGCGTCGCTTTAACTGACAATTGTGCGGTCGTGCGACGTGGCTCCCAAACAAAATTGGCGTCCTTTTTTTCCCATAAATAGAGATTTCTTTTGGTGGTATTTGATCACTTCTGCGGTTTTCATTTTTTGCGCTATAAACAAAAATAGAGCGACAATTTTGAAAACAAAAACAATATTTTTTACTTTATACCCCCAAAAAATATATAAAAAAAATAAAAAAAAATTTCTCAGTTTAGGCTGATACGTATTCTTCTACATATTTTTGGTAAAAAAAATCACAATAAGCGTTTTACGATTGGTTTGCGCAAAATTTATAGCGTTTACAAAATAGGGGATAGTTTTATGGCATTTTTATTAATATTTTTTTTTTTACTACTAATGGCTGCGATCAGAGATTTTTTCCGTGCATTGTTTACTGTGAAAATGACAATTGCAGTTTAGGAGTTAACCACTAGGGGGCGATGTAGGGGTTATGTGTGACCTCATATATGTTTCTAACTGTAGGGGGGCGGGGCTGGACGTGTGACGTCACTGATCGCCTTTCCCTATATCAGGGAACAGACGATCAATGACATTGCCCCTGTGAAGAACGGGGAAGGTGTGTTTACACACAGCTCTCCCCGTTCTTCAACTCCTGTGACCGATCGCGGGACACCAAATGTGCAGGAGGCGGTCCTTAAGTGGTTAAAACAATCCTTTTCGTTTTCTGGGCTAATAGGCAGGGGGGTATTAAAAAAAAAAAAAAGTGGCATTGGGGAGGTGGGCACTGCCCTGGGAAAAATGCACCAATGTAAAAAGAGATGTTGCACCTACCTGTGTTGCGCATACTATTGTAAAGAGATTCCTGAGGAAGTGACTGATTCTTTTCCTTATCCATGGATACAGAAATCTTCCCAGAGAGTCTTGATTTCTCTAGTACTGGACTGTTTTCTGTTTCAGTCATTCTTCCAGAATCTGAATGGCTTTCTGTTTTTTCAGTGATATGAATCACCGTCTTTCGACCCGTGCTAACTAAGAAAGATATAAATCACATCCTTTAGCTGAAGCATGTAGGGTATATTAGTATTGAAACTACAATGTCAAATCACAAATAACATTAAATAAAATAATTTCATATAAACTTTAATGGCTTTAGGAACAGCCCAGGATTTGGTGACCCCTGGCAAATCATCATTTGACCCCCAGGTTGAAAACCACTGACATAGACCATCCTCCGCACACCACGAGCGCTTCAAGCCACGCTTTCAAATCGCTCTACTGCAGGGTAGTCTTCACGGTCACAATTGCAGACTGGCAGCGGTGAGAGCCCATGGTGCGGAGGACGGTCTATATGGACAGCTTTACTCCGGATGCCTGCATACTTAGATGCACCTCTTTTAATCATCAGCCATGTGAGTTGCTAAATGTTGTACCTTCATTAAATGTAACCATATTGAATGAATGAATGAATGAATGAAAACTTATATAGTGCAACACATGCGAACTTAATCGCCTCTGGGCTACACTTAGAGGTGCCTCTCTTCTCTTTTATACTCAGTAGCTCCTGATGGAATTTGCTTCTAATCCCCTTGTGGAGGCTTCCATTTGCTATAATCTTTTTATATGGACTATAAACTGAAGGACAAATGAATAAATGGTTGGGGAACAAATCATTTGAGCTTCTATTATTTCTTATGGGGAAATTTGCTTTGATATGCAAGTGTTTTGGATTCCAAGCATGTTTCTGGAATGAATTATGCTCGCAATCCAAGGTTTTACTGTACATGTACCAAGTGAAGATCATGTGGTTGGGAAGAGAAAATTCCGCCTGCAAATCTGAATCCGGTTTGGGGCCATTGCCAGACAGCACTTGATACAAATATAAGATCCCTTGGGATGCCCATAAAACCGGATCTGGCAGTGAATATAGTTCTGGCAAATGATGATTGCACCACAAAGGTGGTGTGGGTGTTAAATGTAGGATTATCCTGCCTAGTCAGAGCCTAGCGCCCACATTTTTAAACTTGTCATCTCACATTTTTATCCCCAATTGGAATGCCACCACATTACATGTCGTTTAAATCAACAACTGCAATCATTGCTGCAGGAAATAAAAGTCAGCAACCAATGAAGTGTAGTAATCAGAGAAAAACAACAAGATTTGTATTTCTCTGTTGTCTTGTCTCCACTACAATCATCAATTAAACCAGTAACTTGTGTATTATTTATTAATGCAGTACAAAGTTGATTAGTGTGTCCTGTTACAGCGTGATATCACTGGAGTTAGCGGATCCATGACCCCCTATGTTTATGAGTACTGACAGATGTTAATTGGTTGTTCTAATTATTGCTCTTTGTCCAAGTCTGTAATTCTGTGGTAATCTGCAAGCATCTCTATATTCATGACTTTCCCTCTATTCATGAACAGAATGGTCTCCTTTACCTAGAACTACATTGCGAATTGCTAGGACTCACAGTTCTGGCAGAAAGCTTCATCAGAGCCATCCGGACATTGCACCACTCTGTCGCATGCTAAAGTAATATCTATACAACATCCATCATCGCAGATAAACTGGTAGCGGCTGCAGGCTCCACTGCACGTTGTGGAAGCTGTGACACAACAAAAAGGGAAAAGAAATATGGATTACTAGCCTGCATTATTTATCAAGCAAAGGTTGTTTTGTTCAGCATACATAAAGGTCATTTTACCCAATGGTGGTACTTTAGTTATAAACGGAGCCGGTTATGCAAAAAAAAAAAAAAAAAAAGGAATAAGAAAGTGAAACTTGCATTTTAAGATGGATGAGATTCCATAGAGGTTATACAGAAGTATAAGGCCCCATTCACACGGACGGACCGTTCAGGTCCGCCTGTCAGTTTTGACGGCGGACCTGACCGGCCGCTCCATGCAGTCCTATGAAGCGTCGGATGTCAGCTGAGACATGTCCGCTGACATCTGACCCGATACGCCAAAATCAGACGTATGGCGATACGTCCAAATCCATCCATGGCGGATCGGATCGGGTGAGATCTGATGAAAACGGACATGCTGTCCGTTTTCATCTGATCGCTCTATAGGAATCAGCGGTGCTGCACAAGCCCTTCCCCGCTCAGTGAGCAGAGAAGAGCTTGTCATCTGCCAGCTCAGCGGAGATCTGCGGGCTGATCTCCCGCTAAGCTGGCGGGAGCAGGCGGACTCCGTAGCAACGGAGTCTGCCTCGTGTGAATGGGGCCTAAAGGACAAAGGCATATATCCTGGAAATGCAATTCTTCATTATTGACATCAGTAGGTACTGTACGGATTTTTTTTTATGATTCTATTTCTAAAGGTGATCTGCTCTTGGTTACAAAACCCTTCCATATACCCAGTGAAGTGACTGGCCTGAGGGGGTACACCGAGATTAAACAAATTCTCTTACATAAGTTGTACCTTCCTATCTGCAGTCTTCTCTTCATCTGTTCAAAGTCCATTATTTTAATGCTTGTGTGAGAGTTCAGAAAACTCTGGGTACAACGTCGCACTCCCGTGAAATTGTCAGTTAAAGCGACGCAGTGCCATATGGCCTTGTCATTAGGGGGGTAAATCCTTCCAGTCCTTAAGTGGTTAATACCCAGGATTTAATTTTCCTTTATTAGTGACCCAATTCTGGTAAAATTTAGCGATTCTGAGGCTTTCTCAGTGATGACCAGTGTAATAAAATAAGACAGATTTACACCAGGAATGCTTTCTGTGAAAAACGTCTGAGGCCTCGTACACACGACAGAGAAACTCGACGTGC
Organism: Rana temporaria; assembly: GCF_905171775.1. NCBI lineage: Eukaryota > Metazoa > Chordata > Amphibia > Anura > Ranidae > Rana > Rana temporaria. The sequence goes on from NC_053492.1 coordinate 305,201,912, forward strand.
CAAGCCCGTCGAGTTCCTCGACGAGTTCCTTGTTGAACTTGTCGAGAAGCTCGGCAGGCTTGCTTTGCGTACACACGTAACATACCAAAATCTTGTCGTTCTCCGGCGCGATGACGCTCACGACGTATGACGCGACTATAAAGGGGAGGTTTGATTTTGTTGGCGCCACCCTTGGGGCTCCTTTTGCTGATTCCGTGTTTACGCGTGTTAGTAAAAGTTTGGTGAGTGACGATTCGTGCTTTTCAGTCTTTGTGCTTTCAGATTGATCTCTGCCGTTCAGTTTGTACTTGTGTGGGTCGTATCTAGGCAATCGAGACGTGCGGTCAGGTCGTATTGTTTTACATTGCGGTCCTGTCCCCGCGTTTTTCATTGTCAGGGTCGTTCTTCATAGGTCTTGCTGTTCTTCACTGCGGTCTGTTTAGTGCAATTCTGATTTGTCGTTCGTAACTAGCCTTGTAGCCATGTTGCAGGCACCTAGTCGTCGCCGACTTCGTGCTAAGCATCTTCTGTCTATAGGTCTGTTTGTTTATGACCTAGACGATGAGGAGTTCATGAACAGGAGGAGGACACGTTCATGGACCAAGAATTGGTTGCTCCGTAGGAACCAATTCTCTCACATGCCTTTGCTGCGGGAGCTTCAGGAAAATAATCCTGTTGATTACAGGAATTTCCTGAGGATGTCTGATCCCGTCTTTCAGCACCTGTTGGCTTTGGTGTCCCCCTATATTACCAGGCAGGACACCGTTATGCGGGAAGCCATCAGTGCTGAGCAGAGGCTAGTTGCCACCCTCCGTTATCTGGCAACTGGGAGAAGCCTTCAGGACTTAAAGTTCTCCACGGGCATCTCCCCCCAGGCTCTGGGCCTCATCATTCCTGACACCTGCTCTGCCATCATCCAGGTTCTGCAGGAGGAATATATGAGGGTAAGTTTTCTCCTTTAATCTCACATTTTATGTCTATAATGTATGCTAATGTCTTGTAGTTATCTCCTCCTTCCCTAATTACCATGTCTGGAATATGCTGTGAATGTCCCCTTTGCCCCCATGCATGATGTAAACTTTGATGCCCCTTTTTTGGCCTACATGCATATTTCCCATCACTTACCTCCCCAGCATGCTATCCTGGGCCCCAACCTACCTAGTCTAGTCACTTCCCAATGTATTGTGTTATATCCATTGTAATGTCCCCCCCCCTCCCCTCCAAAATGTGTTGTAAAGTCTATGTTCACCAATATTTATTTATTTTTTATTTTAATTTTAGGACTCCAAAACTCATCTAGCCCTTCCCTCCAAAATGTGTTGTAAAGTCTATGTTCACCAATAATCAAAATTAATTTTAGGACTCCAAAACTCATCTAGCCCTCCCCTCCAAAATGTGTTGTAAAGTCTATGTTCACCAATAATCAAAATTAATTTTTTTTAGTACTCCAAAACTCATCTAGCCCTCCCCTCCAAAATGTGTTGTAAAGTCTATGTTCACCAATAATCAAAATTAATTTTTTTTAATACTCCCAAACTCATCTAGCCCTCCCCTCCAAAATGTGTTGTAAAGTCTATGTTCACCAATAATCAAAATTAATTTTTTTTAGTACTCCCAAACTCATCTAGCCCTCCCCTCCAAAATGTGTTGTAAAGTCTATGTTCACCAATAATCAAAATTTATTTTTTTTAGTACTCCCAAACTCATCTAGCCCTCCCCTCCAAAATGTGTTGTAAAGTCTATGTTCACCAATAATCAAAATTTATTTTTTTTAGTACTCCCAAACTCATCTAGCCCTCCCCCAAACTTGGGCACTGGCCCATCAGAGGGGGTGTTTAATGTGTTAATTGGCTAAATATATTTAGATATAATATGCTAGTTCTGCTTGCAAGGTTATGTGGCTAATTTTTTCTTTTTTTCTTCCCCAGCTTCCGTCCACACCACAGGAGTGGCAGTCTGTGGCTTTGGACTTCCAGACCCGATGGAACTTCCCCAACTGCGGGGGAGCCATCGACGGGAAGCACGTCCGCATCGTGCCTCCACCCCGTTCAGGATCCCAGTTCTTTAATTATAAGGGGTTCAACAGTATTGTGCTGATGGCGGTGGTGTCAGCACAGTATGAATTCCTTTTTGTGGATGTCGGGATGAATGGACGGGTATCGGATGGGGGAGCCTTCAGGCAGACGGAGTTCGCGCTTCGCCTTCAGGATGATGATCTGTCATTGCCACCGGATGACCAGAATGTAGAAGGCCTGCCATTTGTTTTCCTGGCTGATGAAGCGTTTGCCCTGGGACCCCATCTTATGAGGCCATTCCCTCAGCGCACCCTCACCCCAGAGAGGAGTGTCTTTAATTTCCGGCTGGGCCGAGCACGTAGAGTGGTTGAGAACGCTTTCGGCATCATGGCCAGCCGGTTCCGCCTTTTCCTCACCTCTCTCCACATGGCGGAATATAAGTGGAATACAATTATTTTTGCCTGCTGCATTCTCCACAATTTTTTAAGGAGACAATCTCCAAATTATATGGCCCTGGTTGGGCCCGAGGCACAACATTTGACCCCTGCAGAAACTTTGGCGGGCCTTGAAGCTGGCCACACAGGACTGCCCCCCCAGAGTGCCCGTGAAGTCCGGGACAAATACATGGACTATTTCATGGGTAGGGGGGCAATACCATCTCAATCAAATTTGCCCTAATTGTAGCTTTCTAAAAAATAAATCATAATCTTTTTTCTAAACTTGTTATGTCTTGCTTGTGTTGTTTGGAGTTCTTTACTAAGTGTAACTAAGTGTATTTTCATTATCAACTAGCAAACATTTCCCAGGTGACCCCCAAACCAAACACATAGAAAATTTTATGTATTTTAGGAAAAACACCACACACTTTTTTGATGTTCAAAAGCTCTTTATTTTCTTAATTTTTTTATTTTTATTTATTCATAAATACCCTACAAAAATTTTTGTTATATTTTCTCATACAATATACAATCATTTTTGTATTTTTGTGGGTGATTTTTCTCATACAATATACAATCATTTTTGTAATTTTTTTGGTTTTTATTCTCATACAATATACAATCATTTTTGTATTTTTGTGGGTGATTTTTCTCATACAATATACAATCATTTTTGTAATTTTTTTTGGTGATTTTTCTCATACAATATACAATCATTTTTGTATTTTTGTGGGTGATTTTTCTCATACAATATACAATCATTTTTGTAATTTTTTTTGGTGATTTTTCTCATACAATATACAATCATTTTTGTATTTTTGTGGGTGATTTTTCTCATACAATATACAATCATTTTTGTAATTTTTATGGTTTTTTTTCTCATACAATATACAATCATTTTTGTATTTTTGTGGGTGATTTTTCTCATACAATATACAATCATTTTTGTATTTTTGTGGGTGATTTTTCTCATACAATATACAATCATTTTTGTATTTTTGTGGGTGATTTTTCTCATACAATATACAATCATTTTTGTAATTTTTTTTGGTGATTTTTCTCATACAATATACAATCATTTTTGTATTTTTGTGGGTGATTTTTCTCATACAATATACAATCATTTTTGTAATTTTTTTTGGTGATTTTTCTCATACAATATACAATCATTTTTGTATTTTTGTGGGTGATTTTTCTCATACAATATACAATCATTTTTGTAATTTTTTTGGTTTTTTTTCTCATACAATATACAATCATTTTTGTATTTTTGTGGGTGATTTTTCTCATACAATATACAATCATTTTTGTATTTTTGTGGGTGATTTTTCTCATACAATATACAATCATTTTTGTATTTTTGTGGGTGATTTTTCTCATACAATATACAATCATTTTTGTAATTTTTTTGGTTTTTTTTCTCATACAATATACAATCATTTTTGTATTTTTGTGGGTGATTTTTCTCATACAATATACAATCATTTTTGTATTTTTGTGGGTGATTTTTCTCATACAATATACAATCATTTTTGTATTTTTGTGGGTGATTTTTCTCATACAATATACAATCATTTTTGTATTTTTTTGGTTTTTTTTCTCATACAATATACAATCATTTTTGTAATTTTTTAGGTTTTTTTTATTAATAAACATTAAAATCTGGTTTTATTATTTTTTTTTTTTTTTTTTTATTAAATAAAGTAGAAAATCTGGTTTTATTATTTTTTTGGTTTTTTTTTTATTAAATAAAGTAGAAAATCTGGTTTTATTATTTTTTTGGTTTTTTGTTTATTAAATAAAGTAGAAAATCTGGTTTTATTATTTTTTTGTTTTTTTTTTTATTAAATAAAGTAGAAAATCTGGTTTTATTATTTTTTTGGTTTTTTTTTTATTAAATAAAGTAGAAAATCTGGTTTTATTATTTTTTTGGTTTTTTTTTTATTAAATAAAGTAGAAAATCTGGTTTTATTATTTTTTTGTTTTTTTTTTTATTAAATAAAGTAGAAAATCTGGTTTTATTATTTTTTTGGTTTTTTTTTTATTAAATAAAGTAGAAAATCTGGTTTTATTATTTTTTTGTTTTTTTTTTTAATTAAATAAACATCAAAATCTGGTATTTAAAAATTTTTTTGGTATTTTTTTCAGATTCAGACTCTCCCCAAAACATCAAGTAAATTTTTTAATTTATTTTCCACCCTCCTTGTTCTTTCTTTAATTTTTCGGTTGGCCAGATGAATCTCCTCCACCTCTTCTCTGCAGGCCCAGATTTCAGATATAACCATCTGTTTTGTATGCCTGTCCAAGCCACCACCTGATCCTGAAATGTGGGACAAAACCATTTTTTAAAATTAGGCAGGCCTACATCTACATTACCTGAAGCTGGGTTAGTTATATGTTACTTTACCTGATGTGGTGGCAGGCTGCGCATCATCACCATCCCTCGGGGGTGTGGCTTGCTGGACTTCTTGCTCCCGTGTCGAAGCTTCATGACGCCCTACGAGAATGAAGAAAATGGAAACAGGATTTTTATAGCTTATAGGCCTGAAAGAGGAATATGATTCACTTTATACAATTTCTGGGACTATTGATGTTTTGAAAAACCCCTCAGGGCAAAACACAGGATTGAAGGCATTCACAAAGATCCTGACAAATCTTGTAGCTTTGGTCTACTTTTAAACATGTAAGCCAACAAAGTATACACTGGATCACCTCAGCTCTGTGTGAAGCCCAAAATGGGTTATTAAAGGGGACAACAATTATGCAAATGAGTCCACATGTGTCACCAACTGCTGAGCAGACTCTCCTTTTACTGTATATTTAATTATTAAAAAAAGTTTGGTGGTTTTAATAGCACATCTACATAATTTTCACGATTGATCTCACCACAATTTTAAAAAAATGTCATAATTTCTAGGATTTTAAACACAATATTTAGTCGTTCCGAATGGACGTCCATTTTGACGACAAATTATTGTGCCTAAAAAAATATTACAGTACAACCTGAAATAAAAAACACATGGCGCGGAACAAATCTTACAAAATATATAACAAACTTACTTCTTCTAATCACTCTCCTGATCCTCTTCATTTGTTCCGGCTCCCGTTTTTTAAGGTCACACCACCTTTTCCGGATCTGCTCCTTGGACCTTTTCACTCCAAATTTGCGATGGAGACTCCTCCTCACCTTCTCCATTATTGCGGCCTTGACCTTGTTCGGGTACTTATATGGCCCATGCCTCCCATCGTAGTCCTCTGCTTTGAGGATGAGGACCATCTCCACCATTTCCTCAAAGGTCATGTTGGAGGCCTTACAACGGATTCGCCGTGCTGCCATATTCTCCAACATGTGCTTCCAACCCAAAAAAGATGGAAAAGGGGCGGGGAAAATACGATACCATGAACGTCAGGGGCGGGGAGACGTGCGTAAAGTCCCACATGCGCGTGTATAAAGGGCTACCACGTGAGTAAAAGGGGCGTTCACAGTTTGTGGAAGACGGCGGAGATAACGATCGGGTCAAAGACCGGTTTGTAACTACATTTTACATGTTTTTCTTGATTGAATGATTTTGTGGCCTACATCTTAGGTTCATAAATTAAAACATAGCCAGTTTGAAATTTGAAGGTAATGGTCCGCTATAGTGCCGTCGTACGTAAACAACGCTTTGATTATGCATTTTGATCCAACTACTGTTGTGTGGGCAATCTCGGTTCTCATCAGGATGTCTTCTAAAAACAAGTCGGTTTAAACATGATGCAAATGGTCGCTTTTATGTCTTGACCAAACTATATCGGGAGTGCTTTTATCTAACTAACGTTTCATACACAAATGAGGATGAGATCTGGCTTATTAGTTCGACACAACTGGTCATCTGTTTCCTAGGAACTGACCAAACATGATCTGCTGCCAATTCCACCTTGTCGTTTTTGCGACGGAAGATAAGGGGCGGGGGGGAAACATCAAATTTTTTTAAGCATGGGCGGATGTCGTGTGCGGAGTGTATATAAGGCTCGAACACATGTAGCGTCCATACGACCGGGTTGCGTAAGAAAGACGTTTGAACGACAAGCGTGTAGGTATGCTTCGAACTTGGGACAGCAGTGGCATATTCAGGAAAGACAGACATTTAAAGGAGCAATAAGCCAAAATTGTTTGGGGCAGAAATAACTAACTTTACATTATATCAGTCTTGATTTCATGTCCTCATTGTCCCTTTTTGCTTTTAAGCAGCTGTAATCATTTGCATAAATCATCACTTCCTGGTTCTGCTCCCTCTCAAATTTATCAGGGGAGCTTGTCACTGTGGTCTAAGCTGTGTGTCTAAAAATCAACCAAAACAATGCTAATAATTGTAGAAATTAAAATATGCCCTGCTTTTATTTTTTTTGGGTTCTGTGTGTCTCTTTACTTCACAGAAACAATAACTAAATTTCAAAACAAAAGTGAAACTAGAGGCACATTATATGTATGCACTTGTATGTCTCTAGACACTGTAAACAGTCATTTCCTCCAAAAATATAGTTATCCATTAGTGACCCTTTAAGGGCTAGCTTGTGAGAAAGAGTAATTGACTTTCTAGATTGTGTAGTGACATTATTTTTTTATCCTTGGTTTTGGACAGGAAAAGATGAATCTCTTTAACCGACCCGACTTCTTGGAGATCTTTATTGATAGGTGGCAAGAACTTCCTGTTCTGTGGGCCACCAAAGACCCCATCTCTAGAAATAGAGAATTGCGGAAAACTGCACTGGAGAGCCTGCTCCCACTTGTGCGGAGACAGGTGGGGTTTGATGTGACAACTGACCAGTTGGAGGTCAAAATTGGGACCTTGAGAGGCACCTACAGGAAGGCACGCAACAAGGTCTTGGCTTCGATGAGGTCTGGAGCTGGAGCAGGGCGGGTATTTAAACCCAAGTTGTGGTACTACAGCAAACTGAGCTTCCTGGATGAACACCTGGAGGTTAGGGAGTCACTTTCTAGCCTTCGCCCCAGAAGCCACAGAAGCTCCAGCCTTCCCTCCAGCCAACCTGCTGCTCCCTCTGCAGAAGAACCCTCTCAGCAGCCTTCCATCCTGGATGAAGATCCAGATTTGCCCAGCTGGAGCCAGGTATATAGTACTTTCAATGTGCAAATATGTGGTGTTCAAATGTTGTTAAAGAGATGTAAATTAAGATATTAAAGGTAAATAAAAATTAGATCTAAAAGTGTTATTCCTAAAAATTTTCAGTATTGGCCATGAATTTTTGTGGTGTGATTGACCATAAAACATGGGTCAGAATGATTGGCTTAGCTAAGTCGTGACCAAAAAAAATGCAACAGTCAGGAGCTTAACTAAATAAAACAAAAAATTTATAAAATAGTAAAACTTTACTTTTTTTCCATACACAGGACGAGACCAGGCAGCAGGAGGATCAGGAAAATGCCAGGCAGGAGGAGGACAGGGTGAGTGGCTTGGAGGAGGCTGCAGGCCCAAGTATCTTGGACGTGTTGGCAGGCCCAAGTATCAGTAACGTGGTGGCAGGCCCAAGTGGAGCGGATGAGGTGGCAGGCCCAAGTGGGTTGCACGAGGTTGCTGGGCCAAGCACGAGATGCCAGGTGTCTCCTCTTCGTCTGCGTCCGAGAAGGCAGGTGAGGGATACAAGGGTGCGTGACGCCTCACTAGCCCTCATTCGGGATGCCCATGCAACCCTGCAACAGCCTCCCACTGCTCAGGAGGGATTTGTCACAGTTGTTTTGGCCAAAATGTCAGAAATGACATTAGACCAACGCCTCCTCTTTGAGGGCCTCCTCATCACCCTGGCAAATCAGGGGGTGAGGGGTCTTCTCACAGAGGACACTGTGATTTGCCGCCATCCCCATCCTCACACACCACATAACTCCCAAGCTCCCCCACCTTCTTCTTCTTCTCATGCTCCTTCTCAAGCTCCCCCACCTTCTTCTTCTTCTTCTTTTTCTCATGCTCCTTCTCAAGCTCCCCCACCTTCTTCTTCTTCTCATGCTCCTTCTCAAGCTCCCCCACCTTCTTCTTCTTCTTCTCCTCCTGCTCCTTCTCAAGCTCCCCCACCTTCTTCTTCCTCTTCTTCTCCTGCTCCTTCTGAACATTCTTCTTCCTCTTCTTCTCCTGCTCCATCTGAACATTCTTCTTCCTCTTCTTCTCCTGCTCCATCTGAACATTCTTCTTCCTCTTCTTCTCCTGCTCCATCTGAACATTCTGCTTCCTCTTCTTCTTCTACTACTCCTCCTCCTTCTACTGCTCCTCCTCCTTCTACTGCTCCTCCTCCTTCTACTGCTCCTCCTCCTTCTACTGCTCCTCCTCCTTCTACTCCTCCTCCTTCTACTCCTCCTCCTTCTACTCCTCCTCCTTCTACTGCTCCTCCTCCTTCTACTCCTCCTCCTTCTACTGCTCCTCCTCCTTCTACTCCTCCTCCTTCTACTGCTCCTCCTCCTTCTACTCCTCCTCCTTCTACTGCTCCTCCTCCTTCTACTGCTCCTCCTCCTCCTCCACCTCCTCCTCCACCACCGTCGGCTACTCATCCTCCACCACCTTCGTCTACTCCTCCTCCTGGCATGAGTACTACCCCTGTGGCACCACCTCCAGCCAGGCATAAGAGGAAGGCTGCTGAGAAGGCTGCAGAGAAGGTGAAAGAGCAGGCTGCAGGGAAGACACCAAGGAAGGCCTTGAAGAAATCAAGAAAGTGACTCCCTTACTTCCATGTGGTGTACCAGAGTTCAGGCTGCTGTAGTACCACAACCTGGTGACATCTGCCTGCCCTGCTCCAGTTTCTGACCTCGGGGAGTCCAAGACCTTGATGCGTGACTTCCTGAATGAACCTCTCAAGTCCCCATTTTGGCCTCCAACTGATCACCAGTCACATCAGGCCACACCTGGCTGTGCACAAATGGCAGCAAGCTCTCCAGTGCTGACTTTTGCATATCAAATTTTTTTTTCTTACCAAAATAAATGGTACATTTTTTTTTTACAGTTCATACTTGTCCTTGTATTTTTTTACATTTCAATTTTGCAAGTGAGAAGGCAGGTTCTTATTTTGTAAAAATTGGATATAAGGTGTAATTTGAAAGGGACACATGAGATAAGACAAAGCAATAAGGTTTCTATGGGGGGAACTTGACATTACAAAAAATAAAAGGATTAGCATTTTTTAAAAATTAAAAAATAAGGTGATTAAAAGCAGGATTTAAAACACACGACCAAAATAAGGTGACAATAAAAAAAAAAAAAAATATTGAGTCCAGTAAGAAAAAGGTTCCACCTAATTTTAAGGAACTCTGTGTGAATATCTTAAAAAAAAAATATTATATTGCTGTTTTGTGCCCTTAGGAAAAATTGTGTAAAGCGCTGCAAATAAACGATTAAATAATGTTGGAAGCGACACGAATGTGCTATCTCCAATCCAAACGCTAGTTTTACCTATGTTGGTCTCCAGTGTCTAAGTTTTTGACAAGTTTCTTAGCATACACACGACCGAGTTTCTCGTTTAAAAAACAGCCCGATGAAGAACTCGTCGAGCCAAAATCCACTGCCATCGAGAAAATAGAGAACCTGCTCTCTATTTGCTCGACGAGTTCCTCGGCGGCTCCATCGGGCCAAAAATGTACACACGACCGAGTTTCTCGACAGAATCCGGCTCCTCACCGAGATTCTCGACGAATTCTGCCGAGAAACTCTGTCGTGTGTACGAGGCCTCACTGAGTCCAGACACATCAGAAAGAATTATAAAAACAAAATCAAAAGCCGCTCTCTCTATAATGTCAGTGCTGTCATTGACAAAGGGCAGGCACAGACAAAATATATTTATAGATCCAAGATAGAGAGATAGAGATACAGTAGAAAATATTTTCTTAGACTTTAGAATGGCCATACATTATACAATTTTCTTCTATAGATTTCCTTTAGATTTACCAAAATATGAGGTCAATCAGGCAGGCCCTTGTGCTACACAGTTGAAGGTAAATCCAAAGGAAATTGAATAAGAAAATTGTATGGCCAGCTTAAGATCCTCTTTAGGCCTAAATATACAATGAAAAGACATTTATCAATGAAGCTGGCAAACATAGCTTATAATATATTGCAGTTTACCAAACATTAATGTGGTGGCTGCATTGGTTTTATTTTTTCGTCCCCCCCCCCCCTTTTTTTCACCTGGTGAGGTACACATCTCCTGCATTAGAGTGCCCCCACTCTGGATGAAGGAGCACAGGGAACCTTTGGACAGCATCATTTTCAGTCTAGGGGGAGGGAAATGTTAAATGTACTAGCAAATGTAGATACACCAACAAATTGAAGCCCAGCTTTAGCTCACTCCTCAGTTACAGCAATAGTTTTGTCCCTTTTGGGATAAAGGTTTTACGTGACTAAATAACAGCTGATCACTGTAAATGGTTTGTCGCTAAGGTTGCCCTCTACCTGCTACATTTGCAGGACATTTGCAGGACAGCTTGTTCTGTTGAAAAATATCAGACTTACTGGCTGGATCACCAGATAAAAATAAATAAAAATAAAGGAAAGTAAACCTAAAGAAGAAAACTAATGCAGCCATTACATCTAAAAATTGGTAAGCTGCAATATAAAAAAAAGTTTGCTTTTGTGTTTTTATACTGCTTTAACAGTACATTTACTGACTACAGTAAAGAAAAAAACAAATCTGACTGTTTAAACAATTTGTAAATATTACCCCGCCAGGAGGGGGGTGGATCTTCTCGTCACAATTAGAAAACAACAGGCCGTGCGGGACTCTGCAAAAATAGTTAATTGTGAATGAATGAACTATAAGTACCATCAGCCATTGCAGCCAACGCCTTGTAGTTCTCAACTGACTGCGAGGGCCCTGATAGTCCATTGTTTCATCATCCTACAATTCAGTAACTGCCAGTCTATGTCAGAGGTACAGGTAGACAGTGTACCGAGAGTCTGCAGGAGACGGGCATTGCACCCACAATCTGCTGATCACGGGTCCAATGCTTTACACTTAGGTTCCAGTGTAAAAACATAAATGCAAATTTTTTTACCTGCCAAAAAGATGTGCATTTATAAAAAAAAAATCCATAAAAGGCATTCTGTGGTTCCAGTTCCATTGCCAGCATGCTAATCAAGTGCCCTCATTACTTCCTGAAACGAATGTACAGAGCACATGTTCTGACTTCATTCTGACTTTCCTTATCTGTATACTTGCTTCAGGTCAGTAACTAAGAAAATATTGATGCCAGAAACAGCCAGGCAACTAGCATTCTTCAAATGTGGTCAGCAAAGGCAGTCTCCATATTTCTCCCAGCACAGATAAATATTAATCAAACGTGTTCTCTGAGGAGTTATTAAATACAGATCGCTCTTCAGAGAGCAAGGCAATGGTAAACAAGGCTTAGGCCCCGTACACACGACCGAGGAACTCGACGTGCCAAACACATCGAGTTCCTCGGCGAGTTCAGTGTGGAAGCCGCCGAGGAGCTCGGCGGCCCGACATTCCTCATTGAACAACGAGGAAATAGAGAACATGTTCTCTTTTCGGCCCGACGAGTTCCTCGACGGGTTCCTCGCTGAAAAGTGTGCACACGACCGAGTTTCTCGGCAGAATCCAGCTCCGACCGAGTTCCTAGCTGAATTCTGCCGAGAAACTCGGTCGTGTGTACGGGGCCTTATGGAAATTAAATTTCACTTAGCTCAGTAAATGAGATAACGCTGTGCTGTTTGACCTCAATCCTGCAATCGTGTGCAAGTAAAATCATAATGCACAAGTCCAAAAGGTTTTTAGTACTCCTAGATTTATTTCACCAGTGTTGATTTGTGAGCACTAGATGGCAGTGTCGCCAAACTAAAAGAAACTTTTTTTTTTTAACTTCACTAATCTATGAACATTTAAACATATCCTGGTTTGTTCAAAGGAAACCCGTGATGTAAGAAATGTGTAGTATTTCATTATTGGATGCTTGATTTTCTCTGGCTGCAGTACTTTCTGAGTTGCTGACCCAAAATAAGTAAGCAGCTAGTGAAGTCAGAACTCCCGATATGTATATTTTTCCAGGTCAGTCACTCCAGAAATAGTGGGAAAATAGACAAATATTAAAAATTGCGCCACAGGAGAAATGAAATATGCTGGTATTCTCTGGTGCAGCTGCTATCTGTGTAATGGGGGTAACATCAAATACAGTGTTTATGTGAAGACAGCGCCATCACCACTTAATGCATCAATTCATATTATGTGTAGACAATACAAAATGCTTGTGTGCCAACACTGCAGAAATAAAGTGCTGAAATAATTAAGAAAGTGTCTCGTGCTTATTTAAGTTATAAATATAAGAAGTTACTGAAACGATCCATATATTTCTCCAATACCAGAAAAGTGTCCTGTGCAATCAAAAATCTTCACATTTCCAAACTTATGATGATTTCATCTCAAAGACATCCTCCACCTTCTGTGCATAATCCACTATGAAATTCTGTAACTCACCAGAAATAATGGCCGGTATTATCAACCAGCACAAGCGCATATGAATACAGAATGCTCACACAAGGGCACAGGGGATTTTTCCTTCAGAGCCATCCCAGCGCTCATTCCACAATGAACACTTAGCCAATAGCCCAGGTTATGATAGGAGAAAAAAGCATACTCATAGCATTAAACCATCAAGGCCTTATTATATAACACTCTACCCCAAGCGCTAACAAAGTAACAAACTTGCAAAGTGCACAATCTTTTCTTTAACAGTCAGTCTCCAGCCACATCCTCTGACCACTAGCACGGACTTAGTGTGTGTGGTGACACATCACATCAAAGCCCCACCATATGCATTTCTTAAACTGAAATCCTCCAGGGGCAGGATGAATAGGGTTGAGTTTGTTACATAAGGCTTTGATGGTTTTACGCTATGAGTACCTTTTTGCTTGTCTCATAACCCTGGTTTGGTGGCTGAGAGTTTATTGTGGGATGAGCGCTGGGACGGCTCTGAGGAAAGATCCCCTGTTCCCTTGTGAGAGCATTCGGCATTCATATGTGCTTATCCTGGTTGTTGATAATACCAGCAATTATTTCTGGTGAGTTACTTAGCAGAATTTGGTGGTGGATTATGCACAGAAGGTGGAGCATGTCTTTGGGATGGGATTTTATTTCACCATAAATTTGGAGATTTAAAGATTTTTTTTTATTGCACTGGACACTTTATGGCACAGGTGTCAAACACAAGGCCCGTGGGCCGATTCCGGCCCTCCAGGCCATTTCATGTGGCCCTCGCACCTCTCCTGCAGCTGCAGGAGATCTCAAGCCCTCCTCTGGTCCTTCTCCAGACCCTTACTCTCTGCTTTCAAGCAATGCATCCAGCTTCTTTCCAGCAGCAGCATAAGGAAAGGGGGTGCACTGTGATGTAAGGAAGAGCGGTGGTGGGGTGGCTCTTGACATCCAATGTAAGGGGAGGGGATGCGCTGGACATCTAATCTTACAGATACAACTGACCCTTTTGAGGGCAACCATTATGCTGATGCGGCCCACGATGAAATTGAGTTTGACACCCCTGCTTTATGGTATTGGAGAAAAATATTGATTGTTTCGGGACCTTTTCAAAATATATTTAGAACTAAAATAAGCACGGAACCCTTGTTTCAGCACTTTATTTATACACTGTTGGCACACAAGCATTTTTTTCTTTTATTAATGTTTACACTGTGATAGATTGGGGAATTTGTAGCCCAAACTGTGAGTTTACTCCACGCCAGAAGTACAATTCAGGGCTTTTTCTGCCCACTTTTATTTAAAACAAAGCAATAAGCTCACACTTGAATAGTTTTACATGCAGGGGGTTCTCACCATTAATGCAACAGAACCGAGAATTCAGCCGCGTGGCTCTTTTTTTAGCTTCACCTTAGGCCTCCTGCCTTGCTCCTTATGACCGTCAAAAACACAGTTCCAGTGCTCGTGCACAAAACGCTGTTCCTTTGTCTGCTTGACTGTTTCTTCTGCAGCTACCAGCTGATTCATCCTTAAAGGCTTATGCCTTTCTTTGTTCTGACCTGGACAGTATGATTCATCCTTACAGGCTTATGCCTTTCTTTGTTCTGACCTGGACAGTATGGTGCAATGTGCACCACACTGCTCCCTTCACACACTGACCCCCTCGGGAGGGTGGGGCCACTGACCTCTAACTCTGGCTCAAACATGAATAGAGCACACACCTACATCATCATTGTGCTTGCTTCCCAGAAAACCTGGTCCAGACCACCATTTCAAACAGTGGCACAGGTTAGGCCTGACACAACACATAAAGCATTTTTGGTACTAAAGCAAAATATAAAGCAATGTTAAGTGGTGATAGCACTTCACATAAACACTTGAAAGCTAACGGATCCCTTTGACAACCATGGATCATTCGTTCTCTGGGCATATTGACTCTGAATTTTTTGACTGCTGGATCAGAGGGAAGAGCCGCCTGCTGGGGGAGTGTAGGATTAGGTAAGAAAAAAACCATTGCAATGTGGGCACAGCCCCACTGTAAGGGATATTTTTTTAATCTCGCCAGAATTGGGCTTTAATAAGCTTGTTCTTTTATTTTATATGTATCAGTTATTATTTTCAGATAGGATACGCTCAAAGGTGAAACTCCAACACAAAACTAACATGATACTGGGCTATTAAAGCTATCTGCGTTGTTACCGAATCGCATGGCTATTATGAATTACTGAACGTCACTCAGGGGTCAAGTCCTGTGTAAAAAGGTGTGGGAACTCCCACCCAAAATCCACTCCCCCACCCAAAAAAAAAAAAAAATATGATACGCTCATATGCATAATTACTAAACTGCATAACTGCGAGTTATCACAGGATTTAGAAAGAACTTTAAGCAAGTTCTTTCTAAATCCCACGATAACTTGCGGCAGATCTCCACAATGTCTCCTGGGAACAATGACAAAAGCTCCCAGTAGACATTGCGGCATCGAGGAAGTGACGGAGTACCCGCACACTACCTGATGAATCCATATACAGGAAGCGGCCAGTAACATAAAGGATTACTAAGGTTCGCCTGCCCCTGACAATGACTCGAGCTGGGCATCGCCGCTTTGTGAAGGATTGGCTTGGGCGGCTCGGCTGCTCTATTCCTGCAAAGGGAACTGCGTTCCTGCTGTGAAAAAAGTGCAGGGACTCCGTTCCCACACGTTCCCGCAGGACTTGAGCCCTGATGTCACTGATCTTATAATGGATATATAATATAAACTCTTTGTAAAAGTAGTGTATTGTAAGTAAAGCAGATAATTTGTGACCTACCTGATACATGATGTTCAGCAGGGAGAACATTGACGGAGACATTGTCTGAGCTCTTCTGTCCAGAACTGTCAGTCACAGTCAACTGTAGAGTATAAACTCCTTCTTGCAGGTGGGAGAGTTTCAACGTCCCTGGTTGTGTGACCTGATAAATAAAGCCATTCAATTATTTCTATTAAATACATTTAGATGATATGTCCTAGGTATTGTTATAGCTCAACTACAGTCAACTTTTTTCTTAGTCTTTGACACTGTGGGGGAACAGTTAGAACCTTAAGCTGGCCATACATGGAGTGAATTTCCAGCCATGAGTGGCCCTATTGGTATCCTCCTGACTGACATCCTTTGATCTGAAAATTGAAGAAGCCGGGCAGAAAACTGCTGACCGAAAAGTTGTTGCATCCAATCAGATTATTTTGACAGCTGTGGTTATCCTAAATACAATAGCCGGCAAGAGAGATTCGTCCATATACTCGGTTTAGCCCATGGGCCTGAACTAACGGAAGTGTATGACCCTCTTTAGTCAGGTTTGTCCTGCTGTCTGTGTCTGCAGGGAAGAGATTTACATTCACTTACTGTTCTAAGGTCAGGACAGGAAAAGACATGAAATCTTTCCAATGGGAACAGAGGCAATAAAAAGGTATGGAGGGTTTTGTGTGAAAATTGTAGTCTATGTTTTCTTCTCCCAATGTTCCCTGTTTGCTCCACTTCTTGACCTGCTGGCAGGAACTGGAATGGTGAGATATCTCTCCAATACAGGTACTGATAGTATTAAAACCCTGACAGAAATCCCACAATGTACAGGCTGCTGGATTCTGCAGAAACCTTCACTGCAAGGCTGCCCTGTCCTCTTCATGCTGCTGAACTTCTGACACTGTTACGGCTCTCGGGGATGAGCTGCATTAAAGATGATCCAACAGGGAAATGCCCCCTCCTGCACTTTCCTCTATTAAAAATAGTTATTTCACTGATTTGTGCACGGGAAAAGGGGCGGGGGGGTGTCTGATCAGTAATAGGGTTCTCTCCCCTATTCTGACATTGTTGTAAAGCCACTGCAATTAATGAAAGAACATTTCTCAATGAAGAAGAAGAAAGGAGGGGGCTTGTCCCCATCTGATCATCTTTAGTGCAGCTGAGACTGGAGACTCAAAGCTATTAAACCCCACATGCAGTGCTGAATGTTCAGCATCAGGAAGAGGACCAGGCAGCCCTGCAGTTAAGACTTCTACAGAATCCAGCAACCTGCACATCATGTGACATATATCATTACAGCTGTGATGTGACGAAAGTTGTAGGATTTTTTTTTTTTTTTTTTTTTTAGCTAAACAAAGCCAATTATACTCCCATGTGACAGCATTGGTACTTGGAGACTGACCACCAAGGCACACAGCACAGGGGGGCAAGAAATCTTCAAACTTGTGCAATGTCAAAGTCGCAACTTACACCTTACACAGGGCTTCTTCTCCTTGCTCCCGTAGGTCAACGGAATAGCAGGGCAGTGATGGTAAGGTAAGTATAGGCCAGCCTTTCTCAACCTTTTTACCCTAGAAGAACCCTTAAAATAAATTTGATTTCGGGAAACCCTTGTTTAAAACAATTCATGGGTGGTCAGTGGGAAAAATTCCTCTTACATTGGTGGCCAGTGGGAAGAATGCTCCCTTTACAGTGGTGGACAGTATACCACTGTTACCTATAGCTAAAAAGATCATCAATGTCATGCAGCTGGCTTTGCAAAGTGACATTGACTCCAGAACCAAGCCAGCGCCATCAAGAATTCAATCCACTACAGCTCAAAGAACCCCTGGCAACCTTCTGAGGAACCCTTGTTGATAACGGCTGTTATAGCTTGCTGCTAGCAATCCTGCTCTTGACAATACATCAGAATCAGCAGCACCAAGATCACAAAGAAGCTGGCTATGCTCCCTGTGAAGCTGATCCAATGAGATGTTGCTCCCACCCTTAGTGATGGGGACTGAGCAGCGCTCGGGCCACCTACAGAGTGACATCTCACTGAATGTAGCTACAGAGGCAGTTATTCTATAGAGACACACAGGCAGCCTCTTTAGTGATCCTGACACTGGTGATTTGCAGCTAGCAGCAAAAATCCCTGTGTCTTCAGCCTTAAGGTTGTGTTTACACTGGTGTGATCCCAGACATTGCATGTGTTTTGCACAAAATTCCTGTGCACATCACATGCGATGTCTATGCTGTGCAAATTCAGCCAGTTTGTATGGCTGAAATGGCATATTCAGACCAAAATGTTGCAGGACCCTTTTTTTTGTCTGGACTGGAATCGGATCGCATGGCTGTTCAGACCCATGCAATCCGATTCCATCTGGTTTCACAGTTCGAACTGTGTTCTGCGAACCAATTTGGGGGTGTCATTAACTTTATATTGTCACCTACAGCAGTTCCCAGAGAGCAGTGTGAACTGCCTGCGAGTCAGATGCAGGAACCCACACAGGAATCGCTGTGGTTCCTGCATTGCACCATTGTGAACCTAGCCTAAAGTGGTTCTAAACACTAACGTTTTTTTTTACCTTTAATGCATTCTCTGCATTATGGTAAAAAACCTTGCACTGTCTGTCCCCCACCCCTCCCCCAACACTCACCGGAGCCCTTTATCAATCCAGCGCTGTGCCTGGCTGCAAGTCTTCCCTCCCCTCTTCCTGGTCTCACAGGCTTTTCTGATAGCAGCAGGAGTTGGCTCACTCTGCTGTCAATCAAACCCAGTAAGCAGAGAGAAGGGCCCGGGAGTAAGCCCACATGTTTGCCCCATATCAAGCAGCTTAGTATGGGGAAAAAAACAGAAGAGGAGGAGCCAAGATCGCCAGTGGGGGACTCCAGAAGATGATGTTTGGGGTCGTTCTGTGCAATACCATCGTACAAGGCAAGTAAGTGTAATGTTGTTTATTATTAAAATAAAAATTAAAAACACGACTTTACAATGACTTTAAATTTTACCTCTGGTTTTCCCTGCATGGGCAAAACACAGGTTTGCCCTACCGTAAGTCTTTTCCAGAGATATTATTAGAAGCCTAGGCTCCCTAGCTACCTAAAATACCCACCCTGAGAGACCTATGTAATGTATGTAACCATTTGTAATGGTTGCTTCTGAAAATGCCAATTGCCTTTCATGCTGATCCATTGGCTTTAATCATTTCTGAATAACTGACTAAAACAAAGATGCAGATCAGGCGTTTTGACTTCACTGTGACCTCAATAGTCAGCAGCTTAGAATGTACTGAAACCAAACAGACATCCAGTCATCTAGAATTTCAGAAAGAGGCCAGCAATGGCAACCTACTCATATTTCTAATAACTACTACATATTCCATGTATTACTACTCATAGCCTACCTACATATTTATCTAATGACAGCTGTGTTCCTTAAACTTCCCACAGACACTTGGATGAAGCATAAAGCATGATAAATTCTGGAAATGTGTTGTGCTCTTGTAGACTTCATTATTGTTTTTCATTTTATAAGAAAAAGTCCTCTTAATGTTTGGATGGTGTCCATGGGTACAAAACAAGGAGCCATTGTTGCTATTCTTGGAGTGATTTCACTTGGAGACATTAAAGCTTTGGCTTTTCATGGATCAGTGACTCTAGTATGTGATCATCTGTTTCTCCCCTGTTAACCTGGGTAATTCAATACACGCTGACATGACTGGCTCACCAATTAGATATGTGTGTGAATTCTTCCCACGTTTGCAAACGCTAACATGGATCTTCATTCTATACTAATAAGGCCGGTGCTTTATTATACTATAAATTAACACCTATAAAAATCAAACATTACAAAAAAAAATTAAAATATTCCATGGTGGCAATAACTTTAGCAAAATAAATTAAACCTAGACATGCCTTTACTTACATTCTAAAGAAAAGCCCAGAGCAGGGGAACGCAGTGGACTCGGTGGAGGGCTGGCATGACTGACGTCACAGGGGACAGCAAAATCAATGGTTGGCTGTCAGTACCCGGGGGGCGGGGAAGGGAGTTTATTTAAGGGTTGGTTCCCGCCCTCCCGGCAACACAGCGCGGAGGAAAGTTCAGTGCAGGATGTCTGAAGTGCAGCTCATGTTAGCTCAGCTGCAGGCGGAGGCGTCGGCGCACGGCCCGGAGTGGCTTCGGGACCAGCTGCGGCCTATTTTCGGTAGGTCGGCAGCTATTGAGGACGCGGGGGGGAGGGACACAGGACGCGCCCGGCGTTCTCGCCCGCCGGAGCGCTTTTCCCCGGACACATCCCCCAGGGCCCAAAGAAAACAAGGGAGCCCCCGTTCGCGGGCCCCTCCGGGCCCCCCCCGCCAAGCGCGCAGCATTGCCCACAAAGGGGGGGAACGGGAGGAATCCCTATCGGGGCCGTGGCATGGCAGCAGGCCGGTCGGCCAGCCCTGGAGCAGCACCTGGGCCCGCGCGGCGTACGGATGGTGATTCGGCGGGCCCCGCCCCCCGCTCCACCGTGGGGGGTGCGGCGCCTCAGCGGGGGAGACCTAGAGGCCCGGCTGCTGGGCTTTCCATTTCCTCGGCCCACAGCCTTGCCGCGGTGCGGATGGAGGGGGAGGGGACCACCGGCGACCTAGTTGGGGGCAGCAGGGCTGGGGAGACCCCCCCAGGCCCACGGAAAGCGGCGCAGAAATCGGTGAACGGGTCGGGCGCGCGGAGGAGTGACCAGGCGGACGCCAGGCCCACGGCAGCCAGGGATCCTTCCCCTGGGGTGCAATCAGCAGAGGAAGAGGATCCATCCACGCTACGGTCGGAAGGGGAGCTGACGGATTCGGAGGACGACCAACCATCCAGGACGGTGGCAGCGGCGGTGGAGACGGGACGATCGGCTGGTGGGTCATCACCTAGGCAGCCCGGTAAGTCACTTTTATCTTTGCCTTATACTGTGGGGAGGGGTGTGATGTCTGCTGGGGGCAGCGGGGGGGGGGGGGTGTCAGCTCGGTGGGGGCGGATACACGGGCAGGGGGCTCTCAGACTGTGACACCGGGCGGGGGGGGTGTCCCTGGGGGGGGTGGTTTTGCAGGTTTTTTGGCAGGCATAAAAGAGTTGGTGGGTAGATTTGAGGGCTCAGATGGGGCGACTGCGGGCCCGGTCGTGGCTTGGGTCCCCCCTGCGGTTCCGGTGGGGGGAGGGGTGGTCGCTACGCTTAACACTCTGCCGGCGGTTGTGACGGCTGGGCCGGTGGTGGCATCCGCCCCCGCGGTGAGCGGGGGTTCGGGAGCAGCTGCGGCTCCGGCGGCAGCAACAGGGGAAAAAGGGGCGGTGGCAAGTGAGGCGGCGCGACAGGAAATAATCCGCCTCGCTGACGCGGCGAAATGTGAGGTGTACTTATGCTATGAGGCGTCGCTGGGGACACATTTGAAGGCAGAGGTCCGGGAGAAGATATGGAAGGGTGAGTATGTGGAGATTTTCGCGTTACTCCCATTAGAGAAGTTCAACCTGGACAGGGGGAAGCCGGACGAATCCAAGAAGGAGGAGGAGGAACGGCGCAGGTATCGCTTGATTCCACGGACGTTTACCAATTGGCTGCAGGCTTTCAGCATCCTAGCGTGTGTGGTAGGGGAGAAAAAGCCGGAATGCTGCTCAGGGCTCTTCATATATCAGAATGCGATAGGGGAGGCACACAGGATCTACGGAGGATCCGCTTGGCTGCGATACGATGAACAATTCCGGCAACGGATGGCGGTGCGGCAGGACCTGCGCTGGAATCAAAAGGATATGAACCTTTGGCTGTGTTTGATGACGGCGGCGAGGGTTCCGGGGCAGTCCTTTCAAGGGGGGGCCGGGGGTCCATCTTCCCTTGGACAACCGGCCGGTCGGGCAAAAGGGGTGTGTTGGCAGTTTAGCTCCGGCACTTGCAAATTCGGAGGCACCTGCAGATACAAACACGAGTGCTCTGGTTGCGGAGGCTCCCACCCGTTGTCCAAGTGCTTCAAACAGGGTAAGGGACGTTCCGGAGATTTTGCGAACAAGAGGGACGACGCCGGTGATGGTGGAAAGGATGCGGCCGTTTCTCGGTAGGTATCCGGACAGGGGGGCGGCTCGGGCACTGGAAAAGGGTTTCTCAGAGGGTTTTCAAATACCGTGTGCGCTGGGGGTGGTACCCCCGGTCCCGCGCAACTTGCGGTCTGCGCTCCTACATCCAGAAGTGGTTTCGGAGAAGCTGCGGAAGGAGGTAGCTCTGGGGCGCATGGGAGGTCCTTTTTCGGTGGCACCCTGGGGGGATCTGGTGGTTTCTCCGCTGGGGGTGGTGCCCAAAAAGGAACTCAACAAGTTTAGGCTGATACACCACCTCTCCTTCCCAAAAGGGGGGTCGGTTAATGACGCTATAGACCAGGAGGCGTGCACAGTGAGCTACACGTCATTCGATGCGGCTGTCCATTGGGTGCGACATTATGGGCGGGGGTCCTTGATGGCAAAATCGGACATTTAAGCGGCGTTCCGCTTATTGCCAGTGCACCCGGACAGCTTTCGGCTGTTGGGGTGTCATTGGGGGGGGCAGTTTTATGTGGACAAGTGCTTGCCCATGGGGTGTTCCATTTCTTGTGCACTGTTCGAGATGTTCAGCTCATTCTTGGAATGGGTGGTTAGGGACGTGTCCGGGGTGAGTTCCATCATCCACTATCTGGATGACTTCCTGTGCGTTGGACCGGCGGCGTCACGGATCGCGGCGATTCTGCTGGCAACGCTGGAACACATGGCGGAGCGCTTCGGGGTCCCCCTGTCTCCCGAGAAGACGGAGGGCCCAAGCACGAAGATGACTTTCCTGGGCATAACATTGGATTCCATGGCAATGGAATGCCGCCTGCCGGAGGACAAACTTGAGGCGATGAAAGCAGAAATCAGGGGCATGCTGGGGGTCAGGAAAGTGAAGCTGAGAGCGCTACAGTCGTTGCTCGGTAAGCTTAATTTCGCGTGCCGTATTTTGCCCATGGGGCGGGTGTTTAGCCGACGGCTGTCGGCGGCGACCGCGGGCGTGAGTTCCCCTAACCACTTTGTCACGCTCGGCAGGGTTCTTAGGGAGGATCTGAGGGTGTGGCACTCCTTTTTGGAGTCATTCAACGGCCGGGCATTGTGGATGGCGGGCCCGGTCAGTAACTTTGACTTGGAGCTGTACACGGACGCTGCGGGCGCCACAGGCTTTGGGGCATTCTTTCAAGGCAAGTGGTGTGCGGGTCCTTGGCCGCAAGACTGGGTGGACGCGGGTTTCACTAAGAATTTGGTGCTATTGGAATTATTTCCAGTGGTACTGGCGGTTGAGTTGTGGGGCTCGGAGTTCAGGGATCAGAAGGTCAGGTTCCATGGGGATAACCTGGGAGTGGTTCAGGTCATTAACAGGGTATCGGCTTCGTCACCGCCGGTGGTTCGGGTGTTGCAGCATCTGGTTCTACGGTGCCTACAGTTGAATATTTTTGTCCATGCAGTTCATCTGCCCGGGGTTGAGAATGTCATTGTTGACGCGCTGTCTCGATTTCAGTGGGACAGGTTCCGAGAGTTGGCCCCGGAGGCGGAACGACACGGAGAGCCTTGTCCGGATTGGCTGTGGAGGGTTGCATTGGCGTGATATCAAAATGGCTCAGGAGGTCGGTGAGTGAGGCCACTTCGGGGGCGTACAGCAAGGTGTGGTTGGAATGGGAGGCTTTGGCGAGAATGGTGGCTGTGGACCCGTTCGGGTCGGAGACACGATGGCTGGTGTTGTACTTCGTGGCTAGGAACATGGAGGACGGCACGTCTGTGGCCACGCTGAACAAAAAGATGGCAGGTCTTGCGTTCCTTTTTAAATTGCGGGGTTGTCAGGACTTTACGAAGGACTTCTGGGTGCGGCAGGCGCTGAGAGGTTATAGAAAGGCAGGAACGACAAGGGACTCCAGGCGCCCCGTGTCGTTTGCACTACTGGAAGGAATGCTGGAAAAATTACCGGCTATTTGTTCTTCTGAATATGAGTTTTTGCTGTTCAGGGCGGCCTTCACGTTAGCTTTCTTCGGGGCTTTCAGGATCAGTGAGCTGGTCAGCCCGTCTACCAAATGTCAAGGGGGCTTGGGCTCTCAAGATGTGGCTTGTGGGCAGGACAGGGTATCTATTTGGCTGCGGAAGTCAAAGACGGACCAGGGGGGACGGGGCAAGTCCATACAGGTATTTCCAATTACGGGTTCTCCTTTATGTCCGGTTCAGGCGGTACGGGCCTTCGGGGCCGAACGGCCTGAGGCGACGGGGTCGTTTCTGGTACATAGGGACGTTATGTCCGTCCCCACCTATTGGATGTATAGGACGGTCACGTCAAGTGGGGGTGGGGAGGGAGTCTGGGGTATGTGTGTATTGTTTTGAGTGTTGCTGGGTTATGCGGTGGATTACCCGGTGCAATTGTCTTTTTTCTTTCAGGTGGGACCCCGGCACTAGTATGGATAATGGGACATTCTTATGTCTTTTGGGGGGCAAAACGGGCTGAGCTTAGACATAGCGGTCGGCAGTTGGGTTTCCCGAGGAAAGAGGCAAGCGTGCACTGGTTAGGGATTCCGGGAATGCTCTGGGGCAGGGTGGTCCCGGAAGTGCATCGTTTTGCGCGGCTGGACAGGCCCCCCGACGTCTTACTCTTGCACGTGGGGGGCAACGACCTAGGGGTCAGGGCAATGATGGACATCACTCGGGATATTAAGTTTGATATCTTGAGACTTCGGATGGCCTTTCCGGATATGATCGTTGTGTGGTCCGACATCGTGGCTCGGACGGCATGGCGTATGGCTAGGTCTGTAGCGGGAATCAACAGGGCCCGGAGAAAAATCAATAGGGATGTGGGCAAGTTTGTGGTGAGGAACGGGGGGTTGGTGGTACGCCACATGGAATTAGAGGAAGAGACCTGGAGGTATCTGCGAGGAGACGGGGTCCACCTTAGCCCGGTTGGGATCGACATGTGGGTGTTGGGGTTACAGGATGGGATTCAGAGGGCCATTAGGGTGTGGAGGGGCACCCAAGGGTAAGGTTTTACCTTTGGGTGCTGGTGGCGTTGGTTGGTCCCTGCGGGTAAGGAATAGACTTTGAGAATGGAATTAATGACCTGTCGGTGACAGACGATGATGAGGGTGATGCCAGTTAACGGAGGTTAGCTGTTAGAATGGAGTATGGAGCACTACGGTCGTGAGACGCCTTTGAGCCTGTTCGGCTTGAGGCCTGCAGAGGAATCCGAAGACCGGAGTGCATCAAAAAGGGCATATATATATATGTTTATATATATATATATAGTTTACGGAAGGATAAAGGCTTTGCCTGCGGGGACCAACTTCAGGTAGTTTAAGTTAGCAGATGTTCTTGCTTAGTTTGTGTTAAAATCTATTATGTTTAATAAATCAGGCTGCTACGGCCTATTTTTCCCCAACAAGCAATGGTGTGGTCTCAATTTAATGGGCAGAGGTTGGGGGGATACTAAGGTTTTTGTTAAGGTGGTAAGTTAAGTGAAGTAGGACATCTGTTGTACTAAAGTCAAGAAAAGCCCAGAGCAGGGGAACGCAGTGGACTCGGTGGAGGGCTGGCATGACTGACGTCACAGGGGACAGCAAAATCAATGGTTGGCTGTCAGTACCCGGGGGGCGGGGAAGGGAGTTTATTTAAGGGTTGGTTCCCGCCCTCCCGGCAACACAGCGCGGAGGAAAGTTCCCGCCCACCCACCCCTTATGGTATTGGTAGAGCATCATGGGGGGTTGTAGTATGTGTGATTTGTGTGTTTGTGTTTGTTTTTTATATTTCTGTTACAGGTTCAGAAATGGGTTGTCGTGGCAGCGTTGGTTGGTCCCTGCGGGTAAGGAATAGACTTTGAGAATGGAATTAATGACCTGTCGGTGACAGGCGATGATGAGGGTGATGCCAGTTAACGGAGGTTAGCTGGAAGAATGGAGTATGGAGCACTACGGTCGTGAGACGCCTTTGAGCCTGTTCGGCTTGAGGCCTGCAGAGGAATCCGAAGACCGGAGTGCATCAAAAAGGGCATATATATATATGTTTATATATATATATATAGTTTACGGAAGGATAGAGGCTTTGCCTGCGGGGACCAACTTCAGGTAGTTTAAGTTAGCAGATGTTCTTGCTTAGTTTGTGTTAAAATCTATTATGTTTAATAAATCAGGCTGCTACGGCCTATTTTTCCCCAACAAGCAATGGTGTGGTCTCAATTTAATGGGCAGAGGTTGGGGGGATACTAAGGTTTTTGTTAAGGTGGTAAGTTAAGTGAAGTAGGACATCTGTTGTACTAAAGTCATGCTACATTACAGAATTAGAGTATAACTAAAGGCAAAACGTTGTTTTTAGTTTTAGATAGAGTGGAGAGGGATTAGAACCTCTGACAGTTTTTATTGCTGCCTATCTGCCAAAGATTCACCCTCTATTTGTCCTGTTTACCATTATCATTATCATTGAAAGTGAAAAGGAAAAGAAAATCACAAGTTTTGGGTTGTACCCAGAAAAGTAATAGAGAGGAAATCTTCCAATGGGGACACTAGTTCTGATGACCTGGGGGTCCCCAAGGAATTCCCTAATTTTCTCTCACTTCCTGTTTGGCTATGGGACAGGAAGTGAAGGGAAATATCCTAAATGGGACACAGATTGTGAGAAAAAAAAATATGACAGGGGTTATAACCAGGGCTGTGGAGTCGGTAGATGAATGTTTCAACTCCTAAATGTTCCGACAATCTAAATTTAGTAGGAGTCGGAGTTAGAGTTGCTGCATTGTTTGCTGACTCCGACTCAGATTCCAGGTTCCCAAAATTTCCTCTGACTCCAGGTACCCAAAATTTCCTCCGACTCCACAGCCCTGGTTATAACCCTCCCTTGCTCTATCCAAAGAAAGAACCCTCTTATGTCTAAAATCATCCTATGTCCACTAGGGGCATAGGATGACTGAGAAATTATATATTGGACTACCTGAGATGAGGCAGCAATGATTATCCACAATATATCCCAGGATATCTTTAAAGAACTAATTACTGTTTGTTGATTCTGATCTCAACAGGTTGATTGAAAGATGTTAATATCATCACCTCCAGCTACCTGGCTGCCTGTGTAATGTAAATTGAATCCAGACTAACTTCTAAGGATCTTTCATTGTGGCTTGTGCTAATTGACCCTGCTATTGTGTGAAGATGTCCTGTGTTTACACATATGATAATGTGTATTGTATAGCAGGTGCGCGGAGACGGGACATCTACTCTGACAGGTCATATGTCAGAGTCACCTTGTCTGGGTAAATGATCAGTTAATTAGCTCATGTTAATTTATGTTCTGGTTACCTCCTCTTTAAACTGTATATAAGGTTGCATTCTTGGTTCTATTAAACACTCCATGTTTAGCACACAAACAAGTCTCGTCTCATGTGTTGAGAGCAGCTGGAATATCTGATATCTATATGCAGACTAATAGGAAGCGGTATATGACGGAAGCACTCAAGCGGAGAGTGGGACGTTCCGTTACACACTTCTTTTGTGCAATTTAGATGTGGTAAAACGTGTAAAAGCATATAGTAATGCATGTTAGATAATGCATCGCATGGATGGGAACTCATCCTTTGCCCAGAGCAATGATTGCTTAAAGTGATACTAAAGGCTCTGTTTTTTTTTATTTTTTTTATACATGTTATACATACCTGCTCTGTGCAATGGTTTTGAGGTCCCCGCCAGCGCTTCTGGCTTCTCTCCCCCCTGCCGAGTGCCCCAATAGCAAGCCACTTGCTATGGGAGGTACTTGTCATGTTCCCTCCTGAGCCCTGCTCTGTGTGTCCATAAGACACACAGAGTCCATAAGACACACAGTCATGGATGTGACTGACAGCAGCAGGAGCCAATGGCCGATTGGGCAAATGAGGAGACAGAGAGCCAGGAGAGCAGCTGCTCCTGTGCACATCGCTGGATCGAGATCAGACTCTATATTGGGGGGCTGCTTAAGTATTAGGGGGGCTGTGTACTGAAGGTTTTTACCTTCATACATGGAGGTAAAAAACCTTCAGCCTTTAGAATCACTTTAATAAAACCCTGGGTAATCTGAAGATAAAATTAATCAGCAAACACTATTGGATGTGACCTGCATTTTCTACACAAAAACAATGCAAATGACTGCTAGAGCACCTAGAAAACAATGCGGAATGTGATGTACGATGCAATATGACAAACATCCTGCATCTTTCTGAAAACACACTGGAAAGCCCTGCATGTTACTGCACCGCAGAAATACACCACACTGCTCTGTGGAGACATGAATAAAGTTTCACTAAGTGACACTTCAAAAAAAGTAAACAGTATAGTACTGTCCCCTGCTAGACCACACACATAAAACACTAACCCGCATAGTAAAATGCTGTATTTTAGGGTCGATTTAGTCATGCGTCAAATCTCCCTTGCCTCTGAAGCACGATCCGTGTTCATATCACGCTGCAGAGGCTACTAACATGCAGTGTGGAAGCACTGTGATGCCTCCTCACCGCCTGTTTTAACCCCATTCTTGCTGACAATAGTGCCACAACCGGGGTGTTTTATATAAACTTTCCTGTACAGTTTGCTGGCACTTACAGTAGATCGTGGTCAAACGAGCTGTAAAATCTTTGTGCAGGGTTAGGCTGAGAAGGCCATTGTTACATATCAGCGACAGCTCGTGTGAGTGTGACCAGCCATTTGTCACAAGTTAGTGAAGGTAGTCGGGCCTGACGCTGCGTCTGTCACACATGTCAACTGAGCACTGACTAGTTGCCTCGTGGACACATCTCATTCACATTGTCCAAGGCACATGTATTTATAGGACATTTATAAAAGGCATATACATTTATTCAATTATTTTAAATAGCACAATTCACACTGTGCATTTTCCTGCATTTCATTGCATTCTAGTTACTTGTGTTTAGAGAGAACAGATATCAATGTGTCCAGGGGCAGATTCAATACTCCAAAAACGTGTAAAGGCAGGTGTAGTTAAACACGGGAGGCAAGTTTGAATGTAACCTTCAAGCAGTTCTAAAGCCTCAAAGTTTACCTTAATGCATTCACTGCATTAAGGTAAAAAACCTTATGTATCGAGGATCATCCCAGCCCCCCTTATACTTACATGAGCCCCATCTCGATCCCGTGCTGTGCACGAGAGCAGCAGCTCTCTACTTTCCCATGGGGCAGATTGATAGCACTAGAAGTCATTGGCTCCTGCTCAGGGCCACCATCAGGGGGGTACAGCCGTCACAACTATAAGGGTCCCTGGGGCCAAAGAGGTCCGCCCGGGCCAGAAGAAGGCAGGACGGGTGAAGGGGAGCAGTGCTGCGCATTACAGAAACTATTTCACAGCTTCTGCTGTTCTTGTGTCATTGAGCTAAGACATCAAGCTCTTTACTGCCACCTCTGGCTACTATGTGCATGTGCACCCCTCGTGTGATCTGTACTATGCTTCTCAGCAACATGTCAGCTTTGTAAAAACGAGCTGGGACTAGGTAGGAAGACCTTCTTTACAAGTAGGGGCTGTGAGGGAAAGGGAGGGGCCAGAGCCTTGTGTGTTTACAGGCTTGTGTATGTGAGGGGCTGCCATATATACAGGTGTGTGTGTGGGGGGGGCTGATATATATACAGGATTGAGGGGGAGCTAAGTGCATACAGGTGAGGTGGCCGGTGTGTGGATTCGGTAGGATGGCCTGTGGACAAGCCCTGGGGAATGTTGCTGGTCAGGCGCAGGGAGGGGGGCGGGCCTAAAGCCGTGTAAAGGGCCCAAAAGGTTCTGATGGCTGCCCTGCTCCTGCTGCTGTCAATTAAATCCTATGATGAGGGAGCGGGGGTTTATCTATGGACACAGCCAGCAAAGCTCGGGAACAAGCCTGCACAAGTACACGCTCTAACAAGGCTTGCTGGGGGATACTCAGAAGGCAGGATGAGCCAGGAGTGCTGATGGGGGACCCCAGAAGAGGAGGATCGGAGCTGCTCTGTGCAAAACCTTTAGAAAGAGCAGGTAAGTATGACGTATATGTTATGTTTAAAAATAAAATAAAAATCAAAGGTTTGAAACCACTTTAACATTGACAGTGAAGCTAATATGGCACATTTCTGATTATGTGTTTCTAACTGTGATTTAGTTACGACATAATGAATCTTTTCTTTTTTTAAGGCCTGGTTCACACCTTTGTGTTGTTATGTGCATTTTGGAATGCACAAAAACATGTGTCATAAAAGTACATTGAATCCAAAGTGCCTGATGACATCTGTGTGGTGCTTAGCTTTGGTAGAAATGAGGCATGTCCAATTTTCTGCATAATTTCATTTGCTATGAAGCCCAACAGAATAATAAAAACATGTGTAAAATGCACTACAACACATGTGTAAAATGCACTACAACACATGTTAAAATGCACAAAAGTGGACACAGATAGATGTGAATACAGCCTAATATTTACATTATTTTATTAACTCCCTGTAGGTATACCCAGTGTTGTCAGTAACAGCGTTTAAATAAACGCCGTTACCTAACGATGCCCCTTTTGAGGGTAACAAGTAATCTACCAGATTACTCTTCCCCTCGCGGCAACGCCGTTCCCATTACTTGGGCGGCGTTACCCAATTACATCTACCGCCACTAGATGGCAGCAGAGTAATTGCCGGGCCTGGGCGCCTGCATGACGTCACGTCAGCGCGTCCATGTCCCACGATGTAAGGGCGGAAGCCCACACTGGAGTGTCTCCAGGCAGGACACACCTCCAGAAGCGAGGCTGATATCCGATTCCTCGATAGCTCGGTCACCATCAGGGAGGAGTCCGGGGACGCCCAAGCCAGCCCGCAGAGAGTGGGAGTGCAGCGCAAATAATAATCTAATGGAAGCAAAGCCGCACATGTCATCACCCGCCGCCGCCGCTACACAGCCCATCAGGGATTTTTATATGCTGCTTTATCTTCGGCTTTTGTGAGTAAGCTAAGCTGTGATACTTTTAAAAATACATTACCTGTTGTTTCAAACAGAGAGCACGGTTTTCTTCTGTCTTTACATCCGCATTGCCTGCTTCATCTGGAGGATTTATTAGTGTTTTCTGTGGAGTGTTGATTAACCCCTTGGAGGATTCCTTATAATGATTTGATCTGTGGCAATATTTCTGCTTTGCATGACTTTCTGTTAGCTCAAGAGTGAAGGGTCTATGCTGGAGGTGAGAGTACCTAGTGAGTAAGGATGAGCTCTGGCGTGTTCGCATAGAACACGTGCAGAGCCCGCCAGGAAGTGTGCACGGCGCTGCGCTAATAACAGCCAGGGAGACATTGTCCCGATGCTCGGCTGCGGGGATCGTGAAATGTCTCCCTGACTGTTATTAGCGCAGCGCCGTGCACACTTCCTGGCGGGCTCTGCACGTGTTCTATGCGAACACGCCAGAGCTCATCCTTACTAGTGAGACTTCTGGTGGAGGGATTGTCACGATATTGTGAATCTTCAGCACTGGTGGATGTTTCATTTGGACTCATTTTTTCACTTGCTACTTGCTTAAATTTTTTAATAAATACCAAATGTTTTAAAATACTGTATATAGTGTTTTTATTCTTTAATCAGTTAATATAAACATCTTTGATATTAAAGATGTTATAGAACGTAATTGCATTGTAGAATATAAAAAAAAAAAGGCAGTCACTTTGCTGAGTAACTAATTACTTTGCCAATGAAGTAACTGAGTCACTAACTCAATTACTTTTTCGGACAAGTAATTTGTAACTGTAACTAATTACTTTTTTAAAGGAAGATGAGCAACACTGGGTATACCCTCATATGTTCAGTCCATCATAAAGAAATGTGTGCATCATATGGATACTAAATAGACATTGCAATGTGACAGCGGCATGCAGTATAGCCCATAAGCATAAATATTAAACCACACCATTTCCACAAAAACATTATAAGGCAGCTAATAACTGCTATACATTTTGAATTGGGCATTCTGTTGGACTAATATGTGTTTCACATTTGTGTGCCCTAAAAAAAAAAAAAAAAAAAAAAAGGAAAATCATTCAAAGTACCTTCATGTCAACTAACGGGTCTCCTCGGAGTAGTGTCCACTCATAGCGAACTATGGCATGGTCATCATTGCTTTCCCGTCCATCCAGTATGACCCAATCGACAGGCAGCTGGAGCATCACATCTTGTCCCGCATTGCTGATAGGTGGCTTGTCATTCTCTGTTATGAATATGAATTATATCAACATGGTATGGTTATTCTCTGTTATGAATTATATAATTATATCAACATGATATGGTTATTCCCAGTTATGAAATATATAATTATATCAACATGGTATGGTTCGGGTTATTTTTGTTGAAAAATGACCAATGGTCAGGAAGCTGATTTTTGAAGAATCAAAAAGGAACTGAACTGAAGCTATGCTCAGAACAAGGCAGGCAGCGGGCAAAGGATTAGTCTTTAGTATTATATGTGGACTCCCTGCAGCTGATCTTTTCCCACCACTGATTCCAGATTATATATTTTTTAGGGTAATACTAGGCAAAATTAACACTTTTAGATGTTCCCTATAACATAGCAATTTATCACTTTTTAAGTTCAGTTCCACTTTAAAGTAAAAATGCAAAAAAAAGTACAAAACAGTAACATTTCCAACCAAAATAGACCCCCAACATAAAAGAAAATTGTACTTTCTACCAAGGAGATTTTTTTTTTTTTCATTCTGCTTTGACGTGTGCAAATAACTTTTTGTACGTGTCCAACTTATCAAATAACTGCACTTCTCAAGCCCAATGCCTAACTACCCCTATTAGCAGCTGCATGGAAAAAAAGTTGCCATATTTGCAACTCTACTACTATGTACAGCAGAGCATAGTTGCTGTGGTCAGGTGCAGAGGAGTGACCTTTCCCCATGGGTACCAGCTCTCACTCATGCAACACCACAAATACCATGGCCAGGCAAAGGGGATACATGGGGCCATTGCAGTCTGCACCAATTAGCCATAACTTGGAGTAGGTCCCCTTTTTTCCAGCAAAGTAGCTCTGACCCGTCAAGGATGCCACTAGACCTCCGAAGGTATGCTGTGGAATAGGGATGAGCTCTGACGTGTTCGCACAGTCCACATGCAGATCCCGCCAGGAAGTCTGCACGGTGCTGCGCTAATCACAGGCAGGGAGACATTGTCCTGATGCTCGGCTGCAGAGATCGGGAAATGTCTCCCTGCCTGTGATTAGCGCAGCGCCGTGCAGACTTCCTGGTGGGCTCTGCATGTGGAATGTGCGAACATGCCGGAGCTCATCCCTACTGTGGAATCTGGC
Source organism: Rana temporaria (assembly GCF_905171775.1). Lineage (NCBI taxonomy): Eukaryota > Metazoa > Chordata > Amphibia > Anura > Ranidae > Rana > Rana temporaria. The sequence continues at coordinate 305,234,873 of NC_053492.1, forward strand.
ACCAAGCTGTCAGTTGCCAATCCTTTAATTCTGGTTAATTGCAAGGTCAGGCCTCCACTGATCGGACTTGCTTTTCCAGTACATCCCACTGATTTTCAATTAGACTGAGATCTGGAGAATTTGGGGGCCAATTCATCACCTTAAACTTGTTATTGTGTTCCTCAAGCCACTCTTTAACCATTTTTGCAGTGTGGCAAATTATCCTGCTGACAGGAGCTACTGCCATCAGGAAATACTGTTTCCATGAAGGAATGTACTTGGTTAGCAACATTATTTATGTAGGTGGTACGTGACAAAGTAACATCTACATGAATGGCAGAACCCCAGGTTTTCCAACATAACTTTGCCCAAAGCATCACACTGCCTCCACCAGCTTGTCTACTTTCCATACTGCATCACCCAGCCATCCACACAATGTAAAAGAAAATGTGATTCATCAGACCAGGCCACCTTCTTCCATTATTCTGTAGTCCCGTTTTGAAGCTCACGTGCCCATTATAAGTGATTTTGACTGTGGACACAGGTTAGCATAGGCACCCTGATCAGACTGCGACTACGCGGCCCTATAAACAACAAACTGTGATGTCCTTTTTTTCTGCTTTCAACACATCAACTTTATGGACAACAACTTTACTTGCTGCCTAATATGACCCACTGACCGTCAGATGCCATTGTAACTACATAATCAATGATATTCACTTAACATGTCAGTGGTCATAAACTTATGGCTAATTAGTATACGTGAGCAGCTATTTTTCACAAATATAATTGCGCAGCACCTCTCTGCAAAATTCAGTGCTGATACAGGGGAAAGTATATATGAACATTAGTATAGTAAGATGCTGAAGCGGTGCAGTTAATGAAGCCCAACACAAACATGCAGTAGAGTCTTCAGACACGACGTGAAATAATGCAGCATTCTCGATTTTTTTTTTTTGTAGTTTTTCAGAAAAAACGATCGTGTGTACGCGTCATCAAAGTCAGGAGTTGAAAAACAATGAAATCTGAGGTTTTTGCTTGAATATGTATTTTTTTTAAAACCTACCTTGTAATATATGGTCACCATTTGCCACTTACTGTTGCTCGGTAATCTATACTCTACAGCTGTCCCTTGGCACTCTATAACGCTAGCCGGAAGGAGTTTCATAGCTCTGAGTAATTGTAAACTGACGTATGTCACTGTGAGCAGTTTGGCCTCAATAAGCGTTGCTATAATAAATTAGAAAGCACCTTACTTAATCCATAGTGCTGCTACCGCCCTTGGGCTCTGTCAGGATATGTGCCAATTTCTCAATCTCTTGCTGTCTGTGTCCCCATGAGGGAGATTTCACCTTGCTTTCTGTTTAGGTAACAACACAGGATTAAAACAGAAATCCTCTCTGCAGACACAGACATTATTTAAAGTGTACCCCAAAAATATCCACATTGTGAACATATTTAAAGTCACTAAAAAAAAATAAGGCACACAGCTCCTTTCTCTATCTGCAACGTAGAAAGCGTCCTGTCTCCCCTGTAGTCCACACCAGGGAGAAAGCCTCACATTACTGTGTGGAGTTACAGACAGAAGAACAGGAAGTGAGGATTTCTCAGAAGAAATAAGGACATTTAAAAGCAAAATGGAAGGATGAGGTAAGTGAAGGAGGACTGCACTAAGGTAAAGGAAGCTATTCAGGGAAAAAATTTTTTACCTTTACAACCCCTTTAAGGTTTATTGCTGTCTCAGTCCACGCTATTAAAAACAAAAAAAAGTTTTGCCTTCAGTTATATGTTTATAATTCCTTTACAAACAATTGCAAGATTAGTCAAATACTTGTTATTATCCTTATACTTATGGCTTTTTCCTTGTTTGATACATATAACTGGACCAACTACTTTTCCAGGATGAAGTTAATATAGCCCTATGACCATCCACCATCTTGGAGGATCAGGTTATCTATTTCCACTTGTATGAAGGAACACCGGTGGTCCTATTGATAACTATGTTAGGCCCTGTTCACATGGGGCAATTCGCTCTGTGCACCCTGCAGGTCCGTCTTTTACCGACACAGAGATGCATGCACAAGTTTTGTGTGCATCCCCGTTCCGGCGCTGCATTGTTGTCTACTGGGACACGTGGCTGTACGGACACGGCCATTGTGTCCCAATATAAAAATGCGAGTGCGGGTCCCAGAACACAAACAGAGTTTGGAGTCTACACCCTCCCTGTCAAATTGGGAGACAGCGGCCGTGTACGTGCAGCTTCATGCCCCAATAGGCAATGAGACTTAGGCACATGGATGCACGCAACACCAGCAATGGCAATCTAAATGAATACAGATGAATCCAATATTAATAAGGAAGCTGCATTTTATTCCTAGTACAGAGACCAGAAAAAAGACTGCAGAACTGCTTTGTGCTTTTTCAGTAAAATACTGTAAGCATATTGAAAACATATTGATGTTATGACTTGGTGTGTATATAATACAGTGGTGTAATGTGAATGGGGTATGTTACCATCTGCTATGCCATCTGGGATTTCCAGCATATCCTGGCACTATTGATAATTAACGAAGAGCTAGGGAGATCTTCCTTTGCCTATGTTTCCTGTTTTTTCTGTGTGTCAGGTAAGTACTTTCACAGGAAATTATTTTCTAAAAAGATCTATTAAATTATGTGGGGCATATTTATAAAGCAGTGAGTGTGACATTTGCCAAATATTCACTGCAGGTAAGTCAACCAGTCTAATTTAAAACGCAGGCACCATGTCACATTTACTGCTTTATAAATACACCAATATGTGTTCAAAGCAAGGGCAGTGTTCCAAGATTTACACCTCTGTATGCAAAGTTTACACAAGCATGGCGTATTCCTTGCGTATAGCCATTCATTACTATGGGCGTCTCCCCCAGTAAGCTGAAATACACCCACAAATCTTTTTCTGCACATACATGTTAAAGTAAAAAATTAGCACAACAGCCATGTAACTAGGAGTTTCAGAAGGAGAGGTCAGAATCTGTAACCAACAGATGGAACCTTGGATTACGAGCATAACCCGTTCCAGGAGAATGCTTGTAATCCAAAGTACTCGCATATCAAAGCGAGTTTCCCCATTGAAGTCAATGGAAACAAAAATAATTTGTTCCGCATTGACTTCAATGGAATGCAATACTGCATGCGGCCAGAGGCAGGGGGCGCGGGAGAGCCTCGAAAATGTCCAGAAAGCCCCGCGGACAGTTCGGCTGACCTCGGCAAACCTCAAAAAAGGCTCGATCTGTCCTTGGGCCTCTTCCGGCCACCCCCCCCCCCCCACACCTCAGGCCAAACGTGGTACTGCACACCACTTTGGCCTGAATCCTGCTCGTTTTGCGAGACAACACTCGCAAACTGAGTTAGGGTTTTAGGAAATACAGTGCTCATATTGCAAAACGCTCATTAACCACGTTACTCGCAATCCGAGGTTCCACTGTACTGGTTTTCTTCATATAGCTATCAGAAATTAGATTTATCTGACAGGCCAATATATGGCTACTGCCTTACTGCATATCGTTTAAATAAACTAAGCCTTCACATAGTTGTCATTTTAATTTGATTTGATTAAATATTTTTTTTAAATCAAAATCAAACTGTATTTGGCTAAAATAATGTGTCAGGGATGACAATTGCCATGAGCTGAATTGTGCAGAAAATAAACCAAGGAAGGCAAATAGTATTGGGCAGTTTACCTAATGACAGGGGGAAATTATTTTTTGATCCCCTGCAGATTTTGTAAGTGGGGCAACTTAGACAGAAGTAGGGGTGCAACGGATCGTCATTGATCCGTGATCCGAACCGAAAAAGATTGATCCGAACCGCACACACGTGATCCGAGGATTGTTTTCTAAAACAAAAATAATAATAATAATTTGCGCATGTTCAGTCCACACACAGCGTGGTCATGGCGAATGGAGGAGCTTGAATGCCCCGCGTCATTTAAATCCCCTGTATGGGAGCATTTTGTCTTCCATGTCAAATATAATGATGAAGGAAAGAGGTTAGTGGATAAAACCGTGACGGTGTGTAGGCACTGTGGCACAAGAATGCCATATGACAGTGGGAACACATGAAGTATTGTCACTAGGGGTGCAACTGATCCGTATGGATCAGCACCTTCGGGTCAGGACACACGGCGATCCACGGGCCTCCCGGTCCATAGGAAAGGCCGCGGCTTCGGCCTAGCTATCGAAGCGGCGGCCATCGAGGTCCACCCGGCGCGGGGGATGCAGGCTGCTCCTCGGAAGTTTGTGGGCACTTGAGCTCAATATGTCATTGACTCTTAACAGCCCAGCGATGAGCTCCATGCTGCACCTTGAGGAATCCACACGGGGAGCCGCTGCCGCCGCCGCACCCGCCGTCCTGCTGCTTGCCAGAGAAGAGAGAGGAGGCGATCGGGGGGATCTGTATGGACTGAGCACGTAGGGGGGATTTTCACTAGACACTCAGCCCGCCGATCAATGACACTAAAGGGATCTGATGATTGGGATAGTTCAGGTCACAGTAGGGAACTGGTGACACCACTTTCGTACATGGGGCTGCGACTTCCACTTGGCTGCACATATAAGTATTGCGAGATGCAGTTATTTCAACACAAAACAGAGCTTATACGCTTAAATACAGTATTTGTAAATCTGACGGACTGTTCAAATGTGAAAATCAGAGGTGTTCTGTCATATTAGCAATAAACAGTCCGTCGGATTTCCAAACACTGTATTTAAGCACATAAGCTCAGTTTTGTGTTGAGAAGAACTGTGAAATCTAAAACTCTGGTGGGTGTAACAAGATTTGTCTTTTTTTTTTTTTTTGCTGATCCGAAAATGATCCGATCCGTGACTCCTGATCCGAGGATCGATCCGATCCGTGAGTTTTTTGATCCGTTGCACCCCTAGACAGAAGGGTCTATATGTTTATCGTATGTTTATTTTAAAATGACAAGAGACAGAATATCAACCAAAAATTCTGAAAAAACACATGATACAAATGTTATAAATTATGATACAAATGTTATAAATGGAGTTGCAGCCCACTGCAACAGGGCAGGTAAGTATAACATGTTTGTTATTTTTATAGGGGGGGGGGGAGAGACTTTACAATCACTTTAAGGTTTCTTGGCTGTCGCTTGGCAACTCGAATTTTCAGCTCCCCAAATTCTCTATAGGATTAAGGTCTGGAGACTGGCTAGGCCACTTCATGAGCTTCTTCTTGAGCCACTCCTTTGTTGCCTTGGTGGTATGTTTTGGGTTTGTCATTCTGGAAGACCCATCCATGACCCATCTTCAGAGTTCTGGCTGAGGGAAGAAGGTTCTCATTCCAAGATTTTACAATACATGGCCCTGTCCATTGGCCCCTCAATGTGGAAAAGTTGGTTTGTACCTTTAGCAGAGAAACAGCCCCAACTCCTAATGTTTCCCCCTCCATGCTTGACTCTAGGGATGGTGTTCTTAGGGTCAGCACTTTTCTTCCTCCAACACGGCGAGTCGAGTTAATCCCAAAGAGCTTAATTTTGGTCTCATCTTACCACAGCATGTTATCCCAATCCTTCTCTGAATCATTTAGATCAGTGATGGTGAACCTTGGCACCCCAGATGTTTCGGAACTACATTTCCCATGATGCTCATGTACTCTGCAGTGTAGTTGAGCATCATGTGAAATGTAGTTCCAAAACATCTGGGGTGCCAAGGTTCGCCATCACTGATTTAGATGTTCATTGTAAAACTTCAGACGGGCCTGTACATGTGCCTTCTTGAGGAGGGGAACCTTGCGGACGCTGCAGGATTTTAATCCATGGCGGCGCTTTGTGTTATCAATGGTTTGTTAGGTGACTGTGGTTCCAACTGCCTTGAGATCATTCACAAGCTGCTCCCTCACATTTCTCATGATCATCTTTACCCCATGAGGCAAAATTTGCATGGAGCTCCGGACCGAGGGCGATTGATGGTTATTTTGTATTTCTTCCATTTGCGAATAATCGATCCAACAGTCGTCTCCTTCTCACCTAGCTTCTTGCAGATGGTCTTGGCCCATTCAATCCTTGTGCAGGTCTACAATCTTGTCACTGATGTCATTTCACAGCTCTTTAGTCTTGCCTATGATGGTGAGGTTTGAATGGAAGAAAGATTCTGTGGACAAGTGTATTTTATACACATAACGAGTTGTCGTTAGGACCACCTTCTTAAATTGAGGACTAATCTGTGTACCACATGAGTACATACTGTAGCCAGTCTGTGAGAGCCAGAATTATTGTTGGTTGGTAGGGGATCAAATACATATATTTTGAGTTGCAGTTCAGTGAGTAAAATAACATTTTTTTTATCATGTGCTTTTTCTGGATTTTTGGTTGATATTCTGTTTCTATCATATAAAATACATACATTTCTTAGTAAGTGGGCAAACTTACAAAATCAACAGGCGATCAAATAATTGTTTTTCCCACTGCATATACTGATTACATACACTGATAACATTCTGAATTTCTGATAAGCTTTCTGAAGAATATGAACATGTCCAATTAGTTGTGGCACCTGACAAATGTCATACTGTAAAACAGTGAGACATCAATGGATTTTGCAATAAGTAAATTTTGGGTCCCCAAATCCCTACTGCTGTACATTGAACAAGACAACCCGGGCTCCACCCAGCCAACATCCCTTGCACCTATGGTACATTAACAAGTGGAATACAGTTCAGATTTGAATGACACATGTGAAAGCATTTTACTTGCAACTTAATTCCAGTTTTCCAAGGTCTACTACAATTTTAATGTATTTTAGCACAACTACTTTTTTTCAGTGGTGTGAACTGACGGCATAGGATACAAGGATTTTTGCCTTGTCTTGCACTGTGACTCAGGGGCGGATCCAGAGTCTAGTCTCGGGAGGGGCAATGCCAGAAAATTTTGCGGGCAATTTTTCGGGGCAATGGCTGGTGTTGGCGCTTTAATCATCACGGCGCCATGGTTATTGTGTCAGGATGATTGAAGCGCATTATTTGTATTATTACATTGTAATATAAAATGTAATAGTTCAACTCACCATAATGCAGAATCATTGGGAGCCCCGAGCGTGTCACTTGCCACTGTTGACTGCCACGAGATGCCATGTCCCTTGCCACATCCCCTGCCAGCAGATGGGAATTGTCACTTTCTAGTGGCTGTGTCCCAGAGTGAAGGCGGGCAGTGAGAGATGGTGTCAGAAAGCTGCTACACATCAGAATATGCAACCAAAGTGATGCTGCATTGCGGCCATCTTGGTACACCCGCATTCAGTAAACCTAGAGCTAGAAGTCGGCAAGCGGACATCTTTATACACCCACCCGGAGTCTTGCTTTTCACAGTTATTTTTAACAGTAAACTCAGCTTATATAGTGAAATATAAGTTGGGTTTACTGTTAAAAATAGCTAATAATATTATTATTATTATTATTATTATTATTAAAAATAGCTGTGAATAGCAAGACTCCGGTGGGTGTATAAAGATGTCCGCTTGCCGACTTCTAACTCTAGGCTTACTGCGTGCGGGTGTACCAAGATGGCCATGACGCACCGTCACTTCAGTTGCATATTCAGATGGGGAGCAGTTTCCTGACAGAACATCTGCCCGCTCACAAGCCTGACCGGCACGGCGGCATGATTGCTCACTCGCCGCGCCTACCTGTCGGCTCGCTCACCCGCCGGCCTGCTCAGTCACCTGTCGGCTTACCCGCTCCTTATTTTCTCGGGGGGAGCAATTGGCACGTTGCCTCCCCCCTGGATCCGCCCCTGCTGTGACTGTACTGGTTGAGGCTGCCCAGCGCAGTCCCAGCACACCTTGTATGATGAAACTCACTGGTCAGCGCTTATTGGTCAGGACAGCTACGTGACAATGCTGACCAATGAGAAGCACTTCTGGGACACCTTAGCAAAAGAAGCCTCAGATGTGCTTTTCATTGGCCAGCATTGTTACATGGTTGTGCTGATTAGTGAGCACTTGTAATTGCGAGCATTATGATAGCTACTCATTGTACTGCGCTGTATGGGCCAGTAGACCAGCAGCACGGAGCATCACCAGGGCTATGTGCAGTAGGGTCTAGAGGGGTGGCCAGGATACTTGGAGTTAGTTCACCTATTACTTACTCTTGAAGCTAAAAAAAACACTGAGGGATTTATACTGCATTAAACCCTTTTCACTGAATGTTTGTACATATGCACCTTACTAATGTAGGCCTTTTTCCATGGGGTCGCATGTGTGTGGACCTGTGTTTGCGCTGGGAGCATTCTGCACAGCACACTCCCAGCATGGAGACTGTGTTGTTACTGACAACTCTGAATCTTATCCTAATGGAGGAGGAAGGGCTGACTCTAGATTACATGATTTCTGTAAAAGCCTATGATTGGCTATCACAGTGATCAGTAACTGTACAGCCCACTTCTATACTCTTTCTCCTCTTGGGTGGAGTAAAAGTTATAAAGAGGGAATTTATCAAAACTGGAGCAACCAGAATCTGGAGAAGCTGTGTCTGGTAACCAAGTGGCTTTTATCTTCCGCTTGTTCGGTTAGACTTTGAGAATAAAAGAAGCCGAATGGTTATAATGCACAACTGCTCCAGGTTTTGGTGGGTCCAGTTCTTATAAACTCTCCTATTGTATCTATTTGTCCTTGCAAACGTAAATGTGACTGTGTGGGGCTCTTCTGCTGTAAAAGTGAGATTGAAGACAATACTGGGTTCTCATGTATGCAGAGCAAGAGGCTTCAGAATATCAAGTTTATATTTTTTTTTCTATCTTTCTCTGGAGTTCGTAATTCCCACATTAAGGTCTGGAATCCGGAGGCTTTGAAGAACTTTGAGTGGAAAGAATTTTGAAAAAAAAAAAAAAGAAGCCTCCAATTCAGCGTTTGGGTCTTGCCCGGGACCAGCAGATGTCCACACTCGCTATAATCTAGGACCTGACAGCAGGTCAGAGTTCAACCCCACCCCAGGAGTCCATGAGACTGCAAGGGTGCAACCAGAGTATGCATGTCTACACAGTGCAGGTATAGTCTGTGGTGGAACAGATGAAGGCCCCCAGCCTGAGGGCCAGAGCAGAAGGGAGATGCAAGAGAGAAAGCTGTGAGAGAGCTTTATAAATGGTGCAGGGATTCCAGGAGAGCACAACGGTGCTGTGTGAGGTGGTCTAAGGACCTTACCAAGGGCCTGAGGTTAAGGCCTGAGCAGTGGTGCTGCAAATCAAAGCCAGATGGCCTGATGTTTTCATTCATGTTTAACGCAATGGTGGAAACCTGTGTGTGGGCAACTGTTCTGTCTAAACCTTTTCTTTCATTGTAAATAAATGTTGGCCACCGAACCCTTAAAACATTATTCTGCGTGGGTTAAACTTACTGGGACGCACTACACTTGAGTACCAACCCCCCAACAAAAAAAAAGTTTGTGTAAAAAATAAAGATAATATTCCTAGGGTTTGATCTAGGTTAGGATCAAAGGTCAGTGTGAGTGTGTTCGTTTTTGGATTCAACTATTGCTTTAGGATTTGTTTGGTATTTGATCACAAAAACTCATATCATAGCAATTACTTTGTGGATCTAGGTGGATTATACCTTGTTTTTTTTTAGGACAAATTGGGCTTTGCTTTTGGTGACGAATGGTCCACCATTGTAAAAAATATAATTGAGCTGTATTTTTCTTTCGACTACCATAACTTGGCACCAAAGAACTGGATATTATGAGGAGAGGTGTGTACCTTGGATATTACTAGGAGAGGTGTGTACCCCGGACATTACGAGGAGAGGCGTGTACCATAGACATTACGAGAACAGGTGTGTGTACACCTGACATTATGAGAAGAGGTAAGTTATATGAGGGGAGGTAAGAGACATAAGGGGAGGTAATAGACATCAGGACAGGCAAGAGACACGAGGACAGGTAAGTGACACGAGGACAGGTAAGAAACATCATGAGGAGAGGTAAGAGACATCATGAGGAGAGGTAAGAGATACAAGGACAGGTAAGAAACATCATGAGGAGAGGTATGAGACATCATGAGGAGATATAAGAGACACGAGGACAGGTAAGAAACGTCATGAGGAGAGGTAAGAGACATCATGAGGAGAGGCAAGAGACACGAGGACAGGTAAGAAACATCATGAGGAGAGGTAAGAGACGCGAGGACAGGTAAATCTGACCATAGAAAATCTGCAGATAATCTATAGGAGTATGGCCAGCTTTAGAGACACAAAGAGAGGCAAGAGACACAAAGAGAGGTAAGAGACACGAGGGCAGGTATGAGACACGAGGGCAGGTAAGAGACACGAGGGCAGGTAAGAGACATGAGGGCAGGTAAAAGATACGAAGAGAGGTAAGAGATATGAGGGCAGGTAAGAGACACGAAGAGAGGTAAGAGACACGAGGGCAGGTAAGAGGCACGAGGGCAGGTAAGAGACACAAGGGCAGGTAAGAGACACAAGGGCAGGTAAGAGGCAAGAGGGCAGGTAAGAGACACAAGGGCAGGTAAGAGACATGAGGGCAGGTAAAAGATATGAAGAGAGGTAAGAGACACAAGGGCAGGTAAGAGACACGAGGGCAGGTAAGAGAAACAAGGGCAGGTAAGAGACACAAGGGCAGGTAAGAGACACAAGGGCAGGTAAGAGACACAAGGGAAGGTAAGAGACACAAGGGAAGGTAAGAGACACAAGGGTAGGTAAGAGACACGAGGGAAGGCAAGAGACACGAGGACAGGTAAGAGACACAAGGACAGGTAAGAGAGACGGGGGCAGGTAAGAGAGACGGGGGCAGGTAAGAGACACGGGGGCAGGTAAGAGACACGAGGGCAGGTAAGAGACACAAGGGCAGGTAAGAGAAACAAGGGCAGGTAAGAGACACAAGGGCAGGTAAGAGACACGAAGAGAGGTAAGAGACACGAGGACAGATAAGAGACACGAGGGCAGGTAAGAGGCATGAAGAGAGGTAAGAGACACAAGGGCAGGTAAGAGACACGAAGAGAGGTAAGAGACACAAGGGCAGGTAAGAGACACAAAGGCAGGTAAGAGACACGAGGGCAGGTAAGAGACACGAGGGCAGACAAGAGACACGAGGGCAGGTAAGAGACACAAGGACAGGTAAGAGACACAAGGACAGGTAAGAGACACGAGGGCAGGTAAGAGACACGAGGGCAGGTAAGAGACATGAGGGCAGGTAATAGACACGAGGGCAGGTAAGAGACACGAGGGCAGGTAATAGACACGAGGGCAGGTAAGAGACACGAGGACAGGTAAGAGATACGAGGACAGGTAAGAGACACGAAGAGAGGTAAGAGATACGAGGGCAGGTGCGAGAAAAGAGAGCAGGTAAGAGAAAAGAGGTCAGGTAAGAGATATGCGGAGAGGTAAGTTACCCCGGGTATCAGAGGAAGCTCTGGGTGAAGTCAAGGTTCCATTCCTTGGGTTGAGGGTGAAGCTGCTGTAGTCTCTATGAGGAGAGAACTGACACACATTCCGCCCCCGGTGATTGCAGTTGAAGAGGAAGCAGCTGAGGCCCCGGGCTGAGGTCTCCACCACAGCGGCCGTACAGCTGGTCTCCGTACAGCACACCTCCAGACATTGCCGCCAGCTGTACACCTCTCCGGGGGCCTTCAGGAAGGTGGCTCCGGCCTCCAGAGAGTCCTTGGTACGGATGATATTGTCCTCCAGCTGATTAAAGTTACACCCCACATCCCCGGCCGGTCGGACCGCCACTTCTTGGAGCTGCTGCGGCATGTTGTTCTCCTCCTCCTGGTCCTCCGTGCCTCCTCCGGCCTCCTCACCTTCCCGGCCATTACCGTGCCTGTGTCTGTCCTGCGCCCAGCCCCCCTCCTCCTCCTCCTGCTTGTGTCGCTGTTGTTGGAGCTGTTTGCGGAATTCTTCTAGCAGCTCCTCCACGCCGGAGATCTGCGATCGGAGATCAGTGAGCTGTGGGGCCGGGGATCCCGGGGACACCCTCCTGCACCCACCGATCTCACAGCACAGGAGCAGGCAGAAACAGGAGATCAGAGGCCTGACCCCCAGCACCGGGCTCTGGTACCCGGGGAAGGGGTACATCGTGCTGGTCTCAGGGTGCAGATCGATCCGGTGATTAGATCAGAGGTGTCCTGGGAATAAAATGGTAAGGATCAGCATGGCTCCTGTGCTCTCACCCCGCCTCTCCTAAGTGTGGATCCTGTCTTCTCCCAGCAGGAGGATGGAGAGGAGGATACAAGCTGGAATCAGCACCCTGGACCAGTGACAGCTCCCACATCCCTCCCATCCCCCCTCCATACAATGACATCACACCCAGCCATTCATCTGTTGCTTTGATTAAACCACAGCTGCCATCCTATTGGTCTTCCATCCTGGATACAGACAGATGAGCAATGCTGGTGACACCTGTATGCATGAGCAGATACAACAGACACTTTACTAAAATGGAGCACACAGAATCTTCTGCAGCTCTGCATAGTAACCAATCAGCTTCCGGATTTAATTGGAACAAGCTGAAGTTAGAAGCTGATTGGTTAGTATGCACAGCTGTACCAGATTCTGTGCAAGCAAATCTCCCCCTTTATATTTCTTTTTGGGCGGACATGATAATCAGACACATTTTAACCACTTTCTGCATGTAAACAAAAATCTAGCCAGAAAATGACAGAGAACCCCCAAACATTATATATGTAGCGCCCCCTTACTTTCAGTATGGGCACTACGCTAAAGTTAGTGGGGAATGGGAGAGTTATTTTGTTCCCATTCACAATTTGCTAAATTATGGGCTGCTGTCATTCCTGAACTGTCCTGTAGGTCAGTCTGCGCTCCATGGGTGCTGATTCCACCCCTGCGAGACAGGTGGCGCTAGAGGGGTTCTGGTAGAGCCGCTTTTCCCCAGCAGCCAATTAGAGGAGTTTTCCCTCGCGGGACATGCTGGGGGAGAGTATATCTGTGGCAGACGCCATTTTGTGTGGTTCTTCGCGGGGTTCCAGGTGCGGCACCCACCTTCAGGGTGTGCGCATCCAACGGACCCCGGTGATGGCCTACCAGGCCGGGGTCACACGCTACGCGGAGCTCCATGTTCCTGAAAAGGGGCCCCAGTGACTTACTGGGTCCCCAGCTCTACTGAGGAGATCCCAGGATGTGTGCCGTTCGATGGGGGGTCGGCTTGAGGAGAACCCGGAGGCAGGTTGTCTAACAGGGCTTGAACGAACCATCGGGGATCTGGTGACCAGGACATTGACAGGTACACTTCAACTGTCACCCAGTGACCCTTACTTAATCTACTGGGAGGATTCGCTCAATCCGTTCAGTTCACTCAAAGTACTAGGCCTGTGGCAGAGGCCCTAGAGCCAGGCCTGTGGCAGAGGCCTGTTCCTCCCAGCAATCTAAAAGTGACAGTTCAGCTGCCAGGCTTGTGGCAGAAGTCTGTCCGGGGGCACTTCACCCACTCTGGCTAGAGTGGCGACGAACTGTAACTACTACTACTGTGCTGTTGAGAGCAGTATTGCTCGGTTCTTATCCAGGCCTGATACTGCAAAGTTCTCTTTTGTTTCATCAACCTTCTTGCTATACCTCATGTTGATGTTGGCCATGTTGGGCCTGGAAATAAAGCATTTGAAAACCTTTATTCATTGACTGGACATTCGCTCACTACTTCGCTTACTACTCTGCTCATCAACTACACCCCTAGACAACACTGAGAGGTAACTTAATATGCCGATCCCAAACCACAATCAGCGGCTTCTGAGGGGGTAGCGCTACACGTGGGGGCTCGTCCGGGATTATCGGCTGTTACCTCTGGCAACGGAAATCGTGAGTAGCGATTTATTATCGTAACCACTTCAGCCCCGGAAGGATTTGCCCCCTTAATGACCAGGCCATTTTCTGCGAAACGGCACTGCGTTGCTTTGACCACTTCAGCCCCGGACCATTTGGCCGGCCAAAGACCAGGCCACTTTTTGCGATTCGGCACTGCGTCGCTTTAACTGACAATTGCGCTGTCGTGCGACGTGGATCCCAAACAAAATTGACATCCTTTTTTTCCCACAAATAGAGCTTTCCTTTGGTGGTATTTGATCACCTCTGCGGTTTAAATTGTTTGCGCTATAAACAAAAATATAGCGACAATTTTGAAAAAAATGCAATATTTTTTACTTTTTGCTATAATAAATATGCCCAAAAAAAATATATATGGGTATATATATATATATATATATATATAGAAAAAAAATCCTCCGTTTAGGCCGATACATATTCTTCTATATATTTTTGGTAAAAAAAGAAATCGCAATTAGCGATTTTTATCATGACTGCAACATTATGGCGGACACATCTGACACTTTTGGGACCATTGTAATTTTTACAGCGATCAGTGCTATAAAAATGCACTGATTACTATAAAAATGACACTGGCAGTGAAGGGGTTAACTTGTAGGGGGCGCTGAAGGGGTTAAGTTAGACCTAGAAAGTGGGTCTAACTGTTAGGGGGCGTGGCTTGCCGTGACACATCACTGATCGCTGTTCCCGATGACAGGGAACAGACGATCAGTGACATGTCGCTAGGAAGAACGGGGAGATGTTGTGTTTACACTAACATCTCCCAGTTCTTCAGCTCTGTGACCCGATCGCGGGAGACCGGCGGACATCGCGGGCACGGGCACGGAGCACGCGACCACATGGCGGCTATTTAAAGGTTATGTATGTATACGCCCATTTGCGCAGCTGTGCCATTCTGTCGATGTAAAAAGTCGTGCGGAGGTCGGCAAGCGGTTAACTGACAATTCTACGTTGTGCCCGAAACGAAATTGACATCATTTTTTTCCACACAAATAGGGCTTACTTTTTTGTGGTATAAACAAAAAAAGCTAAATTTTGGAAAAAATATATATTTTTAACTTTTTGCATTTTAAAAAATTAATTTCTTCATCAGTTTAGACCAATAGGTATCCTATATATTTTTGATTAAAAAAATGTTATAGCATCTACAAAATAGGGGATAGATTTATGGCATTTTTTTTAATTTTTTTTACTAGTAATGACAGTTATCTGTGTTTTTAGCGGGACTGCAGCATGTACTGTGCACATGTCACTGTCAGGGTAGGGTTTTAAAACTAGGACGCAATCAAGGGGTTAAATGTGTTCCCTAGTTATTGTTTCTAACTGTAGGGGGATGGGACTGACTGGGGGAGGAGACATATCGCTGTTCGCAATTACTGCAAACAACAGATCTGTCTCTACTCCCCTGTCAGAACGAGGATTTGTGCGTTTACAGGAGCGGGTCGGCAAGTTAATCTTGCACAGCAGACTTTTAGGAAAAAGGTAGTTAAAGTGGAAATGAACTCCCATCTCTGACTTTTACCTATAGGTAATCCTACAACAAGGCTTACCTATAGGTACTGTAAATATCTCCTACGGAGAAGGCTTTTGACTCCATGGAGTGGGGGTACTTATGGGAAGTCCTGCGTAAATTCAGGTTTGGACCAAGGTTCCTCCACTGGCTGGGTCTGCTGTACCGGGCCCCCAGGGCTAGGATCCGTGTGAATACCTCCCTTTCAGATTATTTTTCCTTCCAGAGGGGGACCCGCCAGGGATGTCCGCTATCGCCTAGCTTATTTGTCCTGGCTCTGGAGCCCCTGGCGGTCCTGGTTAAGGAATCTAGCCGTATTGTGGGTCAGCCCTCTGGAGGAGAAGATATCCTTATACGCAGATGACACTCTGCTGTACCTGCAGGATGCCGACCCCTCGCTGAGTGCTGCTTTGGAGGCCTTCAATGAATTTGGGAGGTTTTCAGGGATTCGCATCAATTGGTCCAAATCTGCCTCGTTTCCCTTAGATGCGCAGGCCAGGGCATCTGAGATGCAGACTCCTTTGCAATGGGTGGATGAATTTGTCTATTTAGGGATCAGTGTTTAGACGGACTTGCAGTCGATTCAGCGCCTTAACCTCCAGTCTGTAGTCCGTCGACTTAAAGACCATTGCTCCCGTTGGGCTAATCTCCAAGGGCGCATCAATATTTAGAAGATTATTTGTCTTCCTAAATTTACTTATATCTTCAGAAATTGCCCTGTATGGATACCCCCGTCCTTCTTTAGAGACTTAGACAGCTGCATTGGCTCTTTCCTGTGGCAAGGGTCTTCCCCTGGCTTGGCGCGACCAACTCTTCAGCTCCATGTCAGCTGTGGTGGTCTTGCCCTCCCCAGCCTGTTGGTATACTACTGGGAAGCTATGCGGGTCACGGTAAGGCGGTGGTTTCAGCAGTCCAGAGCCAATGCGGCCGTCTGTCTGGAGGCGTCCATAGTGGGATCCCTTGCGGAACTGGGTAACCTGGTGTACAGGGGCCCCTCGGCGTACTCCTCCCTTCCGACCTCGACTAGGGCGACCCTGTGAATTTGGGGGGTGGCTAGACATCGGTTCCTGTGTCCTGATAGGTGGTCCCCATATTCCCCTTTGTGGGGGAACCCTTCCCTCCCTCACTTCAGAACTATACCAGATCCACAACTTTGGGCACGCTTTGGCATCAAGCAGCTGCATGTTGTCTTCCAGGCTGGGTTTCTCTTTTCGTTCAGGGCCCTAGCGGACAGACTTGGCTTTCCTGCTTGGCTGGTGTTCAGGTATCACCAGCTGCGTCATGCAGCCAGGGCACAGTTCCTGGTGCCCCCCAGTCTCAGGGCGGACCCTATTGAGGAGTTTCTGGCACAGGAGTCTCTCACTAAAACTATGTCAGCGTTGTACCTGGCTCTCTTGCAGAAGGATTCACCCAAAATGGAGGCCCTTTAGGATTAATGGAAGGCAGATTTACCTGATTTGGATAGAGAGACCTGGGAGGAATGTTTTGAGGATAGCTCTAAACTGGTGATATCTTGTAGGGACAAGTTGATCCAAACCAAATTCTTACATAGGGTGTACTACACACCTCAGAGGCTGCACAGAATTTAGCCGCTACGCTCCCCGAATTGTCCGCGTTGTCACTTACCCGACAGCCCCTTTTTTTCACATGTTCTGGACCTGTCTCAGGCTGGCGAGGTACTTGGCTGCGGTGGGAGAGGCCATTAATATTCGCCTTCAGCTAGATACACTGTATACCTTTGACAGCGGAGCTGGCCCTATAGGGAGTACAGGATGATGAGCAGAGACCTAAATATACTAAGATACTGATTTCACTGCTGCTTTTTTATGCCAAAAAGGAAATCCTGTTGAAATGGACCTCTCCCCTGCCCCTCACGGTATGCTCATGGGAGGACTCGGTTAACGCAGTCCTGCCACTATATAACTTGACGTACATGAGTAGAGGGTGTTCAATTAAGTATGAGGATTTGCCGGCCATGGACAGATCCCACATATAATGCCTGCCCATGTTCACTATTGTTTGCAGTGGTGCCACTCTTGGGAAAATTTGTGTGCCCTTCTGCGATTCCCCTGGCTAATGGATAGATGTTTTTCTCCATATCTATGGTACCTGCTGATTTGTGACATTGTGTTTTGAATGTTCTGATCCTCTCCTGTATGTAACTGCTACTTTTTTCTTGTCAACAGTTATTTGTATCATACCATGTTTGTTCTTTTTTCAATAAAGACCAACCTTGTTAAAAAAAATAGAAATATCTCCTAAAATGTGCGCCGGAGCGTTCCTTCAGAGTCCTGTGCCATAAACTGCTGCTCCTGCACGCATGCGCGGGAGCGACGTTATCGCAGCTCCGGCCAATCACATATTCAGAGTCCACGAGCCTGGAAGGAAGACGAGTGACGGTGGGAGCACCTGCAGCAGGGACGACAGGGCGCTGGATGGTATTGTTTTCAAGTAAGTTTAACATAATATGCTAGTATGCAATGCATACTAGCACATTATGACATTACCTTTCAGGGTACAAAAAATTAAGAGAAAAAATCCCAGGGGTTTACTACCACTTTAAATGCATTTTAGTACATACACACACACACACACACACACACACACACACACACACACACATCAATACTTTGATTAAATAAAAAACATTATGTTACGCCAAGTAAATAGATACCAAAACATTTCGCACTCCCATGAAAAAACAAACTATAGTACCTAAAATCTCCATAGTGAGTGAATCCTCAAGGCGCTTGGTATCCATTTCCTTCTATTTTTTGCCTTCAGAATAGGTGGGTTTTGATTTTTTTTTCTGAAGGCCTGGTGATTCACTTCCGTTCGGCTATTGGTTGGTAATGCGTTCCACAGTCGAGGTCCTTGGACTGAAAATCTTCGTTCTCCTTTGGACTTGTAGCGGGCTTTGGGTATTTGAAGTAGATTTTGGTTGATAGATCGGAGAACGCGATTCGGGCTGTGGCATTTTAATTTATCACATAAATATTGGGGCGCGCTTCCTTGTACACATTTGTGCGTCAGGCAGAGCGCCTTAAATGTGATCCGGTCTTTTACAGGCAATCAGTGGAGGGAGTAATTGATTCCCAGGGTTTTTTTCCTGTTACAAGTCGTGCCGCCGTATTCTGGACGGCTTGTAGACGAGCAACCTGGTATTTTGGGAGTCCGAGATAAAGGGCGTTTGCATAGTCGAGTCTGGAGTTGATTATTACTCCCACCACTACAGCTGTGTCTTCTTTTGGGATGAAGGGAATGAGTCTACGTAGCAGGCGCAGCAGATGGTGAGATCCGCTGACTACTGAACCTATTTGTGCTTCCATTGTCATGTCAAATGTGACTCCGAGGCTTTTGACTTTGGTGCTAGGGGTGATGGTTTGTCCCAAAATGTGCGGGGGCGTCCATGTTGTCGTAGCAAGTCTCTTTCGGTTAACGTAGAACAGAAGAAGTTCTGTTTTTGAACCATTGCGTTTAAGGTAACTCTCCGTCATCCAGTTCTCTATCAGAGTGAGGCATTTCTCTAGTCCGAGATAATGATCCTTTTTGCTGCTGATACGAAAGTAAAGTTGGGTGTCATCTGCATAGGAATGGTAGAGTAAATTCTGGTTACTGAGGATTTTGAGGAGGGGGCGGAGATAAATATTGAATAGTACGGGCGACAGGGGTGATCCTTGAGGGACTCCGCATGATACGGTATGTTTTTCAGAAGTGAAAGGACCTATTTTCACTGTCTGGGATCGGTTTTCCAGAAAGGAGGAGAACCAGGGTAGATCCTAGTCTGCCACTCTAGCTACTTCTGCTAGGTGAGTCAGCAACATTTTGTGGTCTACTGTATCAAAAGCCGCACTCAGGTCCAACATTATCAGAAGACAAGATTCTCCTTCGTCTGCTGCTTCAAGAGCGCCATCCCATATTTTGAGAAGTGCTGTTTCCGTCCCATGACCTGGAAAGAAACCCGATTGAAGTGAGTCCAGTAGTTTGTGGGTGTCTAAATGGTGTTGTAGCTGTTGCACTACTGCTTTCTCCATGACCTTGGAGAAGACGTTTAGGCCTGTTTTGGGTCGACGATGGTTTGGGTCTAGGGTGTTTTTTTTTTTGTTTTTTTTAGAATGGGTTTAATTATGCCTTGTTTCAGGGAGGTCGGTACCGTACCTTCCTTAAATGATTGGTTTATGAGGTGCGTGATTGCAGGTGTGAAAATATCGGCACATTCTTTTAGCAGTTTTGTGGGAATTATGTCATTAGGCGATGTGCTGTTTCGCAGGGTTCTGATGATATTTTTGGTGGTGTCGATGGAGATTGACTTTAGTGTAAATTTAGTTGATTGAGGCATATTTGTATTAATATTGCCTTTTTGATTTAAAGGGGTGGGGCTTGTGGTTTTCTTTTGCTGAATTATTTCACGGATTGCTTTTACAGGTTAACAGTTTAGATTCAAATGTGAGCTCTAGTGCTCGAATAATTGCTCTCACTCAGACCTTCACTGTAGAGCTCGCAGGGAACGGAAGCCTGGCACACAGAGCATCGGGCAGATGATCCGGCGGAAGACACAGTGGGAAGACATCGAAGGATCCTGGTAAAAGGTAAGTACTGTACCAGGATTCTGCAATGCAATCCTGAGTGTGGCTCGGGGTTACCACCAATGGTACTAAAATGTAACCCCGAGCCACACTCAGGAATCCCACCAGGAGGTTTAATGCATTCTCTGCATTAGGGTGAAAAAAAAACCTTCCATGTTCAGCCCCCTTCACTTTTACTTGAACCCAATCTTGATCCAGTGCTGCCCTCTCTCTTTCCTCATAGGACTCAGAGGCAGGAGTCATTGTCTCCAACTGCTGTGAATCAAATCCTGCGAGGACGGAATGGGGGTGAGCCACACTGTGTGTCAATAGACACACACAACCTAACTTGAGACTGAGCCCACACAAGTGCCCCCATAGCAAGTGGGGGCACTTAGAAGGAAGGTTGAGCCAAGAACGCCAGCAGGGGACCCCAGGCCAGAAGAAAAGGTAAGTATAACATGTTTATTTGTAAAGGTTTTTTAATATCACTTTAAATGAAACCCACTGATTTTAAGCAAAACTATACCCCCCCAAAATACTTGTCCTCACTATCCAGCAATGCCGTGGTTATATCCCTCGCTGGCCGCTGTCATCTTTTCCCTTGCCATTTTTGGGTGCTGGGTTTTGGCATCTTGATTGGCCTGGGGGACGGGACAGGACATTATTCTGTGCATGCACACGGGAGTCATTTACTTTGACATAGCCCGAGTATGCCAGGAAAGCATGCCGAGCTATAAATGAGCAGCTCGGTGTACATTCATTAGAAGACTGCAAGCAGGCAATTATGTTGTGAATTGCAAAGAGACATAGCCTCTGCACTCTTTTTTATCTCCTCTGATCTGGGCATACTGTCTCCAGATTACCCACTTGGACCCTATTATTGCATCTCCCCCATTCCAATAATTATGTTGCCACCATCTAGATTAGAACATGGGTCTTCAAACTATGGCCCTCCAGTGGTTCAGGAACTACAATTCCCATCATGCCTAGTCATGTCTGTGAATGTCAGAGTTTTAAAATGCCTCATGGGATGTGTAGTTCCACAACAGCTGAAAGGGCCCTAGTTTGAGGATCCCTGCTCTAGAATAATTGACTCCTAGGGATCACCTTCTTACATAACCTTTATGCCCCAAATGGTAATTCCTCTTTGTCCTTACTGCATCAGGAGTCAGAATGCAGGGGAAGCTGTACCTAACCACAATGCTCAATTACAAACTGTTTTGGAGGAAAAACTGCCATCTAAAAGTTTCTTAAAAAGGATCTCCGATTAAGTAGATAGTATCATAATATTTATGCCATCAGTGAAGATGAACCAATACCAATTTTTTTTTTTTGGGGGGGGGGGTATACAGTCATGGACAAAAATATTGCGCACAGTAGACACAGGAACATAAGGATCTCTAGAGATGAACTTGTAAACTTGAGATTGTCCATGCTTTTCCACAATTTTTGTTCTGAAATCCTCAGACAATTATTCGCTGTTCTCTTCTCTATGCTCCCCGTGGCACACAGACACGTAACAGAAAGAGTTTTGCATGGAATTTGGCTTTTTATTTCTCCACTTTTTTGTGTCATACAAAAACAAACACAAGAATAAAAAAAATATATATATAATTTAAACTTCAGAATGCCTTAAGTCCTAAACCATCGTAATTACAATAATTTTCTGGGCAGAGTGGTGCATTATCTGACAGAAATGCAAGGGTGCCAATATTTTTGGCCATTACTGTATAAATCTATATATCTCTATCTTGCCACAAAGATCAGCAGGCGTCAGCTGACTTGATCAGTGTGTGGCCGCCCCCCTTCGACAGAAGTCAATAACTAGATCAATTTCTGTCAGACAAGCTGAAAAACTTGTCAATCAACAGCTGCAACCACTCAGTGTATCACGATAGTGGAGTTTACTTTGGGGGAGATTTACTAAAACTTGAGCGCTCAGTGGAGGGGTTTCTCCATACACTTGTGTGGATGGAGGAATGTGTTTGTTTGTCTTCTCCATTTAGCCTGCTGGCTGAATGAAATAGAAAAAACAATCTATGGCCAGCTTCACACTGCACGACAAAAAAAAAAAAAAAAATAGGCTGGTAGGTCTTGCAATTAGACACTTTCACACATGCCTAAAATTAAACAAAGCTAAAATTGAAAATGAGAAGTCAACAATGGTATAAAATAAATAAAATATATATATATATATATATATATATATATATATATATATATATATATATATAATAAAATAAGATAAAAAAATGTTCGTTTGATTAGGCAACAAAAGTTTTTATTTTTAAACTTTGGCATACAAGTGAAATCCTTAGAAGCGTTTAGCAAGTTCAGTGGGTTTTCACAATAGTTCACATTGCGGTGCATACATTTTTATTTTAAAATCAAATTTACTTGATCACAAAAATATATCTTGCATTTTATGTTAACTGCAACATGTCATGTGTAAGTGTATAAAGAAAAAAAAAAAAAAGGAGAAGCCCTTGGCCATTCTATATTGTGTTGCAACATGCTCTTTGTCTTACACATGCCAGTATATTATGGTGATCAGTTTTCTCCCAATGCCTCAATTTAAAATGATTGCACAACAATGCAATAAAAAGGTCATCAGGTTTCAGCCACGTACAGCTACAGAAAAAAAATGCTACATCTAGAACCATCAAATAATTTTGACAGAAGATTAGACCAGCATGTTAGTGATTTGAAACTTCCAAATGATGCATTTGTAGTTGAAAAAATTACAACTGGCTGTATATAATGCTTCAATAAACTGTGGTTTCTAACCCCAAGAATCAGTAGAACATACAATAGTACAATTATATAACCTCTGATGGTAGTCACTACTCAGAAGTCAGCTTCCAGTTTTCCACATGCTCAAGGATATGAAAATTGATGACCCTTTCTTCCTTCTGTCATCATTCTAGTCTTTTATCACCCCCCCCTTTCTTTATGGTGACTAATATATCCCAAAAGCGAATCCAAGTGGTAGGAGCACTTGGAACCATGAAGTTTAGCTTATATACTAGTCTTCCTAGCTGCAATTTCAGTTGTAGAAGCTGCCAACCATGACCACTAGATGCTGCCAACTTATTAGCTATTTTTATGCCACAATAAAATTGCTTAAAGCTCTTTTTTCAAATTCTCAGTTATAAGATGGTGCCAACGTTTACAATCACCTAAATACATGTTTTTACATGACCCACATTTGTAGATTTAGAAATCTCCTTTGGCACTCAATGTATTAAGCACCACTTTTATTTAAACTATTTCTACATAAAAAAAAAAAAATCCTCTATTAAACTAAAATTGGATTTTTCACTTATTTGCTAGAGTTCCTTTCAGGTCAATATTGATAAAATGCACCACTGAACTTCTGAAATCCCCAAAGATTGCTTTCTCTACTTAGGTAATCCGGTTTCATCTTAACATTCACTTTAGCAGAATTCTATTTTGTGCCCGAGACACAAGGTCCTTCAGCCATTGACCTGTAATGGAATATGTTTTTATGCAATACAGAATTAGTAAATCATAGAAACCAAATCAGTAATTATCATTCTTTGTTCTAGCTTCTTAAAATTCTGAAATTAGATTTGTAGCTGCACTTTGCCAATGAGCAATGACTTTGCATAAAACTATTAAGGGTACATGTAGATAGCTAACCAATCATTGCTCCCCTATATTGATTAGGTGGAAAACGGCATCAGTGTAAGAACATGTTCTAATCAGAAAACGGAGGCAACAGCCCAATGTAGGCAGGGCTCAAGTGACATCCTAAATAGCTATCGGCAAATGCCTTAAATATGCCTTTTTATCATCATTTTAATATTCATTAAGAAATCATGTTCAAATTGAGCCTGTGCTTTCCCCATAAGACAAAGGGGTCTATTTACTAAAGGAAAATCCACTCTGCACTACAGGTGCACTTGTAAGTGCAGTTGTAGATCTGAGGGGAATCTTTGCTGATTTTACCATCCAACCATGTGCAAGCGAAAATGCTGTTAATTTTCCTTGCATGTCCCCCTCAGATTTACAGTGACTGCACTTCCAAGTGTACTTCCAGTGGATTTGTCTTCAGTAAATAACCCCAAGTAACAGGTTTGTATTGCACACCTTTCATTTACTCCCCTGAGTCACCACAAGCAAGAAAAAGAAGCCCTATGTAAGCTTCACACCACTCCAGTCAGAGCTTAGTCGGGGGGGTGCGAGCCACATGCTTTTCCATACTCAAAGTACCAGGTATTTGCTTTTAGTGGCTAGATGACATGACAGTGGAGCAAACTAAAGTGAGCATGTGCCGCCAGGTAGGGCAGCATTAGATAAATCTTTTCTCCAAGTTTGAGTGAATATTACAAGCACCGTCTCATCACAAACTATAGCTGTGCCAAATACACAATCTCACTTCAAGGCAGATATGGGATAAAAAGTTTAACCGATTATGGTTTAAACCTAGGGACAATAATTTTCTCTTTATGTGCCCAAATAGAAAATATGTTCGAAAATGAGAGACCACTCTAAAAATGGTATACTAGTAGTAGTAGTAGTAGAAGTAAAAAATACTGGATGTCAGGTAACCACGAATGGACTTTTATTCCATTTGCCCAATTAGTGCCTATAATGCAATATCTGTCAGAGATTTGCAAGGGCTTCCAGTAAACCGTTACCTTACCTACATTTTTCACAGTGAATAGAAATGTTAACTAGGACAGGTCTTTTGAAAAGATGACTTCCAACTTTATGGCAAACAAAAGCAAAGACATATACAAACAGAAAAAAATATATATAAAATGTTTCCAACAATAATTTATTTTGTTCCTGTTAAAATATGAAAAGATATCAGCGTATCAAACATGCTAACTGAAGAAAGTTTTATAGTGGCACTTAGGCTCAAAAGCTTGCAAAACGAAGAAGACAGTGTTACCACTTATGTAGTGCAGAAGATTTTTGAGGTAAATTACAAAGAAAAGTATTAAACTTTTGGTGCTGAAAGGAGTGTACAAAAGAATGATAAGGTAGAATAGAACAGAAAGTCACTCTGAGCAGCAAAGAAAAAAACTATATTGCAAGTCCAAAGGCACTGACTATACAGTACATAGTCTTGTTCTCCCATCTTACAGTGCAGCTTCCTGAAGAGAGAAAACAGGAAAATATGAAGTTACAGGGGTGTCTCATACTGTTAGTATACATATACTATAATTACAAACATTGCAATGCCCACAGAGACGCTGATAAAAAAAAAAAAAAAAAAAAAAAATCAGCATTTTAACCACTTGACCACTGGGCACGTAAACCCACTTAATAACCAGACCAATTTTCAGCTTTCGGTGCTCTCACAATTTGAATGACAATTACTCAGTCATACAACATTGTACCCAAATGAAATTTTCATCCTTTTTTTCACACAAATAGAGCTTTCTTTTGGTGGTATTTAATCACCGTTGGGTTTTTTATTTTTTGCGCTATAAGAGAAAAAAAGACTGAAAATTCTGTAAAAAAAAAAAAAAAATGTTTTTCTTTGTTTCTGTTATAAAATTTGGCAAATTTAGTATTTTTTCTTCATTCTTTTGCATAAATGTGAAAGATGAAGTTACGCCGAGTAAATAGATACCCAACATGTCACCCTTCAAAATTGCACACGCTCGTGGAATGGCGCCAAACTTCGCTACTTAAAAATCCCCATAGACGATGTTGCAGGGTATTGTGGGGTATTGCGGGGCATTGCAGAGTATTGCGGGGCATTGCAGAGTATTGCGGGGCATTGCAGAGTATTGCGGGGCATTGCAGAGTATTGCGGGGCATTGCAGAGTATTGCGGGGCATTGCAGAGTATTGCGGGGCATTGCAGAGTATTGCGGGGCATTGCAGAGTATTGCGGGGCATTGCAGAGTATTGCGGGGCATTGCAGAGTATTGCGGGGCATTGCAGAGTATTGCACAGGGAGGGATGGATGGCTGGATCTGTGACTGCATGTGTCACAGATCCAGCCCGCAGCAGCTGCTGCTGCTTCCGTTCTCTCCCCTCTCCTCTCTCACACTGTACCGTTCGGTACAGAGAGGAGAGGGAGGAACCGGCGTCATCACATGACGCCGGCTTGTTTACTAGTGATCGCTCCGTCATTGGACGGAGCGATCACGTGGTAAACCGCCGCTATCAGCGGCGATTTACCGTGATCAGTGATCAGCCGGGTCCGGAGGACCCGGCGGTCACGGAGACTCCCGTGTGCGCGCCAAACAGGGCGCGCGGGAGCGCGATTCTGGGAGGACGTACATTGACGCCCTCCCAGAGTTAAGCAACCGCCTTGTAGACGTATTTCGTCTATAGGGCGGTTGTTAAGTATAGTCCTCAAATCCATGAGTAAAAACATTCTGGAGATACTGAAGGAACTTCTAGAATATTTCTGCTGTTTAAATGTTGAATCACTGAAGCATAATAAAAAATTGTCTGTGTACCAGCATTCCAAGGTATCAATGAACGTATAATAAAAAGAAAAATGACTGTTCATTACAAACATTCAAATATTCTAAATGCTGCAACATGGTAACTAGTACATATTTGTTGTAGTGCAAACTTCCAGACCATTTCAGATGATAGAATATGGCTCCCTAAAAATCATATTTATTTAATTCACCAAAGCCCAATTAGAATTCTTTCACTCGCTCTTTAATGAAATGGACATTTACCTGTTACAAGCCTTATTTTGGGTTAAATATCTTTTTATTCAAAGTTTTAAGTATTTTAATACAAAAAAGGCATAAAATAACAATTTGAAACAAACAGTGAGCAAAAACATGTAGCCCCCGAGCAGATAAATGCCACATGCCATAATCATAAAAAAACAGATGCAACAATAGAATAGTTTGCCAACTTCACCATGTACAGGCATACACCCCTTTTAAGTACACAATGGGGTTTACTTACTAAAGCTGGAAAACGCAAAATCAGGCTCACTTCTGCATAGAAACCAATGAGCTTGTTCAATTAACCACTTAAGACCCGGACCGAAATGCAGCTAAAGGACCTTGCCCCTTTTTGCGATTCGGCACTGCGTCGCTTTAACTGACAATTGTGCGGTCGTGCGACATGGCTCCCAAACAAAATTGGCGTCTTTTTTTCCCCACAAATAGAGCTTTATTTTGGTGGTATTTGATCACCTCTGCGGTTTTTATTTTTTGCGCTATAAACAAAAATAGCGACAATTTTGAAAAAAATTCAATATTTTTTACTTTTTGCTATAATAAATATCCCCCAAAAATACATAAAAAAAAAAAAAAATTCTTCCTCAGTTTAGGCCGATACGTATTCTTCTACATTTTTTTTTTTCCAAAAATATCGCAATAAGCGTTTATTGGTTGGTTTGCGCAAAATTTATAGCGGTTACAAAATAGGGGATAGTTTTATTGCATTTTTATTAATTTTTTTGTTTTTTTTTTTACTACTACTACTAATGGCAGCGATCAGCGATTTTTTTCGTGACTGCCACATTATGGCGGACACGTCGGACAATTTTGACACATTTTTGGGACCATTTTCACAGCAAAAAATGCATTTAAAATGCATTGCTTAATGTGGAAATTACAGTTGCAGTTTGGGAGTAAACCACAGGGGGCGCTGAAGGAGTTATGTTTCACCTAGTGTGTGTTTACAACTGTAGGGGGGTGTGGCTGTAGGAGTGACGTCTTCGATTGTGTCCCCCTATAAAAGGGATTACACGATCGATGCAGCCGCCACAGTGAAGAACGGGGAAGCCATGTTTACACGCGGCTCTCTCCGTTCTTCAGCTCCGGGGACCGATCGCGGGACCCTATCGGCGATCGGGTCCCGGAGCTTCGGACCGGGTCGCGGGAGCGCGCCCGCAAACGGGTACATGTACAGGACGTACCTGTACGTACATGTGCCCAGCTGTGCCATTATGCTGATGTATATGTGCAGGAGGCGGTCCTTATGTGGTTAAGCCTGGTAATAAATAATAATTTTGTACTTTCCAGCTTTAGTAAATAAACCCCATTGTGTACTTGAAAGTGGGGCATGCCTGTATATGATTAAAAGCCTTAATTTAACAAAAAGCATTAGTTTACCAACACATCAAATGACAACTTAAAGCGGTGGTTCCGCTAAAAATAAAATTTTGACATCACTTTTAGCAAATAAATTACAGTTAGAATCGGCTTGTTTTATTTAAAAAATACCTCCGTACGTATGGTTTCCTATATTCGGTCCCACCGCCACTTCCGGGTACGATGCAGGCGGTGGGCGTTCCTAATTGATTGACAGGCATCCGAACGACGCATCCATCGCGTCATGAGATGCCAAACGTCGGTGCGGCTCTATACGGCGCATGCGCACCGACGTTCGGCTTTTTTCGGCATCTCGTGACGCGATGGATGCGTCGTTCGGATGCCTGTCAATCAATTAGGAACGCCCACCGCCTGCATCGTACCCGGAAGTGGCGGTGGGACCGAATATAGGAAACGATACGTACGGAGGTATTTTTTAAATAAAACCAGCCGATTCTAACTGTAATTTATTTGCTAAATGCGATGTCAAAATTGTATTTTTAGGGGAACCACCGCTTTAAGTCTGCATTCACACTGTCAAATAGTAGATGCCAGGGGTGGCCACCAGCAAGAATCAGTAGATTATTATACAAGATTTATATAGCGCCAACAATTTGCGCAGCGCTTTACACCATGAGGGCAGACAGTACAGTTACAATACAAGAGATTCTTGGTGGCGACTGTAAACATTTACTAAAGCTGGAAAGTACAACTCCAGCTCACTTCTGCATAGAAACCAATGAGCTTCTAACCTCAGCTTGTTCAATGAAGCCTGGTAATAAAACCCGGAAGCCGACTGGTTTCTATGCAGAAGTGATCTTGATTTTGCACTCTCTAGCTTTAGTAAATAAACCCCATTGTGTGTGTGACTAGTGGCAGCTGTCACACTTGTACTCGCCAATAAATGGCCAGAACTGCTACCGTTACCATGTAACCGCTCATCCTAGGTTGTACTAATGTATTTTTATGCATTGCACCGCAAAAAATTCTACATATATGCATTTTCTTTAATGCATAGAAGGTGTACTAGTATGGTGTGAACGAGGCACATAAACAGCAATTGTTTTTAGAGTGTCCTTGCGTTGATCTGCATTCATTATTGAATCCTCAACACTAAGGCCTCATGCACACTGGACGTTCGACATTTTTACAGCAGCTGTTTTTGGCTGTAGACTTATTTTTTACAGTCATTAAACACGCCATCATGTTATCCTGTGTCCATGCACACATAGGCTGTTAGTAGTTTTGGGCAGTGGCATATTTGAACAAAAAAAAAAAAAAAAAACAACACACACACACACACACACACACACACACACACACACACACACACACACACACACACACACACACAAAACTAGTGGGTTTCCGAGACACGTTTTTCAGCTGTAAAAACACTCCATGCTGATAAAGGTTGATAAACGCTGAAAAACGTCACTCACCAATGTTTAAAGCCTTGTACACACGATTGGATATCTGATAGAATCTAATCCGGTGGATTTTTTCATCAGATATCCGATGAAGCTGACTTTCATCAGTCTTGCCTACACACCATCAGTCAAAAATCCGATCGTGCCAAAACGCGGTGACGTACAAGACTACAACGAGCCGTAGTTCAATGCTTCCGAGCATGCGCCGACTTGATTCTGAGCATGCGTGGATTTTTGACCGATGGAGTTCCACACAGACGATCGAATTTTTCTATCTTTTTTTTATCCATAGGAAAAATTTAAAACATGTTCTATTTTTTTACACCGATGGAAAACAAACCGATCGTGTGTACACGGCTTAACAGTTTTGACCCAGGGGAAAAAACGCTATTGCAAAAATGTTGAAAAACTCACTGCAAAGCTACTGGGGCTTTTAAAATGTTATTTTAACGTCCAGTGTACATGAAGTGCAAAAAAATAAATCCTTACCATCTGTGGAGTTGTCCCAGAAACAAGAGCTTGCTGTGTGAAGTCCTGCACCATTCTTCTGCATGATTACACAGGTAACTGTCAAATAAATGTATTCAGTGGATTATTTACATTGAAACAGTAATTGTGGAAAAAGGATACAACATAAGGTTTTATATTTACAAGAGCTAAATCACAATTGTTACTGTCAGAAAGTAAATACTGAGGTATGCAGTTCTTCCTGTAAAACACAGTAAATTATGCTCATGAAATTCGCCTAAGAACTCAGGACACCATCACATTTTTACAAGTGCTTACAACAAAATAGACTGACTATTTAAGTATTATCTGAACATGTGTGATCAAAATATGCAAAAACATATTGATTAAGTGAGGGACTTCAGGATTGGAATACATCAATTATTGAGGATGATCATGTGTACTCTCCTTCAATGATCAGCCTTGTCATAACACACCCCCCTACACAGCCATTCCCTGGAAAACTCAGTGTGCTGCTGCTTATCCTCCCCCCAGCTCTTATGCAGAGGAGAACAGAATTTTAAACTGAATGGGTTGTTTTAGAATGTAATCGTTTAAAAGTAAAAAGTCTTGTGCCTTCAGAACCACAAAAAAAAAAAAAAAAAGTGCTGGTGTGCCATCCCCCACACAAAGGACATTAAGTTTTACCCGTTAAATGTGCAATGTACAGTATGTGTAAAGCACTGCATAATTTGTTGACGCTATATAAATACCTATCGTAATATTATTGATGCAATAACCTATGGGTTTCACCATGTAAATGCAACAGGAAGAGAAGTACTAAAAAAAAAAAAAAAGAAAGAAAAAAGGGGGTAAGACACACATACCGATGTACTTGAACGGTTTGCCAAGTTTTGTCAGTTGGCTCAGTGTTTGTTCCACAACATTTGTCGTCCACTGGTTGACTTTGTTGTGCTGATAAGCATTACCACCAATAGCACTTTCTATCGACTGAAATGAAAGAACAAAAACACACATAACATAAAAGCAAAGTCACAAAACTTAAAAAAACAAACAAACAAAAAAAACAAAACAAAAAAAAAAAACATTTAAACCGGAGCTCCACCCTGAACCCTCCCCCCTCCGGTGCCACAATTGGCACCTTTCAGGGGGAGGGGGGTCCAGATACCTGTCTAAGACAAGTATTTGCACCCACTTCCAAGCATAGACTCTGCGGGCAGTACGTCAGTACTCCCAGAACCCAGCGGGGAACAGTGAGGACAGCACAGCGCGACTCGCACATGCGCAGTAGGGAACCGGGCAGTGAAGCCGCAACGCTTCACTTCCCGATGATGGCGGTGGGGGCAGCGGAGAGACAAGCAATTGCTCGTCTTCTGCTGCCGACAGTGCTGGACTCCAGGACAGGTAAGTGTCCATTTATTAAAAAAGTCAGCAGCTGCAGTATTTGTAGCTGCTGTCTTTTAATATTTTTTTTTATGGCGGAGCTCCTCTTTAAATCAATAAAATACATACACAGTACAGCTTTTTATATTTCCAAAAAGAAAAAAACAGTAAATTTCAAAAATAAAAATCAGTGTCCCCATCAGTTTCCACATTAGCTATGTACCGGTACTGTACGGTACATATACATCACTTGCACACGCTAGTGCTGACTTCAACTCTCCTTCATCTCCCGATCCCCGCCCACTGCAGAAGGATCTTTAATACAAACAGCGGGTGGGTAGTCGGGGAGGTGCTGAGCTAATGAGGTCACTGGCTGCCAAGACACTGGCATTCCCAGCAGCCAATCCAGACAGCGTCACAGCATCGGCAGGAGTGGCTTTGTCTGCCGGGCACGAGCGGGCCTGATGTGACCTGTGGGCCGGGATACGGCGACCCCCTGCTCTACAGCATGGATCCAGATTGACTGAACACCCGAACACGCCACCAGAGACCAGCAAGTGGCACCTCACTCGAGTATAAGCCGAGGGGGGCATTTTCAGCACAACAAAAATGTGCTGAAAAACTTGGCTTATACTCGAGTATATACGGTACATTTTTTATTTTTTATTTTTTTTACTACTCATACCTCTTTGATGATGTTGCTTACTTCATCTACAACAAATGATGACTGAAAAAAAAAAAAAAAAAAAGAAGAAGAAGAAAATTACATTTGATAAAAATATAGACCGACAATATAAAGCACGTATGAGGGCTGTTGTCAAACTTGAACAAAAGCAGTTATTGCCCACAAAAATGAAGCATAAATTAGGCACTACATTTTGATCCACATTTTTATAAACAGACCCCTCTGATGCCCACTTTCTTCCATGACCATTAATTTATAAAAACATAAGTCATGCTAAATGTAAAACTTTTTTGCTGTCAGAACTGAAGGAATGTGACAGTAATAGGCAGTGACAGGTACTCTTTATGGAGGGATCTGGGGTCTATAAGAATCCAAATCCCTTCTTTGCACTTGAAAGCACCAAGTTTTGCGGTTTTGAATACTGCATTTTAAAAAACTTTGGTGCCTTTAAAGTCTTCTGTAAACTGGAAGTGACATCATGACATCGCTTCCGAGTTACTAGATCCGAGACCCGATCA
The DNA here is from genome assembly GCF_905171775.1 of Rana temporaria. Taxonomy (NCBI): domain Eukaryota; kingdom Metazoa; phylum Chordata; class Amphibia; order Anura; family Ranidae; genus Rana; species Rana temporaria. Next base: position 305,267,302 of record NC_053492.1, read on the forward strand.
AAGAAGATTCCAGGTTTGCTTGGATCTCCGACCAGCCGGCGGACGTGCCAGCTACGAAAGGCGGCAGTAGGGGGACATCCCCTCCCGCTGCTTGGGATAACAGTCAAACGGCTGCTTAGCCACATCGGTCTTTATCCCAAGAAAGCCAACCACCGGCTCTAAAAAAAACGATCAGGTCTGTCTGTCAGTTTTTCAGGCGGACCTGATCGGACACACTATTCACCTCTATGGAGTGGCGGATGTCAGCTGAGACATATCCGCCGATATCCGATCATATAAAACCAGACGAATGGAGACCATGGTTTCCATGCGTCTGGAGGATTGGATGAAAACAGACAGGCGGTCCGTTTTCATCCAATCTCCCCATAGAGGAGAGCAGGGCTCTGATGGGTCCATCTCTCCACCCACTGTGCCGAGATGGGGGGGGGGGGGGGGGATCAGCAGATCGATCCCTCACTGAGCAAAGCGGAGTCCATCAAGCTCCAAGACTTACCAATACAATCTGAAGATTTCCCTGGATCCTGCATGCAGGATACTCACAGTGTAGGTGCTACTTAAGAGACAGATAGATACAAAGGACTAGGATACATGCCATTTATATCTCTGTAAACACCAAAGCCATAATCCTTTGCACTGGCTGCAAAGAATGGCTGGACATAAAATTGCAGTCAGCAGACCAGAAGGCCTTACAATTGGTCGTCAAGTTAACATATACTTAGAAAATATTTGTAGCCTATTTGCAACCAACATTACATTAGTAGCAGTGATAAGTCTGGTTAAAAGAAATAGTATGAACTTCCCTAAATGTCCAATTAATACTGCAGCATAAAACCGGCCACTTGTACATATCACATCAGCTAAATAAGAAATTTGAACAAAACTGATCAACTAGCAGTGTGCACAGGTTATACTAAGGCTAGGTTCACACCACGATTTTACCATCCGATAAACGGACAGTTAAATCGGATGGAATCGTATGTCAAAATTTCCACAAAAAAAAAAAAAAATCGGATCCCGATTTTAAATAATGTCTGGGAAAAATAAGATTTTATGGATATTCGGGGGACCCCCGCCGTCAATTAAAAAAAAAAAATGACGTGCGGTTCCCGGTAATATCCATAACCAGACCCATTATCCGAGCACGTTGACCTGGCCGGCCGCAGAAAAGAGGGGGGGACAGAGTGCGGCCCCCCCTCTCCTGAACCGCACCAGGCCACATGCCCTCAACATTGAGAGGGTGCTTTGGGGTGCCCCCCAAAGCACCTTGTTCCCATGTTGATGGGGACAAGGGTCTCATCCCCACAACTCTTGCCCGGTGGTTGTGGGGGTATGCGGGCGGGAGGTTTATCAGAATCTGGAAGACCCCTTTAACAAAGGGGACCCCCAGATCCTGACCCCCCCCCCCGTGTGAAATGGTAATGGGGTACACTGTACCTCTACCATTTCACGAAGGAAGTGAAAAGTATTGTAAAAAAAACACACTGACACCAAAGAATAAAGTCCTTTATTTAAAAAAAAAAAACACTCGTTCCCGGCTTCCAGCGTTGTCCTGATCCTGCGAGGGCTGATCTCCCGCGATGAGAAGATCCTGCGACGGCCGCATCCCTGACCTCCTCATCGCTGGACACAGCCCAGCGGAATGACGCGCTGGGGCTGTGTGACATTACTTATATAGAGGAGGCAGGGACACCCGTCACGTGACCCCGCCCCCTCTGACGTACACTCTGCTACGTCACTGGCGAAGCCCATAGTCTTCCCTCTTCTTGGGCTTCCCCAGTGACGTAGCAGAGGGTCAGGGGGGGTCAGGATCTGGGGGTCAGGACCTGGGGGGGTCAGGGGGGGTCAGGATCTGGGGGTCCCCTTTGTTAAAGGGGTCTTCCAGATTCTGATAAACCTCCCGCCCGCATACCCCCACAACCACCGGGCAAGGGTTGTGGGGATGAGACCCTTGTCCCCATCAACATGGGGACAAGGTGCTTTGGGGGGCACCCCAAAGCACCCTCCCAATGTTGAGGGCATGTGGCCTTGTGCGGTTCAGGAGAGGGGGGGGCCGCACTCTGTCCCCCCCTCTTTTCTGCGGCCGGCCAGGTCAACGTGCTCGGATAACGGGTCTGGTTATGGATATTTAGGGGAATGAATATCCATACCAGACCTAAAGGGTCTGGTTATTGAATTTGCGGGGACCTCCATAACAAATCGGGTACGATTTATCACGATTTAGATTGACCACAATATAAAAAAAAAAACGGACACGATTGTAATACGATTTCAAATCAGGACCAAAAATCGTGGGCAGACACGTTTTTTGATACGATTTTAAATCGTATCAAATCGGATGCACTTGGGGACCTAAATTAATGAATGGCAGTGAATGGATCCGTTTTGCCATACAGATTTGGACGATTTAAAAGCAAAAATCGTGAGTAAAAAAAGGGATGACAAAATCGTGGTGTGAATGCACCCTAAAAGGTAATAAACAAACATAGTCCATATCAAACAATGCACAATATCCTAAATGTTATGTTACTTCGCTTTTGCTCACAAGTCTAGTACAACAGCTTATGCCACCTCCATTTTTTTCAGTTTGATCTGATATAATCAGGTAACTACATTAGCGCCATAGTAACAATAAACAATAGAAACTGTTGTATGTGTATCCAAGACATCAGTTCATCAAGATTAATGGCACTAATTGTTTTGTTCCACGTACAGTTAAAGTGAATTATTTTTTTGGCTTTTCATGCAGGGAAATTTTCATTTTCAGAAACTGAACATAAGAGTACCAAATCTCTTATAAAAGAGCTCCATGCAGTACTTTACAAAATGACATTTACCGCCACATACAGTAAGGGCCCTTTCACAAGTCCGCAACCATCCGCAAAGATCCGCTTTTGCGGACGGAAGAAAACCCTATTTTTCTTCCATCCGGCGGAACGGATCAGATGAATACGGATAGACGGTCCGTATTCATCAGATTCCCCATAGGGGAGAGCAGAGGAGAGACAGGGCGGTCTCTGCACTGTGTGCGGGGACCGCCCTGTCCGCCGACAGCTCAGCGGGGATTAACGGAGGCATCCCCGCTGAGCCAATACGGATCCGCTCCGTGTGAAAGAGCCCTTAGTACTGCCGGTACTTTGAGGCACACACCCTAATTCTTTTCAAATTACTGTGTATGTAAGCTCTCACAAGCAGAACCCTCGGATTCTTCTTGTATTAAAATGTGTTTTACCTGTATTGTCTCCCTCTATTTTGTAAAGCAGCAGTCCCCATCCTCCCCGACACCAGGGACCGGCCTCAAGAAAGACAACCCTTCCAAGGATCGGCGGTGGGGCGTTGTTTTGCACCTGCCACTCGCATATTAAATTTTTTCATTTGTTTGGCTTACCACATGGGCTCAAGCTATTATAAAATTATATTTTCCAAATTCTTTATTTGTATCGGATCTGTTTAGATGATCACATGATCTCCGATTAACATTAACAATATTGAATTGAGCTCATGTAATCAGCCAAACAGATACAAATACCAGTGGTGCACCGAAATTTCGGCCGAAAATTGTGTTTCCGGCAGGCGGCCGAAAGAAAAAAAAAGTGCAGATAATGGAGCCAAAAAAGGGGCGGGGCCATTCCACCGGGTGCCACACATGTATAACCCTGGTGTCCTGCCAAAAATGTCCCCCCGGCGAATTTGGACCCCCCCTGTAGCTTGCGATGTACAAACCTCAACCGAGCCTCCGAAAATAGCCGAACATGTAGAGCTGAGAGTCAGCTCTACACGGCACATGCGCAATGACTATCACACATATGCTGCACGCACCCAATGCTAGTGCTACTCTGCAAGGGGCGGGGAAGATTTTAACAATAAAGTACACGTCTTAGCGGGGCGTGTTGATGGCCGTAAAACCCGCCAATCTGACTTAAATGTGCAAATCCACCTATCAACACGCCCCACGTAAGGTCCGGGCGGTGTGGTGGTGGTGTCAGCATAGGTGCAAGGGTGGGTGGTGGTAGAATGGCATGGTAGGTGGTGTGCAATGGTAGTGGGCAGGGCAGTGGTTGAAAAACAGATGTGTGCGTAATGAAGTAGGACAAAAGTGCGGGCAGTTAAAGCTGTTGTATGCCCGAAAAAAGAAAAAAAAAACCCTGTAAGGCAAAGGCATAATGAGCTAGTATGCATCACATACTAGCTCATTATGAAAAAGTTCCCACAGGGCCGCCCAGTCCCCGCTGAGGGAGCTGCTCTAGCGCTGTGAGTGGCTAGAGCTGCGATGACGTCACTCCCGCGCATGCGTGCAGGAGCCCTTTGTTCCGGCCCTGTCAGACTTGCCAGTTATCTATCGGCTCTCCTTTACAGAGACAGCCTGTGAGAAAAGTAATGCCAATAACAGGAAAGTCAGTTTACATGTGACCAGCTATGATTTGACACAATGGTGTCTTTACATGATAAAGGGCTGCTGAGCTTGGCCCTTTACCTTGATCAGTTGTGTCCAAAGGACACAGCAGCCACAGAGTGTATGCTATGCACATCCCAGGGGGGCATTCCTGGCTATGCCTTCTAACCACAAATGGCCAAGCCAAATTTAGATTTTTTTTGCACATGAACCTCTGGCATTGTTTGGTGTCTCTTAATGGGGAGATTTCTCCGTACTTCCTGTCCCATAGACAAAGGGAAGTAAAAGAAAATCCTTACAAATTAAACAAAAATCCTCTCTCAAGGTCCATTCACACCACAGTGTGCATTATTGTGCGTATAAATTTAAAAAAAGTATTAAAAGTAGTACATAGTTCATAAATATAAGGTTGCAACGTTACCACGCTGGCTCGGACACTGATAGATCCCTGTAACCAGACTGGGAAAATGCAAAGGAAGGCGCCGACCATCATCAACACAAAATGGAGCAGACAAGCAGTGTGCTTCATGCCAGACCCGCCCCGTCATCCATACCCGCCAGTGGGTCTGGCATGAAACACACTGCTTGCCTGCTCCATTTTGTGTCGATGATGGTCGTCGTCTTCCCTTGCATTTCCCCAGTCTGGTTATAGGGATCCATCAGTGTCCGAGCCAGCCCTACAGCCAGCGCAGTAACGTTGCAACCTTCTATTTATGAACTATGGACTACTTTTAAAGTGGTTGTAAATGTAAATGTTTTTTCACCTTTTTGCATTCTATGTATTGAGGTGAAAAAACATCCGAGGATTAGCAGCCCCCCAGCCCCCTGTTTACTTACCTGACCTCTCAAAAGTCTGTTGCATTCATTGGTTGATTGATAGAAGCTCCACCATTGTCTCCTGCTGCTGCTGTCAATCAAATCAATGACGTGACGCAGCGCGCCAGGGGGCGGGGCCGAGTGATACAGTCGGTGGCTATGGCTGCATCACGGAGCGCGTCCACAAGCTAACCACCTTGGGAGAGAGCTTCCCATGAAGGGGGTTAGCTGATGCGGGGGAGGAGCCGAGAATGCCACCGAGGGACCCCAGAAGACATGAATCGGGGCCACTCTGTGCAAAACGAGCTGCACAGTGGAGGTAAGTATGATATGTTTTGTTTTTTTTTAAATAACAAAGGGGGAACCTTTAGTGTCCCTTTAGACCCCTTTCACACTGAGGGTGTATTGCAGGCACTATAGCATTAAAAATAGCGCCTGCAATAGGCCCTAAAAGTGCTGCTCCATTGTCCCAAGGAGGGATGAGCTCCGGCGTGTTCGCACACTCCATGTGCAGAGCCCGCCAGGAAGGGAGGGAGACATTTCCCGATCTCTGCAGCCGAGCATCAGGAATATGTCTCCCTGCCTGTGATTAGCGCAGCGCCGTGCAGACTTCCTGGCGAGCTAAATGCACCCCACTAGTGGCCAAAATGCGACGCAAATCCACCCATAGCGTCGGCGGTAAAAATAGCGGCATTTTACCGCCGGCGCTATGAGCGGTTCACTGCGAAAGGGCTCTTAATACTTTTTGGAAAAAAATTGCCAGTCAGCTTATTGAAGAGAAATTGTGGTTAAGCCCTTTCACACAGAGGCAGTTTTCCAGGCATTTTAGAACTAGAAATAGCGCCTGAAAACCCGAGTGCTCTCACAGTGGGATGGTGCGCTTGCGGGGCGTTAGAAAAAGTCCTGCAAGCTGCATCTTTGGGGCGGTTTGGGATCGCTGTATACACTGCTCCGAAAACACCCTGCCCATAGAAATTAATGAGGAGCGCTTCCGAATCGCCTGAAAAGTGCTTCAGAAGCGCCACAACTGCGTTTTTAACCCTTTCTTCAGCCGCTAGCAGTAGTTAAATCGCCCCGTGCAGCTTAATTGCTACTAAAACGAGCGGAGCTTTAGCACTGACGCCCACACCGCTCCAGTGTGACAGAAGCCTTATTGTAGCCACTAGTCCTCATTTTCAGGTAATATGTATGGCAGCTGGCAAAAGTTCCATGTGTGGGCTCCTGGAGGAGGAGGAGAGCTGTGCTCGGTCTTTGTTGCAGCATTCAGTCCCACATTACACACAAGATTGTGCAGTGTCGGATCCTGCGGCAATGTGACCTGCCACATAGACAATGGCTGAGGAAGGGACTGTCACCTCTGCTAACAGAGAGGGGGGGGGGCACACATACAGGCCTGGGGGTACACATGGACGAGAAGTTACACATAACGTCTTCCATCCCCACACACACAACACACTACCTTCCCTGGGACCCCTCTCACCTCTTCCGCCGTCTGAAAGTCGTCCATCTTTCCTACAGCGACCGCTTACCGACCACCCTGCGCGCGCACAAACACCGGCAGCTAGAGAACACTGGCCGCCCCGCCTACCGCCGGTTGCCACAGACGCGCAGGGAGCCACGCCCAAAAAGCGCCCCTCACCCGTCACGTGACATCCTCCGATGTGACAAGGCTGAGGCGGAGAGCAGGGGGGCGCGTTCAGTTGTGTGAAGTCTTCCTTCACCTATCAGCAGTGTGTTGTTATTACGATGTGTTACTATGAGCGCTCCCAGGATGCTGTGCGCCCTGTCTTGTTATCTCCCCGGCCGCAGTGTGTGGCCTGCCACTCCCATGGTGCTGTTGCTAGATCAGTGCAGTGTCCCCACATGACAAAGTAGCTGTTCTTATTACAGTGTCCTGTTTACTCACCGCTCTGCCTCTATTTACTAAGACTAAGGAATGATAATTAAAGCATGACAGGGGAATTGAATAAGGATGAGCTCAGGCGTGTTCCCAACTCCACGTGGCCGCGCCCGCCAGGAAGCTGACACTCCGCAGCGCCAATCGCAATCGATCCGTGGCTGCGCATATCAGGAAACGTCTCACTATCTGTGATTAGCACTGCGGAGTGTCAGCTTCCTGGCGGGGGCGGCCACGTGGAGTTGGGAACACGCCTGAGCTCATCCTTATTCAATTCCCCTGTCATGCTTTAATTATCATTCCTTGGATTTGCGAACGCGCCTAAATTGAATGAAGCGTTTGTTCCTCTATTCTGGCCGTATGACCATTTTAAAAGTCCTCCATCAACTCAAAAAGCCCTGCCGCCAGTTTTGGTCACTTTACCGACACGTGCTTTGGTTGTCGAAGCGGATTTACACCCTCATTTCTTTTATTTTTAAAAGACACCCTTAAAGTTATGACTAATAACTTTCCAAAAAGCTAATTATATGCAACGTCGCCGTCTCATTTCAGTATTTTTCATTCAAACTAACCTCTAGTTTGAGTTGTCGGCACGCTCCTATCTTAATTGTGGGCATGTGAAGCCCACTAGTGTCTTCTTCCAGGATAAGGTGCCGCTGGTGACCCAGTATGCACCTCCCGATTTTGCGCATGCGCAGTGCACAGGTTGTCTCGGAGTTGTCACAGGAGTTCCTGCTCCTTTGTGATGGCAACCTAATCTATCAATCTAGCCAACTGATTCCTAGGAATGATGACACACATCTCCCAGGAGCCAAGACGCGGCAGGATATGACGTATGTAGCACTACCCCCGCCGGAGCTGCTGGTTACATTTTGGGTTTGCACGTTACCTTTGTAGCTTCGTTGTCAGGGTGGGAAAGTCCATAATTTCAATGTCCAGACAGAAGTAAAACCTCCAACAGTTAGGTTTTATTTCTTTTTACTGCAGGGTAACTTGAAATAGAGAAAGCAGTAGGGAGGCAGGGGCGTTGCTAGGTGGCAAAAAGACCAGGGGCTTTCTGGGTGGCGGAATTAGAGGTGTTGTATGTGGAGTAGTGTTTTTTTGGGGCTGGGCGGTGGGGTTGTGTGACTTACCAGTGCCCATCAATGCTGACCACTGACCTACCTGCCCTGACCTATCTGACCTACATACACTGACCAGTGACCTGCATGACCTAACACACACTGACCTACTGACAATGGCATAGATACACACACACTGACTTACCTGAGCTCAGCCGTGGTGTCAGTCACTCGGAGTCGTCACTGTCAGAGAGGAGAGGAGCTGCCATGCCGAGGAGAGTAGCTGCCATGCCGAGGAGAGTAGCTGCTATGCCGAGGAGGAGGAGAGGAGCTGCCGAGCCGAGGAGCAGAGGGAGGAGAGCCACTCGCCCGGGCAGGGATATTGTTCGGCGGCTGCATTTTGAAATTCCCGCCTTCTGGAGACTCAGGCCATGACATTGGACGCACCACATCACACGTCCCATGGTCCTCCTGGATTGGCGCTGCAGGCTCCAGAAGGCGGGACCTATGGCACTCGGCCGAACTCGGCCCCAGCCGCATTTGGCCGCACTCGGCCTTCAGATCGGTCCCGGGCCCCGGCGCTCGGGGCCAACAATACAAATCACAGGTAAATAGATTCAGGGCTTTTCGAGGGCCCATTCGGGGCTCCAGCCCCCCAAGCCTGGGCCAAACGACGCCCCTGGGGAGGAGAAGAGCAGGGGAAGGTTCAGGCATACGGTACATAATAAATCAGTCCCCACTCTCAGCTATTGAGTGGGTATTGCTCACCCAGATAGTCCCCTCTCACTGGCCTAGCAGCCGGAATGATGCACAGAATAATGTCCAGACGGTCTCTGCCACAGATCTCCTGGAATGAACTTGGTCTCTGCCACAGACCTCCTGGAATGAACTTGGTCTCTGCCACAGACCTCCTGGAATGAACTTGGTCTCTGCCACAGACCTCCTGGAATGAACTTGGTCTCTGCCACAGATCTCCTGGAAAGAAACTTGGTCTCTGCCACAGACCTCCTGGAATGAACTTGGTCTCTGCCACAGATCTCCTGGAATGAACTTGGTCTCTGCTACAGACCTTTGAATGAACTTGGTCTCTGCCACAGACTTTGAATGTATTTGGATGCGTCCAGGAATCCTCTGCCACAGGATTTAAAAGTCCCGAACCTCCAGCCAGGCAGTAAGAGAGCCTTCAAGCCGGAACCGGCAGACTGCAAGGCTTTCAATGTAGTGGATCCCTCCTTGATTGGGTCACCAGGCCTCACCCGAGACACTAGCACTTTGCCGGGCTCCTCCAGGGCAGGTCCTCCCCCAGTTTCCTTCATCAAGATAGCTTCTTCCCTTGTGGACAGACAGCTTGGGATCCACCTTTAGGATTGTAGGCCCCAGTCAGCATAGCTGGGCCTACTCAATAGCAGAATCACTCCGGGCCAACGTGGCCCCGAAGTCGGGCTCACACATATACCTCGCGCTAGAAGGCCGTGAGGCTAGGAAGAACAAACCTCGATCAATGGCATCTGTCCCTTTAGTACCCTTTAGTACCCCCTCCCCAGCATGCACAGCGGGACCACCACTGCACCGCTGCCGAGAAGGGACACCCAACACACCATGGTATACCTGCGTTCCAACATAAGGCCAGGGTGGCAACACCACCTGCAGGCAACAAGGAAACTACCAAGTAGTACAACAGCCAGAAAAGAGGCTAATTTGGGTCAAACAGGTCAAGAACTAGGCCAGACTTCCCCTAAATTTAAAATAGTGCCCCCTAAAATTGGGGTGGGCGCTACATACACCCCCTCCAGAAAAAGACACAGTCCTCAGTGTCTGAGGAAAACAAACGGAACCTTCAAGCCTTAGGGTCCTTTCACACGGAGCGGATCAGTAATGATCCGCTCCGTGTGTGCAAAGCTCAGCGGGGATCCTCCGTAAAATCCCCGCTGAGCTGGCAGCTGACAGGGCGGTCCCCGCACACTGTGCAGGGACCGCCCTGTGTTTCCTCCGCTCTCCCCTATGGGGGATCGGACGAACACAGACCGTATGTCCGTGTTCATCCGATCCGGCAGACGGAAGAAAAATAGGATTTCTTCCGTCCGCAAATGCGGATCCTTGCGGAGGCGGACAAATTACGGGTGTCAGCGGATGTTCATCCACTGACACCCGTAATCACATAGGGACCCATGTATGTCCCGTTTTCATCCGCAAACGGACGGATGAAAATGCGGACATACGGTCCGCTAGTGTGAAAGGGCCTTAAGGTTTGGTGCCTGAACCAAAGAAACTGGGAGAGAAACAGGGAAAGAGAAAAACAAAATGCAATAAACGGAATGGCATACATCTCCAGATACATCAATTGTAAATCACATATCAATATATTACACTACCACCCATCTCCTAACTATCTAGTCCCACTCCATTCTCCGATGGTCTTGATAGCAGATCTGGTACCTAAAAGAAACACACAAAAATATGCATAGCAATCACATTATTTCTGAAATGTCAAACATATGTACATACAGAAGCAGAACTGCATCCCCGCAAGGTACTTATATATTGCCATAAATTTTCGCTTAAAGCAGGATTTTTTTTTTTAAGTCAGCAGATACTAACAGTGTAGCTGCTGACTTTTAATAAGGAAACTTACCTGTCCTAGTCGCCCGCGATGTCGGTCCCCCGACAGCGATCGCTCAGTCCTGGCGCCTCCATCCTTACTAAGGGAAACAGGTAGTGAGCCTTATGGCTTCACTGCCCGTTTCCTACTGCGCATGCGCGACTCGCGCAGCGCTTTGTGAATGGGCGGCTGCCTCCTGGCATACACACAGTTCCCAGAAGGCAGAACGGCTCATTCACCAGAAGACACGGCGACGTAGGACGAGCCAGAAGATCCTCTGCAGTGGAAGAAGAGGCAGAAGAGCTACTTCCGCATAGCAACCGCCCATTTAGGTGAGTATAAATAAAAAAAAGAAATCAATTTTTTTTTTATTATTTATTTTAAGATTTTTAGGGATAAAAAAAAAAAAAACGGGTGGAACTCCACTTTAATATATATATTGCACATTCACATCAGTCCCTGCCCTCAAGGAGCTTACAATCCAAGTTAGAAACATAAAGTTTTGCTATCTACAAACATAAGACCGGATATTATTTAGTGTGCAGAGATAGGCAGAGTGCCCGTTTTTGTATGCTGTGTAGCAGAGAGTGCTTCCCTCGCCTCTTCACCTTCGCAGCCAACAGCATCCTAGCAACCAGTGATTCTGATGGTGGACAGAGCCTGATGGAAAAGCTGGGGCCTTAGCCTTTAAAAAATTGTTGGCCATTGCACTGTTTGTATGACAGCTGCAGTGACTATAAAATCTGATTTTTGTTTAATTAGTACAGTTTTCGTCCAAAAAAAAAAAAAAATCATAAGCGCAAGACTACGCATGCTCAGAAACAAAAGAATACATACAAAACTAGTAAACACATGACGTCACTTCTGAAGTTGTATTCTGTCGTAGGAGAATTTTCACATGGTTAGTAACCTCTTCACTTTTGACATGAGACTAGCATGCCACAAAAAATGGACGTTCAGTCGTCCAAAAATCTGATTGTGTGTACGAGGCTTTTAAGATGAGAGTGTGGTGACATAACCTGTCAAAGTCATGTGATTGACCTCTTCTCCAAACATGGAGTTCTTACTATGGCATTAAAGGCATGGTATATCTTTTAAAAAAAATAATAGTAATCGCACTCTTATTGAAAACAAAAAACAATTTGTTCATCTTTTGCAGTTTTATAGGGGCGGTAAACAACACCGCAGAAACAGAATCAGTAGTGTTACATGGCCTTATGCCGCGTACAGACGGTCGTTTTTTGTGATGAAATAAAACGACTTTACCTACACACCATCGTTTTTTCAAAATGCTCTAGCAAAGCGCGGTTACGTTCAGCACTCTTTTCCATTGAAGCTAGCTTCATAACTTGCTAACATGCGCGGGTTTAAAAACGTCGTTTTGCCCACACACTATCATTTTAATTGACACAAAAAAAGACGTTTTGAAAAACGACACAAAAAATTCAAGCATGTTCGAATTTTTTTTTTGTCGTTTTTCAGAAGACATAAAACGACGTTTTCCCCACACACGGTCATTTTAAATGACGTTTTTAAAAACAACGTTTTTTTTCCATCACAAAAAAGACCGTCTGTGCGCGGCATTAGTTTTATACTATATTTGAGATTAGTTTGTGGGGTTCTGGGATTTTATTTTATTTACATTTTCAAGGATAATGGTAAACAGGACAAATAGTCAAATAGAGAGGGTGAATCTCCCTAAAGCCCTGTACACACAATCGGATATCTGATGGAATCTAATCCGATGGATTTTTTCGTCGGATATCCGATGAAGCTGACTTTCATCAGTCTTGCCTACACACCATCAGTCAATACTTCCAAACATGCGTCGACTTAATTCTGAGAATGCGTGGATTTTTGACCGATGGACTTCCACACAGACGATCGTTTTTTTCTATCGTTTTTTTATCCATAGGAAAAATTTAAAACATGTTCTATTTTTTTTTCACCGATGGAAAACAAACCGATCGGGCCCCCACACGATCGGTTTGACCAAAGAAAACAGTCCATCGGTCTGTTTTCATCGGACAAACTGATCGTGTGTACAGGGCTTAAAGCGGGAGTTCAACCGAAAAAAATGTTTTAACATTAGATTGATGCTCATTTTGTCTAGGGGAATCGACTAGTTTTTTTTAAATCGAAGCAGTACTTACCGTTTTAGAGAGCGATCTTCTCCGCCACTTCCGGGTATGGGTCTTCAGGACTGGGCGTTCCTATTTGATTGACAGGCTTCCGACAGGCTTCCGATGGTCGCATACATCGCGTCACGAGTAGCCGAAAGAAGCCGAACGCCGGTGTGGCTCTATACGGCGTCTGCGCACCGACGTTCGGCTACTTTCGGAAAATCGTGACGCGATGTATGCGACCGTCGGAAGCCTGTCGGAAGACTGTCAATCAAATAGGAACGCCCAGTCCCGAAGCCTATACCCGGAAGCGGCGGAGAAGATCGCTCTCTAAAACGGTAAGTATTGCTTACATTTTAAAACAACTAGCCGATTCCCCTTCACAAAATGAGCATGAATCTAATGTTAAAAATGTACTTTTTGGGTGAACCTCCACTTTAACGGGGGCACAGTCAGAAATAAAAACTGGCACAAGTTCTAATCCATCTTCACTCTATCCAAGACTCAATAAAAAAGTTTTGCCTTTAATTGGACAATATCATACTTATTGGTACTAAAAATAAACATTGTGCAAAAAAATTTAATAAATTGCCTAAATTATAGTAACGTTGTTTCATTACAAATCCATAACTGGTAGAAACAGAAGACATTAGTGGTTGCTGTGTCAAAGCACTGAAGGCTTGTTTGAGTGTCTCCCTGGGAACCTCCTTCTCCATAGTAAGCACAACAAACCCTTTAATCCTATTGTTCCAGAGGTCCTGTAAGGGTTAATATATTACCTTGTGCATAGGGTCTAATCAATAGTACGCCCAACTCTTTGATTCAGGTGGCCTTTTTAAAATGAAGTCCAAATATTAGTGTGTTTGGGAAAATAAAATAACAGGTTTTGGGAAGTCATTTAAATATTTAAAAACCACAAGAGATTGTTGTTTTTCAATCAAACGTTCCACGTACAGTGCCTTGAAAAAGTATTCATACCCCTTGAAATTTTCCACATTTTTCCATGTTACAGCCAATAATGTAAATGCATTTTATTGGTATTTTATGTGATAGACCAACACAAAGTGGCACAAAATTGTGAAGTGGAAGGAAAATTATAAATAAATTTCCAAAATCTTTACAAATAAATATGTGAAAAGTGTGGTTTGCATGTGTATTCAACCCCCTTTACTCTGATACCCCTAACTAAAATCTAGTGGAACCAATTGCCTTCAGAAGTCACCTAATTAGTAAATAGAGTCCACCTGTGTGTAATCTAATCTCACTATAAATACAGCTGTTCTGTGAAGCCCTCATAGGTTTGTTAGAGAACCTTAGTGAACAAACAGCATCATGAAGGGCAAGGAACACACCAGACAAGACAGGGATAACGTTGTGGAGAAGTTTAAAGCAGAGTTAGGTTGTCAAAAAATATCCCACGCTTTGAACATTGAGAACTGTTCAATCCATCTGTGGTGCCGCCCCCTAATACATGCGCCTGGCCCCTAATTTACATGCAGGGTGCTGGACGCATGGATTTAAATTTTTTTTTTTTAAGCACATGGTTAGAGCCTTATGCCTTGTACACACAACCGTTTTTCACCGGTCGTGTGTACTGCTCCCTAGCAGTTTTCTTGACGAAAAAACTGCCCGCAAAAAAAATTAAAACCAGCTCTCTTTTTTCTGGTCGTGTTTCCCCGTCAGTTTTTTTCTCACATGTATGCTTTTCCGAGGGGAAAAAAACGTGCATGCTCAGAAGCAAGTATGCAGCGCCATTTGAAAGGAACTTTGGGCCAGATTCACGTAGAATCCCGGCGGCATAACGTATTGAATTTACGTTACACCGCCACAAGTTTTATGGGCAAGTGCTGATTCACAAAGCACTTGCCTGTAAACTTGCGGCAGGGTAGCGTAAATCCGTCTGGCGCAAGCCCGCCTAATTCAAATGGGGCGTGTATCATTTAAATTAGGCGCCTTCCCGCGCCGAACGTACTGCGCATGCACCGTCCCTAAAATTTCCCGACGTGCATTGCGCTAAATGACGTCGCAAGGACGTCATTGGTTTCGACGTTAACGTAAATGGCGTCCAGCGCCATTCAAGGACGACTTACGCAAACGACGTTAAATTTCAAATTTCGACGCGGGAACGACGGCCATACTTAAAGTGGTTGTAAACCCACTATTTGGACTTTTACCTACAGGTAAGCCTAGAATAAGGCTTACCTGTAGGTAAGGAGAATATCTCCTAAACCTGCACGGTTTAGGAGATATTACCCCCGCAATGCGGGCGGCGCATGCGCAGGGGGGAATCCACGGCTGAAGGACCGGCATCGCCGGACCCTGCCGATTTTAAATCGCCGCTCCAGCCAATCACAGCGCTGGAGCGGCGATACCCGGAAGACACGCCGGAGCAAGATGACATCCTGCTCGGCGTGGACCAGGTAAGTGGTACACACCTCGTTCCGAGGTAAGTATTTCATAATAGGCTAGTATGCGGTGCATACTAGCCTATTATGCCTTTTGCATTGCAGGTTTGGGGGAAAAAAAAAAAGTTTATGCGGTTTACAACCGCTTTAACATTGGCTAGACCACCTAGGAGGCATCTTTATCTTTACGCCGCGTATCTCTACGGAAACGGCGTACATTTTCAGCGACGGGCAAAGCGTACGTTCGTGAATCGGCGTAACGACTAATTTGCATATTCTACGCCGACCGCAATGGAATCGCCACCTAGCGGCTGGCCTAGAATTGCAGCCTAAGATCCGACAGTGTAAGTCACTTACGCCTGTCGGATCTTAGGGAGATCTATGCGTAACTGATTCTATGAATCTGGCGCATAGATACGACCGGCCGGATTCGGAGATACGACGGCGTATCAGGAGATACGCCGTCGTATCTTCTTTATGAATCTGGCCCTTTCTCTTTATAGTACCGTCGTACGTGTTGTACGTCACCGCGTTTTGGTCGGACGGTTTTCTGCATGAACGTGTGTATGCAAGTCAGGCTGGAGAGGAATCATATAGTTTTTTTTCCTGCTGAGAAAAATGGTCGTGTGCATCAGGCTCTAATTGGCTTAAAAAAAGGGTGAGCCCACCCAGTTGTGGTTCAATAGCAAATTATTATTTCATGAGATAAGAAAACTCACAAAGGGGGAATATGTTTGTGTGTGGATGGGGCTGAACTCTGTACAGAGTAGTACCAGTGTTTAGGGCCCTGCCAATACATATCTTCTGTACCACTCAGTAGTGTTCAGCTATGTCCAGCCACAGCCTGCCAAAGACTTTCAAGGCTGCCTGCAGCGCCGGGACTAGATGCTGCACCTGTCCCTTCCAGGCAAACTAAAGCGCTGTCAGGGATGCGCTACAACTAAACGCCCCAGTGTGCCAGGGGGCCTAAAGTCTATGTAAACCCTAACAATGATCTTTCCTATCCTTTTGAGTCAATTGAATGAACATCAAATCCCAAATTTTCGGAGTACACTCTTTGAGCTGCTCTTTGGTTGGCCCAATGGATGAGCGAGTGGCCGACAATCCAAATGACTTTCTAGGTACCTAAAACAATTTAAATACAGGAGTAAGAGCGAACATACATTTGAAAGCTATCCGATTTCTATCTACCAATCTTGTTAATCATCCCTGCAATAAAACCTAACCTTGGAAGCTTCCCTTGCTGCTCCTATTCTAAAAGAGTGGGAAGTAAGATGTAAATGCTCCAAACCTAATAACTTCTGGCACTTCTTGAAAACGCTAATGAACTGATATTTGTTCAGCGGGGTGACATCCATATGAACAAAGAAATGCCATTTAACATTGGGTCTTAACCCAATACAATGGAACCTTGGATTACGAGCATAATCAGTTCCAGGAGAATGCTCGTAATCCAAAGTACTCGCATATCAAAGCGAATTTCCCCATAGAAGTCAATGGAAACGTAAATAATTAGTTCCGCATTGACTTCTATGGCATGCAATACCGCATGTGGCCAGAGGTGGGGGGGAGCCGGAGAGCCTCAGAAATACTTGGAAAGGCTCTGGGACAGCTCGGCTGAACTCGGAAAACCTCTGAAAGGTTCTGGAACTGAGTATTTCTTTGTTTTTCCGAGTATTTCCGAATGGCTCCGAAAGACTCTGGCGCCACCCACGTCTGGCCAAATGCGGTACTGCACACCGCTGTGACTTGAATCCTGCTCGTTTTGCGAGACAACACTCACAAACCGAGTCAGGATTTTCCCAAAAAATTCTCGTATTGTGAAACGCTCGTTAACCGCGTTACTCGCAATCCGAGGTTTCACTGTATATGTTCTCAACAAAATGTCTGGGCATATGTACATGTTTTCACAGGAATTCAAGATGAGCCAAGCCCCCATTTCCTAACGGGTCAGTTTAAGACCGTTTACTAAAAATGTTTACCTTTCTGTCACTTACCAACAGGTCCTCCATCTGAAGCCCACCTAGCTTGTGTTTATTGAGCGGAACTAACTTTGAGACTCTAAGGCTACTTTCCCACTGAGAAACTTTACAGGCGCTATAGCGCCTCTCTTTTCACTCCAGTGTGAAAGCCAGAGGGCTTTTACACTGGAGTGGTGCACTGGCAGGATGCTAAAAAAAGGCCTGCAAGCTGCATCTTGCTTTTAAAGCACCCCTGCCCATTGAAATCAATAGGCAGCGCTGCCAAAGTTTTAAACCCTTTTTCAGCTGCTAGTGGGGATTAAAAGTGCCGACGCCCGCCCCAGTGTGAAAGTGCCCTAAGGGCCACAAAGAAAGCTACAGAAAACGCTGCCTTGAACAATGCTGTTCAAAAGCTGAACATACCGATTCTTTTGCGTTAAAAAAGACCCCCCAGAATTTCAGGAGAGATTAGCCTTCTGGCATCCTGAACCTTATTTACCTTCCTATAACATTTCAAAGCTTGCTTTACTGTAAAAAAAAAAAAAAAAAATGCAGAATGTTCAACTTAAAAGGGTTGTAAAAAAAAAAAAAAAAAAAATCATAATAAGCATCCTTTACCTGCAGACATTCCTCTTTTCACTTCCTCATTGTTTGTTTTTGCTCAGAAGTTGCTCTAGTTCTTCTCTGTTCTGTTCACTTCCTGCTTGTCTGATTTTACTGACCACCGTGAAGGGAGGCTTTACTGTGGTGGTCAGTAACGTGCTCACCCCCTCCTGGGAACTACATCTGTGTGGCAGGACGCTCTCTACATGTTAGAGACTTCAAGGAGGTGTGAATTACTGGGCGTGCCGCAATTCATACTGGGAAATGTAGGGCCAGATTCACGTAGAAGTGCGGCGGTGTAACGTATCGTAGATACGTTACACCGCCGCAAGTTTTCATCGCAAGTGCCTGATTCACAAAGCACTTGCAATGAAAACCTACGCTGGCGGCCTCCGGCGTAAGGTCGCGTAATTCAAATGGGCGTGTGCCATTTAAATTAGGCGCGCTCCCGCGCCGGACCTACTGCGCATGCTCCGTTTCGAAATTCCCGCCGTGCTTTGCGCGAAGTGACATCATTTTTTCGACATGCGTAGCGTACTTTCGTATTCCCGGACGTTTTACGCAAGACTTTTTTTTACATTTCGACGCAGGAACGACGGCCATACTTTAAACAGCACATATGTGTGCTGTCTAAAGTTAGGGCAGGTCAAACGACACCTAAAATTGCAACGGGAAACTATACTAGCGACGACGTACCGAACGTGAAAATCCGTCGTGGATCGGCGTAACTGCTAATTTGCATACGCGACGCTGGAATACGACGCGAACTCCCCCCAGCGGCGGCCGCGGTACTGCATCCTAAGATCCGACAGTGTAAAACAATTACACATGTCGGATCTTAGGGCCATCTATGCGTAACTGATTCTATGAATCAGCCGCATAGATACTCCGTCGTATCTCCGCTGTGAATCTGGCCCATAGTTCTTACATGAACGAGAGCCGCAAACCAGGAAGTGAATGAGAGAACAGAAACTAGAATGACGGAGGTGATATAGATGAAGGAATTTAATAGGTATTTACTAGTTTTTTAACAGATTAATTACACTATTCTGTCTGTCTACCTTGCAGACATTAATTTTAGGCAAAACATTTTTTTTCCTTTACAACTCCTTTTAATACCTGACATTTTGTTTATTCAATAAAGCTTATTCATGGTCGCATGTAAAGAGTCTATGAATAAAATAATTAATCCTTCAGAGACAAAATCAGTTGAAACTCCGAGGCCCAGATTCTCGTACGAGGTACGCCGGCGTATCTCCAGATACGCCGTCGTAACTCTGAGTCTGAGCTGTCGCATCTTGGCGCCTGATTCAAAGAATCAGATACGCCAGAATTTGTATAAGATACGACCAGCGTAAGTCTCCTACACGTCGTATCTTAACTGCATATTTACGCTGGCCGCTAGGGGCGTGCACGTTGATTTACACCTAGAAATATGTAAATCAGCTAGATACGCCAATTCACGAACGTACGCCCGGCCGACGCAGTACAGATACGCCCTTTACATTAGGCTTTTCCCAGCGTAAAGTTACCCCTGCTATATGAGGTGTAGATGAGGCGTAGAAATGTTAAGTATGGTCGTCGGAACAGCGTAAAATTTTTCACGTTTTCCGTCGTTTGCGTAAGTCGTTCGTGAAAAGGGCTGTGCGTCATTTACGTTCACGTCGAAAGCATTGGCTTCTTGCGGGTTAATTTGGAGCATGCGCACTGGGATACTTTCACAGACGGCGCATGTGCCGTTCGTAAAAAGCGTAATTTACGCGGGGTCACATTAAATTTACATAACACACGCCCACATCTTCCACATTTGAATTAGGCGGGCTTACGCCGGCCTATTTACGCTACGCCGCCGCAACTTTGGTTTGAGAATACTGCACTTGCCTGACAAAGTTGCGGAGGCGTAACGTAAATACGATACGTTACGCCCGCACAAAGATGCGCTCTCCTACGTGAATCCGGGCCCATATGCCTTCAAGAATGACACCCATAATCACCAGGCTGACTGATATCCTGCCATGGTAGAGGGGGCAATATAATTCTGTACATTAGCCATAGCCTGGTTAAAATAAGCCTCCATAAGTGGTTCGGGCAAGCTAATCTCACTGGATCCACGTTTGGTAGCAAGATGGCAAAACTAATAAATGGTGGTATTTGCGCTGCAAAGAAAAGGGGAGAGAGTGATGGAAAGCAAACAATATTGTAGGTGTATAAAAAAGTAGTGTCCGCCTATAACAATAAATGCAACTTGATGATTACTACGTGAAAGGAAGTTGACCGGTTAGATGATCCAGTATAAAAGTCTGTGTCACAATACAAATAGATACGTGATAAATCCAGTAAACTCAGTGTCATGTAAAACCATCAAAGTATACAAAATACATTAGTATAAACCTTCATACATAACGTAATGGATAAAGCTTAATTAAACGTGAAAGAAACATGACCACATAATAATAAAAATGGAAATAAAATTAAACTAAACAGTGATCCAGGAGAAAAGTCTGTCGCACGGTACAAAGTGGTGGAAAGTAAGTCCAACAAAAATCTGTGTCAGGTATGTAAGATCAATCCCATCACCA
Source organism: Rana temporaria (assembly GCF_905171775.1). Classification (NCBI taxonomy): domain Eukaryota; kingdom Metazoa; phylum Chordata; class Amphibia; order Anura; family Ranidae; genus Rana; species Rana temporaria. The sequence continues at coordinate 305,287,736 of NC_053492.1, forward strand.
GAGAAAGGGGCCTGAAAACCGAGGATCTTCAGTGATGACACCTGTGTGTCTGCAAGCCTCTCACTTTACTGCTGTAAGGTATACGGCATAAATGGTCTCAGGTGCAGGATGCAATGATGTCTTCCTGTCTATGGTGGTCTTGGTCTTTTTCAGCTCTCAATGGTGAGTGTGAACATAGGAAAAAACATAGAAAGGCTCATGGCACAATTCCGTATGATAGACAAGAGAGGAATGGATGGCAGCTGACCCAACAGAGATGCACTCACTTTTAGAGAATATAACAGGGACAACAATCCAGGAACGCCGAGTTCGTAAGCCTCAGCATAAAGTCCTTACGCTGCCTTGAAATCCAAACTCTCTCCAGCCCAGGTTCGATATATATATGAGGCAAATTAAGAAAGAGAGGTACCCGTAGCGTAATCCCGTAGTAAAAACAGTTTATTAATCCAACAATATAAAAAACAAACTCACATTTGTAATGGAAGAAAGTGCAGCAAACCACGAGCGCCGAGCCCGTATCCTTCTGTCAGCTGTGAATGTACCTAGTGCTCCAATCCTGACGCGTATCGTCGCAAATACTACCATTTATTCATTTACCCCCTTTTTTTTTGTTTAGGATACGATTCTCAGGTGTTTGCAGCAGCGCCCCCTAGGTTTTAGTTTTATTCTCAGACAGCACAGGAGTTTTTCACTCACAAAAGATAGCGAAACGTTCCATCTGAAATTGAGATAATGCGTCCGCCAAGTCATTTGTTTTGCTGGGTATATACTTGACCTTGATCAAAATATTTAGGCTTAAGCATTTAAAAACGAAATACCTCAGCAAAACAATGACTGGCGAAGACTTTGAGGTTAAGCAATTTCTAGTGAAAACGACACCCTTAAATAGAATTTGCTTGTTCCTAAAATTGTCACCGCAAATCTCGATGGCGAAAATGATAGGAAACAACCCCAGGACCTAACTGTTCTTTAACCACTTCCAGACCTTAGGTGTTTTTCAGATTTGGTGTTTGCAAGACTAAAACTGTTTTTTCTGCTAGAAAATTACTTAAAACCCCCAAACATTATATATATTTTTTTTCTAACACCCTAGAGAATAAAATAGTGGTCATTGCAATACTTTTTGTCACACCGTATTTGCGCAGCGGTCTTACAAGCGCACTTTTTTTTGAAAAAATTCACTTTTTTTAATTAAAAAATAAGACAACAATAAATTTGGCCCAATTTTGTGAAAGATAATATTACGCAGAGTAAAATGATACCCAACATGTCACTCTTAAAAATTGCGCCCGCTCGTGGCATGGCGTCAAACTTTTACCCTTAAAAATCTCAATAGGCGATGTTTAAAAAATTCTAGAGGTTGCATTTTTTGAGCTACAGAGTAGCTCTAGGGCTAGAATTATTGCTCTCGCTCTAACGATCGCGGCGATACCTCACTTGTGTGATTTGAACATCGTTTTCATATGCGGGCGCTACTCGCGTATGCGTTTGCTTCTGTGCGCAAGCTCGTCGGGACGGGGCGCTTTAAAAAATTTTTTTGTTTGTTTTCTTATTTATTTTTATTTATTTTATTACTTTTTACACTGAAAAAAAAATTAAAAAAAATTGATCACTTTTATTCCTATTACAAGGAATGTAAACATCCCTTGTAATAGAAAAAAGCATGACAGGTCCTCCTTAAATATGAGATCTGGGGTCAAAAAGACCTCAGATCTCATATTTGGGCTTAAATGCAAAAAAAAATAAAAAATTTGGAAATGTCATTTTTTCAAATGACAAAAAAAAAAAATTGTCTCTTTAAGAGGCTGGGCGGGACTGACGTTTTGACGTCCCTTCCGCCCAGCAGAGCTATGGGGACGGGTGAAGGAGATTTTTCCTTCAGTCTCGTCCCCGCTCAGATGCCGAACGGTCCCGATCGCCTCCGCCGCTACCGACAGCTCCGGTAAGCGGCGGAGGGCGCGGGAGAGCGGCGGGAGGGGGGGGGCCCTCTCCCGCCACCGATAACGGCGATCTCGCGGCGAATTCGCCGCGGAGACCGCCGTTATCGTTTACCAGACCGCGCACACTAAAGATTGATACCTCGGTTGTGGCAGCAGCTGCTGCCGTTACCGAGATATCAATCTTTAAAAAATCTTTAAATAACCCTTACACCGCCAGGCCTGGTCCCAACGCTGCGCACACCAATGTGTTCTCCATATAGAAGCAAAGCCCCATGAACCGGCCGCATCAGTGAAAAGGCAAAATCCCCTATCTGAAATGAAATCCAGCTACCAAACCGCTTTACCATTAAAATATTCCAGGAATTGTAACCATACCATAAGATATTCCCTTACATTGTGCGACATGTGCTGACGGAGACTTAAGTCCTGAAATGGCCAGGTAAAGCCTACGGGAAAAAATTCTCCCAATAGGCATTACCCTTGTTGCAAACGCTACAAGCCCTAGCAGCGACTGTACTTCCTTCAGTGTGACTTTTTTCTTTCCAATCAAAATAATAAGGGAACCTTTAGCAGGGGAGGGCTGGTAGCCTTAGGACTGGGGGACAAGTCCAGTCAAGTGGCCCATAGAGCGTGGAAAAGTGATGGATCGAGAAAAACAGTCTAAGATTTTTCATGATCACAAGAGTCCGCACAGAGCCTCCCCTTACATCAGAGTCCGCACAGAGCCTCCCCTTACATCAGAGTCCGCACAGAGGCCCCCCTTACATCAGAGTCCGCACAGAGGCCCCCCTTACATCAGAGTCCGCACAGAGGCCCCCCTTACATCAGAGTCCGCACAGAGGCCCCCCTTACATCAGAGTCCGCACAGAGGCCCCCCTTACATCAGAGTCCGCACAGAGGCCCCCCTTACATCAGAGTCCGCACAGAGCCTCCCCTTACATCAGAGTCCGCACAGACCCCATATACATCAGATCTGATGTAAGGGGTGTTCTGGGAAACTTGATTTAAGGGTGCATGCTGTGGACTATTATGTAAAGAGGGTCGCTGCTCACCAAAGCCTGCTCCCTCCTCTTTAACAAAGTCCACAGAGCACCCCTTTTTATACACTGGGAGGCAGGAGAGACTAGGGAGGGTTAGCTTACCAGGATAGAGGCTGAGGCGCAGGCAGGCTGTCTGATGCTTTTTTGGGTTCAAACTTCCTGTCCGATGCCCACACATGCCCGGGGAGTGTGGGCAGGGCAGACTCAGAAGGAGGAGGAGCAGATGAGCTCTATCTCTCCTCGTGTCTGTGCAGAGAGAGAAGAGGATGTCAGCGCTGGTGTGCGCCGAGGCTGAGCTATGTGTGAGACGAGACATAGCTCAGCTCTGCAGCCATCTACTTTAGAGCTGACACAGGCATGGCTGCACAGTGAGAGATGAGCAGCGGCCGTGACCTGTGTTAACAGAGCTCCAGCAGGCATATTCCTGCTCTGCAAAAACAGCATTTGTTAGTGGCGGCCGGTGGCTGTGCATAGTGTCACCAGCCCGGGGGAAGATTTCCGCCCTGCCCCCCTGCCAGCCCTCCCCTGACCTTTAGGCTCCATGCACACTGAAGCTGATAAAATCTATAAAAAAAAACAGCAGTAGCTTTGCAGGGAGCCTTTCAATGTTTTTTATCGTTTTTGCAATAGCTTTAATCAGCGTTTTTCAGTGTAGCTTTTTTTTTAAATTTTTTTTTTTTCAATGGATTAAAAAACGCAAGAAACGCTGGCACCTGCGTTTGAGCGTTTTTCAGCGTTTTTCCCCGCCAAAAACGGCACTTTGAACGCAAATTTTGGGCGTTCAGAAAAAAGCCAACAAACTCCAAAGCTCATTAACACTAAAAAACGCCCAGGTGTGCATGGGAACATAGGCTAACATAGAGTTCAGTTTATGGGCTTTAAAAAAAAAAAAGCCAAAACGCCAATAAACTGCAGTTTATCAGCTTCAGTGTGCATGGAGCCTTAATCTCACAAATGTTTTCCTCCGATAACCTAAATTCCATGTTTACTGTGTAGATCATAATTCCCAGGAATTCCAGAAAGACAAACGAATAAAACATCTTCTCCTGCACCAGGGGTACCCCAAAAAACTCACAAACTGAAAACAATGATTGCAATAGCTTTAAACATATCAGAGAATTAGCTGGGCCTAGGAATGAAAAATTGTCTGAGGCTCGATTCACACTAATGCGTTTTTTGGTGCATTTTGCTTTTTGCAGAAATGCAAGGACGTTTTTTAAAAATGGGTTCCTATGGAACATGTTCACATCAATGCATTTTTGTGCCTCTGCGTTTTTAGGAAAGGGTCGGGGACTTTTTCCCGCAAAAAGCAGCGTTTTGCATGTAATAGAAGTCAATGGACCCGCATCCAAAACGCAAGTACTGTGTTTTTTTCATTCGTTTTTACCGTGTTTTTGCCGCGATTTGCGTTTTTTTTAACCTGTTTTTTGCTGGATGTTAAATAAAATGTAAAAAAATAAAAATTGATGTAAAAAAAATTAAAAACGCAAGTCAAAAAATGCAAAAAGCAGTGCAAAAACGCTCAAAAGCAACATGCATAGGTGTGAATCTAGCCTAAATATTGAATAAGAACATTATAACCAGAAACCCGTGAAACCACCCACTTTAAAAAAGAAGAAAAAGAACAGCCCATAGACAGGCATCTATCAAAATAATACAGAAGCAAAAAACAAAAGAATTTAAAACACTCTGGGTTAATGGGTAATAACCTGAATGCAGATTTTATGTCTGCTTTGGCTAACAGGGCACCTGAGCCCAATTTTTTTTTTTTTAAATAACTAGTGCATCCTCAAAGAAAGCATATGAAACTGAGGAGACACTCTCCTGGACCTGCTCATTCAGAGAACAACCCGCTGGGAAGGACAGATGGTGAATTAGGCCCCTTTTTGGGAACTATCTCAAGTGAGGAGATCCTAAAATCCTTAAAAGGAGGGGACAGAAAAGGGTCTGAATCTCCTTAAAAAATTTCTCTTCCACAATATGTTCTAACATCATAATGGATTTGAGATTCTTAAAAATTTGACAACCCTTATGCCGCGTACAAACGCTCAGAAATTCCGACAACAAATGTTCGATGGGAGCTTGTCGTCGGAAATTCCGATCGTGTGTAGGCTCCATCGGACATTTGCTGTTGGAATTTACAAAAATTTGAAGGCTGGTTCTCAAATTTTCCGACAACCAAATCCGTTCTTGTAAATTCTGATCGTGTGTAGACAATTCCGACACACAAAATTCCACGCATGCTCTGAATCAAGTACGAGACGGAAGCGTTCGCTCTGGTAAAACTAGCGTTCGTAATGGAGATAGCACATTCATCACACTGTAACGGACTGAAAAGCACAAGGCTGAAAAGCGCGAATCATCTCTCACCAAACTTCTACTAACACGAGATTAGCAGAAGGAGCACAAAGGGGTACGCTCTTGGTATTGAACTTCCCTTTTATAGTGCCGTTGTACGAGACCGCGTTTTTGGTGATCAGAATTTCGTACTACATTTGTGCGACCGTGTGTATGCAAGACAAGTTTGAGCCAACATTGTCGGAAACAAAAACCATGGTTTTGTTGTCGAAATGTCCGATCGTGTGTACGTGGCATTACCCTCAAACTTTGGTAACAAAAAACCTGAAGAAAAAACATTAAACAGAAGGACCGTTGTTCTGTCTGGGTACTCCTGGAGCCATGGGAGCATTGCATCTTCGCCTTTGGGAAAATCTTCCTACCTGTGTGCTGGTTTGTAGGTAATTTCTTAAAGCTTTTGGATATGAGTTGTGTTCCTGCACAAAAGGCACATTCGTGCCGATAACTGTGTTTGGCCACTGGCTGTCATTAAAGTTAAACACACCCCTTTTCTATAATCTGATGTGTGTGTTGCTTGACTTGAGGGCACAGTTTGCTTGGCATATTGTGGAAGAAAAATATTTAGCCAGAGGCCAACATCTTTTGCCCCCTAATGCAAGGAAGGACGCACTGCCAGTTTTCGATGAAATGATTTGTTGTACGCCAACCAAGCTGAGCCCCCAAAGTTCTTGTATGCCTCTATATGTATATGTGTTGAAAAATACTCTTTTCTGGATTTTTTTTTTTCACACAACATACAGTAAAACCTTGGATTGCAAGCATAATTATTTCTGGAAGCATGCTTGTAATCCAAAGAAACTTGTATATCAAAGTAAATTTTCCCATAGGAAATAATGGAAACTCAAATGATTCGTTCCACAACCATTTATTCATTAGTCCTTCAGTTTATAGTCCATATAAAAAAATTATAGCAATGTGATAAGTTGTGTAACCATAAAATGTCCATCCACAAATGGAAGCCTCCACAAGGGGATAAGAAACAAAATACAGCAGAAGCTACAGAATATAAAAGAGAAGAAAGGCGCCTCTAATGCCCTGTCTGTACACACGACCAGTTTTCCCATCGGAATAAACTCTGACGGTTTTTCCGACGGAATTCCACTGAAGCTGTCTTGCATATACACGGTCACACCAAATTCAAGAATGCGGTGACGTACAACACTACTACGAGCCAAGAAAAATGAAGTTCAATGCTTCCGAGCATGCGTCGACTTGATTCTGAGCATGCATGGTTTTTAGTCTGTTGGAATTGCATCCAGATGAACGGAACATGTTCTTTATCTAATTCCGTCTGGAATTTCCAACGGAAAAATTCCGATGGGGCATACACACGGACGGAATATCCAATGAAAATCTTCCGTCTGACTTTTTCCGTCAGAAATTCCGCTTGTGTGTACAAGGCATAAGTGTAGCAATATAGTTACATTTAATGAAGGTACAACATTTAGCAACTCGCATGGTTGATAATTAAAAGAGGCGCATCTATGTATGCAGTGATCCGGGGTAAAACGATCTACATAGACCGTCCTCCTCACCGCCGGCTCTCACCTCTGTCAGTCTTCAATTGTGACCGGCAAGACTACCCTGCAGTAAAGTGATCTGAAAGCGAGGCTTGAACCGCTCGTGGAAGGGATTACATCAATGGTGGTGCAGAGGATGGTCTATGTGGACAGCTTTACCCTGGATGCCTGCATATTTAGATGTGCCTCTTTTCATCATCAACCATCTTCTATTTTATACTCAGTTGTGACATGACGCTACTCTTATATCAAGACATTGCTTGTATATCAAGTCAAAATGTATTAAAAAATTTAGCTTGTCTTGCAAAATGCTCTCAAACCAAGTTACTCTCAAACCAAGGTTTTACTGTACTGTAAAATATACAAAAGGCCTGTAGACAATTTTTGCAAGACTTGGTCACAGGCCTTTTCCTGTCCATCCCTGACCTTTCACATACTTGCCAACAGTCAAGATTTTCCTGGGACAATCCTGATTTTGGGACCCTCGTCCTGATCGGAGCTCGTGCCGATTAAATTCCTGGGATTTTGCCTTTGTCCCGGGAAAATCTGGATTTTTTTGGGCAAAAAACGGACGGCATGCTACAAAAACATAACCACAGCCGCGAGGTGTCTTTCCTTGTGTGTTCAGTGGAGAGGGAAAGGGCAGCCAATCGGCTTCTTTCTTCAGTGTACAAGTAGACTATTTTCTTGTACACTAAAACAGATTGGCTGCACAAATCAGGGGCCCCTCCCCTCTCCACTGAACACACAGCACCGCTTGTTGTGGGAGTTTGCTCTGCTCTGCCGTTGTGATGGTCATGTTATGTCAGTGTACAGCCCGGGCCAGTGATGTAACTATGTACAGGGGGGTAGTAACTATATACAGGGGCCAGGGGGTATGTAAAGGGGGGTTAACTATTTCCATGGGGTAACTATGTACAGGGGGGGGGTAACTATGTACAGGGGGGGGGTAACTATGGACAGGGGAGTAACTATGTACAGGGGATAACTAGGGGGAGAGGAGTAACTATGTACAGGGGGAGGGGGGTAACTATGTACAGGGGGAGGGGGTAACTATGTACAGGGGGGTAACTATGGCTCTGCTTGAGACACTGATGTAAGGACTGAGGCTGGGGACACTGGTGTAGGGACTGAGGCTCTGCTGGGGACACCAGATTTAAGGACGGACTCTGCTGGGGCACCTAATGCAAGGACGGACTCTGCTGGGGGCACCTGATGCAAGAACGGACTCTGCTGGGGCACCTGATGCAAGGACAGACTCTGCTGAGGGCACCTGATGCAAGAACGGACTCTGCTGGGGCACCTGATGCAAGGACAGACTCTGCTGAGGGCACCTGATGCAAGAACGGACTCTGCTGAGGGCACCTGATGCAAGGACGGACTCTGCTGGGGGCACCTGATGCAAGGACGGACTCTGCTGGGGGCACCTGATGCAAGGACGGACTCTGCTGGGGGCACCTGATGCAAGGACGGACTCTGCTGGGGGCACCTGATGCAAGGACGGACTCTGCTGGGGGCACCTGATGCAAGGACGGACTCTGCTGGGGGCACCTGATGTAATGGTGGACTCTGCTGGGGGCACCTGATGCAAGGACGGACTCTGCTGGGGGCACCTGATGCAATAACGGACTCTGCTGGGGGCACCTGATGCAAGGACGGACTCTGCTGGGGGCACCTGATGCAATAACGGACTCTGCTGGGGGCACCTGATGCAAGGACGGACTCTGCTGGGGACACCTGATTGTATCTGGTGGCAAGCGATGTGGCAGGTGACACGCTCAGGGGTCCCACTGGTTCTGCATTATAGTGAGCTGAATGATTTCATTCTATATTACAATGTAATAATAGAAATAATGTGCTTCAATCATCCTGACACCATAACAACCATGGTGACGGGATAATTGAAGCGCTAACACCAGGTGTTTGGAGTATCTTTATCTGCTGATTTGTTAAACTCTGGAATACACATTTCGACTGTGGTGTAAGATCTGGGCTACTGTCCCTCCATCCCTCTTTGTGCAAGGCAAAGACCCATGTTTCCGAAATATTTTGATTTTGATTTCTGTTTTATCTTTGCTCCTGTTGAAGATTGTGCCCTACCAGTAGTGGAATCCTGACAATTAGCGTTTGCACCACTAGATGGCGCCCACAATGAAATCGCAGCATCCTCAGTAGCAGGATTAAAAGAAACGCTTGCAGTACTCAAAACAGGAAACATCAGCTGTAAGGGATAAAACATGTGTATCTAAAGTGAGCATTATATGGTAAAACATTCTGAAATCTAATAAATACATATGAAAAAAACATAAAATTATAGTGGCATTCAGCATTCTGTAACTTTTTTGAGGAAGAAAGACTGATTTCCATCAACAAGACATGGCAATGCATTTATAAGACAGAAAATATAAAAAAAGTTTTTTTTATAATGCATACTTATCAGTTAACAAAAGTGCTATTTTGTATGTTTTTATCTAAATGACATTTTTATGCTGTTGTTTTTATGATTAACTTCACCCACTACTGATATTTTTTTGTGACATGGTTCTTGGCAGTTAAATCAAATGTACATTTCTGTTATCTGTCAAAAATGCCAATCGTGAGCTATCCTTACCAGGATTATCTCTTTTTTCCAACTGCTATAAAGCCCCCAAAAAAATGGCATTACACTAATCTCCTGGATTCTCCATAAAAAAGAGTCACCAAATCATTAAATCCTAACCCCATGTTTATTTTCACTTTAAACAGTTTGTTTGGGCCCAGCTGGGGCAGGCTGGTGATGTTACGCTCTCCATCTCATCCAATACCAGAATGGTTTCCATTAATTGAGAAAATGCAAATAATTCTCTAAATGCCACTCGTGCTAAGCGGGCAACCTCCTGTGTTCCTAATTCAGTGGTGCAGCTTCTCAGCAACATGAATGCCTATGTCTACTATAGTGATTTCACGCTTCTAGAGGGATTACACAGGTATGGTATGCAGGGCCATCTTTTCCATTGGGCACGCTGGGAAGTTGCCCGGGGGCCCTGCTTGCCTGGGGGGCCCCACCGGCTGCCCAGCAACCCTAGTAAAAAATTGTGGAGAGTGACGGGTGAGAACTGCCCATGCCCAGTTTGCGGAAATCACAGAGAAGATCCGGTCCTCCACGAGTGTGGGGGGTTGCTGATGTAAGGGTTGAGTGAATGCAAAAATTTAAGGGGGCACTGATATAATGGTTCCCCCTCCTATATTACCTTAGTGTATTTACTCTACGGAAGGTGGTCTCTGGTCACCAGAGTGCCCCCCACATCAGAGTTCCCCTTTACATCAGAGTCTGCAGGATTCCCCCTTACAATGCAAGGGGGAACTCAGTCTGTGCACCCTGATGTAAGTGGGAAAGAGAAAGCAGTGGACTCTGAAATAAGGTGGTCTCTGGTCACCAGAGCCCCCCTCCACATCAGAGTTCCCCCCTTAGATCATGATCTGCAGCGTTCCCCTTTACATAAGAGTTCCTTTTCACTGTAAGGGGGAATCCTGCAGACTCTGATGTAAGAGGAAACTCTGTGCTGGCTGGGTTATAGTAACCTGACCTTCATGTCAATGAAGACCTTTTTTGTTTTACTTTTGTTTAACTTAAACACATTGCTAATAGCACTAGCTATATGTTTATAGTTTAAATACTGACATTTGCATTGTTCGGCACTGAAAACTGTAATTTTAGGTACTTTTTTTGCAGTGGCAGTAAAAAATGTGGTTCTGCCAGTAAATTTTATGATTTTTGTCAGTAAATTCTCGTGCGTGATTGTGTAGACAGGGCCCCAGTGCACTGTATTGCCCGGGGGCCTATAATGCTCTTAAGATGACACTGATGGTATGTACATAGTTACAATGTACAGTAACTATGTAAAATATCCTGATGTGGAACTCTTCTTTAAAGCGGAGTTCCGGCCACAATTTCACTTTTTAAATATAAATACCCCAGTAATACACAAGCTTAATGTATTCTAGTAAAGTTAGTCTGTAAACTAAGGTCCGTTTTGTTAGGTTGTTACAGCATTTAGACACTTTATAAAATAGAAATTGACTGGGGCCATCTTAAGTGTGTGCATCATAAAGCCAGACTGTATGACTTCCTGGATTTCAGCCTTGCAGATCTTGCACATGCTCAGTGCTGCACAAGCAGTGTAATAGGTTTCAGATCAGGTTTCAGCACCTGTACTGTCCAAGTCACATGATTGTTCGAGACTGGGGAGTGCACAGACTCCTGGAAAGTTACACCCACTACATTCCCAGGAGTCTGTGCGGTGAAGCTTAAGCACCTAGGTGCAGGAAGAGGGAAGATATAACTATTCTGCCTAGCAACAACACTTTGAAGGCATCTAAAAAAAAAAGGACTAATGATTTTTTTTTTAAAACTACTGATGTAATGTTATATTTATGGGTGGAACTCCACTTTAAGTGATAAATTCAGGTTTAACACAAGTTTGGTTTTTGGGCTGGCTTCACATCTGTGCAATGCAAAGTAGGTAAGGCACAGCACTGTCTGCGCCACTTTACAGTATCAATTATTTATCATGACAGCCCAGTGTATAACAGTAGGTTCCAATGCTTCTGTACTAAAAAGCACTGCTATCTGTTGAGGTGAGCATGATTAAAAAAAGGTGCAAGTCCAGTTTTTCTTCTGTTCTCATGTGTTGGCAGTCCAACTTTGTATATGCTGCCTGTGCCTTATTGCCATGTGACAGTGATTAGTCTAGAAGCCAATTGCTAGGCCTGACTACTGTTGCATAACTGATAAAGTGACATCACCACTCCATACTTCCCAACATTTTGCAGAATGCAGATATGTGCTATTTACAGGGTGCAGAATGCAGATCTGTGCTATTTACAGGGTGCAGAATGCAGATATGTGCTATTTACAGGGTGCAGAATGCAGATACGTGTGCTATTTACAGGGTGCAGAATGCAGATACGTGTGCTATTTACAGGGTGCAGAATGCAGATACGTGTGCTATTTACAGGGTGCAGAATGCAGATACGTGTGCTATTTACAGGGTGCAGAATGCAGATACGTGTGCTATTTACGGGGTGTAGATATGTGCTATTTACAGGGTGCAGATATGTGCTATTTACAGGGTGCAGAATGCAGATACGTGTGCTATTTACAGGGTGCAGAATGCAGATACGTGTGCTATTTACAGGGTGCAGAATGCAGATACGTGTGCTATTTACAGGGTGCAGAATGCAGATACGTGTGCTATTTACAGGGTGCAGAATGCAGATACGTGTGCTATTTACAGGGTGCAGAATGCAGATATGTGCTATTTACAGGGTGCAGAATGCAGATACGTGTGCTATTTACAGGGTGCAGAATGCAGATACGTGTGCTATTTACGGGGTGCAGAATGCAGATACGTGTGCTATTTACAGGGTGCAGAATGCAGATACGTGTGCTATTTACGGGGTGTAGATATGTGCTATTTACAGGGTGCAGAATGCAGATACGTGTGCTATTTACAGGGTGCAGAATGCAGATACGTGTGCTATTTACGGGGTGCAGAATGCAGATACGTGTGCTATTTACAGGGTGCAGAATGCAGATACGTGTGCTATTTACGGGGTGTAGATATGTGCTATTTACAGGGTGCAGAATGCAGATACGTGTGCTATTTACAGGGTGCAGAATGCAGATACGTGTGCTATTTACGGGGTGCAGAATGCAGATACGTGTGCTATTTACAGGGTGCAGAATGCAGATACGTGTGCTATTTACGGGGTGTAGATATGTGCTATTTACAGGATGCAGAATGCAGATACGTGTGCTATTTACAGGGTGCAGAATGCAGATACGTGTGCTATTTACAGGGTGCAGAATGCAGATACGTGTGCTATTTACAGGGTGCAGAATGCAGATACGTGTGCTATTTACAGGGTGCAGAATGCAGATACGTGTGCTATTTACAGGGTGCAGAATGCAGATACGTGTGCTATTTACGGGGTGTAGATATGTGCTATTTACAGGGTGCAGATACGTGTGCTATTTACAGGGTGCAGAATGCAGATATGTGCTATTTACAGGGTGCAGAATGCAGTTATGTGCTATTTGCAGGGTGCAGAATGCAGATACGTGCTATTTACAGGTGGGAACCCCTCATTATGGAGTGAACCCCTCATTTATAACAGTGTATTCTTTCAGTTTGTTTGCGCCGATCTGTAAGGCTGCGCTGATGCTTGGGCTATATACTCTGTCCTGTGATGCTTGGGCTATATACTCTGTCCTGTGATGCTTGGGCTATATACTCTGTCCTGTGATGCTTGGGCTATATACTCTGTCCTGTGATGCTTGGGCTATATTCTCTGTCCTGTGATTCTTGGGCTATATTCTCTGTCCTGTGATGCTGAGCTGTATACTCCTGAAACTATGAGTGAAAGCAAGTGGAATACAGGGGACGGAGTAGGTGGAATATAAGAGGGGTGTGGCTTACGAGAAATGGGAGGGGCCAAACTTGGAGGGGCAGGGTCTTGCACCCCCCCATCCTAAAACTTCACCAGCCACCACTGAACAGCAGCTGCTCTTTGAAGCTTTCTTTGCAGTCATGGTAATCAGGCACTTCAATCCTCATTACAACAGGTGATTTGAAGCAAAGCTATACTCCCATACTCACGCCAGGAGGCCTAGGCGAGAACATTCTGTTAGGATATGAATTCCCATTCATGACTCCTTGTTACAAACACCCTGCTGGGTTAATTTGCAAATTCCAACTTCGGCCAAATGGATGTATCAACCAGGAAGTAAAACTCCAGAAATATGATATTAAACCATGTTACCTTCCAACACTGGCCATAGACAATTTAAATCTAGGCCGGTTCAGCAGGATTTATCGATTTTAACTTGGGTACAACCAGCCTGCCAAATTCACTTGCGATTATCGCTAGTGGCTGCTATAGCTGCTAGCAGTAATCACTGTCTTCTTTGGGCTGGGATGGTGTCCCATGCCTCCGTCCCCCCCGCTGGGAGCGAACAATGGCTTGGCAGGATGGTTTCTCTTGTCAGTACTGTGTTGATGGGGGAATCGTGCAACCATGGGTAGACACCATCTATGTCCTGCCTAACTCTTCAATTGTAAGCTGTATCTTTATCAAAGCAGCAGCACTAAATTCTATAGGCAGTCATTACTCACTAGTTATAATCTGCTTTTGTTGTGAAATATTGTTGGGGGGGGGGGGGGGACAAATCTTAACCACATCCCTACCGCGTCATTGTGAAATGACGGCGGCAGGAACCCCTTCTCGATCTGGGTGGACGTCATATGACGTCCTGCGTTCCCGGCGATCTAGGGCGCACGCCGCTCGTGACCAGGCGCGGGTGCCCGCGATTACCGCCGGGTACCCGCGATTGTCGGTAATCACAGCAGGAGTGTGGATTTGTGTGTGTAAACACACAGATCCACCTCCTGTCAGCGGTGAGGAGACCAATGTGTGTTCCCAGTACAGAGGAACACACATCGGTCTCCTCCCCTTGAGAGTCCCCTCCCCCCTACAGTTATAACACATCTTAGGGAACATATTAACCCCTTCCTCGCCCCCTAGTGGTTAACCCCTTCCCTGCCAGTCACATTTGCACAGTAATCAATGCATATTTATAGCATTAATCGCTGTATAAATGTGAATGATCCCAAAAACGTGTCAAAAGTGTCCGATGTGTTCGCCGCAATGTCACGGTGACAGTAAAAAAATCGCAAATCGCCGCCAATACTAGTAAAAAAATAAATAAAATAAAAATGCCATAAATCTATCACCTATTTTGTAGACGCTATAACTTTTGCGCAAACCAATCAATATATGATTATTGCGATTTTTTTTTATTTTTTTTTTTTTTTTTTTTTTTTTTCACCAAAAATATGTAAAAGAATACGTATCGGCCTAAACTGAACTTTTTTTAAATTGTGATATTTATTAAATAAAAAAGTAAAAAATATTGTGTTTTTTTTTTTTTTTTTTTTTTTAAATTGTCGCTCTTCTTTTGTTTATAGCGCAAAAAATAAAAACCGCAGAGATGATCAAATACCACCAAAAGAAAGCTTGGTTGTGTGTACGGCCTATCGGACCGTTTTCCGGCGGACATTTGTCCAGCCGACCATTTTCCAGCGGACAAAAATTTCGTAGCATGCTAAGAAACCTGTCCGTCGGACATGTTCGGTCGTCTGTACAGACTCACCGGACATGTCCGATCGACCGCATGCGTGGAAGTATTTACCTTCCAGGGCCACGTCACCGCGTATTGTGTATGCGCAGATTTCTGTTTGATGGTGAGTACACACATCAAACAGAAATCGGCCAGACGACTGTCCGCTGAAAACGGTCCGGCGGACCTTTTTCTTCGGACAGTCCGTCCGTGTGTACAAGGCCTGACAGGACTGGCGGGTGCCCGGCAGTGAGCGCGCCCACCGGGCACGCGCATCGGCACCAGGGGCGCGTGCGCCTCCTGCGGCGCGCACGCGCCCCTAATGGCTGGAATGCAAAATAACGTATACCTATGTGATTTTGCGCAGAGGAGACGACCTGCTGCCGTATAACTGCGGCGGCTGGTCGGCTAGTGGTTAAAGGAACCTATTTAGAAAAAAAAAAAAAAAAACCTTTACTACCCCTTTATTGAGGGGGTGCAGAAGTCACCAGCTACCCCACTAAGGTGTGTCACGCCAATAGCGTGAACCTGAGTCTGCATTTAAGGTCTGGGGTAATATGGCCCCAGGTCAGTATTAGTTTGCCTTATCCAGAAGATCTTGGTACAGTTGAGAGCTTTTAAAGGTTGTCCAGGCTTCCCAAAGAGCAGTGAATTTAGAAATAATATCTAGCACCCCAAATGATGATCTTTTAGATCGAAACGCGTCGGAAAATCGCTGACCCTACTGCTGATTTTATGCCTGATTTTTGCCTGATTTTAACTGCTGAAATGTGAGTGTAATTATCTTGCTTTGCTGCCATATGACTATCTTCGCTGGTTTGTTTCATACATCCCTGTGGAGATTTACCGTACTTGTCGTTATGCTCCTAATGAAGCGAGAAAAAGCAACCTCCATTATTCTGCATATTCAATCCAGTCCTAAGGATCTAAACGTTTTTTGTATAATTTCTGGTGCTGTATGACTTTTGTTTAATTAGCATACATGCATTAGTATCAACTTTTATGACATTTTCCCTATGTATGTACTGTGTTTTAATATGCCGATATTACATTATCATGTTCATGAAGTTATGTATATCATTTCTTGTTTTGTAAATGTTCTACTTTTATGAATAAATCAAACCATAGTATTTTTACTATATTTACTTGTACCGCCTAAAGTCCATTTCATTAGCCCAGCTTAATTCCTAGTTACATATTGGCATTCACAGCGTTAGTCGCCCTGTGCTTTATGCACTTTTTATAGCAAGATACATCTATTTACAGTGTATTTTGTTTATGCGCATTTGTGTGCATTGGAACACATTGCATCGCTCTGCACTGAAAAAAATAATGCATGCTGTACTCATGCATGCGCTCACAAAACCTGAGCATATGTGACAGACGTGAAAGGGTCTGGAGAAGCCGCGTAGAACTTTATGCTGCCTGTAACATTATTCAGCATGACCGGTTTGGTGGTGGGTCAGTGATAGACTGGGGAGGCATATTCATTGAGGGATGCACAGACCTCTACAGGCTACACAATGGCACCCTGACTGCCATTAGGTACCGGGATGAAATCCTTGGACCCATTGTCAGACCCTACGCTGGTGCAGTGGGTCCTGGGTTCCTCCTGGTGCACGACAATGCTGGCCTCATGTCGCGAGAGTATGCAGCCAGTTCCTGGAGGATTAACCACTTGCCGACCGCGCACCGTCGAAATACGTCCACAAGGTGGCTCTCCTGGGCGAGATCACGTAATATGACGTCCGACGCGTGAACGGAAATTGGGCGCGCGCGCCCCCCCGCCGTTCCCGATGATCAGATTCGATGCAGAACTGATCAACCACCAGGTCCAGGCCAATAAAATCTGGCCTGGACCTGGTGATCGCTCTAACCAATGGTTGTCTTCCCCTGGCAATGTTTTGTAAACATTGGCAGGGGAAGTACTGCTCTCTCCCTCGTGTCGGTCTTTCCGTTCCAGACCGAGAGGGAGAGAGCATCTAACCGTGAGTTGCACAACACTACACTGACACCAGGTCACGTAGGCACACAATTCACCCCCCGATCACCCCCCAAATTAACCCATTCACTGCCTGTCACTGTGTCACCCAGTACAGCAATCAGATTTTTTTTTGATCGCTGTACTAGTGTCATTAGTGACAAAAATAAGTGTTAGGGTAATCAGTCTTAGGCCCTAAAAAGTCTAGGGACCCCCCCTAACCCCCCCCAATAAAGGTTTAACCCCTTCATTACCCCCTGTCACCAGTGATCACAGTATAAGTGTCACGGGTGACGCAGTTTAGCTAGTTAATTTTTTATAGCATCAAGGCACCCGCCATATTTTTTGCTATAAAGTTTTAACCCCCTGATCGCCCGGCGGGTGATCAAAGTTTGGTTTTAGCGCCAGATAGGGTCTGCGTCGCCCCAGGCAGCGGCCAATAGCGCTAACACCCACGCACGCACCATACGCCTCCCTTTAGTGGTATAGTATCTGATCGGATCGATATTTGATCTGATCAGATCTATACTAGCGTCCCCTGCAGTTTAGGGTTCCCAAAAACGCATGGTTAGCGGGATCAGCCCAGATACCTGCTAGCACCTGCGTTTAGCCCCTTCGCCCAGTCCAGCCCACCAAAGTGCAGTATCGATCGATCGATCACTGACACAAAACACAAAAACACATAACTGCAGCGTTCGCAGAGTCAGGCCTGATCTCTGCGATCGCTAACAGTTTTTTTGGTAGCGCTCGACTCGGTCACTAACAGGTCAGGTGCTTTTTTGCCTGTGAATCTCACCACTGTACCCCTAAATTTAGAGCCCAAAATGGCAAATCGATGGTACAGTGATGAAGAGGCCTACTTGTTTATGAGCCTGACAGATAGTGATGAGGAGGTCACGCATCTGTCAAATTCTTGCTCGGAATACGATCCTGTAGACGACAGTGGCTCCCTGACAGATAGCTCTGACGACGGAGTGGTCCCTGCTAGGGTCAGGCGTACCAGACCCCGATCTTCTGCTGTCGCTGAGGTGCAAGAACCGCAGGGCTCTCGTATGGAGGAGAGAAGTACTAGCGCCGCTATTCCTTCTGGTGAACTGGCAAGCACCAGCGGCCTAGTACATCCTGGTCATATATCCAGCACTGCAGTAACACTTGGTGACGTGGCGAGTCCCATAAGTGCAGTTCAAGCTGGAGAGGTGGCAAGCACGAGTAGTGTCCCGCTGCCACCAAGAAGAAGACGACGACAAAGACAGGCCCGTCCCCATAGTGCCCTTCCTGCTGCATTCGCCAATCCTGATTGGGTACCCACCACTTCTGCAGCACCCGTACTTCCCCCATTCACTGGCCAACCCGGAATTCAGGTGAATACAGTTGATTTTACGTCACTGGATTTTTATTCGCTGTTTTTCACCGAAGATCTCTATAGATCTATTGTGGACCAAAGCAATTTGTACGCTGGTCAATTCTTCGCCGCTAATCCCCAGCTGTCCCTTGCCAGAGATTGGAAGCCAATTACGGTTTCCGAATTTAAGATCTTTCTGGGCCTTTCCCTCATCATGGGCATTACTAAAAAGAGTGAGCTGCGGATGTATTGGTCCACGCACCCAGTTCACCATATGCCCATTTTCTCTGCCTCCATGGCCAGGACACGATACGAGCAGATCTTGCGGTTCATGCATTTTAGTGACAATGAACTCTGTCGTCCTCGGGGAGACCCTGAATTCGATCGGCTCTACAAAATTCGGCCCCTCGTAAACCACTTCAACGAACGGTTTGCAGCCTTGTATAATCCCCATCAAGTTGTCTGCGTTGATGAGTCCCTGGTTAAGTTTTCTGGCCGCTTGTCATTCAAACAATTCCTTCCCAGCAAGCGTGCCAGATACGGGGTCAAGTTGTATAAGCTCTGTGACAGGGCAACAGGCTATACATCTAGCTTTATGGTTTACGAGGGATAAGACAGTCACGTAGAGCCGGAGAATTGCCCTGATTACATAGGGAGCGCTGGTAAGATAGTGTGGGAATTGGTGTCACCCTTATTCGGAAAGGGGTACCACTTGTACGTGGACAATTATTACACAAGCGTGCCACTTTTTAGTCACCTTTTTGATTATGGAATTGGCGCATGTGGCACCGTGCGACCTAATCGCCGGGGCATCCCCCAACGGCTTGTAGAATCCCGTCTTAGTCGGGGGGAGAGAGCCTGCTTACGGTGTAATAATTTGTTAGCAGTGAAGTGGAGGGATTCACGGAATGTTTTCGTTCTGTCCACGCTTCACGCAGACACGGCAGTCCAAATTCCTACGGCGACTGGTGTTGTGGAGAAACCCCTCTGTATCCACGAGTACAACCTTAACATGGGAGGGGTGGACCTCAATGACCAGTTGTTGGCGCCGTACCTAATTGCCCGGAGGTCCAAACGCTGGTACAAAAAAGTGTCAGTGTATTTGTTTCAATTGGCTTTGCTGAACGCTCATGTGCTATACAGAGCTTCAGGACGGACTGGATCCTTTCTAAAATTCCAGGAATAGATCGTTGAAGCCCTTCTGTTTCCAGATGGTGCTGTGCCCCACCTTCCCAACGCAAATGCAGTGAGCCGGCTGTATGTAAAGTGACAGTGCTTTTGCGCTAATATAGATCCTCAATGTAAAAACCCTAAACAAAATATATAGCAATAGATGCTGCAAAACCTAAAGTGTTTACAGTACACAAAATATATAAATGCAATAAAGTGGGGTTCTGCGCACCCTAACACGCAGACACGGTGAAAAATAAATAAATAAAATACCAATCTGTGAAGACGTGGAAGAGAGCAAATAAACGCTCAATAAATCAAGTGCAAAATATAAATAAATAAAAGTCCAAACTTCAAAGTAAAAATAAATTACAATGCAATAAGGATCACCGAGATAGGTCAATAACCGTGATAAAAGTCCAAAGTAGGATGAAAACTATGTAAATGGTGATAATCAAGTGCTAATGTTCATATAAGCTGCCAGAGAAATGTAACTGATGTGATCTCAAAGCAATCCAATATGAGTGTTGCCAGACGAGTGTAATAATCCCTCCCTGGGCTCCCGGGACTCTTACCTCCGCGTAGATAATAAAATGCCTCCACTATAGGTGTCACTCCCGGTCCTCCGTATACAGGCTCCACCAATCCTCCTTAGATATCCATGGCCAGGTCCTCAGTATATCCAGATAATGGGTATGTCCAGGAGGAAAACAGGGGAAACACAAAGACAAAGGAGGGGACTCCAATCGTGAAGTAGTAAGCACCGGAAATATTTAATAGAAGGAAAAAACTGCGCTTACATGCGATCTGACAGATTACAGCAAAGAAACTTTTTAAAAACGAGCGGCGTTTCAAGCGCCTGTATACGTCACTCCAGGTGTACGTCCTCCCGTCCAATCCCGGCTGTATGAGAGGCATTTTCCTTTTGTCCTCCCTGGTACCCCTACCCAAAGAACCCGCCAAAAAAGATGTCGTGTCTGCAGCAAACTCGGATTTAGGCGTGACACCCGCTTTTATTGTCCCGACTGTCCTGACCAACCTGGTCTCTGCATTGGTGTATGTTTCAAACGCTACCACACACTAATTGAGTTTTAGCGTAGGGTACAGCACCACACAGTTCTAGGCACACCAACACAGGGTCTCGGAATATGTGATGGCCATCACATTTTGAGAGACCATAATCTGCAACGTTCAGTTTACAGTTTTCTTACAGTTTTTATAAAAGTGAAAAAAAGTGGAAAACAAATTAAAAAAACTCACACAAAAACACAAAAAAAATATAAAATAAAAAATCCAAAAATAGTTGTGGTTGTATTTTTCTCCTCTCTTTATTGTTCTCTTATGTTCACTCTCTACTGTCCACTCACTATTGTTCTATATCTATTCTCTCTATTTTTACAATGTTTTATTGTATTTGCTTTGCAGGTATGGTATGTTATACTGTAATGTTTGTTTTATTGTTAACCATCATTTGCTTAGCAGGTACGCCATTCAGTTGCATCGCGGATTTATTTAGCGTGACGGCAACAGCGTTTGCTCCCACGATTTATAAAGCTGTGACTCCAACGCTGTAGGAGGTGATTTCACCACCACAGTTAAAAAAAAAGCATATATGCCGAAGCATGGGGGCAGCAGGGGCGGAGGAGCGATTTTGCTCCTAATGCCGCGTACATACGGTCGAAATTCCGACGGAGGCTTGCCCGTGGAAAAGTTTGACCGTGTGTACGCGGCATAACTTTTTATGCGGGAGGATGCCCCCATGCTTCGGCATGTATATTTTTTAGGCACAGGTTGCGTTAAAAAATGTTTAATTTTTTACTGTTTTTATTTTTTTGGTATTTGCTTTGCAGGTATGGTATGGTAAGATCTTAATGTTAAAATGTAATGTTACTTTGTTATAATGTTAACCATCATTTGCTTAGCAGGTACGCCATTCAGTTGCAGCACGGATTTATTTAGCGTGACAGCAACAGCGTTTGCTCCCACGATACATAAAGCCGCGACTCCAACACTGTGGGAGGTGATTTCACCACCACAGTTAAAAAAAGAGCATATATGCCGAAGCATGGTGGGGGCATTAGGGGCGGAGGAGCGATTTTGCTCCTAATGCCGCATACATACGGTCGAAATTACGTCGGAAGCTTGCCCGTGGAAAAGTCAGACCGTGTGTATGCGCCATAACTTTTTATGCGGCGTACATACGTGTGTGAGCGGCATAACTTTTGTGGGAGGATGCCCCCATGCTTCGGCATATATAAATGGTGCATGTATGCCCATCATTAGAAGTGGGTGGATGAAGGGAGGTATTCTAATGGTGGGCATACCCACCGATCAATCTCTTTTTTTCGTTCAGCCAACAGGCTGCATGAAAAAAAAAAGATTACAATACATGTCCAAGAACCATCAACGTATGGTATGTTTGAATGGTTATACCAGAATGATGCCTGCGGGTTTAGGTATCATCTTGGTATCATTCTTTTCAGCCAGCGGTTGGCTTTCATGTAAAAGCAATCCTAGTGGCTAATTAGCCTCTAAACTGCTTTTACAAGCAGTGGGAGGGAATGTCCCCTCCCCGGATATAAACGGCGCCATTGAGAATATGGGAAAGCATTTTATCACACCGATCTTGGTGTGGTCAGATGCTTTGAGGGCAGAGGAAAGATCTAGGGTCTAATAGACCCCATTTAAAAAAAAAAAGAGTACCTGTCACTAACTATTGCTATCATAAGGGATATTTACATTCCCTGAGATAACAATAAAAATGGTAAAAAAAAAAAAAAAAATGGAAGGAACAGTTAACAAATACAATAAAAAAAGCGAAATAAATATATAAAAAAAAAAAAAAAAAAGCATCCCTGTCCCCCCCTGCTCTTGCGCAAAGGCGAACGCAAGCGTTGGTCTGGAGTCATATGTAAACAGCAATTGCACCATGCATGTGAGGTATCACCGCGAAGGGCAGATCGAGGGCAGTAATTGTAGCAGTAGACCTACTCTGTAAATCTAATGTGGTAACCTGTAAAGGCTTTTAAAAATGTATGTAGTTTGTCGCCACTGCGCGTTTGTGCGCAATTTTAAAGTATGTCGTGTTTGGTATCCATGTACTCGTCCTAAGATCATAATTTTTATTTCATCAATAATTTGGGCAATATAGTGTGTTTTAGTGCTTTAAAATAAAAAAAAGTGTATTTTTTCCCCAAAAAATGCGTTTGAAAAAACGCTGCGCAAATACTGTGTGGAAAAAAAAAATTGCAACACCCACCATTTTAATCTGTAGGGCCTTTGCTTTAAAAAAATATATAATGTTTGGGGGTTCAACTTAACTTTCTTGCAAAAAAATAATATGTTTTTATGTAAACAAACAGTGTCAGAAAGGGCTTTTTCTTCAAGTGGTTAGAAGAGTGGGTAATGTGTGACATAAGCTTCTAAATGTTGTTCTCACCATGCCTCTCAGCAAATAGCTTGGGTGTCTACTTTCCAAAATAGGGTCATTTGGGGGGGTTGTGTGCCATCTGGGAATTCCATGGCCTCCGAAACTGTGATAGGCAGCGAGGAGTGAAATCAAAAATTTGCGCCCTTAGAAATCCTGAAGGCGGTGCTTGGTTTTTGGGGCCCCGTACGCGGCTAGGCTCCCGAAAAGTCCCACACATGTGGTATCCCCGTACTCAGGAGAAGCAGCAGAATGTATTTTGGGGTGCAATTCCACATATAACCATGGCATGTGTGAGCAATATATCATTTAGTAACAACTTTGTGCAAAAAAAAAAAAAAAGTTTGTCATATTCTAGCAACTGGTGGCAAGATATAAAATATTCCATGAACTCAAAATGCCTCTCAGAAAATAGCTTGGGGTGTCTACTTTCCAAAATGGGGTCATTTGGGGGAGTTGTGTGCCATCATGGCATTTTATGGCCTTCAATACTGTGATAGGTAGTGATCGGTAGTGAGGAGTGAAATCAAAAATGTATGCCCTTAGAAATCCTGAAGGCCGTGCTTGGTTTTCGGGGTCCCGTACGCGGCTAGGCTCCCAAAAAGTCCCACACATGTGGTATCCCCGTACTCAGGAGAAGCTGCAGAATGTATTTTGGGGTGTAATTCCACATATGCCCATGGCATGTGTGAGCAATATATCATTTAGTGACAACTTTGTGCAAAAAAAAAAAAATTGTCATATTCCCGCAACTTGTGGCAAAATATTAAATATTCCATGGACTCAACATGCCTCTCAGCAAATAGCCTGGGGTGTCTACTTTCCAAAATGGGGTCATTTGGGGGGGGTTTGTGCTATTTGGGCATTTTATGGCCTTCAAAACTGTGATAGGTAGTGAGGAGTGAAATAAAAAATTTGCGCCCTTAGAAATCCTGAAGGCGATGCTTGGTTTTCGGGGCCCCGTACGCGGCTAGACTTGCAAAAAGTCCCACACATGTGGTATCCCCGTACTCAGGAGAAGCAGCAGAATGTATTTTGGGGTGCAATTCCACATATAACTATGGCATGTATGAGCAATATATCATTTAGTTACAACTTTTTGTAATTTCTTTTTTCTTTTTTTTTTTGTCATTATTCAATCACTTGGTACAAAAAAATTAAATATTCAGTGGGCTCAATATGCCCCTGAGCAGATTCCTTGGGGTGTCTACTTTCCAAAATGGGGTCATTTGGGGGGATTTTGTGCTATTTGGGCATTTTATGGCCTTCAAAACTGTCTTAGGTAGTGAGAAGTGAAATCAAAAATTTGCGCCCTTAGAAATCCTGAAGGCAGTGCTTGGTTTTCGGGGCCCCGTACGTGGTTGGGCTCCCAAAAAGTCTCACACATGTGGTATCCCCGTACTCAGGAGAAGCAGCAGAATGTATTTTGGGGTGCAATTCCACATATAACTATGGCATGTGTGAGCAATATATCATTTAGTGACAACTTTTTGTAATTTCTTTTTTTTTTTTTTTTTTTTGTCATTATTCAATCACTTGGTACAAAAAAAAAAATATTCAATGGACTCAACATGCCTTTCAGCAGGTTCCTTGGGGTGTCTACTTTCCAAAATGGGGTCATTTGGGGGGGTTTTGTACTGCCCTGCTATTTTAGCACCTCAAGAATTGAGATAGGCAGTCATAAAATAAAAGCTGTGTAAATTCCAGAAAATGTACCCTAGTTTGTAGACGCTATAACTTTTGCGCAAACCAATAAATATACGCTTATTGGCATTTTTTTTACTAAAGACATGTGGCTGAATACATTTTGGCCAAAATGTATGACTAAAATTGAGTTTGTTCGATTTTTCTTATAACAAAAAGTAGAAAATATAATTTTTTCTCCAAATTTTCGCTCTTTTTCCGTTTATATCGCAAACATTAAAAATCGCAGAGGCAATCAAATACCATCAAAAGAAAGCTCTATTTGTGGGAAAAAAAGGACGCAAATTTTGTTTGGGTACAACATTGTATGGCCGCGCAATTACCAGTTAAAACAGCGCAGTGGAAAATTGTAAAAACACCTCTGGTCTTAAGGCTGACAAATGGTCCGGTGGGAAAGTGGTTAAAAAAATTGATACCATTGAATGGCCCCCACGCTCACCTGACCTAAATTCAAAAGAACACCTCTGGGGCATTATGTTTCGGTCCATCCGGTGCCGCCAGGTTCCACCTCAGTCTGTTCAGGAGCTCAGTGATGCTCTGGTCCAGATCTGGGAGGAAATACCCCAGGACACCATCCACCGTCTGATTAGGAGCATGCCCTGATGTTGTCAGGCATGCATACAAGCACTAGGGGGCCATACAAACTACTGAGGACCATTTTGAGTAGTTGCAATTAAATTTCAGCAAAATGGACTAGCTTGCTGCATATTTTTTTCACTTTGATTTTCGGGGTGTCTTAGAATTCAGCCCTCTGTAGGTGGATCATTTTCTTTTCCATCAAATGATGTGCCATCCCTTCATTCCTAGCACATTACCCAGTTTATATAGCAGTATAGATACCCAGCATGAGATTTATGCCCGTTGAGATCTGATATGTTTTCAAAGTTTTCCTTAAATTTTTTTTAGAGCAGTGTACTTTGCCTATAGTTAAATGGTTTGGTGTAATTTTCTGGTGTATTTGCATAATTCCATTTGAGGATTTATATGTATATAAAGTATATATTTGTGCCCATGGATATCTTCAACTATATCCTCATTCCAGCCAGGTGTGTGAGAGTACTGATCTGTTTCCAGAGTTGTGGCACAAGAACAATGCACCCCATAAATCAAGTGGCTCCCTTGGAGGTAAGTGCTACAAATGTAATATCTGTAATGTACAGTAATCTGCTTGATGTACTAGTACTCTCCATCACCAGTATAACTAAAAAAATGTGGTGAAAATTATATAAATATATTATATATTATTTTGTTTCCTGTAAGAAGCTCTAACGCTGCTCATGTTCTTGGTTTGGAACACAAAAAAAACCATGTACGTAAGTATATAGGACAACTGCCAGTACACAAAGCTGTGGTTTTTGCCTGCGCTCATTATTTACACCAACACAAGACATTTACATTAATAGCGAGACTGTGTTTTGAGGGATTAGCTGCAGTGCATTGATTTTTACTTCTTCTTTCTCGACTCTTATAATCAGAAAGACTGTTGCCATTTCTTTTGTATGTACTGATAGGAAGTTTTCCATGTGATAAGACTCCTCATTGCTTGTTGTGACTTCATTATAAGTACAGCTAATGAGGTCCCCCAGGGTCGCACTGGCTGAGCAGGAAGGAAAGGCGATGACGTGTTATTTCCACTGAAAAAAAAAAGTTGTCTTGAACCAAATATCTATACAGTTTCAAACCACTGCATCGGAGAAGGTAAGATCTCTAGTATTCTCCTAACTCTCTTGTATGTTAATTGAAACATGGCTACAGTAGTAGTCTGAAATCATGCAGTGCTTATGGTATAAAGACTGCTCAGGTTGTTTGATGTGATAAAAACAATTCAGAAAATTAGGGCAAACTAACAGTCTTAAGAGAAAATAGGATGTTACTGTGTGTGCTGGAATGTTTCTGCTATAAATCTTTACAGCTTCATTAACAAGGTGTATGCTGAATATCGGTTCAGGGACGTAATGACATATGGATGCTTATATAACCGATTATTACAATGAATCTGACTATGGTGCTTTTTTAGTGATTGATTATTTTTCTTTGAAGGATGAAAGCTTTTTTTTATATTTAATTTTCCATTTGACAGCAGTTACAGTGATGCTCACGATGGTATATAATCTGTCCTCGTTGACTGCCATGCACACAAGCGCACCTCATCTTTTTTCCTATTTAAAACAGTATGCAAATTATCCTTAAATAGTTTGAAACTGAAGAACAAATATTTATTTTAATGCAGCTTACTGGTCCTTAAATGTGGATGCTGCTAGAGATAAGATTGGGTTTGGTTTGAACCGCGTTTAGTGCGAACCCATAAGCTGTCAGTGCAGGGCCAAAAGAGCTGCAGGCAGAAGATTTCGTGCTCTGCAGCTGCATGTATGCAAAGGGACAGGAACGCTTGTGACATCATATACCTAACCTAATACGGCCACATGGGACTGAACCCAAGCCCAACACTAGTGGCGGCATTCATTTTCTTTTTCAGGCTTTTTTCCGTTTCTTTTCACCTGGTGATCCTGCTAGTAACACACTTCCTGTCCCGGGGACAACACTCATCCACTATACTGTAGCTATTAAAGAGTAGCATTGTCACCCCAAAATGCTCCCTGATTTGGAATTACAAACATCTCTATTACATAGGAAGGTAGGGTTGTGTAGCTCACAAAAGATACCTGGGAAAGCTGCTAACATTGTTTAGGGTTTAAGTTCAGTACTATGTTGCCACTACATTTAAAGGGTTAGTAAAGTAAAAAAAAAATTCACCTTAATGCAATCTATGCATTAAGGTGAAAAAACATCTGATGCTGATGCCCCCCCCCCCCCCTGAGCCCCTGTTATACTTGCCTGACCCCTCGAAAGTCCCGCACATGGTCCCGAGATCCTCTTCGCTGCTCAGCCTGGCCGCTGATTGGCTAGAGCGGATGGATTGAGAGCAGCGCAGCCATTGGCTGGCGCTGCTGTCAATCACATCCAGTGACGCGGTGCGCCGAGGGGCGGGGCCGAGGGATACAGTGAGCGTCTATGGCCGCTCGTTGTATCACTGGAGCGCGCCTGCAATTACTCACCACCATGTGAGCTCTCTCGCATGACTGTGGTCAGTACTTGCGGAGAGGACCAGAGACAGCCGCGGAGGGACCCCAGAAGACGTGGATCAGGGCCACTCTGTGCAAAACTAACTGCACAGTGGAGGTAAGTATAACATGTTTGTTATTTTAAAGGGAAACATTTTTTCCTTTACTAACCCTTTAAGGACTAAGCTGTAAAATATAGCATTTTTGCTCTTGTGTTTAGAAACACATTTAGCATTACCTGTCTAAACTTAATTGATTAAATGTTTAATAAATAAAATAAAAATAAAATAATTATACTAGTAATAAAGTGCCTTGAAAAAGTACTCCTACCGCTTGACATTTTCCACATTTTTGTCATGGTAAAACCAAAAACGTGAATATATTTTATTGGGATTTTATGTGATAGACCAACACAAAGTGGCACATAATTGTGAAGTGGAAGGAAAATGATAAATGATTTTCTAAATGTTTTACAAATAAAAGTGTGCGGTGCATTTGTATTCAGCCCCTCTGGGTCAATACTTTGTAGAACCACCTTTCTCTGCAATTACAGCTGCAAGTCTTTTTGGGGATGTCTCTACCAGCTTTACACATCTATAGAGTGAAATTTTTGCTTATTCTTCTTTGCAAAATAGCTCAAGCTCTGTCAGATTGGATGGAGAGCGTCTGTGAACAGCAATTTTCAAGTCTTACCACAGATTCTCAATTGGATTTATGACTGGACTTTGACACATGCATATGCTTTGATCTAAACCATACCATTGTAGCTCTGGCTGTATGTTTAGGGTCGTTGTCCTGCTGGAAGGTGAACCTCCACCCCAGTCTTAAGTATTTTGCAGACTCTAATGCAGCGTACACACGATCGGAATTTCCGATGAAAAAAGTACGATGGACTTTTTTCATTGGAAATTCCGATTGTGTGTGGGCCCATTGGACTTTTTTTTTCCGTCTGTGTTTAGAAATAGAACATGTTTTATTTTTTTCCGATGGAAAGAAAAACGAAAGGAAATTCCTATCGTCTGTGTGCAACTCCGACGAAGAAAAAACCCACGCATGCTTAGAATCAAATTGACGCATTCTCGGAAGCATTGAAATTCATTTTTCTCGGCTCGTCTTAGTGTTTTACATTACCGCGTTTTGGACGGTCAGAATTTAGTCTGACAGTGTGTATGCAAGACTGATGGAAGTAAGCTTCATCAGAATTCCGACGAAAAATTCCATCGAAAATTCAGATCGTGTGTACGCGGCTTAACAGGTTGTCTTCTAAGATTGTCCTGTATTTGGCTCCATCCATCTTCCCATCAACTCTGACCAGCTTCTCTGTCCTTGCTAAAGAAAAGCATCTCTAAAGCATGATGCTGTGTGTGTATTTCTAAGTATTGCAACTTTTATTTCTGCAGTATATTTAAAATAATAACCTTGCCTCATTATGAAAATAAATAAATGGGAAACCGTGGACTCCAGACAAAATGTTACTGTAGTTTTAGATGTGAGTGAGGAAGGGATAGAACCTCAGGTTTAGGCTCCATGCACACTGAAGCTGATAAACTGCAGTTTATTAGCATTTTGGCTTTTTTTTTTTAAAGCCCATAAACTGAACTCTATGTTAGCCTATGTGCCCATGCACACCTGGGTGTTTTTTAGTGTTAATGAGCTTTGGAGTTTATTGTTTTTTTTTTTTTTTCTGAACGCCCAAAATTTGCGTTCAAAGTGCTGTTTTTTGGTGGGAAAAAACGCTCAAAAATGCAAAACGCTGAAAACGCAGAAAAACGCTCAAAAACGCAGGTGCCAGCGTTTTTAATCCATTGAGAAAAAAAAAAAAAAAAAAAAAAGCTACGCTGATTAAAGCTATTGCAAAAACACTAAAAAACAATGAAAGGCTCCCTGCAAAGCTACTGGCGGTTTTTTTATAGCTTTTATCAGCTTCCGTGTGCATGATAGTAAAATAATAACAATTCCTAGCATTATTAGATTATACTAGGACGTAGTATAATTACTACATAAGCCATGACTTGGTACACACTACAGTTTTTCTTCGTGCAACCCCACGGGTTGCACAAAAAAAACTGACAGCTCAGGTTGGTTACCACTGTACTAACCATGCAAGGTTAGTTCAGCGATCTCCCCGTTGAGCTGTTGTGTTCTGACAGGGGGGTGGACCCCCTGCCATAGGCTGAGAGCACTGATCAGGAGTCGGTCGGCTGCTGGTTTTTCAACATGCACGTCTAAAAGAAGTTGGTAAAACGGCTGGCTTCTGTCGGACAGTCTTATATACACTCGGGCAGAATGTCGACCGCTATTTTTGTACCGGCAAATGTCTCACAAAATTCTGCCCGTGTGTTTGGGGCTTTAAGGCAGAACCCTAGTTGCCTGCACCTGGACTGCCTATACTCTGCAACCCAGATTCTTTCAACTGTTACAATCTCTATGGCACCACCAGAATGTGCTATATTGTTGCACATGAACAAGCGCTGTCTGAGAGATCATCCATTTCCATAATACCTACAACTATGCCACTTGCAGAGCATGGTGCGGTGGGTGACCATAAGTGATTCTGTCTGCCACCACCTAGCTAGTGTTCCGGTTTTACGTCCAAGTACCCCAATATCAGTGGGTCCTACGCTATCCAATCCATAGAATGGATGATCCTGCTTCTCCCATGGTTCAGAGAAGCAGGATCTTCCATTCTATGGATAGCATAGGACCCACTGATATTGGGTTACTTTGACATAGTAGTGGGCTACTGAATATGCTCAGGTGTTTTTAAATAGCCTTACAGGAGTTAAATGTCATTTTTTGTATGTGTTTGCTGTAATCTTTTTTTCTGTCTGTATGGTCTTATGGCTGAATCATCTTTAATGCATTTTTTAGGGTGTGCCCCCCCAAATCTTTGTTTGTCTTGATGCAGAGTAGTTGAACCAGCATCTTTGGTTTAAATTGTCCAAGCTTAAAGTGGTAGTAAAGTCGTTTCAGACATTTCTAATAATAAAGCTAACCTGTAGGTAAACGTAACCACCTCAGGCCCGCGCTATACCCGAATGACGGCTACAGCACGGACCTAAAAATCCAACTGGACGTCAATTGACGTCTGCCCCTTTTGGCATTCCCCACGTGCTCCCGAGCACGCAGCGGGGAAACTCTGTCTTGGCCGTGTCCCTTGGACAAAGCCAATCACAGATCGCGGCGAACGGCCAATCTGATTGGCCGTTTGCTATGCGATCTGTGCGGCCAATGAGAGATGATCTCAAATCTAAACATTTGAGATCATCTCTCATTGCCGGCTCACACAGAGACAGCGTCCTGTCTCTGGAGAGGAGACCGATCTGTGTCCCTTGTACATAGGGACACAGATCGGTCACCGCCCTCTACCTACAGTTAGAACACTATACAGGGAACATTTTTAACCCCTTCCTCACCCCCTAGTGTTAACCCCTTCAATGCCAGTCACATTTATACAGTAATTAGTGCATATTTATAGCACTGATCGCAGTATAAATGTGAATGGCGCCAAAAATGTGTCCGATGTGTCCGCCACAATGTCGCCGTCCCAATAAAAATCGCAGATCGCCGCCATTACTAGTAAAAAAAATAATAATAAAAAAAAACAATTCTGTCCCCTATTTTGTAGGCGCTATAACTTTTGCGCAAACCAGTCGCTTATTGCGATTTTTTTTTTTTTTTGATTTTTTTTTTTTTTTTTTTACCAAAAATATGTAGAATACGTATCGGCCTAAACTGAGAATTTTTTTTTTTTTTTTTAATTGGGCTATTTATGATCGCAACAAGTAAAAAATATTGTATTTTTTTTCAAAATTGTCGCTCTTTTTTGTTTATAGCACAAAAAATAAGAACCGAACAGACGATCAAATACCACCAAAAGAAAGCTCTACTTGTGGGGAAAAAAGGACGTAAATTTTGTTTGGGAGCCACGTCGCACGACCGTGCAATTGTCAGTTAAAGCGACGCAGTGCAGGAAGCTGAAATTTCACCTGGGCAGGAGGGGGGTATATGTGCCCAGTAAGCAAGTGGTTAAAGTGGATGGAAACCCGATTTATGAAATTTGAGCTGGGCACATATATCTGCAGTATTTTGTTCTCTCTTTTCAATGAGCTAAGTCTTATAGCTCTCTTCTGAATGGTTCCTCTGTTATCAGCCTGAGAACTCCTGACATATTTTTTTACTTTTTAGACAAAAGCAGCCTGAATCTTTTGTTGGAGGAGGTTGCTAAAATAGAGTAGCAGAAAGCAGCTCCTATTACCAAACAGCTCTGAGAGTCTCTGCCTATGAGGAGAGGGGGTGTGTGCCTTTCATCCAATCAGCAATTTTAGCTATCTTGGCTGTATGCCCGGACATCACACTCTGTGTTAACCAGGAAGAGAAAATCTCCTAACAAAATCTAAACTTTCTAAACAGTATATAAATGTGAAGACAGCAGATATACATATAAAACCTATATAGAGAAATTTGGTTAATCTGTGTATCATCTGAGGCTGTTCACTTCACTGGGTGTATGGAGGGTTTACATCCACTTTAATATCTCCTAAACACGCACCATTTATGAGATATTCCATGGAGCAGAAGCCAGTGTTGTCACCAGCACATGCGTTCTGACGGAACAGCATACCATGCCGTAAACGGTGGCTTCAGCGTGCATGCACAGGAGTGACGTCATAGAGGCTTGGCTAGTCAGACGGCCAGAGTCCGCAAAAGAAGACAGGGTGAAGATGGAAGCCCTGTCAGCAGTGACCAGCGTGCCTCTGGAGAGCTTTATTTTAAGGTAAGTCTCTCATAATATGCTAGTACAGTATGTGATGCATACTAACACATTATGACACTGCCTTGCAAGTTGTATTTTTGTTTCGTTTTTTTGCTTACTGCTGCTTTAAGCATAGCTTTTGGGGGCATAACACCGTGCACTGCACCACCAGGGTATGAAGTGAAGTGTACAGAAGCTACTAATAAAAATATGTTTCAATTGTGGATTCATCTGTGATATTCATCAAAGCAGAAAATTATATTATAAGAAAAATAAGTTATGCATACACAATTCCTGCCCAGCTTGTTGTCCTAAAGGCAATACAGAATTGACTTGGTTTACCAACTCCCATGGAGCTACACCTTGCTGTTTAAAGAACTTTTATTTCAGCTTTGCATACCACCTACTGCTAAAAATGGTTTATGTGGACTTCCAGGTTTATTTCAGTTAATATTTTTTACCATACTCTAAGGGTTGGGTATTTTATGTTTTGGCACGGCTTTTTTGTTTTCCTATTGTCTATTGTGTGTATCGCACGCTAGCTGCTGCCTTTGATCATCTGTGTAGTAGCGCGGTTTTCGTTTTTCCACAGAATTGGAAGCCTGGTCTGAATGCCAGAAATGAACAAATAGAAAATCTTTTGGAGATCAGAAAAATTATCCTTTCTTTAAAGATGTACAGAAAATAGTGTACAGAGCTGTATTGTTACCCAGAAGCCTATCAGACAGTTTGACTGCCCATTAGACTGTCAAGATCATTGTGGCACATTTACAATTACGGTATATTAACGTTCCCCATCAATATCCAGCATGACTAAAGTGATCTGCTGATTTAGAAACTGTTTTTTTAGATTTATTTAAACATTTTAATACAATACAACCAAAAGGCATTAAACTATTATTATTTTCTTCTCGTTTTCTCTTTTTCTTCTTAGTTAAAATATGCCTTTCTCCTCCCCTTTTTTCCCCTTTCCTTTCCTATTTTTTTTAAATATACTGTAAGTTGTATTAGTATTGATGGGCGGGAACTATTGCACAGAGTTTACAAACTAAACCAGATAACCGACACCCTTGAGCTGTCATGCCCAACAACCTAGTCACTACAAATAAATAAATACTTACCTTTTAGCAGGTAAACCAGTTTACAGTATCTATGCCAGCTGCGAATTTAGCTGTATGCTTGAAAATTGGATTTCAGGTATATGTGAATGGCTTCTGTATTATGGTCTTGAAAATCGTGAAGGAAGCACAAAACAGTTTATAGAGGTGGGTTTGGGAATCATTCCTAGGCAGGGTGAAGGAATGGGCTAATTTTTTCAAGGTTTAGTCCTGTTTAAAGCAGACTTTCAGTATTTTTTTTCATCTATTAAATCTTCTGCCCTTGTTGTTTTAACTTTGGATAGTAATTTTTTTTTTCTGCCAGTAAATACCTTATACAGCCCACTTCCTGTTTCTTGCCTGGTAAAAAGCCTAGGCTTAGGACATCATGCGCAGCTCTCTCTCTCACTCTTGTGAAACTGTGCCAGGAAGGGAGGGGGGATGAGTCATAAGAGGACCAACGAGAACTGCAGGGCTGCAGAGCTGGAGGTGTGTGTCTGTGTAAATCCCAGGAAGTGAACAGGCAGCATCTTCAGCTGCCCACAGTTAAAATGTTTGCAGCCAAATTTAGTGGAGGGATATTTCTGCAGCATATTTGGCAAGTACAGAATCACAGTATATATAAAATAATATGCAAAGTGATTGGAGGGAAGCTTCAGAATGACAAAGATGTTTTTATTACAAATTATGTGAGCAGACTACAGTTCCTCTTTAGGTTATGACTTGGAGCTTACACAGGGTTAAGGACACTATCCCTTAAAGGGGTTGTAAACCCTTGTGTTTTTCACCTTAATGCATTCTATGCATTAAGGTGAAAAACCTTCTGTCTCTCACATATAAACATGTACATTACATTTAGGTTCTTAGCAGTGTACAGGATGCCGTGGCTGGGTCCTTGAAGGACGTTATATTTCCCCTCTGTTTGGACTGTGGTGCCTTTAAGGGAATGGAAAGGGTTAATGCACCTGTCTAAGGAAGTAGTTTAAAGCAGACAGGAAGTGCAGGTGAGAGAGGAGGAGTATAGGAGAGTCCAATGCATGGTGAATGGTGGACAAGGAAAGCTGTGGAAGCTATGAAAAGCTGTGAAAAGCTGTGAAAGGACTTGGCAGTGTCCTGCCTAAAAACCTGCTACTGAAGGACTTACCTGGAAGGACTGTTTAACTGCGATACGGTGAGACTGTTATTTCTTTTGTTTTTGCTGCTGCTAAGCCATTTAAGTTTAATAAACCTCAGTTTTGATTTAAGAAGCCTGTGTCCTGCGATCAAGCTGGTCCCCCAAAAATTACACTGGTGCTCGAATGCGGGCAGGACAGAATAACAGGCATAAGAAGAGAAAAAAAAAAACGTTTTTTTTTCTTTTGCATTGGACTTTATATTGAACTGACATTTAAAGGGACAGTACATTGAATTTATGTCCTGGGTTAAAGCTGCACAAACATTGAAAGTTGAAGCAATAGAGGAGCCAATGGAATGCGGGGTTCTTCGGATGGGGTCCTTTTGTGCCCCGTAAAGTGTGCACCACACACCTCGACCTGGATGAGGAAAAGTTTGAGTGTGAAGTCCAAGTGAACCACCTCCCTGCCTGGGCTTTGTTGGACTCTGGAAGCATGGTAACCCTGGTTCATCCTAGAGTGATTGGGAAGATCGGTCCGGTAAGAAAAACTTTACGGGTGGTATGCATTCACGGGGACACTAGAGAGTACCAGCTCATCACGTTGTCTATCTCCTCAGCATGTGGCACTGTTACTCAAGAGGTGGGGGGTGGTAAAGAACTTGGTGCATGATGTTATAATAGGACGAGACTGTCCATTGTTTACAAAACTGTGGGAACAAGGAGAACAATTCAGAGACTGGGGAGAAACTAGCCCCCCTGTTCCTGCTGCTGAGAGGGATAACCCTGAACTGCCAAACGTTAATGTGGACCCAGATGAGGAAAATGCTAATGATTGGGTTAATGGTGATGAAAGTAGTGTTGATACTATTGAGGATGTCAAGATATGTGGTCCACAGACCTACCAAAACACTAAGGGGGAGGAGCCTTTCCCACTTCAGGTAATGTTGGGGGAAGAGGATGAGGAAGTGGCCTCTACCCCTGCGCTGCCAGGTTTGGGTGTTCCTCAGATGCGGAACCCCACTTTGGCCCATGCACGGGAACAAGTTGTAGTAGTAAATGGGGTTCCCCAAGAGCCAGGTGCGAATGAGAGGTGGTCACACTTTGCAATATATAATGAATTGCTGTATCGGGTTACCAAGGAGAGAGAAAATGTGGTAGAGCAATTGTTGGTACCCCAACAATATAGACGAAAGGCTCTGGACCTGGCCCATGACGATGTGTTAGGGGGACACCTGGGAGTTGAAAAAACGGAGGCACGGATCACCGACCGGTTTTACTGGCCAGGTCTGAAAGCAGAGGTAAAGAGATACTGTGCCTCTTGTCCCACCTGTCAGTTGACCGCTCCGGTGACTCATTTTCGGAGCCCTTTGGTCCCTCTGCCCATAATTGAGGTCCCATTCGAGAGGATAGCCATGCATATAGTGGGTCCCTTGGTAAAGTCAGCTCGAGGTCACTCCTACATATTGGTGATTCCTGACTATGCCACCCGATATCCTGAGGCGCTACCCCTGCGGAATACCTCCTCAAAGGCCATTGCTCGGGAATTATTCCAGATGTTTACACGGACTGGTTTGCCCAAGGAAATACTCACAGACCAGGGTACCCCGTTTATGTCAAGGGTTATGGCCGATGTGTGCAAGCTGTTCCGGATTAAACAGCTACGCACATCGGTCTACCATCCCCAAACGGACGGGTTGGTGGAACGCTTTAATAAGACCCTTAAGTCTATGCTCAAGAAAGTGGTACAAAGGGATGGGAAAGATTGGGACTGCCTGTTACCAGCTCTCCTGTTTGCTATCCGGGAAGTGCCCCAGGCCTCCACAGGGTTTTCACCCTTTGAGTTGGTATATGGGCGGAGACCTCGCGGACTTCTTGACGTGGTTAAAGACGAATGGGAAAGTGAACCTGTTCAGCATAAGAGTGTCCTGGAATATGTCTCCCAAATGCAGGAAAGGATCCAAACCGTGATGCCGCTAGTCAAAGAGCATTTGCAAAAGGCCCAGGAGGCTCAACGACGGGTCTATAACAGGGCTGCTAAAATAAGGCACTTCCAAGTGGGGGATCGAGTAGCGGTGCTAATTCCCACTGTGGAAAGTAAGTTCTTAGCCAGGTGGCAAGGACCCTTTGAGGTTGTGGAAAAAGTGGGAGAGGTCAATTATAGAGTCCACCAGCCAGGCAAGAGGAAACCGTATCAGATATATCATGTCAACTTGTTAAAGCCCTGGACAGACAGGGAACCGGTGACCTCCCTGGCTAGTGCAAGACTTAAGCCACAGGTTGGGGTGGAGAGTGTCCAAGTAGCAAATACCCTATCTAAATACCAAAGTCAGCAGGCAAAGGAGTTCTTGCAGAGAAATAAAGAGAAGTTTTCAGACTTGCCAGGGCTAACTAGTATCATAGAGCATGATATTATCACGGAACCTGGAGTCAAAGTTTTTCTCAGGCCCTACCGCATCCCAGAGGCTCAAAGGAAGGCCGTTTCAGAGGAAGTAAAGAAGATGCTAGACCTGGAGATCATTGAGGAATCGCAGAGTGAGTGGTCGAGCCTGATTGTGTTGGTACCAAAGCCCAACGGGACTCTGCGATTCTGCAATGATTTCCGGAAACTTAATGAGGTTTCACGGTTTGATGCCTACCCCATGCCCCGGGTAGATGAACTTATTGAGAGACTAGGTCCAGCCAGGTATATCACAACATTAGACCTTACCAAGGGGTATTGGCAAATCCCATTAACTAGAGCTGCTAAGGAGAAAACTGCTTTTTCTACCCCAGAGGGGAGTTTTCAGTACAAACGAATGCCTTTTGGACTGCAAACTGCTCCAGCCACGTTCCAGCGAGCAATGGATAGGATTTTACGACCTCATCGAGAGTATGCCTCAGTGTACTTGGACGACATAGTCATTTTTAGCAGAGACTGGGAGTCACACTTGCCCAAAGTCCAGGCAGTACTGGACTCTCTCTGGAAGGAGGGGTTTACAATAAACCCTGAAAAATGTGCTTTGGGAATGGAGGAGGTGAAATACCTGGGCTATATCGTGGGTAGAGGGGTGGTGAAACCTCAAGTCAGCAAGGTAGAGGCTATAAAGAGTTGGCCCCGCCCCCTCACAAAAAAGCAGGTACGTGCATTCCTGGGCATGGTGGGATACTACAGGAGGTTCGTACCCAACTTTGCCACATTGGCGGCTCCATTGATCCGATCTGACTAAGGGTCGGAAATCGGTCATGGTGGAGTGGAATGCAGACGCTGAGAAGGCTTTTTTGGAGCTCAAGTCAGCACTGTGCCAACACCCTGTCTTGATAGCGCCCAATTTTTCAGAAGAGTTTGTTGTCCAAACTGATGCTTCCGATGTAGGATTGGGAGCTGTATTGTCACAGGTTGTTCATGGTGAGGAACACCCAGTAGTCTTCCTCAGTAGAAAGTTGACACCAGCAGAGAAAAACTACGCTATAATTGAAAGAGAGTGTCTGGCCATTAAGTGGGCTCTGGAGTCCCTCAGGTATTACCTCTTGGGGAGGAAGTTTAGGCTAATTTCTGATCATGCCCCCTTAACATGGATGAGGCAGGGTAAAGGGACTAATGCCAGGATTACACGTTGGTTCCTGGCGCTCCAAGAATTTAGGTTTGTAGTGGAGCATAGGCCCGGGAGACTGCATCAAAATGCAGATGCCCTCTCCCGAGTCCATTGTTTGAGCTCCACTGTTGCCTCCACCTCCTTGGCGTTGGGGCACAGGGGGGGGATATGTACAGGACGCCGTGGCTGGGTCCTGGAAGGACGTTATATTTCCCCTCTGTTTGGACTGTGGTACCTTTAAGGGAATGGAAAGGGTTAATGCACCTGTCTAAGGAAGTAGTTTAAAGCAGACAGGAAGTGCAGGTGAGAGAGGAGGAGTATAGGAGAGTCCAATGCATGGTGAATGGTGGACAAGGAAAGCTGTGGAAGCTATGAAAAGCTGTGAAAAGCTGTGAAAGGACTTGGCAGTGTCCTGCCTAAAAACCTGCTACTGAAGGACTTACCTGGAAGGACTGTTTAACTGCGATAGCAGTTCTGAGCTGTACAAGTCGGTGAGACTGTTATTTCTTTTGTTTTTGCTGCTGCTAAGCCATTTAAGTTTAATAAACCTCAGTTTTGATTTAAGAAGCCTGTGTCCTGCGATCAAGCTGGTCCCCCAAACATTACAGCAGGTTTAGCTGTATATACATGTAGGTTATATTAGCTACCTAGGACAGGTTCTAGCTGGCCAGTAGGGATGAGCCGAACATACCCGGGTTCGGTTCGCATCAGAACGTTCGAACAGACCGCGGGTTCGCGCGAACATTTAGAACCCCATTGAAGTCTATGGGACT
This sequence comes from Rana temporaria, assembly GCF_905171775.1. Taxonomy (NCBI): domain Eukaryota; kingdom Metazoa; phylum Chordata; class Amphibia; order Anura; family Ranidae; genus Rana; species Rana temporaria. Next base: position 305,326,753 of record NC_053492.1, read on the forward strand.
CGAACGTTCGAATTCAAAAACGATCATTTTAAAGACCAATATTCAATTTAATGTTGGTAAACGTCTTTCAGAACCCGGGTCTTGCCCCAGGGAACATGTATCAATCGAAAAAAATATTTTAAAAACGGACGTTTTTGCGGAGCAGCGATTTTAATGATGTTTAAAGTGAAAAAAAAAAAAATGAAAAATTCCTTCAAATATCACACCTGCTGTGTGTCTCTAGTAGTGGCACATGTTTAGAAATGTCCCTGCACAACATTAAATTATTATAAGAACAAAGTAATTTAATACTGGTTGCGCACGTGCTGTGTGGGAACAATATCTCGATTATTTTAGGGGTGGTGGGGGGGGTGGCATTATCTTTTTGGGAAAGCAAAATTGTAGAAAAAAGGGCACCCCTCAAACATACTGTAATTGTAGCGCAACAAAGAGCCACGTGCAAAGAATTGCATCAAAAATTATTAGGCGCCCTTGTTACACAGGGGCATAAAAATGTGTCCGTATGCGCAACATAACACTGCAACCCCTCCCAATATCTGTAATTGGAGCGCAACAAGGAGCCACGTGCAAAGTATTGCATCAAAAATTGTTATTAGGCGCCCCTGTTACACAGGGGCATAAAAATGTGTCCGTAGGCGCAACATAACACTGCAACCCCTCCCAATATCTGTAATTGGAGCGCAACAAGGAGCCACGTGCAAAGTATTGCATCAAAAATTGTTATTAGGTGCCCCTGTTACACAGGGGCATAAAAATGTGTCCGTAGGCGCAACATAACACTGCAACCCCTCCCAATATCTGTAATTGGAGCGCAACAAGGAGCCACGTGCAAAGTATTGCATCAAAAATTGTTATTAGGCGCCCTTGTTACACAGGGGCATAAAAATGTGTCCATAGGCGCAACATAACACTGCAACCCCTCCCAATATCTGTAATTGGAGTGCAACAAGGAGCCACGTGCAAAGTATTGCATCAAAAATTGTTATTAGGCGCCCCTGTTACACAGGGGCATAAAAATGTGTCCGTAGGCGCAACATAACACTGCAACCCCTCCCAATATCTGTAATTGGAGCGCAACAAGGAGCCACGTGCAAAGTATTGCATCAAAAATTGTTATTAGGCGCCCTTGTTACACAGGGGCATAAAAATGTGTCCATAGGCGCAACATAACACTGCAACCCCTCCCAATATCTGTAATTGGAGCGCAACAAGGAGCCACGTGCAAAGTATTGCATCAAAAATTATTAGGTGCCCCTGTTACACAGGGGCATAAAAATGTGTCCGTAGGCGCAACATAACACTGCAACCCCTCCCAATATCTGTAATTGGAGCGCAACAAGGAGCCACGTGCAAAGTATTGCATCAAAAATTGTTATTAGGTGCCCCTGTTACACAGGGGCATAAAAATGTGTCCGTAGGCGCAACATAACACTGCAACCCCTCCCAATATCTGTAATTGGAGCGCAACAAGGAGCCACGTGCAAAGTATTGCATCAAAAATTGTTATTAGGCGCCCCTGTTACACAGGGGCAGAAAAATTAGGCCTTAGGCCTTAGGCCACGTGCAAAGTATTGCATCCAAAATTGTTATTAGGCGCAACATAACACTGCAACCCCTCCCAATATCTGTAATTGGAGCGCAACAAGGAGCCACGTGCAAAGTATTGCATCAAAAATTGTTATTAGACGCCCCTGTTACACAGGGGCACAAAAATTAGGCCTTAGGCACTGGTGGCGGAGCACAGAAAAACAAAATTTCTTACTAGCTAACAGCATGAAAAGTGAGGAGGAGAAGGATATTCCATCAGCAGCACAACAGGACAGTCACTCAGCATCAGCAGTCTCAAAGGGATCTGATATTTCAACACAAAATTCTTATTCAGTAACATCAGCATCAGGTGCTTGGTAGCCGGTGTTGATCCAAGCCTGATTCATTTTGATGAAGGTCAGTCGATCAACAGAGTCGGTGGAGAGGCGTACCCTGTGATCGGTCACAAAGCCTCCAGCAGCACTGAATGTGCGTTCTGAAAGAACACTGGATGCAGGGCAAGCCAGTAGCTCAATTGCGTACTGTGCAAGCTCTGGCCAGTGATCCATCCTCAAGATCCAGTAAGCCAGAGGATTTTTCGTGGGGAAGGTGTCCAAGTCGGATCTTGCCGCTAGGTATTCCCGGACCATGTAAACCAGACGCTGGCGATGGTTGCTGGAACCGGTCAGACCTTGGGGCTGCGGACTAAAAAATTGTCTGAACGCATCGGTCAGACGGCCACCTTCTCCACCGACTCACCGCTCCTTCTCTGACTCACCGAAGCCTCAGCAAGACGTTGTCCAGGGCCAGGTTTTGGTAATCCCCCCGGTTCTGGGAACGCATTGCACAGACCCTTCTGCAAGGCCTCCCGCAGTAGTTTCATCTTCTGCTCCCTCTGCGATGGCAACATAAGATCCGTTACCTTACTCTTGTAACGTGGATCAAGGAGAGTTGCCAGCCAGTAATGATCCCTCTCCTTGATAGCACGTACACGAGGATCCTTACGCAGGCTTTGCAGGATCAGGGAGGCCATGCAGCGTAGGTTTGCAGAGGCATTCGGGGCACAGTCCTCTGGGTCACTGAGGACGACAGGATCCTCAGCCACCTCATCCCAGCCACGTAAAAGTCCACGTGTTCCTTGGGACTGTAAATGATCCCTTGAAGACTGCTGCTGTTGATGCTGAGTGCTAGGCTCCACCTCCATGCTGCTGATACAATCCTCCTCCTCCTCCTCCTCCTCCTCCTCCTCCTCCTCCTCCTCCTCCTCCTCCTCCTCCTCCTCCTCCTCCTCCTCCTCCTCCTCCTCCTCTTCCTCCTCCTCTTCCTCCTCTTCCTGTGTTCCAGGTGGGCAAGCAGGAACAGTGTCTGGATAAAGGGGGCCTTGAGAGGTAAGGAAGTCCTCCTCTTCCTCCCTCTGTTCTGCCTCAAGGGCCCTGTCCATTATTCCACGTAGGGTGTGCTCCAACATGTGAATAAGCGGGACAGTCTCACTGATGCATGCACTGTCACTGCTCACCATCCTCGTGGCCTCCTCAAATGGTGACAGGACAGTGCATGCATCCCTGATCAAGGCTCACTGGCGTGGTGAAAAAAACCCAAGCTCCCCTGAGCCAGTTCTGCTGCCATATTGGCACAGGTACTCATTGATGGCCCTCTGCTGCGTGTGCAGCCGCTGCAGCATGGCCAACGTAGAGTTCCATCTGGTGGGCATGTCACAGATTAGGCGGTTCTTGGGCAGGTTGTATTCCCTCTGGAGGTCTGTCAGCCGAGCAGTGGCATTATATGACCTCCGGAAATGCACACAGACTTTCCTGGCCTGCCTCAGGACATCCTGTAAACCAGGGTACCTGCCCAAGAACCGCTGCACCACCAAATTGAGAACATGCGCAAAACAGGGCACATGGGTGAGTTTTCCACGTCGCAGGGCAGAGAGGAGGTTGGTGCCATTATCGCTGACCACCATTCCAGGCTTCAGGTGGCGTGGCATCAACCACCTCTGAGCCTGCCCCTGCAGAGCTGAAAGAACCTCTTCCCCAGTGTGGCTCCTGTCTCCCAAGCACACCAGCTCTAGGACCGCATGGCATCTCTTGGCCTGCATTCCTGCGTAGCCCGTCGTACGCCTACGGAGCACGGCTGGTTCTGAGCCAACATCACCACAGGAAGAGGCCACAGAGGAAGAAGAAGAGGAGGGGGTGGAGGAGAGAGGTGTGTCACAAGCAGTTGTAGTGTTTTGGAGGCGTGGTGGTGGAACAACCTCCAAAACTACTGTACCTTGACCTGCGTCCTTCCCAGCTGCCAGCAGAGTCACCCAATGGGCCGTAAAAGACAGGTAACGTCCCTGTCCATGCCTGCTGGACCATGAGTCAGCGGTAAGATGCACCTTACCACTGACCGCCCTGTCCAGCGAGGTATGGACATTGCCTTCCACATGCCGGTAGAGAGCCGGAATCGCCTTCCGTGAAAAAAAGTGGCGTTTGGGTACTTGCCACTGAGGTACTGCACATTCCACAAACTCACGGAAGGGGGCAGAATCTACCAACTGAAAAGGTAGCAGTTGAAGTGCTAGCAATTTTGCTAAGCTAGCATTCAACCGCTGGGCATGTGGATGGCTGGGAGTGTACTTCTTTCGGCGCTGCAGCAGCTGGGGCAGGGAAATTTGTCTGGTAATATCAGTAGATTGGCCGGATGTACTACCACTACTACGTTGTGACACACCTATTTCTACACCTTCGGTGCAGGCTGCAGAGAGGACTGGGGGTCTAGTGGGGTTTGAGGTCACAGAAGGGCAAGGGGAGGACCGCTTTGGTCTTTGGTGTGGGTCTTTCTGGTATGCCTGCCAACGAGCTGCATGGCAGGTCGACATATGTCTGGACAAGCATGTGGTGCCCAAGCGGGTGATGTTTTGGCCACGCGAGATACGCTTGAGACATATGTTGCAAACAGCAAAGGTAGGATCTGATGAACAGGTTTCAAAAAAGGCCCACACCAAAGAACTTTTGCTGTACCGTTGAGACACAGCAGCGCCACGTAATGCAGTTGGTGTACTGCCCTTAAGCTGACCCCTGGAGGGCTTCCTGCCTCTTTGAAGATGTGCCTGTGCCTCGTCCTCTTCCTCCTCCTCCTCTCTCCTACCAGGCACCCAGGTAGAGTCAATGACCTCATCATCCCCTCCCTCCTCATCATCACTGGCGACAACCTGGCAGTATGCTCCAGCTGGGGGAACATCACTCCCAGATTGTTGTCCCTCTCGGCCACCCCCTCTCCCTGGGCTCACATCAATGCCTTCCTCTGTCAGTGTTCCGTCATCGGAGTCTTCAAAACGCTGCGCATCTTCAGCTAGCATGTACCCAACACTGTGTTGAAACAGTTCGGGGGACTCCTCAGGAGGACACGGTGGGACTAGGGAAGGATTGTGTGATCCCATTGTGCAGAGGGTAGAGGACGCCTTGGCAGCTGCTTTGCCAGACAAACTATAATCAGTCTGTGTGAGAGAGGATGAGGAGGATGAGGACGGCTTGGTCATCCACTCAACTAATTTCTCAGCATGTTGAGGCTCAACACGGCCAGCTCCCGAAAAGAAGGACGAGCGGCCACGGCCACGTGCTGAAGAGGATGCACCACATCCATCACCAGCGTTACCTCTAGATGCAGAGCCTGCTTGCCCTCGTGACTCTCTGCCTCTCTTTGTCCTTCCAGCCATAGTTATGCGTTCAGGTGTTATGTAACAAAATAGTCGCTGTCACACCAACTGCTTTCAGATGGTATTAAACAGCAACCACACAGTAAGAGCGACTTGGCTCAAGTGTAAAGTAACAAAATAGTCGCTGTCACACCAACTGCGTTGAGATGGTATTAAACAGCAACCACACAGTAAGAGCGACTTGGCTCAAGTGTAAAGTAACAAAATAGCCGCAGTGACACCAACTGCCTTTAGTTGCTATTAAACAGCACGCACGCAGTAATAGCGACTGCGGTCAAATGCGATTTAACAGCACGCACGCAGTGACACCAACTGCCTTTAGTTGCTATTAAACAGCACGCACGCAGTAATAGCGACTGCGTTTCTGTGCAATTCAATAGCCCAGTTGCATTAACAGCGACTGCGCTTCTGTGCAAATAAATTGCACACGTGCAGTAACAGGTAATGCGTCTGTGTGTGCAATTAACTAGCACACGTTAAATAACACAGAATAATTATATTTAAAGTAAATCCCTAATGCAGGCAATACAACACGTTAGAGCGCTGCATGTAGAACAATCTCCTGCCTGATAGATAAACTAGCTGAGCTGTACAGTTTATAAATATATTGACAACGCCTAAGGATGTGAATATATTCTCTACAAACTGTACTTTTAACTATACTGACTACACTTCCTACTCTATCTATCTATCTATCTATCTATCTATCTATCTATCTATCTATCTATCTATCTATCTATCTATCTATCTAGTTAAGACACTGTGTCTCTATCTCTCTATCTCTCTCTGTCTGACTGACTGATCTTCTCTAGAACCGCCAACACACTACACTAGGCAGCCGTGCAGGCTGCCTTTTATAGTGGGGGGCATGTACTAATCCCCCTGAGCCATAATTGGCCAAAGCCACCCTGGCTTTGGCCAATTATGGCTCTTCGTTTTTTGAGCGCTGTGATTGGGCAAGCATGCGGGACATACAGCATGCTTGGCCAATCATCAGCGCTCAACGCCCCAGTGAATTATGGGACGTTTAGTGTCATTCGAATTTGGCGCGAACGACCCGTTTTGTTCGATTTTCGACGAACGATCGAACGACCGATGTTCGATTCGAACATACGTTCGAATCGAACGCGGAGCTCATCCCTACTGGCCAGCTACAGGGTTGTTTCAGCCCTAAAAAAAAGGGCTGAAAAACGTGGCTTATACTCGAGTATATACAGTATAAATAGATATAATTATATATTACCCAAACTTTTAAAAACTTTGGATTACGTATATATTGGAGTATGAAAAGATTTAAAACTCCATCAGTTTTTTACAAGAAACAAAAGTAAACCTCTCAAAAGTGAGTAGAAGTTACCTCTAAGAATGCTGCCTGTGTTCCCTCTGGGGGAATTTCCCTCCTTGGTGACCACTGTAACTGGGGCATAAAATCATAGGAAATCCCAAATTTTACAGCGGCCATCAAAACAAGAACAGATGGGTATTCTTCCAATGGGAGTTTCTCTTACTATGGAGGGACACGTGTAGTGCAAGGATATTCAGTGCAGAAATATTACCCAACTCATTTTTAAGAAAGATACTTTCACATTTTCTCTGTAATTGCCAGGAAGTACAGAAAGATATTGCAAGCCTGCCATAATATAATGTAATAGTAGCAGCATGCCACTACTTCCCTCTTATTTTCCTTTGGTTTGCAATATTGAAAATGTGGCTTATTTGAACTGAGACTGTAACTGTGAAAAGTACAGAAACCCTGCTAAAAGAAATATTACTAAACAGAAGAAAAGGCAGCATGGAGAGAACATGGTAATATGAATATTTTTTGCAAGAAACCCCAGACTGGTGCCAAGAGGGTATTTTCCTTTCTGTAAAGTGGGCAACGCATTGTAGTCGTTTTGAAATGATACGGGGTCAGGGTCATTTGCAATGTTTTGATGCATTAGATATTAATTTTATAGATTAACTGGTCAAAAAAAGATGACCATTTGTCATCTTTTTTTTCATATGGACCTCATAGTTGCAAGTGTCCAGTTCACAAGAATAGTGTTTAATTTGCATACAGTATACAGGTCCAAATATTTTTTGTTTTAACAATGTCACAATTTTGTAAAGTAGATATCCCAAAACATTTTAAGTCTCCCCTTCATCAGCAGCAGTTTTTTTTAACGCCTACATTTCCCAGTGTGCATTGCGGCTAAGTACGCAGCACGGGCCTATTGATTTCGACGTGGACGTAAATCCCGATTCGCGGATGACTTGCACAAACAACGTAAAAAATTTGAATCTTGCGGCGGGAACGGCGGCCATACTTTAACATTGTTATTCCACCTAATAGATGGAATAACTTTAGGCCTACTAATGCCTTACGGAAACGGCGTAAATAAACTGCGGCGGCCGGGCGTACGTTCGTGAATCGGCGTATCTACTCATTTACATATTCTACGCCGACCGCAATGGAAGCGCCACCTAGCGGCTGTGAAGGATATGCTTCAGTGTAATTCTCCCTGCTTGTTTTAATGCTGTGTGTGTGTGTGTGTTAGAGGGAAGGTGATTTCAGGTGTGACTCACTCCTCTGCTAACAAGCTGTTGAAATGTTAATGACCCTTCCTCAGCCAGTCCTATTTCAAAGGGTAATTGATCTATTGTGTGTGTGAAGGAGACCTGTGTTTACTGTTTACTGTGATTAGAAGGGGCTCATGTTAATTATTCTGATTGCTTCATTGTGGTAATTATCTCTTCTATATGCGGGGCCAGGCTGTCTAGATAACGTATTCTGTTACAACTAGTAATTACCTTCACTGATGTCATTATCTAAAGAAATGTCTTCAGGGTCGACTCCGAAGTGTCTGCCTATAATCTGTATGGGAGCACCCACTGTGTGAGGGGGCAGAGATTGTCATTGTAACCGTTTTGTAAATTAGATATAAGCTGTGTGTTGTACCATTTAAAGTCTGTCTTGTTCCAGCAGTAAGCTCTGACTCATGTGTGGCTTATTGGGGCGATTCCAGGAATGTTCCTCCTCGTGGAATATTGGGTGATGTTCTTTATGGAAGAAGGGAATGTTTGACGGGGATATCATTCTAATACCGTCACAACTGGTTGGCAGCTGCGGGATTTTCCCTTCTATTCTCCTTTACACCAGGATTCCAAGCAGACACTGGGAACAGTGAATGGAAGGCTGGTACACCCTGCTTAAAAGAAATACACTGAAAGAACTACTGGAAGTTCGTGGAAGGATTGCTAGCAACAAAACCAAGCGGGTCATCATAGCAAAATTAATGGAGATAGACCAGGAGAACTTGGTTGCAGCAACGCCAGCAGTACAAGAGATGGAGACACCAGTGATTCAGGAAGAGGAATCGCCAGCCAACAAGCTAATGAGAGAGAAGCTAGCATGGTTCGGTCCGAACCCAACGGCGGATGTGGTGCTGAAAGTTATGGACCTATTAGCGGAGGAGGCTAAACAAATAAGAGACGCAGAACTACAGAAGGATAAACAAATAAGAGACGCAGAACTACAGTTAAAACTGGCAGCAGTCCAACAAGCAGCCGCACATTCTCCAAACAGTGAGTACAGCACAGCAAACGCAAGGAAGATTCCGTTTAGCGCTTTTAAAGCTTTTGATGAAAAGGACTGTGAGATTGATAACTACCTGGCAGATTTTGAGCGACAATGTAACCTGCACCAAATAGCTAGAGGAGAGTGGGTTTCAATATTGTCAGGCAAACTGTCAGGCACAGCTTCTGATGCTTTCCGGACCGTGCCAGATCAGGATATCCATAGCTACACCCGGGTTAAAGAAGTGCTCCTGGCTCGTTATGCAGTAACCCCAGAGTCCCACCGACAGAAGTTCAGGGACTCACGCAAAACCACGAAAGACTCTTACGCGGAATGGGCATGCCAGTTGTCCCTGTCGGCCTCTAACTGGCTTAACAGCAGCCAGGCCACCACCGCAGAGGACATTTTGCAACTAATGCTCCTGGAGCAATTTTACAATCATATCCAGACGGATGTCAAAGACCTGGGTGAGAGATCGCAGGCCCATGACTCTACCAGAGGCCGCGAAGTTGGCGGATGAATATGCTGATACTCGCAAGACAAACCTGGTCGCACCACGGGTACATTCTCCACGACCAACGGCGCCCTCACACCCACCAGCCGCTAGATACCAACCTCCTAACAGACCGGTGACATCTAGCCCTCGCTATCCACGCCAGGAGGACAATGAACAACGCTGCTTCCGGTGCAAACAGCTGGGTCACTTCAAGCAGAATTGCCCCATGAACGACAACACCAGGTCAAATTGGTCTCAACCTGGGTACCGCCCACCAGCAGCAGCCCATTGTGTAGACTCGGCTTGGGATTCCCAGGAGCTGGGTCAGGAAGAGCCATTGGGCACCCTTTACGAAGCCCTCATGGTACAATCTGTTATTACGGACAACAGGAAACACCATTGTCAGCTGGTCATGGTTAACGAAAAAAACGCCCGGGGATTAAGAGACAGTGGGGCGACCATCACGTTGGTACAAAGACACCTTATTAATGCATCAGAGAAACCGGGGAAATCAATTGCTGTGAGAGTGGCAGGGGGGCAGTATACCATATTCCTACTGCACAGGTACACCTGGACTGGGGTGCGGGAGCTGGCGATGTTCATGTGGGCGTCATGAAAGACTTACCTTCTGAAGTCATCTTGGGCAACGACATTGGCCCCCTGACTTCGGCGTTCGCCTCTACCACCGCTCAGGAGGCCCATGCAGTAACCACCAGAGCACAAAGTCGCGCTGCCGAGAGCCATCCGCTTCCTACTGAGACCCAGGTAAGCCAAGCCAACCTACCCTTGACTGTGGAACCCCTACCCTGGGACACCCCAGAGGACTTTGGGCGGGAGGTGACCGGAGACCCTTCCCTCAAAGTATCGAGAGAAAGCCAGGAGGGGCCAAGGGGGGTTAGAAAAGGAGCAATTTATCTCGGAGGAAGGCCTCTTGTACAGGCTCACCGAGACCCGGGGTAATGCCCCAGGGCCTAAGCAAAAACGCCAGCTGGTAGTTCCCCAGACGTACCGGCAGGAGTTATTGAGGATTGGGCACGACGTACCCTTGGCAGGCCATTTGGGAATACGCAAGACAGGGTATCGGATAACCCAGAACTTTTTCTGGCCTGGGGTATCCGACGACGTCAGGGCGTATTGTCAAACGGCGAGGTATGCCAACGTATAGGTAAAAAGGGAGACCACCCAAAGGCTAAACTAGTTTCCATGCCCATTATTGAAGAACCGTTCACAAGGGTAGCCGTGGACATTATAGGGCCCCTGGCCCAACCTAGCTGTTCCGGTAAGCGGTATATACTCACCGTAGTAGACTACGCCACCCGTTACCCCGAAGCGGTAGCTCTCTCTAACATACAGGCTGAGACCGTAGCAGAGGCCCTAGTTAAAGTATTTTCCCGAGTAGGCTTTCCCAAGGAGGTTCTGTCCGACCAAGGTACCCAATTCACGGCCGAGGTAACCCAGCAGATATGGAAAACCTGTGGAGTTAAATCCCTGACTAGCTCCCCATACCACCCCCAGACTAACGGCCTGTGCGAGCGCTTCAACGGAACGCTAAAGCAAATGTTGAAATCGTTCACGGGGGCGTACAAGGATTGGGAGCGATTCCTGCCGCACCTTCTCTTTGCCTACCGAGAGGTGCCACAGGAATCGACCGGATTCTCACCCTTCGAACTTCTCTATGGGAGGCGGGTGAGGGGGCCCTTAGATCTCATCAAGGATCACTGGGAGGGGCAAACAGAAATTGAGGGGACCCCGGTTGTACCTTATGTCCTGGAGCTGAGGGACCGCATGGAGGAATTAGCCCAGACAGTGCGAGAGAACCTCCAGGCGGCCCAACAGCGCCAGAAGGTATGGTATGACCGACGGGCTAGGCACCGGAGCTTTCAGATAGGCCAAAAGGTCATGGTATTAAGGCCGGTCCGAACAGACAAGCTCCAGGCCGCCTGGCAGGGCCCATATAAAGTTATAGGACAGATATGCAACACTACCTACACGATAGCCAGCTGCGAGGATGAAGATTAACATCAACATGCTCAAGGCCTATCAGGAACTGGCAGAGGAGGTAGCCGCTATCTGCGTACCAGCAGGAGAAGACACAGAGACCCTACCCCTTCCCGACCTATTGGGCAGTAGCGAAGGGATGACCCAGATAGAGAAAGTCCAGCTAGGTGAACAGCTGGAGCCGCAAGAGTGGGCTCAAGCTGGCCGCTTACTAGAAATAAAACAGGCCACATTCTCTCAGGAGCCTGGATACACACGCCTAGCCGTACACAAGGTGGAGACTCCAGGACAGACACCCCTGAGACAGCCTCCTTACCGTATCCCCGAAGCAGTCCGGGAAGGAATGCGGAAGGAAATAGATGAGATGCTTCGGCTAGGCGTAATCGAACCCTCAGAAAGTCCTTGGGCCTCGCCGGTAGACTTAGTGCCAAAGAAGGATGGGACAACCCGCTTCTGTGTAGATTACCGGCGCCTCAACGACAAGACAGTTACGGACGCCTATCCGATGCCACGGATGGACGAGCTGCTTGACCGTATCTCGGCAGGGAAGTATCTGACCACAATAGACCTATGCAAGGGATATTGGCAGATTCCCCTAGCAGAAGATGCCAGACTCCAGTCAGCCTTCATTACCCCGTTCGGCCTATATCAATTCCGGGTTATGCCGTTCGGGATGAAGAACGCCCCGGCCACCTTCCAACGGATGGTGGATCAGTTACTTGGGGGTCTCCAGAGCTTCGCCTGCGCTTACCTGGATGACATCGCCATCTACAGCGATACATGGGGAAGTGCACCTAGAGCACGTAGGGGTAGTATTGGATAGGATCAAGGGGGCCGGGCTGACCCTGAAACCCGACAAATGTCATTTGGGTATGGCGGAGGTACAATATTTGGGCCACCGAGTAGGATGTGGTAAGCAACGGCCGGAGCCGGCTAAGATCGAGGCCGTTGCCAATTGGCCCACTCCCCACACCAAGACACAAGTCATGGCTTTCTTGGGCACAGCCGGCTATTACAGACGCTTTGTACCAGACTATAGCGCCCTGGCCAAATCCCTGACCGACTTGACCAAAAAGAAGCTACCCCAACAAGTCCTGTGGTCCCCGGAATGCGAGGTGGCTTTCCAAACCCTAAAGACTGCTCTGGTTAATGCTCCGGTGTTGGTTACCCCAGATCCTAACAAAAGATTTATTGTCCACACAGATGCTTCAATGTTTGGACTGGGGGCAGTACTAAGCCAGATCGGGGAGGATAGCACCCGGTGGCATACCTGAGTCGGAAACTGTTGCCAAGGGAGGTCAGTTACGCCACCATTGAAAAAGAGTGTTTGGCCTTGGTATGGGCATTTAAAAAACTCACACCTTACCTTTATGGCCGGGCTTTCACTCTCATCACCGATCACAACCCCTTGGTGTGGCTTAACCGGGTTTCAGGCGACAATGCCCGTTTGCTACGCTGGAGCTTGGCCTTACAGCCTTATGACTTTACGATTCGTTATCGCCCAGGCAAGCAAAACGGGAATGCCGATGGATTGTCACGCCAAACGGAGTTAACCTCGGACTAAAAGCTCTGAACCCGTCAACCCTACTGGACCAGGAAAGGTCCAACCGGGTTGCCGGAGCAGGGAGAAAAAGGGGGGCCATTGTCAAGGATATGCTTCAGTGTAATTCTCCCTGCTTGTTTAATGCTGTGTGTGTGTTAGAGGGAAGGTGATTTCAGGTGTGACTCACTCCTCTGCTAACAAGCTGTTGAAATGTTAATGACCCTTCCTCAGCCAGTCCTATTTCAAAGGGTAATTGATCTATTGTGTGTGTGAAGGAGACCTGTGTTTACTGTGATTAGAAGGGGCTCATGTTAATTATTCTGATTGCTTCATTGTGGTAATTATCTCTTCTATATGCGGGGCCAGGCTGTCTAGATAACGTATTCTGTTACAACTAGTAATTACCTTCACTGATGTCATTATCTAAAGAAATGTCTTCAGGGTCGACTCCGAAGTGTCTGCCTATAATCTGTATGAGAGCCCCCACTGTGTGAGGGGGCGGAGATTGTCATTGTAACAGTTTTGTAAATTACATATAAGCTATGTGTTGTACCATTAAAGTCTGTCTTGTTCCAGCAGTAAGCGCTGACTCATGTGTGGCTTATTGGGGCGATTCCAGGAATGTTCCTCCTCGTGGAATATTGGGTGATGTTCTTTATGGAAGAAGGGAATGTTTGACGGGGATATCATTCTAATACCGTCACAGCGGCCATCCAAAATATTGCAATGTAAGATAGGACGGCGCAAGCCGTCCTATCTTGGATATGTTTAAGCGTATCTCTGTTTGAGCATACGCTTAAACATAAGTCGGCGTAGATTCTGAGTTAGGTCGACTTATCTTCTAAAGACCGATACGTATTCTTCTACATATTTTTGGTTAAAAAAAAAAATCGCAATAAGCATTTATTAATTGGTTTGTGCAAAAGTTTTTTATGGCATTTTTATTAATTTTTTTTCTTAAAATAGCGGCGATCAGCGATTTTTTTATTGTGACTGTGACATTATGGCAGACACATCAGACACTTTTGTTACATTTTTGGGACCATTGTCATTTTTACAGCAAGCAGTGCTATTAAAATGCACTGTTTACTGTGAAAATGACACGGGCAGTGAAGGAGTTAACCACTAAGTGGCGCTGTAGGGGTTAAGTGTGCCCTAGTGAGTGTTGCTTACTGTAGGGGAGGTGGGCTGTGTATGACATGACACTCCGCTCTGATTACACGGAGCCGAGATCAGTGTCATTGTCACTAGGCAGAGCGGGGAGATGCTTGTTTTCATTAGCATCTCCCCGTTCTATCTCTCCGTGAGACGATCGCGGGTATCCCCACGGCGATCCAGTCCGCGGGACCCGTGGTACGGTTCACGGAGCTTGCGGCGGGCACGCTTGCACAATGGCGTTTCCTTAAAGGGGACATATATATACGTCCTTCTGCCCAGGACTGCCATTGTGTCGACGTATATATGCGTGCGGCGGTCAGGAAGCGGTTAAATGAACAAAACCCCTTTCTTAACATGTATATGATACAGCTGTTGAACTAGAAAAAGTAATTCACAGTATACACAGAGAAAAAGCTAATGTAATCTGGTCTATTCATTTTTTTAGTTATTAAAAATTTTCATGCAACAGTGTCTTGGTAGCTAATAGAATATGAACAGATCAGAATATTTTACATTTTTTTTTTTGTTCCAAGTTACATCCTGTGATATAACGGCCACCAAGCTATGATTTATATATTGGATCCTATCTTGTTTTGATAAGTAGCAGCTAAATAATAGCTTCCTATCTGTGTGAAACAGAAAGCAGTTATACTTGTTTCAGGCTATAGGACAATTAACTATTCTTCTAAATAATTAATGGTAAATGCTGGCTTTTTTCTTTTGTTTACAAGATTGTAATTTTATTGAAAACGTGACTTCCTATGTTGATGACATCAAGTGGGTCATTTACCAAAGGCAAATCCACTTTACACTACAAGTGCACTTGAAAGTAATGTCGCTGTAGATCCGAGGGGGACATGCAAGGAAAATAAAAACAGCTATTTTAGGTTGCACATGATTGGATGATAAAATCAGCAGAGCTTCCCCTCATTTCAGATCTACCCCTTAGATTTACAGCGACTGCACTGCCAAGTGTACTTTTAGCGCAATTTCAATTGCCCTTGCAGTGCACTTGTAGTGCAAAGTGGATTTGCCTTTCGTAAATAACCCCCCAAGTGTTAAATCTGCTTTAGGCTACATTCACACGGGTGCGAAAATTTGACCTTATTACGCATGTTTTTCTCTAGCACAACAGTTCTTGCGTAATGCTCCGTAAATACTTGTGTAAAATTGTACTGTTTTTTCTCCCCCAAATACTACAACTGGCATACGTACATACGTATGTCCCCAGATACAGATTTTTGGATTTTGTGTTACAGATCTGAATGTACACAAGTATTTACTGAGCATTTTTATGCATGTTTATGCACCTGTGTGAATGTCTCCATTGAAAACAATTCAGCTGCATTCAGACCAATAAATAAATGCATTTGTTTATGGCTGTGTGGGTGAGGCCTAAGTAATTTTACCATGATGTTATAATTGGTAGAAGAAAAACAAGGCTATAAATTAGACACCAAGAGTTTCCAACCCCTTTATATCGCTATTAGGGTGGTCTAAGAGACCTGGACGAAGGGCTATCGCTATTAGGGTGGTCTAAGAGACCTGGACGAAGGGCTATCGCTATTAGGGTGGTCTAAGAGACCTGGACGAAGGGCTGTCTTAATGAGGGCACACCTGGGCACTGCCCAGAGGCCCCAGCTGCATGTGGGGCCCCTGCACTTTCCCCAAAGCAGCTGGTCCTTGAGCCCACGCTGCAACAGAAAATAGCATACTAGCTCATCATGAATTACTTAGCTAAGATCGAAGCCCCTGCAGCCGTCCTCGTACACTGCTCCGGTGACCAACATCTCTCCCGGGGGTTACTTCCGGGTATCGCGGCTCCGGCGCTGTGATTGATGACTTCACTCCCACGCATGCGTGCGGGAGCTGCCGGTATTGGCACACTCACTGAAGCAACGACACATACGTGCTGTTGCTTCAGTGCGCATGTGCTGATGCCATAGGCACATGCAGGGGACAGTGGATATTTCCTAAACCGTGCAGGTTTAGGAGATATCATGGGTAGCTACAGGTAAGCCTTATTATAGGCTTACCTGTAGCATAAAGTGGTCTCTAAGGGCTCTTTCACACGGAGCGGACCGTTTCTGGGTGTCTCCGCTCCGTGTGTCTCCGTCGGCTCAGCGGGGATCCCCGCTGAGTTGTCGGCGGATAGGGTGGTCCCCACACACAGTGCAGAGACCGCCCTGTCTCAGCTCCGCTCTGCCCTATGGGGAACCGGATGCAGATGGACCGTCTGTCCGTCTGCATCAGTTCTGTTCCTCCGGACGGAAGAAAAATAGGGTTTTCTTCCGTCCGAAAACCGGATCCCGACGGACGCGGACGTTAGCGGATGCTCCATCCGCTAACGGACGCGATCCCATAGGGATGTATTACAAGTCCGTTAACGGACTTGTAATAACGGACAGGCGGAGCGGACGTCTGAAAGGGGCCTAAGGGTTTACAGCCACTTTAATGCAGAGCTCCTCCCAAAGGAGGAAGCTCCGCTTGTCTGCCTCCTACCTACTTGATGTCTGTTTACCCGCTTGTCTCCATTGTAGGGGGCCCAGAGCATTACTTTGACCAGGGGCCCATGATGCTATTAAGTCGGGTGGTCCTAGCAACCAATCGCCAGCTTGTTAATATGAAAAGCTAAATCCGGAAACTCCCACCCTCTATTCAGTACTGTGCTGCTTCCTGCTCTCCGCTCTGCAGTACACCTACACCTTCTACCTACCCAAGGCTGTGTGTGTTTGTGTGTGTGTGTGTGTATAGGGGGAGGGGGTGATGTGAAGGGGACAGAGAACACTGGTTTTGGGGGGGGGGGGACACTGCTTCGGGGGGGCATGGGACACTACAGTGGGTGGACGGGACACTACTGTGTGGGGGGACGGGACACTACTGTGTGGGAGGGCGGAGGAGTAGAGAACACTACAGAGGAGGTGGTGTGATGTGCAGGGGGCTGTGAGCCACTATATGTTCTTCATGCCATCTTGTTATTGGGGGTTTGATCTTTTTTGCGCTTTTTTTTTTTTTTTTTTTAAAACAGTGCCAAACTCCCTCAGGGATTTTTCATTTCCTCCATGTTGTCATATAGATCTCAACTCCTAAAAGGTTTCCTACCCCTGCTCTAATCAATGGGAAAAGGGTATTTTAGGTACATACAGGCAACTTCAGTACAAAAAAGGAGCCTATACAACTTTGTCATACTGTAGGTAGGTTCAGCATTTATGTTGTTCTTTATTGGATGGTGGTCCATATAAAATTTATGATGTGTCATACACTGGTAGTTAGCGCCAGCTATCATTGCTAGATATGTCACAGGACATTCTCCTTTGTGTTTTTGGGGGTAAGGGCAGATGGGTAGTGTTCACCATGTCTGCTGCTCCTGACCGATAGCAGTTTTAAGCTGATTTTTTTTCAGATGATAGTAAAGCTACTTAACTTCCCTGTCAATTATGACCAGCTTAAACTCAAACTCCTGTATTTACACAAAATACAATATAAATATATGCAACTGCGGTGAGCAAAACAATAGGTAAGCTCAAATCTTCATAAAGCAGAACATAAATCAAGAATTATGCATCATACATACTATGAGAACAGCTGGGGGAGTCTATGATGGAGAAGGATCTGGGTGTTGTGGTAAATTATAGACTTAATAATAGCATGCAATGCCAAGCAGCAATTTCTAAAATGAGCAAAATTCTTTCTTGTATTAAAAGAGGTATAGGGAGTTATTTTACAAAAGGCAAATACACTTTGCACTACAAGTGCAAACTATAAGTGCAAAGTGCACTGAATTTATTCTCTCTTAACCACTTCAGCCCCGGAGGATTTGGCTGCCCAATAACCGTGCCATTTTTTGCGATTCGGCACTGCGTCACTTTAACTGACAATTGCGCAGTCGTGCAAAGTTGCACCCAAACAAAATTTACGTCCTTTTTTTCCCATAAATAGAGCTTTCTTTTTGTGGTATTTGATAACCTCCTGCGGTTTTTATTTTTTGCGCTATAAACAAAAAAAAGCTTAAATTTTGAAATAATAAATATCCCCCAAAAATATATAAAAAAAAATGTTTTCCTCCGTTTAGGCTGATATGTATTCTTCTACATATTTTTGGTAAAACAAATTGCAATAAGCGTATATTGATTGGTTTGTGCAAAAGTTATAGGTCCAGATTCACGTACGAGCGCGTAACTTGGACGGGCAAGTGCAGTATTCACAAAGCACTTGCTCCGCAAGTTGCGGCGGCGTAGCGTAAATGGGCCGGCGTAAGCCCGCGTAATTCAAATGTGGAAGAGGTGGGCGTGTTGTATGTAAATCAATCCTGACCCCACGTAAATGACGCGCCTAACGAACGGCGCATGAGCGCGCATGCTCAGTATCACGTCAAATTTACTCCATAAGATATGCCAGGCCCATTGCCTGTGACGTGAACGTAACCTACGCACAGCCCCATTCACGTACGACTTGCGTAAACAACGTAAAAAGATACGCTTGCCGACGTCCATACTTTGCATTACCTACGCCTCATATAGCAGGGGTAACTTTACGCCGGACGTAAGCCTTACGTAAACGGCGTAGCGGCCGCAAGTACGTTCGTGAATCGGCGTATCTACCTAATTTACATATTCAACGCGCAAATCTACGAAAGCGTCCCTTGCGGCCAGCGTAAATATTGCACCCAAGATACGACGGCATAGGAGACTTGCGCCGCTCGTATCTTGGCCAAATCTATGCGTAACTGATTCTAAGAATCAGGCGCATAGATACGACGGCTCACATTTGGACTTACGATGGCGTACGCGGAGATACACCGTCGTAAGTCCACTGTGAATCTGGCCCATAGTGTCTACAAAATAGGGGATAGTTTTATGGCATTTTTATTAATATTTTTGTTTTACTAGTAATGGTGGCGATCTGTGATTTTTATTGTGACTGCGACATTATGGAGGACACATCGGACATTTTTGACGCTCTTTTGGGACCATTGTCATTTATACAGCGATCAGTGCTATACAAATGCACTGATTACTGTGTAAATGACACTGCCAGGGAAGACGTTAACCACTAGGGGGCAAGGAAGGGGTTAAGTGTGTCCTAGGGAGTGATTCTAACTGTATGGGGGCTGGGCTCCCAATGACAGGGAACAGTAGATCAGTGACAGGGAAATGCCTTGTTTACACATGCAACCCCCAGTTCTGCAGCTCTGTGACACGTTCGCGGGACACCGGCGGACATAGAATCTGCAGGTACCGCAGCCACGGTCACGAAGCTTGCGGAAGGGGCGTGCACGTGCCCGCATGGCGCAACATTTAAAGCGACGTACAGGTACATTGCTTTGCGCAGCTGTGCCATTCTGCTGATGTATAAGTGCGTGAGCTGGTCGGCAAGCGGTTAAGAAAAGGCAATAAGGGGGGATATAATCACTATCTATAAATACATATGTGGTTCACAAAGTGAACTTGGTGTTAAATTATTCGCTTTCAGGTTATTATTAACCCCTTCCCACCACATCTACACAAATACTTAAAGAAGCAGATCTTCTTCCATGAGGCCGCATATATACCTACATGTGTTTGCGCTCACTCGCCAAGAGATCCAGGTCCCATACTAAAGATCGGGAACCATTAAGCATGATCACCTGCTCACTGTGATAGCCTCTTTTATATCACAGTGATCACTCACTGTGCAGACCACCCCTGCAATTTTAACAAAAACAAATGTGTGTAAAAAAAATAATGATAACATTTTTTTTATCAGGCATTGATCTAGATACGTGTCAGGGTCAAAGGCCAGGATTTAGGGTCAGTGTATTTTAGAAATTAGGGTCAGTGTTAGTATGTTTTAGGTTGGACAAAAAAGCAAAATTAGCATTGCTTCTGGGCCTTACAATAGGTACAAACAACAAAAAACATACACATATGTGGTTGTTCTTTAGTGGTAGGTTATGGCAGGAGCAAGAAATATACAGCTAAAAAAAAAAAAAAAAAATTCAGGGGATCTTCAGTACTATTTAACACCAAAAGAAAGCCTAATTTGTCCTAAAAAATAAAAAAAAAACAACAAGGTAAAATTCATAGGTAACAACACCATAGATAGTTGATCCGGGGTTTGGGGAGGATATTTTTCCCCCCGTAGCACCCTCTAGTGTGCTAGATGTAATTAGGTTAGTTGGAAGAGTGGGCAAATTGGCTTGACTGAGAGTCTTCTGGGAGACACACAGGTCCCAGAAGACAGCAGGGACCAGTGGGATAGCGCAACACGAGTCGCACATGTGCAGTAGGGAACCAGGAAGTGAAGCCGCAAGGCTTCACCTCCTGATTCCCTTACCGAAGATGGCAGTGGCAGCACCTGAGAGCCGAGCGATATATTGGCTTTGGGTGCCCTGGACAGGTAAGTGTGATTATTTTAAAAGTCAGCAGCTGCAGTATTTGTAGCTGCTGACTTTAAAAAAATAAAATAATTGGCGGACCACCGCTTTTAAGTCAAGTGGGCATCCCATAATCTCCAATCCCTATCCAGGTTATTATCCCTCAATAAAAAAACAAAGTCACGGACTGTTCTCTGACTCGGAGTACCTTTGGAAATTCTGTGCCTGGCTGTAGAGGGTGCTACCCCCCTTACAAGGTTACTGTTGGATGCCCCCCACACAGGTTACTGTAAGGAAATGACTTCCTCTTTTATATTGTTGTTGCCACCTGAGGCATTTTGACGCCTATCCATACCAAATATGAATCTTCTCATTTCTGTTTTTATTCCATTTGAACATGTCTAAGTTCTATATACTAATTTTTAATCAAAATTGTACTGTTTGTATTACTGTTTTATGTGGAAAAAATCCAACAAAAATATTAACCACTTGCAGTCCGCCCGCCTGCAATGTACTGAGAATGCCCCCCCCCCCCCACCGATGCCCACTATGCTTGTACAGAGCGGGAGTCTGTCAGTAGGTCCTGGCCATGATCCATGGGCTGGAACCTGCTGATCGCGGCTGTGTCCAATCACTGCCAAGAACCCTGTGTTGACAATCAACTCTGTACAGAGGGAACGATCTCTGTGTTTCTTCCCGCAAAGCAGGAATAAGAAACAAATATATTTAGTAAAAATCAGCACACATTACACATTGTTAGGCACACATTTAACCCCTTGATTACCAGAGATGTTAACCCTCTCCCAGCCAGTGTCATTAGTACAGTGCAGCGACAGTGTCTAGACTTAGTATTGATTTGTGTTAGTGTCACTGGTGATGTTATTGGTGTGACAGGAGTCACTTTGGGTGGGGGGCTCATGGAGCCCAGCTCACTTTAGAGACGTTGGGAAACCCCTGTCTTGGCTCCCAATGTCCCTCTTATGTGTAATTCACCTTGTGTCTAATAGGGGCACAGGGTGAGCAAGAAAAGGATGGACAACTACTTAATGGACACTGAGAATATGGTTTGGTTTACTTCAGATGGGACAGTAATATTTATCAACAATATCCCTCTACAAAAATATATGAAGGCTATTCCTGGTTTGTTGATTCTGAACTATACATGTTCATTGAAAGAGATGGTCACACTGGCCTCTGTTTCATGTATGAGCCAGATGTTGGTCTCCTGCTATTATCTGAAGGTGTTCTGTGTTCATACTTATGATAATGTGTATTGTACTGTGTGAGCTGAAGTGGAGATCTCTAAATAATCACATCATTGTCCAGTTGGCTAATTAATGTAATGTTTTTATAGTATATGTCGGCGGTTGTAATTATATTCCTGTGTGCAGTTTGTATTGTTAGGGTAATATGATCAGGAGGGGAGATGTCCTCCTTTGTATATATTCTGTGTGAGTTTGTTTATTAAACCAGTTCTTATTCTGATTTGCCCCAAAACTGGTATTGCCTAGTTCTTAGGGTAACTATAGCCAGATTCACTGATCTTGTGTTCCAGAGCTTGGGAAGCAGATTCTTGGCAAAAATACCCAATCAGGGTGTCCGGAGTCCATCACAAGTGGCAGTTAGTCAGTTCCCACTAAGTGTCAGTTAGTGTCTGATTGCCTGCTGCACTATCGTAGTCCCATTATAAGTTGCTGATCACCCTCTTTAGTAGCATAAACAATAAAATTATAAAAATTCCAGTAAATATACCATATGTAGATGCTATAACTTTCACGCAAACCAATCAACACTTATTGGGATTTTTTTATACCAGACATATAGCATTTTGGCCTACATTTATGAAAAAATTTGATTTTTTTTTTTTTTTGGTCTTTTTTCATTTATAAAACAAAAAATAAATACCCAGTGGTGATCAAATACCACCAAAGAAAAGCTCTATTTGTGTAAAAAAAATAAATATAAATTTAATTTGTGTACAGTGTTGCCTGACCCCACAATTACCAGTTAAAGTAGCGCAGTGTTATATAGAAAAAAACATCCAGGTCATGAAGGGGGTAAAACCTTTCTGGAGCTCAGGTGGTTAAAGGAGTTATAATGGAAAACATTTTTTTTTTTGCTGAAATGACTGTTTACAGGGTATAGAGACATAATAGTTAACGGATTCCTTTTAAAAATAGATAAAAATCAATCATATAATGTACCTGTAGTTTCAGTTTAGTTTTTGCATCTAGTTTCGTCTTTGCATGTTATTTCCTGCCTCTGTGCTATACAGAACCATAGAGCAGTGATGGTTTGGAAAACGAAACTAGAAGCTCCCAGTACTGTGGTCATCAGGAAACAGACAACCAGGAAGTGTCCAGAACAGAGAACAATTACAGCAACATCAGAGCAAAAACGAACAATGGGGACATGAAACCAGAACTGCAGTAAGGTAAAGGAAGCTATTTAGCTAAAAAGAAAAATTGCTTTAGTGACCTTTTAAACAAGAACAGCATGATGTGCCAGAATTTGTGCATTAATGGCGTTGAATCATAACATACTTAATAATTTATTCATAATTTATTCATTATAATATACCAAGTGTATAACTTATGAACATATGCAGTGCTTGTTGAGTAAGTGTGTGGGGCTTTGTGTGCATAACAGTAATTTAACAGTTGTAACATTCAGACTGTAAAAAAAAAAACGGCATTATGTAAATCGGGTGTAGCTAATCCAATAGATTACTACCAGATCGTGTCGTCGAAGAGACAAGGACAGGCATGGACATCAGCAAAAATCATCAGATTCTTGTGGCTGGGTTGACAGGGGGTTGCAGACATTCTGTGGCCATTTAGCCTGTACAAAGCAATGACAGGCTGACAGGGGCTGCAACTATCTTAATGTATCTGCACATCTGTTCTTAACTGGAGGTAACAGTTCGGGGAGTCCATATATTAGTTGTCTGCTCTAATCTATGTAGCAAACCCCAGAGGGAGCTGCTTTTGTTTGTTCAATCCGTTACTCTGCCTTTCAACTCCAATGAACTTCTGGCACACCTAGCAATGTGATTAATGGAATAACTCAGCAGGAATACACAACACAGTTCTTCTTGTAGTTTACTTGAAGAAAAGTAAAATTCAGGTTAACATTAGTCAGCCAGGACCTCTAGTACACACCCAGTGAAATGATCTCAATACCCGTGGTGTGTCCCCTTTAAGAGGAACCGCTGTAATGTCCTGGAGGCAAAGCTTTGCATTTCATTATTGTCACCGGCAATGTAGGAACTCTGTGGACAATATTTGGATGTGGTATTCTATGAAAAGCATTAAAGGTTCCTGGGCAAAGCCCCCTCACCAAATCCTGTACACAGTCAACGCTCCTCCCCTGATCGATCGATCTTAGATGCAGGTGAGTCACAGTGGCATTCAGTTCTTGAGCTGTTGCAGGGTGTCCTTCTTTAGCATGGACAGTCTGTTCCTCTGGGCTGGAACTGCATGAACAATCTGTTCCTCTGGACTGGAGCTGCATGAACAATCTGTCCCTCTGGGCTGGAGCTGCATGAACAATCTGTTCCTCTGGGCTGGATTTGCAGGCTGTGTGTCCCTTGGTAGGCTGCGATTCCACACACACACAAGTGCAGATGCTCTCCTGATGGCGTGCAGGCAAAAAAGAGGCTCTGGCCTAGTTCCTCTGGCTTTTTATCTCCTCCCCAAAAGTCCTTTGCTGCTGTCTCATGATTGGCTTTGGCTCTTGCAATAGGGAGTTTACAGACAACCTCCAATAGGGAGTTTCCAAACGAGCAGTTCTGAGTGTCTGTGTGAGAGGAGAAAAAAAAAGGGGGGGGGGTGAAAAGCCCACGCTGCTGCAGCACACAGCTGTCCCCTAATAGATTAGATCAGTCCGGAGAAGTACCTGCTACATGTAATTTTACCTTTGTTTGATAACTGGTCTACACCAGTTATATTCTCTGTATCTGCCCTGCTGTGAAAAACCCTTGCTTGATTTATTGTTTTATGCCTGCTGGATTGCCTTCCCTGCTGTTGCTGTCCATTTCCTGGCCCATTTTGGAACCGGTCTATTTTAGTTTTTCCAATTTTTAAATTGACCCCTTGTGGGGCAATCCTAAGAGCTGTGACATGGTGATAGTAGTTTGGGGGTCATTATGTCCACTGTCATTACTCTTTTGTGGGGTGTTCTGGTGAAAACAATGCTTTCACTTAGACTCTGTGCCTTGGGTGAGCCTGCGTTACCTACTGGGGTGTCAATTCCAGGGCTTTTTTTCTCAAACAGTAGGTGCTGGAACTCAACCATGACCCCCCCAAAACCCCTCCCCCCCACACACGCTCCAAATCACATTAAATAGTGGGTGTTGTCAGATTTTACAAACAGTAGGAGGGTCTTAAAGGGGCATTAAATACCAGGATTTCAGTACATATAGAGTGCAGAGTTTAGGGGGGTTACACACAGAGTGCAGAGCTTTCACTTGTAAACACAGAAACCAGACTTCTGTGTTTTACAAGTGATTGTAGTGAGCAGTTACCAAAGGGTCTGAGCCAGAGGTGGTGGAACTGAGTTCCACCAAGTTCTACCCGAAAAAAACTCCTGGTCAATTCTAACAGTCAAATCTGCTAGTACCCAAAGCTGGAAAGATTTCCTTAGCACAAATGAACCCAGCATCAGAAACACTTTTCTTCTCAGTAAGATTGTGAAACCAAATAGCACTCCATCACACGAAAGCCTGGTACACGCAGGCAATTTTTTTTGTCTAACCCAGTGGGCTGAACAAAAAAAACATGAGGAGCTCTCTATACTATGTGATGTTAGTTCACTGATCTCCCCGCTAAACCATTGGCTGCAAGTGCTGATTGGATGCGGATCTGCAGCTATTTTCCCGGCATGCCCATTCGACATAAGCCAGATTTTAGGCCGACTTCTGTCGGACAGTCTGCTGTACACATGGGCAGAATGTCGATGCTTTCTGTTGAACTGCCGATACCAGCTGAAAAAAGGGAGGGGGGCTAGCCGGGCCTGTAAGGGGCCCTGGGGACCATCGGGCCCCTTACAGGTGTAATGCCTGTACCCCCCTGATGGCGGCCCTGTAAGCAGGTGTTCCATGTAAGAGTGACTCACTCAATCACCAACTCCAGGCTTCTCCTATTGATTGTTAGGGCCACATATCACATTGAGGCATCATTGGAGAGGTATCAGATGGTCAAGTCCAAGAACAAGTTTCCAAGTGGAAGTCGGTATTTGCACATTAGAATGCCCAGAATTTACAAGCTTTCTGGCCACTCTAGAACATAGATGGGCAGGCACTAAGCACTTTCCAGTGTCGTACACCAAGCAGGTAAACGTTATCGCTATCTTTCCAAACAAACGTAAAATCAAACATCTCTTCCATTATGGTAGGTCTTTAGAACGTTAATTTTACAGTACATAGACATGCATCTCCTCTGTGACTATCCCTATGCAGATATGTCTGTATACAGATATAATTCACATGAAATGGTATACTGTAGATGCATAATAATACATGTACAGTGCCTTGAAAAAGTATTCATACACCTTAAAATTTTCCAAATTTTATCATGTTGCAACCAAAAAAAATATTTGGATTTTATGTGATTTTATGTGATTATGTGATTTTATGTGATAGACATAATTGTAAAGAGGAAGGAAAATTATAAATGGTTTTCAGTTTCTTTTTTTACAAATAAATATCTGAAAAGTGTGGCGTGCATTTGTATTCAGCCCCCTTTAGGCCGGGTTCACACTGGTCCGACAAACGCTCTGACATTAGGAGCTGATGTCGCATGACGTGTGAAGATATTTTGGTCCGACTTTGATCCTACTTCACTCCATTGAAGTCAGATCAAAGTCGGAACGCCGTCTTGCATGATCCGACTTTGGCATGCAACTTGTGCTCTGCTGATCTTGAGGGGGAACTCCACGCCAAATTTTAAACAAAAAACGGTATGGGTTCCCCCTCCAGGAGCATACCAGGCCCTTGGGTCTGGTACGGATTTAAAGGGGAACCCCTATGCCAAAAAAACGGGAAGGGGGTCCCCCCAAAATCTACACCAGACCCTTATCCGAGCATGCAGCCCGGCTGGTCAGGAAAGGGGGTGGGGACGAGCGAGCGCCCCCTCCTGAACCGTACCAGGCCTTATGCCCTCAACATAGGGGGAAAGTGCTTTGGGGCAGGGGGGCACCCTGCGGTCCCCCCACACCAAAGCACCCTGTCCCCATGTTGATGAGGACAGGGCCTCTTCCCGACAATCCTGGCCTTTGGTTGTCGGGGTCTGTGGGCAGGGGGCTTATCGGAATCTGGGAGCCCCCTTTATTAAGGGGGCCCCCAGATACCAGCCCCCCACCCTATGTGAATGAGTATGGGGTACATAGTAGCCCTGCCCATTCACCTGGGGAAAACATCTCAAGAAAAAAAAAAACACACTACACAGGTTTTTAAAGTAATTTATAAGGCAGCTTCGGGGTCTTCTTCCAACTTCAGGGGTCTCTTCCGACTTCAGGGGTCTCTTCTGACTTTAGGGGTCTCTTCTGACTCTTTGCTCTCTTCTCCGCGCTCAATGGTGCTTTCTGCCGGGCCCCTCCACTATCTTCTTGCAGCTCTTTACTAGCGGGGGGACCCAGTCTTCTCCTCCGTCTTCTCCACCGTCTTATTCCCTCTTCTCTTGTCCTGATGTTGACTCGACGCTCTCTCCCACTGTGTGCGGTGTGTGCAGTGCGCAACCATTTATATAGGCATGGGGCGTGGTCACCGGGTGATGACCCCGCCCGTATGACGTCACAGTCCCATCATGCCCCGAGATTATAGCTAAGCAGCTCTATTTTTGATAAATTGCACAAAAAATAAAAACCGCAGAGGTGATCAAATACCACCAAAAGAAAGCTCAGTTTGTGGGGAAAAAAGTACGTCAATTTTGTTTGGGAGCTACGTCGCACGACTACAGAATTTTCAGTTAAAGCAACGCAGTGCTGAATAGCAAAAAGTGGCCTGGTCTTTGGCCAGCGAAATGGTCCAGGGCTGAAGCAGTTAAAGTAGGGTTAGGTTATTAAAAAATATCCCACGCTTTGGACATCTCATGAATCACTGTTTAATGCAACATCCGAAAATGGAAAGAGTATGGCACAACTGCAAACCTACCAAGACATAGCCATCCACCTAAACTGACAGGCCGGCAAGAAGAGCATTAATCGGAGAAGCAGCCAAGAGGCCCATGGTAACTCTGGAGGAGCTGCAGAGATCCACAGCTCAGGTGGTAGAATCTGTCCACAGGAAAACTATTAGTAATTCACTCCACAAATCTGGCCTTTATGGAAGAGTAGCAAGAAGAAATCCATAAAAAGTTAGATTTTCAGTTTGCGAGAAGCCATGTGGGAGACACAACAAACATGTGGAAAAAGGTGCTCTGGTCAGATGAATTGACTTTTTTGGCCTAAAAGCAAAACGCTATGGGTGGTGTAAAAGTAACACTGCACATCACCCTGAACACACCATCTTCACCATGAAACATGGTGGTGGCAGCATCATGTTGTGGGGATGCTTTTTTTCAGCAGGGACAGGGAAGTTGGTCAGAGTTGATGGAAAGTTGGATGGAGCCAAATACAGGGCAATCTTAGAAGAAAACCTGTTAGAGTCTGCAAAAGACATTTACATACGTGGGTGGGACTTACATGTGCGTTCGCTTCTGAGCGCGAACTACCGGGGACAGGGGCATTTTAATTTTTTTTTTTACGTATTTATTTATTTTTTACACTTTTTTTTTTTTTTACATCCCTTGTAATAGGAATAGTGTGTGACAGGTCCTCTTTAAGGAGAGATGCGGGGTCAATAAGACCCCACATCTCTCCTCCAGGCTGGAAAGAATGAAATCGTGAAAAAAAATTCACAGATCTCATTCTTACTAGCCGCAATTGCGGTTTGTTTACTTACGGGTACCCGGGCGTGACGTCATCACATCGCGCCTTGGCCTCCGGTGGTCATAGAGATGACTGGTGACCAGATGGTCACCAGTCATCTCTATGCCTCCCATCCGGCGATCATCTCTCCGGGCCCCCGATGGCACGGGAGAGCCCGGAAAAGCACCGGATGGCGGCGGGAGGGGGGGGATGTCCCCTCCCGTGGCCTATAAGAACGATCAATCGGCGGAACCGCCGCTATGATCATTCTTATGGTGCGCAGGATCGCCGCCGGAACAAAATGATATCTGAATGATGCCTCTAGGTGCAGGCATCATTCAGATACCACGGCACAAAGTACAGGACGTCTTATGACGTCCACCCGGGATAAGAGATTCCCTTTTTGAACGTCATATTGATTGATTGATTGATTGATTTAATAGATTTATAATGCGCCAAATACTGACCCGTCAGGGCAGTGTCTAAGCGCAGAAGACATAACTGTAAATGGATAAATCAATATGACGGCATGCGGTTTTGAAGTGGTTAAACATGCAGCCAAAGCTACGATGGAAGGGTTTAGATCAAAGCATATTCATGTGTTAGAATGGCCCAGTCAAAGTCCAGACTTAAATCCAATTGAGAATCTGTGGCAAGACTTAAACTACTGAAAATTGCTGTTCAGACCCTCTCCATCCAATCTGGCAGAGCTTGAGCTATTTTACAAAGAAGAATGGGCAAAAATGTCACTCTATAGATGTGCAAAGCTGGTACAGACATCCCCAAAAAGACTTGCAGCTGTAATTGCAGCGAATGGTGGTTCTAGAAACTATTGACCCAGGGGGGCTAAATACAAATGCACCCCACACTTTTAACATATTAGTTTGTTAAAAACGTTTTGGAAGGAAAACCATTTTCCTTCCAATTCACAATTATGTTTTACTTTGTGTTGGTCTATCACATAAAATCCCAATAAAATACATTTACGTTTTTGGTTGTAACATTACAAAATGTGGAACATGTCAAGGGGTATGAACACTTTTTCAGGGCATCTTATATTATACATGAGTATACACATTATCATACTCTGGCAACAGTCCTTGTCCAGGAAGCCTTTCTTTAGTAAATGGCCACCGCTCAAATAAAGCAAAATGTCTCCAGTGTTCTGTAAATAGCCACTGCAAAGAAAAAACAAAACAAAAACGAAATGTCTCAAATTTTTAATATATGTGTCAAATGTCAGCAGATTAGATTAAATCTTGAAACTAGCAGATACTGCTGGCAACGACACTATTTTTTAGTCAACAAAACCGCGTGGTTATTATATCTTTACAAGTAATCAGAATAGATAATGTCTGTGCAGAACTCATTTAAAAAAAGCAGTTCTACAATTATAAGAATTAGTCACATTTGTGCATATATCCACATCTTTAAGTATCAGTGGACATAATTATATTTACATATATACTGTACATGTATTGCTGCAGTAGATAGGCTGCTGTGCATTTTAGTAGACAAGAACGCTCATATCCTTTTGCCAGCCCACAAATATATTTTTGACTCAGTATGGTTTTAGCAGATGCTAGGGTTTTCAGATTCCTAGAAGTGGCTTGTCATGTTCCCAGACATAAATTAAATCTAGCTACACACATTTGCCAGAACCTGTTGCTTGACCCATACCTCTGCAGTCCTACCAATAGTCATTAGTATCGGATACCATTTCTTCAAGGGGCTAAGGCCAGATTCACACTTATGCAGGTTGCAGTTTGCATATTTCGGGTGCATTTTGTGCTTTTAAAAACACACGTTTTTGATCCATTGAAGTCTATGGAATCAAAAACCAGAAAAAAATCCATGGCCCTTTCCATAAAATGCCCGGATGTGAACATGACCCATAGGAAACCATGTTAAATGAACTGTACTTTGTTTCTGTAAAACTGAAAACGCATTCGTGTGAACCAGGCCTAAGTACAGACTTCCCTTTTTAAAGGGGTTGTAAAGATTAAAAATGTTTTATAGCTTCCTTTACCTTAGTGCGGTCCTCCTTCACTTGCCTCATCCTTCCATTTTGCTTTTAAATGTCCTTATTTCTTCTGAGAAATCCTCACTTCCTGTTCTTCTGTCTGTAACTACACAACGTAATGCAAGGCTTTCTCCCTGGTGTGGAGAAAGCCTCTTGAGGGGGCAGGGGGCGAGCAGAAGTGTCAGGACACTCTCTACTTTGCAGATAGAGAAAGGAGCTGTGTGTTAGTAGGCGTCCTGACACTCCTGCTCGCCCCCTCCCCCCTCAAGAGGCTTTTTCCACACCAGAAAGAAAGCCTTGCATTATGGTGTGTAGTTACAGACAGAAGAACAGGAAGTGAGGAATTCTCAGAAGAAATAAGGACATTTAAAAGCAAAATTGAAGGATGAGGTAAGTGAAGGAGGACTGCACTAAGGTAAAGGAAGCTATTTAGGGATTTTTTTTTTTACCTTTACAACCCCTTTAAGTAGGGTTGTCCCGATACCACTTTTTTAGGACCGAGTACAAGTACCGATACTTTTTTTCAAGTAGTCGCCGATACCGAATACCGATACTTTTTTTAAATGTCATGTGACCATTTTCAAACCACAATACAGACTAAGGATATTTTCTTTAGAATTATGAAGAACTGGTACATCATGGTGTGGGGCTGTTTAGCATACGGTACTGGAAAACTACATGTCATTGAAGGAGTGATCACTACCAGTGCCACCTATCAGTGCAGCTCATCGGTGCCAGTGCCCAAAAGTGCAGCTAGCCAGTGCCACCTATCAGTGCAGATCAGTGCCCATTAGTGCATCAGTGCAGGGAGGCAGCTTATTAGTGCATCTCATCAGTGCCACCCAATCAATGCCAGTGCCACCTATCAGTGCCATCC
Source organism: Rana temporaria (assembly GCF_905171775.1). Classification (NCBI taxonomy): domain Eukaryota; kingdom Metazoa; phylum Chordata; class Amphibia; order Anura; family Ranidae; genus Rana; species Rana temporaria. The sequence goes on from NC_053492.1 coordinate 305,357,894, forward strand.
ATTTATGAGTGCCATTCAATCAATGCCAGTGCCACCTATCAGTGCCATCCAATGGCACTGATAGGTGGCACTGGCATTGATTGGATGGCACTCATAAATGGATGCCACTGATAGGTGGCACTGGCATTGATTGGATGGCACTCATAAATGTGGCACTGATGAGATGCACTAATAAGCTGCCTCCCTGCACTGATATAGCACCCCCCCCAAAAAAAAAAAAAGTTAACCACTTCAGGTTCGTTGCAGCCAGTACTGTACCCACACTTCTTCTGCACAATTAAACATGATCTCATCTGTATGACAGTGACTTCCCCAGCGCTCATGGCTTACTTGCTTTTTACTGTACTTTTCCTGTCGATCGTGCGGTGCGGTCCTTTCGCAAGGCAATGGAGACTCCTAGGACGCCGGGGACGGCCTCTGGATGACGTCACGCACGCCGCCGGGGGACGTGAAGCTCCGCCTACAGTCAGTGTCTGTGTTCAGTACAGTACTGAAGGGGAGGAGCACGCTCAGCCTCGGCGCACTGGCACCGCCCGCGCTACAAGAGGCTGTGTTGTTGTGGATAGCCGCGGCTCTGCTGTGAATCATAGCAGCGGCTCGCGGCCGCTACTCGCGGCCCACGGTTAAATGTTGTTCACTGCGTCAATTAGGCCTATATCATAATGCAGGCTGCAGCTGCCTGGACGTGTGGATTTATTATATAGCGGTCGTCGGCCGGCCGCCGGGCCCTGGTGAGGGAATTAAGTTTGGGCCTATATTATGATGGGGGCCTGGAGCTGCAGCTCAATCAGCCCCACGGTTAATCCGGCCCTGCCTCTATGCACCACTCGATGTCAAAAAAAAAAAAAAAAAAAAAAAAGTATTCTATTTTGGTATCGGGAGTATTTGAGCGAGTACGAGTACTAGCGCAAATACTCGGTATCGGTCCCGATACCGATACTGGTATCGGTATCTGGACAACCCTACCTTTAAGTTATAGGTAAATGCAGACAAACCTTTTAATTTGGAAGGAGTTGTATTACTATGATAACCCTTTTTTCCCAGTCTTACAACCCATTAGCTTCCTTATTTTTTTCTGTAGCTTGCTATTCACACTTTTCTATGTGTCACAAGTATCCTCATATATTTTCTGTTAGCGATTTGGAGACACAAATAAAACCTTCTATACCAGTCGTCATTAAATGGTGGCCCATGGTCTATGCACGGCCTGCAGGGTGCTTCTTCCCAGCCCGCCAGGCCGCCAGTTTAGCACCAGTCATTTCGTTTGCTGGGAATGCGGGTTTCCCAGCAACCAGTGATGTTGTGTGGATGCGCCCGCCTCCTGCTCCTCATCAAAAATCTCTCTTACTGCTAGCCGGGCGTGACATCACGTGTGCCCCGCCCCCTGCGGCTTTCTGTCTCCCAGCTCCCTGCTCCTGGCTCTAATGCAAGGTATATCTCGCAGCTTCTGCCCCCTTCAGCTTGCCGAATGTGCTCTCTCCTGCCCTCAAGGTATGTAGGGCATAATCTGTTAAGATGCACACTAATGGGCAGAATGTGTTAAGATGCATAATGATGGGCATATTTTGTTTGGAGGCACACTGGTGGGCAAATTTTGTTGTGCCCATCAGAGTGCCCCTTAACATAAAATATGTCCATCAGAGTGTCCCTTAAAGGGGTTGTAAAGGTTTGTTTTTTATTTTAAATTTTTATTTTTAAAAACAAAATTATAAAATATAATAAATAATTATAAATAATTATAACAAGTAATAATATAATTATAATAAAAATTATTCAATGTAATCAACTCAAAATCATTGAAATTTGCTTAGTTGCAGAATTGTCGCTGTCATTACTTTAATTTTTTTATGACGAATTTCCCCACAAATCGCTATCGCACAATTCTGCAAGTGATTATAATTTATTATCGCTGTTTTCTAGCTGCTCTAAAACCATTTTTGACATAAAGGGACACTTTTGGTTGCTATGGACAATATACAGTTTGCAGGCAGAAACAACAGTTTTTATTATATAAAAGAACATGTAGGGCACTGGGCAGACCACTAGGGACAAGGGTGGTGTGTATTTTTTACATACAGTACTGTAATCTATAAGATTACAGTATACTGTATGTAAGGTGTTTGTTTACCTTTTTGAATTTGGCGCCGTTCTCCGTCCCTGTGCGTCGTAACGTCGCAGGGAAAGGAGATCGGCGGCACAGGAGGACACTGTGTGAATCGAGCGAGGTACCCGCTCGCTCACACAGCGCGGTGGCATCGCTGAATCCAGGGACAAGGTAAGTAACTTTGTGGATGCAGCGAGGCGAGCCCGAGTCTGACTCGGGGTTACTGATCATAGCCAAAAAATCTCACCCTGAGTCAGACTCGGGAATACCGCCAGGGGGGTTAAAGGAACACATTTAGAAAATAGAAAACGAACCTTTAGAACCCCTTTAACATAAACTGTTACCATCAGCATGCTACTAATTTTATGTGGCATTCTGATGGGCATATTTTATATTTAGAGCAAGACTGATGGGCACATTTTATGTTAAGGGTCACGCAGATGGGCATGTTTTGTTGTGCCCATCAGAGTGCCCCTCAACATAAATTGTGCCCATCAGACTGCCCGTTATCATAAAATGTGCCCATCAGTATGGCCCTTATTTTATGTTAAGGGGCATGCCGATAAGCACATTTTATGTTAAAGGTCACTCTGATGGGCACATTTTATGTTAAGTGGCACGCTGATGGGCACATTTTGTTGTGCCTATCAGAGTGCCCCTTAACATAAAATGTGCCCATTAGAGTACCCCTTAACATAAAATGTGGCCATCAGCATGCCCCTTATTTTATGTTAAGGTTCACTGTGATGGGCACATTTTATGTTAAGGGGCATCTGATGTGCTCGTGAGTGCATGTGCTTGGCGTCATATGCAGAGGTTTTCTTTGAGAAATAGATGTATGAGTGCTGCCAGCATTGCTGCAGAGGTTGAAGGGGTGGGGGATCAGCCTGTCTGTGCTCAGACCATACGATGCACACTGCATCGAATTGTTCTTCATGGCTGTCGTCCCAGAAGGAATCTTCTTCTAAAGATGATGCACAAGAAAGCTCGCAAACAGTTTGCTGAAGACAATCAGACTAAGGACATGGATTACTGGAACCTTGTCCTGTTGTCTGATGACACCAAGATAAACGTATTTGGTTCAGATGGTGTCAAGTGTGCGTGGCAGCAACCATGTGAGGAGTACAAAGACAAGTGTGTTTTGCCTACAGTCAAGCATGGTGGTGGGAGTGTCATGGTCTGGGGCTGCATGAGTGCTGCCGGCACTGGGGAGCTACAATTCATTGAGGGAACCATGAATACCAACATGTACTGTGACATACTGAAGCAGAGCATGATCCCCTCCCTTCGGAGACTGGGCCACGGGGCAGTATTCCAACATGATAACGACTCCAAACACACCTCCAAGATGACCACTGCCTTGCTAAAGAAGCTGAGGATAAAGGTGATGGACTGGCCAAGCATGTCTCCAGACCTAAACCCTATTGAGCATCTGTGGGGCATCCTCAAACGGAAGGTGGAGGAGTGCAAGGTACCTAACATCCACCAGCTGTGTGATGTCGACATGGAGGAGTGGAAGAGGACTCCAGTGGCAGAGTGAAGATCTGGTGAACTCCATGCCCAAGAGGGTTAAGGCAGAGCTGGAAAATCCTGTATATCTGAAAAGTATGGGGTGCATTTGTATTCAGCCCCCTTCACTCTAATACCACTAACTAAAATCTAGTGGAACAAATTGCCTTCAGAAGTCACCTACAGTAATTAGTAAATAGAGCCCACCTGTGTGTAATTTAATCTCAGTATACATACAGCAGTTCTGTCTAGCCCTCAGAGGTTTGTTAGAGCCCTTGAACAAACCACATCATGAAGACCAATGAACACACCAGACAGGTCAGGGAATAAAGTTGTGGAGAAGTTTAACCACTTGACCACTGGGCACTTAAACCCCCTTCTTAACCAGACCAATTTACAGCTTTCGGTGCTCTCACATTTTGAATGACATTTACTTAGTCATGCAACACTGTATTCATATGACATTTTTGGCCATTTTTTCACACAAATAGAGCTTTCTTTTGGTGGTATTTAATCACCACTGGGTTTTTTTTTTTTTTTTGTGCAATAAATGAAAAAACACCCAAAATGTGGGGATAAAAACAAATTTTTCTGCGTATTTGTTATACAATTTAGCAAATGAGTAATTGTTCTTCATACAATACATTTTGGCCAAAATGTATGCTGCTACATTGCTTTGGTAAAAAACAACCCATTTGGTCTGTGTGAAAGTTAGGCCCCTTTCACATTGAGGAGTTTTTCAGGCGGTACAGCGCTAAAAATAGCGCTGCTATCGCGCCTGAAAAACTCCTTCACTGCAGACTCAATGTGAAAGCCCGAGGGCTTTCACACTGAGGCGATGCGCTGGCGGGAGACAAAAAAATCTCCTGTCAGCAGCATCTTTGGAGCGGTGAGAGGAGCGGCGCATGTATACCGCTCCTTCACCGCTCCTTCCCATTGAAAACAATGGGAAACCGTGGCAATACCGCCCGCAATGCGCCTAGAGGCGCATTGCGGGCGGTATTAACTCTTTATCGGCCGCTAGCGGGGGTTACTACCGCACCGCTAGCGGCTGATACCCGCGGCAATTCCGGCGGTATAGCTCCGCTATTTTTAGCGGCGTTATACCGCCACCGCAGCTCCCGCCCCAGTCTGAAAGGGGCCTTAGAGAGTCTACAAGCCATGGTGCTACTGCTAATCATTGAAAATTGATCACACCTGATGTACTGACGGCCTCATTTCAAGCCAGGAAGAGACCAATGCCCCCTTAATGACCCCTTTTTGGAAAGTAGACATTACAAGATATTTAGTAAGAGGCATGTGAGTTTTTGGAAGTTGTATTTTTTTTTTCCAACAAACCTTTGCAAAATCGAAATTTCTTTCTTTTTTTTTAAACAAAATTGTCATTAACAACAGGTTATTTCTCTCACATGGCATATAAATACTTGTAACTATACCCCAAAACACATTCTGCTACTCCTCCTAAGTATTGTGATACCACATATGGGACTTTTTCACAGCCTGGCCACATACAGAGGCCCAACATGCAAGGAACACCATCAGATGTTGTAGGAGCATAAATTGCACATCTCATTTCTCAACCAACTATTACATTTTGAAGGCCCCTAAGCACCAGGACAATGGAAACATCCACAAACTGACCCCATTTTGGAAAGCAAACACCCCAACTTATATTCTATGATGCATAATGAGTCTTTTGAACATGTAATTTTTTTCCAGTCGTTTTTTGGAAAATGGGGGGAAAAAATGAAATTTTTTTTTTTTTTTTACACAAAGTTGTCCATTTTATAAGACATAGGAAACATGACACCCCAAAATACATGTTGCTGTTCCTTCTCAGTATGGCAATACCACGTGTGTGAGACTTTTACACAGCCAGGCCACATACAGAGGCCCAATATGCAGGGAGCACCATCAGGTGTTCTAGGGGCATACATTTCAAAATTTAAATTTTAGTATTTATTACACTTTTGTGAAGCACTGTAGTGGCACTGACAGGCAATGTCGTGGCATGGATGAGCACTGATGTGGCATGGATCTGGCACGGATGAACACTGATGTGGCAAGAATGAGAACTGATGTGGCATGGATGAGCACTGATGTTGCACGGATATGGCACGGATGAGTACTGATTTGGCATGGATGTGGCTTGGATGAGTACTGATGTGGCTTGGATGAGCGCTGATGTGGCATGGAGGAGCACTGATGTGGCATGGATGTGGCACGGATGAGCACTGATGTGGCATGGAGGAGCACTGATGTGGCATGGAGGAGCACTGATGTGTTATAGATGTGTTATGGATGAGTATTGATATGGCACAGGTGAGTACTGATGTGGCACGGATGAGCACTGATATGGCATGGATGAGCACTGATGTGGGGTGGATGTGACACTCGGGTTGCTACATCATCCCATTAATCCAGGACACACATTAATTACATAGTGGTAATTAAACTCACTTGGTGCCTTATCTGCATTAAATCAGCTTTAGAACCTGTGTAATTAATATGTGTCCTGGATTAAAGGGATGATGTGGCAACCCTATGAGGCACGGATGAGCACTGATGTGGCACGGATGAGCACTGATGTGGCATGGATGACTGATGTGGCACGCATGATGACTGATGTGGCACGGATGATCACTGATGTGGCATGGATTGGCACTAATGTGGCATGGATGTGGTATGGATGAGCACTAATGTGTCATTGATGAGGCACAGATGAGCACTGATGTGGCATGGATGAGCATGAATAAGCCATGGATGGGCATGAATGAGCCATGGATGGGGATGGATGAGCCATGGATGGGCACAGATCAGCGATGTGGGCACTTCAGATCCAGCCCACAAGTGCTGCCGCACCTGTTTCCTCCTCTTCTCATACACTGTAACGATCGGTGCGAGGAGAGGGGAGGAACTGAACCACACACATTGGAATGTGGAAAACACTTTTTTTACACAATGTTGCCCATTTATAAGATATTTTCAACACATAGCATGTACATAGAAAAAATGACACCCCAAAATACATTTTGCTACTCCTCCTGAGTATAAAGATACCACATGTGTGAGACTTTTACACAACCTGGCCACATACAGAGGCCAAACAAGCAGGGAGCACCATCAGGTGTTCTAGTCACATACATTTCAAATCTAATTTGAATACCTATTAAACTTTTGTGAGGCACTGTAGTGGCGCTGATGGGCACTGTAGTGGCACGGATGAGCTACAGATCTGGCCTTTATGGAAAAGTGGCAACAAGAAAGCCATTTTTGAAAAAAAGCCATAAGAAGTCCCATTTGCAGTTTGCGATAAGCCATATGGGGGACACAGCAAACATGTGGAAGAAGGTGCTCTGGTCAGATGAGACCAAAGTTGAATTTTTTGGCCTAAAAGCAAAACGCTATGTGTGGCAGAAAACAAACACTGCACAGCACACTGAACATACCATCCCCATTGTGAAACATAGTGGTGGCAGCATCATGGTGTGGTGATGCTTTTCTTGAGCAGGGACAGGGAAGTTGGTCAGAGTTGATGGAGCCAAATACAGGGCAATCTTAGAAGAAAACCTGTTAGAGCCTAGGTTCACACTGCTGCGAATTAAAAATCGCGGTAAAATGCGCGATTTTACCGCGATTTCGCGGCCGCGATTTTGCCGCGATTTGCCGCGATTTCGGCCGCAATTTAATGTAAATCGCGGCCCGAAATCGCAAAAAGTAGTACAGGAACTACTTTTTGAAATCGCAGATGCGGCGTCGCACTGATTAGGACAGTGCCATTGCCGACAATTGCCGCCGATTTGAGATGCGATTTGACATGTCAAATCGCATCTCAAATCGTTCCAAATCGTACCCAGTGTGAACCAGGGCAGAGTCTGAAAAAGACTTGAGACTGGGGCAGAGGTTCACCTTCCAACAGGACAACGACCCTAAACATACAGCCAGAGCTACAATGGAATTGTTTAGATCAAAACACATTCATGTGATAAGGCCCATACACATGATCGGACTTTCCGACAACGACGGTCGACTGTCTGACAATTGTTGTCAGAATTTCCACAGACAAATGTTGTCTGTGCAGGCATGCTCAGAACCAATGCTAAACATCAGACAACAATAGTAAAAGTTGCCCAAAGGGTAGCGGTAAACAGCTGAAAACCAACGTGATTTGGTGAATGTTGGCTGAAAAAGTTCTGCCATGTGTATGCATACCAAATTCACGGCCAACGCCCCTTCGGACACAAATCCACAGAAAAGTCAGATGGAAGTCCGATCATGTGTAAGAGGCTTTAGAATGGCCCAGTCAAAGTCTAGACCTAAATTCAATTGAGAATATGTGGATAGACTTGAAAATTGCTGTTCACAGACGCTCTCCTCTGACAGACCTCAAACTATTTTGAAAAGAAGAATGGGTAAAAATGTCACTCTCTATGGGCCAGATCCACAAAGCAGATGCGCCGACTTAACTCGAGATACGCGGCGTAATTGAAATTTACACCGCGCGTATTTTTGCGCCTGATCCTCAAAACGAGATACGCCTTAAAACCAGGTTTTTCCGTCCTACCTAAAATAATTACACCGGCACTTCTTCGCACGCAAAATACGCTAGACACGCCGCTGTTTTGATAGGCAAAGATGCAAATGAGGGAGATAAGGCGATCCACAAAATTAAGTGTGTGCGGCGTAGATTACGCCCTGTGTGCTTCTGTTAGTTTCATGGTGTAAAATTACACTTTATAAAAGCAGCCCTAATTTTACACCTGCCGTGTAAATGTCAGCTAAAGCAACACCATTAAGGAAGAGCTAAGCACACACCCTTGCAGGACAACAATCTGTCTGCCAACATGCCAGGGGCATCCATGTGCATAGCTAGACTAGTGACTTTAGTAATCGAGGGTACCCCCTCTTCTGAGGGAACAGCAGTCAGGAGACGCCTCGCAGAATGCATCTTTGCACTGTAAACACACACATTAATTATGTCACAATGAGAATGCATGAATGCACACCACTGTGGTCCCTAGCACAGACACATCACATGCACATGTAATTGGATTAGATCCAAGTACCCCCCCAATGGTACTTGGGAGCAGTAACGACCCCCGCCACGGCTCCAATTATGTCACTGTGCATTCATACACCATTCACGGACCTGGGATCACTTCTCCCTGGTCCTGGGGATCCCTACTCCACCAAAACTGAGGGTGACACCCTTATTTAATCAGGAATGCCACCCCCACATTCACACATTATTCACACACATTAAACAAATCATAAGTACAGTATACAAAACAAAATCATAAAAATTATAAAAACAAAAAAGTACCCTGCAAAATTAACGGCGGCGGCGATTGCTACGCCTGGGCCGCCCACAGGCACGGCCACGGCCAACCAAAGGAGCCTCCTGGGGGGGGGGGTGTGAGCAGGGGAAGGAGGATCTTCATGGGGGGGGTGTGAGCAGGGGAAGGAGGATCATCCTGGGGGGGTGGGTGAGCACGGGAAGGAGGAGCCTCCCCTGGTGACTGTCCTCCTGCTGGCCTGCCCTCCAAGGCCACTGCTATCCTGGTCAGACAGTTTGTGAGGGCAGCCGTATTGGCCTGGCCAGCCCGGGTATTGTCCTGGACAGCCTGGGTCAGGGCAGTCACCTCCTGGGCCACGCCTGTTGTGGCGGTCTGCAGGTCACACAAGCATGTGATGACCGCCAAATAGTTTGTGGCCCCATCTGTGATTGCCTCCTTAATTGAACCCAGGCTTGTCTACATCTGGCTCAGAGTCTCTTTGATCTGAGCCAGATTGCGGGTCTGCCGGGAATTGTCCCTCTGCAGACTGGTCGGCAGACGCTCGGCCACCCCCCTGGTCTCCTGGGTCGCCATCCTGCCTGCAGCTGAGGCTTGTGGCCCTGGAGGAGGGGAGAGAGAGACCCTTGTGGGTTGAGGCCTGTTGGGGGAGGAGTGGGAGGGGCTACCCCTGATGGTGGCCTGACTGCTGCCAGCCTCAGGGGTAGCCTCACAGGTAAACAAATCCGAGGCCAAAAGGGCTTCCCTGCCAATCTCCATATCTTCAGCCTCCACCCCTGATCCTCCTCAACCTCCTCATGAGGGGAGGTGTGGCCACTCCCCTCCCCTGGGGACTCCTGCCCTTCTTGGGACTCCTCAGCAGCCTCTTGTCCTGGGGATGGTGCAGCAGCGTGGCCTGATGGCCCAGCAACCTCCTGGTCATCTGTGAAGGACACAAAACAATCACAGGTTGGAGGATCCACACACTTGGCACATCTTCCCTTCCCCCACCCACACATGCTAATCACCAGATAGAAAAACCCAAAAACGAACCTGTCCTCACAGGAACATCTGATTGATAGCTACGCAGGCCCACCACCTGCTGTGGGTGGAAACACCGGGCCACTGCCCATTCCTCCTCACTCAGCCTGATGGGGCAGGGTCCGCCTCCTCCAGTGCCCGTGGCATGGGCATTGATCCTGGCCATCTTGTCACGGACCAGGCTCTTAAGATCGTTGATCTTCTTTTGTATGCCACTGGTGGTCCTCGTCCTCGCATTGATCTGATCCGTTATTTTTTGGATGATCGCCTTCCTCTGGGCCGGGGAGGTGTTCCAGCTCTCAGGGCCATGTAAATAACGCCCATATTGGACGATGGCCCGAGCAAGTATTTGCTTCTCTACGACAGAAAAATTTAACTTCCTGCGCTTGGGTGCCATCACAGCCACCACTCAGCACCAACAAAAAACAAACACAACAAACAAACAAAAATACTCACAGAAGAAACACACACAAAAATCAAAACGCACAAGCAGACAGCTACTACAAAGTCAAAAACAAACACGCAGAAAACAAACAGAAAATACACTCAGAAAAAAACCCACCAACTACACTCTACTACTCCTCCAAAACTTTTATCTCACACACAACTCATCAACACACACCAACAAGCGACCGAGCAGAAGCAACTTGCTCTAGGAAGGGTAACACAGGGATACACTTTTGCAAGGGAAGTGTGTTTGTCTGGGGCTATTTATACACAGGGCAAACCTCAAACTAAGTACACTTGGCCTTTTACCTATCTCACTGATTGCGCCGAGCCAAGTTCTGCACATGCCCAGTGAGGAGCAGATTCGTGCGCGCATGCGCAGTACGGCCGGCCCTTCATTTGCATGGGGTCACGGCTCATTACAATGAAGCACGCCCACTTCCTTCCCACTTGCAATAACCCCGCCTTACGTCTCGGAATTTAAGTTACACTTGCGCAATTTTGGACGCAAATGCGCTGTGGATACGGCACTTACGACACAAAATTAGGGCGCTGTAACTTAAATTACATAAGTTTTGAGTAACTTAATTTGCGCCGCTGTTTGTGGATCTGGCCCTATATGTCTAAAGCTGGTAGAGACATCCCCAAAAAAACTTGCAGCTGTAATAACGGAGAAAGATGGTTCTACAAAGTCTTAACTCAGTACTGCCATTTTGTGTTGGTCTATTGCATAAAATCCAAATAAAATACATTTACGTTTTTGGTTGTAACATTACAAAATGTGGAAAATTTCAAGGAGTAGGCATACTTTTTCAAGGCAATGTATTACTTTAATTTATTATGCATTAAAATGTATTTAAGGCTAAAACCTTTTCTTAGTTTTGGATATAATGTGTAAGATTGAGAATATCTATTTTTATTGCTATCTGTAGTTGGGAGATTAGCCCTCATTATTGGTCCTTGTTACAATTTTATCAGTACAGGAAGTGGTGGGACATCAATAACCTTAACCCTTCCCTAAACTGGACAAAACTAAAGAAAATGTATTGGCTGCACATATACTTTAATGCAGAATTATGCATAGCAAATACCCAGAAGTTTAAAAAACATCACGCTGGGTGCCTTATTTGTATTTGATGAAGCTAGTTTGTTTTGGGCAATACTTCTTAAAGCACAATATGGTACACAAAATACAACTGAAATCATAATACCTCTTGATAGCATTGTATACAATAAAACCTTTGCTGCTGTGCAGACCTATGTAACTCCAGAGGAGACCAACTTTCTGCATTTACAGTGGATGCTGAAAGCGAAGCTATTTCATTTGGTCTGCAAGCTGTGCCTAATGAATGGCTCCACTTAGCTGCTGCACATTATATAATTCCAGTTCTGGCACATTATCACAAATAAGTGGTTATGTTTCCCACAGCTACATTATGGGTTTAAGACCAGAAATAACAACATGAAACCACATTTTTGTTTTATTTCTGAATAGGTAAGCTTTTTTTTCTTTTTAAATATGCACCTTTTTATTCCTGCATATTGAGTCTATTGCGCTGAACAATCTTTGGTAAAAGCAGAGATAAACCCAATCTTAAGACTGGTAAGGTGTCCTCCCAGAATTGTTAATGACAGAGTAGAAATTGTATTGATTTGTCTGCATTGTTCCAGAGATGGGAAAATCTGAGCTTCATAATTCAGTACTTCCCTGCTGAGTAGATGTTCTCTTCTGTCTCAGGATAATGGCACATTAAGCAAACAGAGAAGTAACTTCAATCAAGTACTGATATCTATTAAGGCTGCATTACAGCTAAAGCACATAATAGCAGGTGGAGATATCGCTGGACCTGACCGAAGATGGCTGTTGATTTTGATCTAAGCTGGATGAAGGAGCTCGAAAGAGAAAGGGTGCTTGACGTCTTGTATCGAGACCAGGCACTTCAAAAATCAGAAGAGGAAAGAATAAGGTAGTGTGGATATTTTATTGTTGTCTACCATACATAGTATAAATAGGGGCGTTGAAATATAAACAGGTAAATGTATATCTTTTTGCACTTCTTAAACAAAATTTGTATAGCTAAAGAAAGCTAGTTAGCAGTACAAACCGCTTTCAATGTCTGCAGGTAGAAGGTAATTAAATACTGTTTTTCAACCATATAAAACAATATGTGGTCAAGAAAGCATGTACTGTATAGAGTACTTCTACAGAAAATGAGTTATTTGACATTCATATAACTTTTCATGATGACACAGGAGCACAAGGGGTCACTGGAGGCACAGGAGTACAGGGGTCACTGATGACACAGGAGCACAAGGGGTCACTGGAGGCACAGGGGTCACTGATAACACAGGAGCACAAGGGGTCACTGGAGGCACAGGAGTACAGGGGTCACTGATGACATGGGAGCATAAGGGGTCACTGGAGGCACAGGAGTACAGGGGTCACTGATGACACTGGAATGCAAGGGGTCACTGGAGGCAAAGAAGTGAGGGCACTCTAATACAGGAGGTGTGTTACTGGCCAGATCGCAAGGTGAAAACAGAAGGAAAAAAGAAAACGAATGCAGCCACCAAATCTGCAATTTATTACATTTTTGATTTTGGGTTTGATACCACTTTAAAGTTATTCTTTGGATTTAAACTCTTATGTAGTTGATTTACTAAACCTGGATCAGCTATGCATTGAAGCCAATCAGCCTCTAACTTCAGCTTGTTTAATTAAGCTTTAAAAAAAAAAAACTGAAAGCTGATTGGTTGCTATGTAGAGCTGCACCAGATTTTGCACTCTCCAGTTTTTGTAAATCAACCCTTTATGTTTTATACAGACAACTCTGGAACTTCATATACAAAAACAAAAGTCAAAAACAAAAAACAAGTCAGCTAAACAGATGAAAAATGCTTGGTAAATTCCTATTATCACCGCAGTTCCTCCTAACACAGTGCCTGTTTAAAGGGTTAGTTCAACTTTACTAAAAAACTGCCAATGCAAATAAGGGGTGTCTGTAGATAAAAATAAACTGGGCAGTTCTGACTAAAATAATGACCTAACTATAGATGTAGGTCATTTATGTACCACCTGGAGCCTGACTACTACTGGAATACTCCCAGGATGTTGATAGGATGTTGCTATGAGAAGCCTAGTCATTACTGCTCACCTCCACCATCACAGGAGTGAGCTCTGAAACCCTGAGCTCAGAGCTACTGCATCAGGGGAGAGAAAGAGCATGTAAGGGTGTTTGAGTCATAGAAAGAGCTCACAGTGATGGTGGAGGAGAGCAGACATAATTAGGCCTCCCTTAGCAACGTCCTAGCAACATTGTGGGAGTATTCCAGACAGGCTTTAGGAGGTACATAAATGGCCTACACCTATGGCAAGGGCAAATAACTGTGCAAATAACTGTGCAATAGTCAGGATTGCACAGTTTCTTTTTATCTACAGACATCACTTACTTGCATAGACAGTTTTTGGTAAAGGTGAACTAACCCTTTAAAGAGTATTCATATACAATTTGTACAAATTAGCTTATTCAGGCTTTAAAGCAACCCTTTTCTCTGCAAATGTTTACAGAAATGGGTGCCAAATATATACTACTAAGCTTTCATCAACACAATGGTGCAAATAAAAACTCTGCCCCAGTCTGTCCCCTGAGACCCAGTTATTCCCCCATTGGGCTGGATGGAGTTGACACTTTGAAGACACCTCAACTCTTCCTTTGATGGTTAGGTTCGACTACCCTGTGTTGAGCAATAGGCACATATTGGTGATGAGAAGCTGTTAGTGGTAGAGGTTAGAACCTCTAGTAGCTGCTTAACAAAAAATAACAATTGTGTGTTTGCAACAGCTGATACAACTAATTATAAGGCCTACCGTGTTTAAATTGAGGGTTCTTTATTGTTGATTATTTGTACCAATGAGCACCACTGTGCCATTTATGTCTGTTTATGTCCTTTCTGTTATTTGATGCAGAAAATTGAAAACACATTTACAACAGATTCGATGGAAGGGTGCCAAAAGTGCAAGCCAAGAATACCAAGAGAGGTCTTGTGCTCGCTGCCAGAAAGCCCTCGGAAGGATTGTGAACAGAGGGGCTGTTTGCAATGGCTGCAGCCACAGGGTCTGTCATGAATGTCAGGTTTGCCGCTACAGTCTGGCATGGAAGTGTACAGTGTGCAATGCTCATGGGTAATAATTCTCCTTATATTTTATGTGTCTTTTACCTATCCCCCCCATCCATTGAAAATCAACAGGAAACAGTTTAGGAACACAGTTATAACACCATTCAGCAGAAAGTATGCCTAGCTGTGAGGGCTAGATATAAATGGGCATATACTGCCCAGACTAGCATAAACAGTAGCAATGCCATCCAAAAATTTGATGGTGGGAAGCAGTGAGGTTTCATCCAAAAATATCTGAGCTATACTGCTAATGTGCACTAGTGATGGCGATGTTAGGCCTAAACCAGCTGGACAAGCATAGTTAAATTTGAGTCAACATAAACAAAAATATAGGAATATAAGATGACATCTGTAACAGAAATAGTAGGGTCAATCCTTTATATTAGTCTTCTGCCAGCTTATGTGGGGGACCATGTAGTGTTGGTGCACTTATGATAGTCCTTAAACTCTGTGAGCAGAGGGATGGCAATAGGTGCAGCCCAGTTCAGTGCAAGGTGGAATACAAGTGGTCAGAAAATAATAATGATGATTCGGTATGACTGCATTCCTGAGTTGGTAGTGGTGCGGTATGGGCTTGAGTGTGACAGAGTACATGGGCTGGATGCTTTGGTTGTCCTGCATTCAGGGCCGGACCTACCATGGGTCCCGGTGGGTCAATGGGACCCAAGCAACAGCCCGGCAGCCCCGCCACCACCTCTATATGTCCCGACTTCCTCTGCCGCCAGTCGCCGAAAATGCAGTGGGTGACTGTGTGCAGTGGTGTCGCTGGGGGGCAGGACACCATCCTGAGCGCGGTGGAGGATCCTGGAGGCAGGGCTCTTCAGTAGGATTGCTAGTCCTGCGTGAGACTCCCTCACTCTCACTGCTGCCTCCTGACCTGTCACAAGGGCCTGGAGCGTGACAGTCTGAGCAAGCAACCCTCTGGGTAGGTGCACACTAAATCCTCTCTCCACCTGGGGAAGAAGTGTCTGTACTGAAAGAGGGGTTGGGGATTTATCCTGAGGGGGGTCTGTACTGAAGGAGGGGGAAATTTATTCTGAGGGGGTCTATACTGAAGGCGGGGGGATTTATCCTGAGGGGGGTATATTCTCAAGGAGGGGGGATTTATCCTGAGGGGGGTCTGTACTGGGAGCTTAATTCTGAGGGGGGTCTGTACTGAATGAGGGGGGATTTATCCTGAGGTGGGTCTGTACTGAAGGAGGGGGTTAATCCTGAGGGGTCTGTACTGAAGGATGGGGGAGATATATCCTGAGGGTGTCTGTACTGAAGGAGGGGGAGATTTATCCTTAGGGGGGTCTGTACTGAAGGGGGGATTTATCTTGAGGGGGTCTGTACTGAGGGAGGGGGGATTTATTCTGAGGGGGGTCTGTACTGAAGAAGAGGGAATTTATCCTGAGGAGGGTCTGTACTGATGGGGGAATTTTTCCCACAGCGTCTTTCAGGACAGCACCTGAGAGATCATGACTCCTCCCCTCGGAACCAGGAAACACCTCCTTCTTCCAAGTCTTTAAAGAGAGGCACCTCCCTACCACACCTCAGTTTTTGTGTTTCCTCTGGCCCGGCCCATGATCTCTGAGGATAGAGGTTCCTCACCTCTTGTTCTTCCTTTTTTCTTTTTTAAAAAGACCCCAGCCCTCCCACCTACCAGGGCTCAGCAGCGGTAAGGCAGGCTCCTCTGTTCCCCTAGGTGCTCAGGGAGAACTGTTTCCGGCCAGTGACCCGCTCCAATCTTCCAGGCACCGTTTGCAAGTGTGCACGCCAGAGGCTGGGAAGTGTTTCGGGCGTGCCGGAAGTGGGTGGGTGAGCGGGTCATGTGGTCGGCACCCGGCGTCCTTTCCGGTGGCCGAGCACAGGGGGCGGAGGCAGGGACTTGCACCTATTTCCGGTCCTATGTTGTTCTGCCACCTCCAGCAGCCTTCTCCTCTGAAGCCTGTTGCATAACACAGAAGCCGGTAGAGAAAGTTTACTATACCACTCACTTCCTCCACCAGCTCCTGTAATACATAGCACCAGGACCGATCCTAGGCAGGGTGCACGGGGTGCGGAGCACCCAGGCGCCGCAGAGGTGGGGGCGCCGAAGCTCCAAAGTGCTCCCCTCCCTCCTCCTTGCCTGTTTCCAGAGGCGGAACCCATGTAGCGGGCGCTGCGGTTCCCCATCCCGCTTGCTCTCTCCGCTGGCAACTGACAAGAGCGCATACCTCCCGCTGTCCCCGGAATCCGGGCTGAGTACCACAGCGGAGCCCATTACCGGAACACGTTCTGGCACTAGGCTCCACTAATTCTGTCCGGTGTGCATGGAGCAGTCTCCTGTTTGCCTAGCCCCCCCTGTGTAAAAAAAATCAATCATGGCAAAATTCTTACCCTGAATTTGTATGTAGGTTTGAACAGGCACATTTTTTAGGTGTAACTCAAGCCAAAAAAAAAATATTTTACATTTTTGGATAGAATTGGGAAGGGTTAACACCCCTGTAAAGTGCTGTCTGTGCCCCTGTTCAGAAGGTTTCACCTCACTTTCTGTCCCTGTGACAACTGGATTTTGATAATTTTGGGTTGTCGTGTAATTTTCTAGCAAAAAAAAAATGATTTTAACTTGTAAACAGCAAATCTCAAAAAAACTCGGTCCTTAAGTGGTTAAATGCAACTTGGACAGATGTTTGTCTTTGCATATTGTTTATTTTTACCTGTGCATGTAAATGCTTAAACATTTTCAAATACTGTACAGTATAACATTTTTGGTAGATGATGGCCTTGTTGGAGAGGATGGCACTGGTATTAGAGAGTTAGGCCTCGTACACACGATCGTTTTCCTCGACAGAATCCATCAAGAAACTTGGTGGCAGAGCTTTTTTGCCGAGGAAAACAGTCGTGTGTTTGTTTTTCATCGAAAACTGTCGTGGAACTCGATGAGAAAAAAAGAGAACAAGTTCTCTTTTTCCTCGTCGGGAGTCTCAATTTCCTCGTCGTGTTCCTCGTCGGGCTGGTTTTCGACGAGGAACACGTTTGTGTGTATGCTTAGAAACCCGAACATGCTCAGAAGGGTGGCGCCAGTGGAATCAAACTTTATAGTGCCGTCGTACGTGCTTTACGTCACCGCGTTTGAGAACGACAAGATTTTGTCTTGACAGTGTGTATGCACAGAAAGCTTGTCAAGATTCTCGACAAGCCTGACAAGGAACTTGTCGAGGAAAATGATGTTTCATTTACGACGAGTTCCTCGGTCGTGTGTATGAGGACTTGGAGTCTGATATAAGGCTCATCAGTGGAATATGCCCACTTGTCGTGAGTCCTTAGCAGTAGCAGCAGTGGTCCCTGATCCTTAGAGCCATCCAGCGTGGGATCCAGTAGCCAGCTAGATGGCCACCGGGCGATTTCCGTGACCAGCATAGAGCGCAAGCGGCCAAAACCGATGTCTTGCTGCCTCCGTTTGTAAGCATGAGTCGTACTGTATGTAAGTCAGATGTATGCAACTCAGGGACTGCCTGTACCACTTTCCTATATTTGAATTGTTTTAGCTGTAGCTGTTGTTGGCACTAGAAATGTGCAATTAGTTTCCCTATAAATTAAAATTCCGCCATAATTTGCGTTATTTAGAGATTCGGAAGTGTCTTAATAACATTAAAAAACATTAAACTCATTTGTATCCATTTTATTCGGATGACACAAGGCGATAGTTTGGGCCTTTTGTGAATGTTTATAGCATCCAAAATAATGTAACAACATAACAAATGATCTGAATTGATTCGGATCCATTTGTTGTTTTTTTCTAATGCGCGTAGCGTGAATATTCTAAAAACATTTTTTTTTATATGGGGTTGAACACGAGAGACGATACATTGAATTTGTATGTGCGCACATTGGATCATGCTTTATTGGGTTTTTTGCTTTTTACTTTACTTTTTGCTTTTACTCAACTGTGGCTATAGGTTAGTGTATATGGAGGTTTTCTATTTGTGTGTTTTTTTTTTTGTTTTTTTTCTCTGTTGGTTGAACTGGATAGACTTGTGTCTTTTTTCAATGTAAATTTCTGATTCATATATTTTATATACAGTATATACTTGAGTATAAGCCAACCCGAATATAAGTCGAGGTACCCAATTTTACCACAAAAAAATGGGAAATGTATTGACTCGAGTATAAGCCTAGGGTGTCCATCTGCATGCCTCACTGTGCCTCACTTTGCCTCACTGTGTCCATCTGCATGCCTCACTGTGCCTCACTGTGCCTCACTTTGCCTCACTGTGTCCATGTGCATGCCTCACTGTGTCCATGTGCATGCCTCACTGTGTCCATGCCTTACTGTGTCCATGCCTTACTGTGTCCATGCCTTACTGTGTCCATGCCTTACTGTGTCCATGCCTTACTGTGTCCATGCCTCACTGTGTCCATGCCTCACTGTGTCCATGCCTCACTTTTCCCATGTCTCACTGTGTCCATGACTAGACTGATGTTTAACCACTTAAGGACCGCCTCCTGCACATACACGTCGGCAGAATGGCCTGGCTGGGCACAAGCACGTACCTGTACATCCTCTTTAAGCGCCCAGCCGTGGGTCGCGGGCACGCGCCTTGGTGTGCGCCCGCGACTCGGTCCGGAGCTCCGTGACCGCGGGACCCGCAAACCCGATCACCGGTGGAGTCCCGCAATCGGTCCCCGGAGCTGAAAAACGAGGAGAGCTGTGTGTAAACACAGCTTCCCCGTTCTTCACTGTGGCGCTGTCATTGATCGTGTGTTCCCTGATATGGGGAAGCACGATCAATGACGTCACACGTCCAGCCCCGCCCCCTACAGTAAGAAACACATATGAGGTCACACTTAACCCCTTCAGCGCCCCCTGTTGGTTAACTCCCAAACTGCAATTGTCATTTTTACAGTAAACAATGCATTTTTTGCTGTGAAAATGACAATTGTCCCAAAAATGTGTCAAAATTGTCCCATGTGTCCGCCATATTGTCACCGGCACGAAAAAAATCGCTGATCGCCGCCATTAGTAGTAAAAAAAATACTAATAAAAATGCAATAAAACTATCCCCTATTTTGTAAACACTATACATTTTTTAACCAAAAATAGGTAGAAGAATACGTATCGGCCTAACCTGAGGATAGGGGGATATTTATTATAGCAAAAAGGAAAAAATATTGAATTTTTTTTTAAATTGTTGCTCTATTTTTGTTTATAGCGCAAAAAATAAAAACCACAGAGGTGATCAAATACCACCAAAATAAAGCTCTATTTGTGGAAAAAAAGGACGCTAATTTTGTTTGGCAGCAACATCGCACGGCCGTGCAATTGTCAGTTAAATCGACGCAGTGCCGAATCGCAAAAACTGGCCAGGTCCTTTACCTGCATTTTGGTCTGGGTCTTAAGTGGTTAACATGGTAGTCTATGGAAGGGGTGCCCAGGTTTGAAAAATCAGTGCTCCCCAGCCGTAGGTCCCCCAGTCAACAAACTTTGCACACTTGTAGGGGATAAATGGGGCTACACAGGGGCAGACTGACCATTCAGGCACTCGGGCACTGCCCGAGGGCCCCATGCCACTAGGGGGCCCCATCAGGGTTGCCAGCCTCAGTAAAACCAGGGACAGTGTTTTAAAAAAAAATCCAAGATTATAGCTTCCCCATCTCTCCAGTACCTTTTCAGTGTTTGTATGTGTATTCTGTGTTTGTTTGTATGTATACAGTGTGTGAATACTGTGTATGTATACTGTATTTGTGTATGTGTGTGTGTGTGTATACAGTGTGACCCCATAATCTATTGCCTGGGGGCCCCATAATCTCCTATCGCCCGGGGGCCCCATAATCTTCTATTGCCCAGGGGCCCCATGAGTTGTCAGTCCGACCCTGGGGACGGACTGACAAGACTGACCAGGGGACCTACGGCCGGCTGGTACCGGGTCCCCAAAGTCACCAGAGAAATTAACGTTTAACATGGGAGTCTATGAAAAATCGGTGCTCCCCGGCCGTAGGTCCTCCGGACAACAAACTTTGCACACTTGTAGAGGAAGAGTGGGGCTACGGCCGGCCGGTACCAGGTCTCCAAAGTCTGAGAAATCAGGCGCAAAAAGGTGACTCGAGTATAAGCCGAGGGGGGCATTTTCAGCACAAAAAAATGTGCTGAAAAACTCGGCTTATACTCGAGTATATACGGTAGATAAGAGCAGTGCAGTAGTCTTTTTGCATTATTATTTTTCATTATTATAAAAAATGCACTACATATGAAAATGGAAACATATTGCAATAAATACAGTAAGGTCTAAGCCTGGGTTCACTTCATTGCGAACACAGACATTGCATGTGATTTGCACCGCATTGCTATGCAGATCACATGCAATATCTGTGCGATGCAAATTCGCATTGTATTCGCACGAAAATGCTACAGGAACCTTTTTTTCCCTGCACTGGAATCGGATTGTATGAGTGTTCACACCACAGACATTCCTGTCTGAATTCACAGTTCGCACTGCTATCTGCGAACCGATCTGGGGGCATCATTAACTTTGTATTGACACCCACCTACTAGGGAAATGTGTTGTGGGAACCGGAACTGGAATTGCGCTGGTTCCTGCATCGCAATTGTGTGAACTGGGGCTCAAAGTGGAAAAAGATCATTCCTACTTATTGTGTTTAGGTTGGATGGAGGTGGATCCATGAGAATCTCTGAATCATAACATAACAAATTAATCCAAAATTAGGTTAGTTTCCGTTTCCTTCTGTACTTTCGGATGCATGCGACTCCAGTCTACATCGTCCAATCAGCTTATTTCATTTCTCTTTGTGGGTTGAACTAGCAGGGATGACTCAGAGTGCAGAAGTAATCTCCCGAAATAACGAATTAACACGTTAAAACTAATTTAGCCAATCTTCTGATATAATGAAAGAATAACAGAAATACTGAAAATATGAATTGATTTGGAACATTGATTTTATACACTCAAGAAAAATAGGTATAAAGTGACCCCAGAATGCTCCTTTGTAGAAATGTAATCTTTATTGGACTTGTTTTAAAATATCAGCACTTATGTATCAAAACCCTCCACCTGAAACCATAATAACAGCATTATTTAAAATTGCAACAACCTCACCACATTTTATCAAAATGAATTATCTTTCAAAATTAAGTATCATAATCATAATTTAATAAAGGATTTGAGGTATATACAGTGCCTTGCGAAAGTATTCGGCCCCCTTGAACTTTGCGACCTTTTACCACATTTCAGGCTTCAAACATAAAGATATAAAACTGTAATTTTTTTTGAAGAATCAACAACAAGTGGGACACAATCATGAAGTGGAACGAAATTTATTGGATATTTCAAACTTTTTTAACAAATAAAAAAACGGAAAAATTGGGGGTGCAAAATTATTCAGCCCCCTTAGGTTAATACATTGTAGCGCCACCTTTTGCTGCGATTACAGCTGTAAGTCGCTTGGGGTATGTCTCTATCAGTTTTGCACATCGAGAGACTGACACTTTTGCCCATTCCTCCTTGCAAAACAGCTCGAGCTCAGTGAGGTTGGATAGAGAGCGTTTGTGAACAGCAGTTTTCAGTTCTTTCCACAGATTCTCGATTGGATTCAGGTCTGGACTTTGAATTGGCCATTCTAACACCTGGATATGTTTATTTGTGAACCATTCCATTGTAGATTTTGCTTTATGTTTTGGATCATTGTCTTGTTGGAAGACAAATCTCCGTCCCAGTCTCAGGTCTTTTGCAGACTCCATCAGGTTTTCTTCCAGTATTTGGCTCCATCCATCTTCCCATCAATTTTAAACATCTTCCCTGTCCCTGCTGAAGAAAAGCAGGCCCAAACCATGATGCTGCCACCACCATGTTTGACAGTGGGGATGGTGTGTTCAGGGTGATGAGCTGTGTTGCTTTTACGCCAAACATAACGTTTTGCATTGTTGCCAAAAAGTTTGACTTTGGTTTCATCTGACCTGAGCACCTTCTTCCACATGTTTGGTGTGTCTCCCAGGTGGCTTGTGGCAAGCTTTAAACAACACTTGTTATGGATATCTCTAAGAAATGGCTTTCTTCTTGCCACTCTTCCATAAAGGCCAGATTTGTGCAGTATACGACTGATTGTTGTCCTATGGACAGAGTCTCCCACCTCAGCTGTAGATCTCTGCAGTTCATCCAGAGTGATCATAGGCCTCTTGGCTGCATCTCTGATCAGTTTTCTCCTTCTATGAGCTGAAAGTTTAGACGGACGGCCAGGTCTTCGTAGTTTTTCAGTGGTCTGATACTCCTTCCATTTCAATATTATCGCTTGCACAGTGCTCCTTGGGATGTTTAAAGCTTGGAAAATCTTTTTGTATCCAAATTTGGCTTTAAACTTCTCCACAACAGTATCTCGGACCTGCCTGGCGTGTTCCTTGTTCTTCATGATGCTCTCTGCGCTTTAAACGGACCTCTGAGACTATCACAGTGCAGGTGCATTTATACGGAGACAGGTGGATTCTATTTATCATCATTAGTCATTTAGGTCAACATTGGATCATTCAGAGATCCTCACTGAACTTCTGAAAAGAGTTTGCTGCACTGAAAGTAAAGTTTTTTATTTGTTAAAAAAGTTTGAAATATCCAATACATTTCGTTCCACTTCATGATTGTGTCCCACTTGTTGATTCTTCAAAAAAAAAAATAGTTTTATATCTTTATGTTTGAAGCCTGAAATGTGGCAAAAGGTCGCAAAGTTCAAGGGGGCCGAATACTTTCACAAGGCACTGTAGCAACAATAAATGAAAAATCAAATGACATGTGAGCACTTATTTGGAAGGTGCACTGCCGAAAAAAATCATTTTTCTTTTTCGTTTCATTCTTTTTTTTGCTTTTTTCGGAAAATTCAAAAAAATGCGAAATTCGGAATTCAGAAATTCGAAAATTCAGAAATTCAAAAATCCAATTTTCCAAATTTCTAATTTTCTCATTTCCGATTTTTAGATTTTTGAATTTTCAAAAATCAGAAAAAAATGAAAGAAAATCAGTAAAATTTGAAAGAAAATCAGTAAAATTTGAAATAATAACTAACTAATGCTAACTATTAAATTACAGATATTGGAATTTCCTTTAAAATTTGGCTGTTAGTGAAGTCTGTCGTCCAGACGGAGCTACGTAATCTACATTGCGAAACACGTTGACGTCACCAGCGTCGCATGACGCCGCTTCTCTGTTGTGTCCCGGAAGTAAGCCCACGGCGAGCTGTGGAGATTGGAGATAGGAGAGCCGAACAGCTGTTGTACAGCCATAGGATCGGGAGACAATGCAAGAAATCTGAGTGCTGCCAAGTGCTTTGCCCTAAAAGGGACAGCTGTAAATTCTATGGATTATGTATATATAGCCATCCTTTTGATCCCAGGAAGGGTATCATATGGATTTTACACTCTAAAAACTGCTTATATTGTGTTTAGCATAGAGAGATAATACAAGCCCTGTCCTGTCACTGTGATACACTGTTTAAAAAGGACCACCATTCAATACCAGGATATGATCGAAAAGTGAGTCTGTTCTGAATCCCTAAAAAAACGTAAGGTGTCCCAGGGTCCCTGTATGGTCAACAAATCCCTTTCACCCCCCTGTCATAGATAGGGGTACAGTTTGAATGACAAACATAAAGCACTCTTTTCTGCTTTCATCCAGGAAAACCCTTTGAACGGCTTTTTCTTCAATCAACCATACATTATAGCAACTGTTCCTTTGTTGCCATATAATTTTCACTGTCTTCCACCATACATCAGCAATTAGGCCTATGCAATTTGGGAAGTCTCCTTCAGCCATAGCTAGATAACCTCCTAGGCTGCCTATTAGTTTAGTCCATACCTCTCCTTCCCCTCCCCTCTCTTCCCTACAGTATTTAAAGGGTTATTAAAGGAAAACAAAATTTTCCTTTAAAATAACAAACATGTTATACTTGCCTCCACTGTGCAGTTCGTTTTGCACAGAGTGCCCCCGATCCACGTCTTCTGGGGTCCCTCGGCGGCTGTCTCTGGTCCTCCCCGCAAGTACTGACCACAGTCATGCGAGAGCTCGCAAGGTGGTGAGTAATTGCGGGCACGCTCCCGTGATACAGCGAGCGGCCATAGCCGCTTACTGTATCACTCGGCCCCCACCCTCGGCGCGCCGAGTCACTGGATGTGATTGACAGCCAATCAGTGGCCAGGCTGAGCGGCAAAGAGGATCTTGGGACTGCGCAGGACTTTCGAGGGGTCAGGTAAGTATAACGGGGGCTCGGGGGGGAGGGGGCGGCAGCATCAGATGTTTTTTCACCTTAATGCATAGATTGCATTAAGGTGACATTTTTTTTTACAATCGCTTTAATGGGCTCGAGTCTTCCAGGGACCTCCACACGGATACCCATGCCTTACATTGCATATTCATGTAATTAAACTATAAACAACTAATTGTCGAGGCATGGATACCCGTGTATAGATCCTTGGCGTCCGGACGATTGTTTATATGTGTTTTATTTGTAGTGTGTTTTGTTTATTTTCTACATGTTGCCACATCCAAAAAGGATATGATGCAGTAATCTCTGGATGCTATCAAGTTGCTTGTGTCCTAACTATTACCTCCCATTGAGGAGTTTAATGTATTTTTCTATGTATTTTTCATTAATAAATTAATAATACTTTTTTAAACTATGCTTGCGTTGTACGCTGTGTCACTCATTTGGTCCTCTGGTCCTTGTCAGTTTTGTCAAGGACATACCAGTTATTTTATATATATCTGTTAGTGAATGTAACGAATACAAATTTATCTGAAGTTACGAATTATCTGAAATAACGAATGGAACACCAATGGAATAGAACAAATTAATAATAATAATAAAAACATTTTTATTATTATTTTTTATTATTATTAGATCGTTACGTTCCATTCGTTATTTTGGATAAATCGTAACTTCAGATGAATTCGTATTCGTTACGTTCACTAACAGCCAAATTTGAAAGGAAATTTCAATACCTAATCTCCAAATTTCCAAAATATAGAATTTCCGAAATTTTGAATTTCCTAATTTTTCGAAATTTCGGTATTCCGACTTGCTCATTCCCCGACTTAGTTGGGGTGGGCCATAAACCTCGGTGGGGGTGGGTCAGCCATGCCATGTGACCATTGACCTCTGGGAACCTGCAGTCTAAAATTTGAACTCTGGGGGAGGTCCCTTTTCCAATTCCTGAGTCCTAGCCTTATTCTTCAAGGGGAACCCTAACCCTACCCCCTAACCTCAACCCCTAAACCCTGGCCCTGACTCTATACCCCAACCCCTAAGCCCTAACCCCTAAATCCTGACCCTAACCCCAACCCCATCCCTAACCCAAACCATAACCACTAACACAAATCCCTAAATGCTAAGCCCTAACCCCTAACCCTAACCCTAGTCCTAACCCTCAACCCTAACCCCCAACACTAACCCTAACCCTAAATCCTAGCCAAAGCCCTAAACCTAACCCCCAGCCCTAAACTCTAACCCTAACCCCCTGTCACATACCTTAACCAGAGGCCGAAGTGCTGAGAGGACTTCCCTTGCGACTGCGAATGCAGAGTGTCCCCTGAAGCGTATATTGATTGGGTTGCGCAAACGTTATAGCCTTATGGCATTTTTATGGCATTTTTTTTTACCAGAAATGGCAGTGATCTGCGATTTTTAGCAGTACTGAGACATTGCGGCAGACAGATCGGGCACTTTTGACACATTTTTGGGGCCATTGACATTTATACAGTGATCAGAGCTATAAAATGCACTGGTTACTGTGTAAATGTCACTGGCAGGGAAGGGATTACCAATAGGGGGCGAGCAAGGAGTTAAATGTATTTCCTCGTGAGTGTTTCTTACTGTGGGGGGGATGGGACTGACTGAGGGCGGAGACATATCGCTGTTCATAATTACTACAAACAGCAGATGTGTCTTCTCCCCTGTCAGAACAGGGATTTGTGTTTACACACACAGATCCTCGTTCTGGCTCTTGTGCTCACGATCGCGGGTGGCCGGCGGCAATCGTGCCCGACGGTCACGCGCATCGGGTCCTCAGCCGTGCAGCACGTGCGCACCTGCTATGGCTCTTAAAGGGGCCAACATACCGGTACATTGTTGTGTAGAAACTAACCACTTTGCCAACGTGAATGTGCCTGAGCCAGTCGACAAATGGTTAAAAACACATTTGGAAGGATTTACTAAAACGGATATACACAGAATCTGGTGCAATTGTGCATAGTGCAATCAGCTTCTAGATTTTATTGCCAAAGCTTAAATTAACAAGCTGAAGTTAGAAGCTGATTGGTTACTATGCAGAGCTGCACCAGATTCTATGTGCACCAGTTTTAGTAAATCTCCACCATGGCATTTGGATCACATGGTACTACAGTACCATATGATCAAGTGTAGGCACATGCACTGCTTTGGGGTATTGTTAGGATTAGATTGACAGTTTGATTGAGTATACTCCTGAAACTATGAGTGAAAGCAAGTGGAATACAGGGAACGGAGTAGGTGGATTCTATAAGAGGTGTGGCTTACGAGAAGTGGGATGGGCCAAATGTGGAGGGGGCGGGGTCTTGCCCCCCCCCCCCTCATTTTAAAAATTCACCAGCCACCACTGGTTAGGATACATATTATTATTATTATTATTATTATTATTATTATTATTATTATTATACAGGATTTATATAGTGCCAACAGTTTGCGCAGCGCTTTACATCAGGGAACACAGTACATATCAGCATTAATGCATGTCTTATACTTTAGAAAATTGTATTTTCTGTATATGTTGAGATTTTATCAGCTTAAAGTATATTATTAGAACAATCACATTTCTTCTTATATATTTTAGAGAAGTTAAAATAAAGACTGGTGAATGGTTCTTCGATGAAAGAGAAAAGAAATTTCCATGTGCAGGTAAAGGTTATATTTGTGTGAGAGTCTGCTGGTAGAGCTATAAAATGAGCCTAAAAATAACTTTATTTTATTTTCCTGTCTGTATCACTCTAGCAGTTTATATTCTGTCCTTCTACAGAATACCCTAATGAGTCATAAAGCCCCAAAAAATTGTCTTTAAAATTAAATGGTTGTAAAACTTAGTGACAGGTAAAGGCAGTAGAGTGTTAACCACACTGTCTACTCTCTCTAATAGACAGAGCTAGATGTGTCTTATTTTCTTTATTGTACACTCAATACAATTAAGTCATGTGACAGAATGTGTTCTCACTGCCCATAATGCACCTGTTGTGGGTTGTAGATCCTTAAAGCGTATCTCAACCCAAAAGCAAACATTTAATATGCTGCAGCTTAACAGTCCCTAAATGTGGTGGCTGAAATACCTATTAAAAAATGTGGTGGCTTCAATCGTTTTTCTTTAGGCTTTTTTTCCTTTATTTTCACCTGGTAAACTTCCTAAGTAAGTTATTTTTCATCTTATGCCACGTACACATGGTCGAAACTTCCGACAACAAATGTTCGATGTGAGCTTGTTGTCGGGAAATCCAACCGTGTGTATGCTCCATCGGACATTTGCTGTCAGGAACTTCCGACAACAAATGTTTGAGAGTTGGTTCTCAATTTTTCCGACAACAAAAGTTCTTGTCGGAAATTCCGATCGCCTGTAGCAAATTCTGGCGCACAAAAATCCTATGCATGCTCGGAATCAATTCGACACATGCTCGGAATCATTGAACTTCATTTTTCTCGGCTCGGCTTAGGCCTCGTACACACGACCGGTCGTGTGTACATTTTCGTCGAGGAAACTGTCTAGAAACTCGACGAGCCAAAAATTTCCTTGACAGGAATGGAGAAACTTGCCTTGTCGAGTTCCTCGACAGCCTAACAAGGAACTCGACAAGGAAAACGATGTGTTTCGCCCGTCGAGTTCCTCGGTCGTGTGTACGAGGCTTCAGTGTTGTATGTGACCACGTTCTTGACGTTCGGAATTTCCGACAACATTTGTGTGACTGTGTGTATGCATGACAAGTTTGAGCGAACAATCCGCTGAAAAAAATCCACGGTTTTGATGTCGGAATGTCCGATTGTGTGTAAGCGGCATTACATTACCAGACTAACCTGTCCAACAAAAGTGGAAGTTAGAGAGTTGAGACAAATCAATAGACTCAGGCTGTGCACTGCTCAGCCATTCAGGGGAAGCTTTGTATTCTATGAATTAGGGCTGCGGAAATTAACGATTAATTCATCGATTAATCGTAAAAAAATTTAAACAATCAAAATTCTTTTGCTTGGTACTCACCTCTCCGCCGGCTTCCGGGTCTTCAGGTAGTTCCGTCAAAGATCAGGTGATGTCACGGACACCGGCGGGGCTTGCCGTGTCCATCTGAAGGGCTCCTTTGCTGTGCCTTCATATCTGCATGCTGGCGGGACCTTTCTATCTGCCACACGCAAGAGCTGTTACACTTTCCTCTATCACTTCCCTCCATCAACCTGAGATTCTACAGTTATCCACTGGGAGTTGTGATAGTTCCCTTCACGGGACATCTACATGCCGACGGACTGATGTTAACCCCTCCTCATCTGGAGTCAGCAGTGGTATCGTTGTACACATTTTTATACCAGTATCATACTTGGCTACATGTTTTTATGACTGCTTTTTTCTACTGTTTGGTATTACTCGCACCATTTTTACAGTTTAGCTACATCGATTTTATCTCCAGTGCAATATTTATTTTGTTACCTACATGAAGACTATAAAAGTTTTAATGCTATTCCAATCGAGTGCTGCCTTTGTGTGTTTTTTGTATCCTGCTATCCATTTTTTCAGTGGTTGGTAGCTGCACTGGGAATCTGCCTGCAAGGAGATCAGCTAAAAGTAGTTGGATCATCTGTATGTGCATTATAATCAAAATTAGTTGATTAATCGATAAAAAAAATCGATTAATCGAACATGAACATTTTAATCAGTAACAGCCCTACTATGAATGACTACAATGCTTCTTCTGATTGGCTGAGACAGAGATTGTGACGTCATAAGATGGCATCTCTACCTCTGCCAATCAGGGGAAGCTTTGTATTCATTCATAGAATACAAAACTTCTCATGAATGGCCGAGGGGCGCTTAGTCCGACTCTATTGTTGTCTAGTGTGACAGGTAGTTCCTATTCCCACTGCCGGAACACAACACTGTATAATGTAGCTGAAGCTACATACAGTTAATACTGGGAGCCCAGTAGACGCACCTGTTAATGCAGCAAAGTGCACTAAATGAATTTAATTGTGAAACATGTGTATATATTTAGTTTTATAAATTTACACTTTTCTTTCATAGGAAAACATGAATCAGCAAGTGCTAAGCTTTTGAAATCCTACCAAAAATTGAAGTAAGTACCGATAATGACCTTCATTCATTTTGTTGTTCATATCAGCTGCGAATGTTTTAAGAGCAGCTTTAATTCTGTGCGGTACAGAATTCTTATAATTGTGACTATTTTTATATTATTCAAGGGCCTATAGGATAGAATGTTTCTTGTCCAGGATATTTTGCTTTTTTATAGCAGCAGAGAAAGAAAGACAAGACAGCTTTTCCTACTCAGGTTTAAGTAGTATGCCTGGGTTACACCTTTCTGATTGATTTTGTACTATTATTGAGATCAGGAGAAGAGCCGGGACCATGGTAAATCACAGTTTTGCATGAGTTTTATTGTAAAGCAGTGTAAACAGCACAGAAAGTCAACGTGTTTCAGCTTAAAAAAGTCTTAGACATTAGCCTTTCTGAGCTGTTTACAACACTTTACAATAAAGCTTCAAGCAATACTGTGAGTTACTGTGGTACCGGCGCGTTTTCTGTACTAGATGTGTTGGGTGCTCTTATCAATCCACACATGATCACCGGTAATTTCAGCCATGGGGCATACCAGGGGAGGTAGTAGCACTGTACCATTGTACTATTATTGAGAACTCTATGATTCGGAAAGTGGGGATGATTTACTAAAACTGGAGAGCGCAAAATCTGGTGCAGCTCTGCATAGAAACCAATCAGTTGCATAGTTGGTATGGTTGAAAAAAGGCATGTGACCAGACCATCCACTTCAAGCTGTGGTGTGTGAGTGTGCTTATGTTTATGTCAATAGTACATCCCCATCTAATGTTTTTTTTTAGCTCTTAATGCTCCCTGCTGATACCTCTGGTTGTGGAAGAGAATTTCACATCCTTACCACTCTGACAGTAAAGAACCCTCTACGCAGTTTAAGGTTAAACTGCTTCTCTTCCAATTTCAGTGAATGGTCATGTGTCTTTTTACCAATTCACATCCCGCCCATTGTCATATGACGTCCGCAGATGGGATCTCCAATCCTGGGTGGGCGTCATATGATGTCCTCGGCTTCCCGGTGGTATAGTAGGCGCACGCGTGCCCGCTGCGTCACTGAGGAGCCTATGCGCATGCCTGGCAGCGCGATGTCCGCCAGGCACCTGCGATCTCTCGTGACAGAGTAGGAACTTGGATCTGTGTATGTAAACACACAGATCCACTACCTGTCAGGAGAGATAAGACAGATCGTGTGTTCCTAGTATATAGGAACACAGATCGGTCTCCTCCCATAGTCAGTCCCATCCCCCCACAGTTAGAATCACTCCCTAGGTAACGCATTTAACCCCTTGATCGCCCCCTAGTGTTAACTCCTTTCCTGCCAGTGACATTTATACAGTAATCTGTGCATATTTATAGCACTGATCGTATGAATGTCAATGGTCCCAAAATAATGTCACAAGTGTCCGATCTGTCTGCCACAATGTCACAGTCACGATAAAAAGCCAGATCATGCCATTACTAGTAAAAAAAAAAATACAAATAACTAAAATGCTATAAATCAATAACCTATTTTGTTGGCGCTATAACTTTTGCGCAAACCAATCAATATACGCTTATTGCGATTTTTTTTTTTTTTACATATCGGCCTAAACTAAGAAGATTTGTTTTTTAATTGGGATATTTATTATAGCAAAAAGTAAATTATTATTTTTTTTTTCAAACTTGTCGCTCTTTTTTTGTTTATAGCGCAAAAAGTAAAAAAATGCAGAGGTGATCAAATACCACCAAAAGAAAGCTCTATTTGTGGGGAAAAACAAATTAATTTGGGTACATTGTTGTATGACCACGCAATTGTCATTCAAAATGTTACAGCGCTGAAAGCTGAAAATTGGCCTGGGCAGGAAGGGGGTGAAAACACCCTCTATTGAAGTGGTTAAATGCCTCTTCACTAAAAAAGGTTTTTCCCTATGCTAAGGTTACCAGTACGGTATTTGTACATCGCTATCATATCCCCTCCTAAGCGTCTCCGCTCCAGAGAGAATACGTTACGGTAAATGTTTGTAGTCTTTCCCCATAGCTGAGATCCTCTAGTCCCTTTAATAGCTTTGCTACCCTTCTCTGGACTCTCTCCAGTTCCAGCACATCCTTTCTGAGTACTGCTGTCCAGAACTGAATGGTATACTCAAGATGCAGGCAAGACCAGAGTCTTGTAGAGTGGGAAAATTATCGTTTTATCTCTGGCGTGAATCCCCTTTTTATTGCATCTCAATATTCTGTACGAATGACACTGGCAGGAAGAGGGGTTAACATCAGGAGCAATCAAAGGGTTAAATGTGTGGGGGATGCTTTAACTTGTGGGAAGACAGAGATTCGTGTTCCTGCTTAGTACAAACATACGATCTCAGTCCTCCCTTGTTTACATAGGCAGACCGCTGTTCTAGCTCTCTCGGTGTCCAATAACAGCGGGAGCTGGTTGCCAGCGACACACATGGGTGCTGAAGACCTGGAAGAGTAAAATCACGTACCTGTGTGTGATTTTGCGCGGGAGTGCCGCTGCCCCACAGTATGTGTACGAGGGGTGGTCGGCAAGTGGTTAACGCATAGAATGCATAGGGATAAAAAAAACTTCTGCCTTTACAACCGCTTTAATGCTCCAGATTGCAAGATCTTTCAGGTTTAATGTAAATGTGGTAAATCAAATGGAGCCCCATCTACTTCAGTGTTTCCCAATCCCACTCCTCAAGTACCCCCAACAAGCCAGGTTTTGGAAATTTCTCTTAGAAAAAATAGTTGTCACAAATAAAAAGCCACTGAGATTGATTTAAAGCACCCATGCAAATAGCCCATGACTTGTTGGGGGGCATTTGAGGATTGAAGTTGGAAACTACTGATCTACATATACTGTATCTCTTTGTTACCGTAGTCTCTTGTCATTTTTGTTCCACTGAGCAGTACTGGTATGTAAGTTGTGTAGATAAAGGTCTTGCCTCACAAAACCATGTTTATTATTTGTTTTTTTTGTATCTATTTTGGTATTGGCTTTCGGTTTATATCTGTATGTGTAACATGCTATAGCAAAACTTGTCTTTGGCCTTGAAGTTTGTCATTGTGCTTATCAGTAATGATTAATACATGTTCAGTCATGTTTAGTGATAGTTTTATAAAGTCATTTAAACATTATCCGAATATGCAATGATACATGGACACATGATCTTCTAACTTTACTTCTATCCTAGTAAGATTTCTGTTGTACCCCCAACACCTCCTCCATTCTCTGAAGCACCTTCCGTAAGTAGCATTGAGGTAACATAACATTTTTTTTTTTCAATCTTTGTTTTGAATTTCATTACTGTATATGTCTCAGCATCTGCCACCCCTCTCCCACCACCCAACAAAATTAAATTCAAAATACTAAAAACAACTTACAAAGCCACCCACAAATCATTCTCTTCATTCCTCCCAAGACCTCCCGCTCTCTAGTTCCCTTGTTGCCTCCTCCCATGTTCACCTTCAGGACTTCTCCTGAGCTTCTCCCATCCTTTGGATAGGATTCCCTACCCCAATCTGTCTGACTATCTCCTACTCTATCCACTTTTAGATGATCCCTGAAAACTTTTCTCTTCAGAGAAGACTATCCTGCCTCCACCTAACAACTGTACTTTTATTTTCTCTATCAGCTCACCCCCCCCCCACAGTTGTTACCTTTTGTAACACTTGACACCCTTCTAGATTATAAACTCTAATGAGCAGAGACCTCTGATTCCTCCTGTATTGAATTGCATTGTAACTGTGCTGTCTACCCTCCTGTTGTAAAGTGCTGCACAAATGGTTGGTGCTACATAAATCATGTATAATAATAATAATAATAATAATAATAAAAAATAATTTTAACATAATAAAAAAAGCAGAAACTTAAACTAAAATACATACAAGTGCCTGTGCCGCAAAGAAGCTTCTATTTTAGTATGAATCCTCCATTTTTTTTGTCCCTTTGCCTGTGGTGTATTTAGGTTTTGTGCTGTCCTAGGCCTGACTAAACTCGTGCACCCCCTAATTTAAATATGACCAACCCCTTTCTGTCAAGGCCACACCCCTTGCTGTTTAAGACCAACCCTGACATTTTCGAGTGGGGACACTAGTTTTGAGGGACTGGGGGGGGGGGGGCAATGTAGTCCCTTAATTTGCATAGATTTCCTCTCTTTTCCTGTTTGGCTATGGGGCAGGAAGTGAGGGGAAATCTCTGCAGTGGGTCAGGGATGGTAAAAACTAAACTGACAGGGGCTATAACCCTCACTTACGCTATCCAAAATGAAAAAAAAGTGTTGTCTATAGTTCTACTTTAAGCACAAATTTCTGAAAATTTTATGGAGAGGATTAAGAAGATATAACCATGCCAATGGTGCAGCAGAAAACATATAGCCCAGTGAGGAAGGTTTGTGGGCCAGGATGATAAGACAGTCAAAATTAGAAGCAGCTTGCATTACACTAACTGTGTAGCGCAAGTCGGATGGGAGTCTTTCCATGCTGTCCCCCTGCAAAGTGCTGCCCTAGGCCTGGGCCTTGTTGGCCTAGGCCAGGATACAGCGTTGAAGGAGAGTCTGAAAGTACCAAATCTCTCGTCTGCAAGTCGTACAAAATACGGCCGCCAGACTTGTGACTGGGAAAAAAACGTGGGAATCAATCTCACCCTCGTTGAGATCCCTTCGCTGGATGTCAGTAAAAGACAGAATTGCTTTTAAAGCACTCTGCCTGACGCATAAGTGCATCCATGGGAAGGCTCCGCAATATCTATGCGAAAAGATAAAAGCTCACAACTCCAATCGCGTTCTGCGATCCACCAACCAAAATCTGCTCCAGATACCCAAAGCCAAATTCAAGTCCAAAGGAGAAAGAAGATTTGCGCTCCAAGGTCCTAGACTATGGAATGCTTTACCAACCAACATTCGGTTGGAGGAAAACCACCTGACCTTCAGAAGAAAGATCAAAACTCATCTCTTTTGATATCAAGAGAGACAGTAACAACAAGCGCCCAGAGGCGATTTAGTTCGCATGTGCTGCGCTATATAAGTTTTTCATTCATTCAGTCTCATTTATCTTCTCCAGCATCACTGGTTTTCACTCATGGATAATACAGCATTCACATTGTGATGTGCAGTTGCGCTCTGAAAAAGCAGTTGCTTCAGAGCTTAGTAAATTAGAAGCAGCGCCTCTCAGCCCAGTCTGCCCCATAAGACTGGCGCTACACTAGCCAGTGGGAACTCTTTCCGTGCTGCCCCCCTGCAAAGTGCTGCCCTAGGCCTGGGCCTTGTTGGCCTAGGCCAGGATGCAGCATTGCCCTTTGCTTTAGTTTCACTTAGTTGGCTTTTAGAATAATCCTTGCCTTTCTTCCCCTGTTTAACAGGACTGTTAAGGTCAGATTCACTCTTGCACATTGTGGTAAATTGCACATACCACAAGGCATGGTAACACATGTAACATGCATTGCGGTGACAATTCATTTCGATTGGCACCCTAACGCACCATGGCATCATACCTGTATTACAGCGAGCCCTAACACACATGGTAGTGTGTTGCTGTGCATTGTATTCGAAAAAAGACAGGTCATGTGTGATTTTAAGCACGTTAGGATGCATTGAAAACCCATTCATTATGGACAGGCTGCATTAACGCAACATGGTGACATGAACCATAACCAGGGCAGCCATCAGAAATTTTAGAGCCCCTTACACACCTTAGGCATGGGCCTTTAGCAGAAAACCGGAGGGGGGGGGGGCTGCAGCTGAAAATTTTAAGGTGTAATCTCACCTCTTCTTCTATCTGCTGCCAACCGCAAACAGAGAACCGCATTTCCTCTCATTTCATGTCATGGTGACAATCTTTCCAATAGAACTGAAAGTAAGGGGAAATCTTTCCAATTTGGTCACAAAGAGCTGCAGTAATCGCATGCAGACAAGATTATGATCTTATGATCTTGGCATGCTTGTTTCAGTTCCTAAATATACTTTATTTTGGGTAACAAGCATATTAGATTCCAGGGATTCCGCCATCAGGAATTTTGGGGCCCCTTACACAGCTTCAGGCATGGGCCCCCTGAAGCAGAGAACCGGGGGGTGCGGCCGATGCAAATATAGAGGCGGGGGGAGAGTCACAAGTTGAGAAGAGGGGGGTGACGCAAGTTGAGAAGCGGGGGGGGGGGTGTTGCAGGTTGAGAAGCGGGGGGTGCCGGATTCAGAATAGGGGGTCCGCGAATCAAGAAGCTGGGGGGCTGCCACCACGAACAAACAAAAAAGGGGATGCCATCCGGGCCCCTTAGAGGTTGGGGGGCTTTGGGTGCTGACAAACAAAATAAATAAAAAAAGGGGGTTGCCATCCGGGGCCCTGGGGACCACCGGGCCCCTTAGAGGTCGGGGGGGCTTTGGGTGCTAATGGAGAAAAAAAAGGGGATGCCATCCAGGGCCCTGGGGACCACCGGGCCCCTTAGGCCCCGTACACACGAGAGGATCGATCCGCTGGAATTGATCCGCGGACCGGTTCCAGCGGATAGATCCCCTGGTGTGTACGATCCAGCGGATCTGTTTCCGCGGATTTTTGCCCCCGGGGATGGATTTCCAGCAGATCAAAATTTCTTGACATGCTAAGAAATCGATCCGCTGGAATCCAGTCCAACGGATTGATCCGCTGGTCTGTACAGACTCACCAGATCAATCCATCCGAATCCATCCCCCGCATGCGTCGTAATGATTCGACGCATGCGTGGAAGTCCATATATCACAGCGTCGCGCACGTCGCGGCGACGGCGCGACACGTCACCACGGACGGAATTCCGCGGGGATTTTGATCTCATGGTTAGTACAACCATGAGATCAAAATCCGCCAGAGGATTTATCCACGGAAACGGTCCCCCGTAAATCCTCTCGTGTGTACCCGGCCTTAGAGGTCGGGGGGCTTTGGGTTCTGCCAGGGGGATGCCATCGGGGCCCTGAGCACCACCGTGCCCCTTACAGGTGTAGTGCCTGTACCCCCCTGATGGCAGCCATGTTAGATTCCAACCAATATAGGTCAACAATTATATTACAAAATATTTCCCCATAAAAATATTAGCCCTGAAGGCCTATTTAGACTTGTCTGTTCTGGTGTATTGATATAATGAAAGAGTATAAATGCACTTATTTTTCATACGTTAACACACGTTGCCTTAAGACCACTCATTCATATGAATGGTTTGCACTAGAATGCACCAAAAATCAGACATGTATCATTTTTTTAGGTGCAGCACAGTACAACGCATGGTGGTGCATTACTTTGCATTGTGGTACATCAACATGTGTATAGGAGATGCATTGGTTTGGTGCCCTGGGTGCCAGAGTTTTTAAGTATTTTTGTTAAATAGAACAACATTTCAAGAATACAATAGAGCAGACAAAATAAGCAAGGGGGACCTGCAAGTTGGATCTAAAATAACCATTAACAATGAATGACACCACAACATGTTATTGTACATGATTGGATTAAGGGTCTGATTGGACCCTGAGGGTTTTTGCACCCATATGTTATGAAATGGCAGTAATAAATAAATGCACAGTAATGGCTGTAATTTGAAGGCGTGTGAGCGCACTGATAATTTAGTCAGTAGTAGCGACCTAATTATAATGCCTAGCACCTTGTGTTCCTACTAGTGGTTTGGTGTTCTATGTTCCCAATATTCTTTTCCCAGGGGTAGATGCACTAGTAGAGTTGTTCAGGGACACTAATATATATATATATATATGTACAATTGTATGTACAGCACACAACATTATGTGGTACAGGTGGTCTTTTTGTAGTGAAAGTGTGTTTCAGGAGATTTGAACTTTTTACTCCATTATGAAGGGCCCTTCTTGCGAAATTCTGGCCCCTGGCTATAATAATTGACTAGCCCCCATCTGCATACATGTTCCAGGTTAATGACTTAGGAACTCATTCATAATAGATAAAAACTGCTAGGTCTCTCCATATCACTGCCTGCATTTTGCAGCCTATAAATTAAAATGAAGACTGCGGTGCGAAGCCAGCGGTACTTTGCAGAGTTCTCCCAAATGAACTCAGCAGACAGAACTTCATGACTGGAGAAAAGACAGTCATAGGTCCTTGAAAGGCCACGTGACCAGGCATCCCCCCTGTTTTTTTTTTTTCTTTCTTTTTTTTTTTTCTTTTGCTAGTTTTCCATTCACAAGAAAGCAGAACACATCCCTGTACTTTTTTTTTTTAAGAAATGTTATGGCAAAACCTGTTCTTTTTAAATACACCAATTAGAGAACTAAAGCAAGAGGGCCAAAGTGATAGCCAAGCAACTAATCCTATTGGAGAGAAAGGTCTGCAGTGGTAGCCTCAGGCCCCGTACACACGACCAAGTTTCTCGGCAGAATTCAGCCAGAAACTCGATCGGAGCTGAATTCTGCCGAGAAACCCGGCGTGTGTACACTTTTGGCCGAGGAAGCCGACGAGTTCCTCGTCGAGCCAAATAGAGAACATGTTCTCTATTTCCTCGTTGTTCAATGAGGAAAGTTGGCTCGCCGAGATCCTCGGCGGCTTCACACAGAACTCGACGAGCAAAACGATGAGTTTTTCCCGTCGAGTTCCTCGGACGTGTGTACGGGGCCTCACTGTTTCTCCCATGACAAGTTTTCTTTAGCAACTGAAGCTAAAAAAAATAATAATTTATTTGAAATTGTAATTTTCTTCTAGGAGCTCAGTAAGTCAAAAGGTTTTCATAAATCAGTGGAAAACCTCTTCCTATCTCTCACTACACACGTGAAAAGTAAGTATGAGTCTATTTCATGATTTAATTTAGTTTATGATCTAAGGGATGTGATTTTATTTTTTAAGTTCAAACAAAGACATAGACAAAGAGCACATTTCGGGGTGGGGGTTAATGCAATAAAGAGACCAAAGAGGATACAACAATGGAAAATAGATCAGTAGCAGAACAATTTTAAATAACACTTTCAGGACCAAAGTTACTAGAAACAAGAGCATATTTGGTGGTTTTAATACAAAAAATAGACCACATAGGAAACGACAATTGAAAATAGACAAGCAGTAAGACAACTTTAAATAGCAATCTTAGACCCAAAAGTTAGTAGAGCTAAGGAGGAGAGGTAGACGTTTGGGCTGGTTCACACTGTTATGACACGACAGGCGTACGACTGTAGATCTGACTTTGCTCTGCGGCTTGAAGTCCGAAATTCGTCTGACTTTAATGAACAGGGATCCGACTCTGATCCCGACAATGCAGGCACTTTGTATCAGGGGGAACTCCACGCCAAAATTCTAAAAAAAAACGAAATAAAAAATAATGGGGAACCCCCATGCTAAAAAAAAACGGAGTGGGGTTCCCCCCAAAATTCATACCAGACTCTTACCTGAGCATGCAGCCCGGCAGGTCAGAAAAGGGGATAAGGACGAGTGAGCGTCCCCTCCTGAACCGTACCAGACTGCGTACCCTCAACATGGGGGGTGCGCGCTTTGGGGCAGGAGGTGCCTTATGCCCCCAACTCCAAAGTACCTTGTCCTCATGTTGATGGGGACAAGGCCCTTTTCCAGACAACCCTGGTCGTTGGTTGTCGGGGTCTGCAGGCGGGCTTATCGGAATCTGGAAGCCCCCTTTAACAAGAGGGCCCCCAAATATCGGCCCCCACCCTATGTGAATAAGTATGGGGTACACCGTACCCCTACCCATTCATCTAAAAAAAGTGTTCAGAATCAAACAGTACACAGGTTTTTAAAGTATTTTATCAAAGCTGCTCCGGCATCTCTTCCGATTTCTTCTCCCCTCTCCGGCTCTTTTCCCTCTTCTGGCGATGTCTTTTGCCTCTGCCAGTTCTTCATGCGACATTAGCTCCCAATGCTGGAGCGTTTGTCGCACCAGTGTGAACCCGGCCTTAATGTATAATTGAATAGACTGCAGAAGATACAGCAGTGAAGACTGGTCACAGCAGTCACATGGTAACAACAGTGACCCGGTACACTGATCAGTCATCGGCTGTGTCCACTCAGAATGGTAAAGCCCCTGCCCCACCTGTCATTATGCTATAGACCAGGCCGGGAAGGTGTTAATGTATGCCTACATTTTATTTTATCTATGGCAGTGGTTCTCAACCTGGGGGTCGGGACCCCCTCAGGGGTCAAATGATGATTTGCCAGGGGTCACCAAATCCTGGGCTGTTTCTGAAGCCCACACCGGTCTCCCAGCCTTTTCTTGGCAAAGGCATTCCCACTCAGCCCATTCAGTTCACGGCATGGCTGGGGGGGGGCAGAGACTAGAAGTCAGCTGACTGGTGAGGAAAGTGAAGTGGGAGGGGCTGAAGGAGACCCTATCTCCCGATTTCAGCATGGGTGTCACTGCTGCGAGACACCACTGTAGTACGGGTTCCACGCTACGAAAATCATTTTACTGTTAGGGGTCCCCACAATTTGTGAAATGTTATCAAGGGGTCACGGCACTAGAAAGGTTGAGAAACCACTGATCTATTGGAATAGGGAAGTGCATTTGATGTGAGTAATATATTGCCGGATTCAGGTAGTGCGGCGTATCTTTTAGCCAGCGTAGCGTATCGTATTTACGCTACGCAGCCGTAAGTTATAGAGGCAAGTGCTGTATTCACAAAGCACTTGCGTCCTAAGTTACGGCGGCGTAGCGTAAATGTGCCGGCCTAAGCGTGGCTAATTCAAATTGTGAGTGGGTGGGCGTGTTTTATGTTAATGACTCGTGACCCAACGTTTTTAACGAAGGGCGCATGCGCCGTCCGTGGACATATCCCAGTGTGCATAGCTCCAAAGTACGCCGCAAGGACGTATTGGTTTCAACGTGAACGTAAATTACGTCCAGCCCCATTCACGGACGACTTACGCAAACGACGTAAAAATTTAAAAAATCGACGCCGGAATGACGTCCATACTTAACATTGGCTAGTCCAACTTTTTGTTGAACTAACTTTACGCCTGAAAACGTCTTACGTAAACTGCGTATCTTTACTGCGACAGGCGAGCATACGTTCGTGAATCGGCGTATCTTGCTGATTTACGCTTTCTAGGCGTAAATCAGCGTTCACACCCCTAGCGGCCGGCGGAACTAGAGAGCTAAGCTACGACGGCGCAGTTGTATCTTAGCTACATTTAAGTGTACCGTAACTCAATTTGAGAATACACCTAAATGTACGACGACTTGGATTCAGAGTTAGGCCGGCGTATCTACTGATACGCCGGCTTAACTCTTTCTGAATCCGGCTAATAATGTTGGTGTATAGGCGCACGTTTTTTCTGGTTTGTTTTATTTTTCTTTCAAATGATGCAGCAGTGTGTTTCAAACAAAATGAAGCTCCAAGAAAACAGAAACAAGTGAATGCTGTGCTTTGATCACCCAAATTAGAAAAAAAGGTCCTATAAGCATAAAATCACAAATCAGGAAACCCCCAAAAGAAACATTTTTTTTTTAAATGCAATCACTGAATACATAATATTTTTAAAGGAAAGCCTTGCAGTGAATAAAGTAGTATTAACCCCAAAAGCAAACATTTATTATAATGCAGTTTACCAGTTTCTTTTATTACTTTTTATTTTTTTACTTGTTTTATTTTCACCAGGTGATCTTGCCAGTAAGTCTGGTGTTTTCCAACAGAACAAGCTCTTGTGCAGATGTAGCAATTAAAGGGTTTAGACAAACCATTTAACACCGATAGAGGTTTTAAGTCTATGGTGGCAAAAGTTTATAATACAGTTACCTGTTCAGATTTCCTTGTCTTTTAAATAAGTGACAATAATGCATTATTTTATTTTGTATTAGAAATTTCCAAGTCACAGAATGATATGCTGAATGACAGAATGCACCTGTCTACAAATTACGGCGAGGGTGGGGAAAGAAGAAAAGAAAGGAGGAGCCATTCTGACACTGCCATTAATATAGCTAGTCAGGTATGGGTATTCAGGAAAATTGTAAAGTAAAGGAAAAGACTGCAAAAAATAACAAAGTGAATCGGCCTTTTTATTTATTTTTAGATCTAAACATTTACTGCAGATGAATTTTCCGATTGCATTGGTTTTAAATTAAAGAGAATGAATAACCACCTGTGAATGTTCAGTGATTTATAACTATGCCCCATATGGGCAACTCTTATTTCGTTTCTTGCTGTATTTGTTTTTTTTTAATCAAAAATAATGTATCTTTTTTGGCAGCTGGAAAAATCCATCAGTTTACATAATCTTATTAACAAAGCTAAAGAGGAAGAGCTTCATTTGAAAAGGACTAGAAGCCAAGAGGCAGAGGAAAGTGATGGTGCAACGCAGATGGTGTTCTTTGGCAGTATGAAGCAGGTAGGTTCTAACACCTGCATCAGGAGTTCAATCATAGAATAAAATTGTGTGTGTGTGTGTGTATATATATATATATATATATATATATATATATATATATATATATATATATATATATATATATATATATATAATTGGATAACTGAAGTCACAAATGTATTATGTCAATGTTCTCATGTCACCGTTACTCAATCTCAAAAAAAAAAAAAATCTTAAAATTTTGAGCTCGATGGGCTGGCTTACTAAAGGAGCTGATAATCTTTATTCAAAAAATTGTGTGAATATTGACTTCAATTGTTTATTCATGTCAAACATCTGCACATGAATGGGCATTTAATTGAGCAGGTATTTGCTTTTACTTGATTTAATAACTAAGGCAAATCATCACACAATTTTAAAGGCTAAATTCACCTCTTTTTTTTTTTTTCTAAATTCCAGCTCCCCTGTGTACCAATATAGAAATAATGTACTTATTTTGCAAAAAATAAAACAGCTTTCCATTAATTCTACACAGGCTTTCCTCACTCTCTTCATGCTGTTTAAAGGGGTGGTTCCCCTAAAAATAAAGTTTTGACATTGCATTTGCTATAATAATTACAGTTCGAATCGGCTGGTTTTATGTAAAAAATACCTCCGTACGTATCGTTTGTATTATTCGTTCCCACCGCCACTTCCGGGTACGATGCTGGCGGTGGGCGTTCCTTATTTATGGACAGGCATCCGACCGACGCATCCATCGCGTCACGAGATGCCGAAAGAAGCCGAACATCGTTGCGCATGCGCCGTATAGAGCCGCACCGATGTTCGGCTTCTTTCGGCATCTCGTGACGCGATGGATGCGTGGGTCGGATGCCTGTCCATCAATAAGGAACGCCCACCGCCAGCATCGTACCCGGAAGTGGCGGTGGGAACGAATAATACAAACGCTACGTACGGAGGTATTTTTTACATAAAACCAGCCGATTCTAACTGTAATTATTATAGCAAATGCAATGTCAAAACTTTATTTTTAGGGGAACCACCGCTTTAAACACACTGTTCGATTACTTCTGCCTTACTTCCTGGACAGACTTTAGGTCATGACACAGGAAGATGTTGACCAGATGAGGGTAGATGATGCAGGGTGTGCTAATGAGATCAGCTGGTCAACTCCTTCCTGTGTCATGACCTAAAGTCTGACCAGAAAGTAAGGCAGAAGTAATCGAGCTGTGTGTTTAAAC
The DNA here is from genome assembly GCF_905171775.1 of Rana temporaria. Lineage (NCBI taxonomy): Eukaryota > Metazoa > Chordata > Amphibia > Anura > Ranidae > Rana > Rana temporaria. The sequence continues at coordinate 305,401,256 of NC_053492.1, forward strand.
AGCTATGAAGAGAGTGAGTTAAGCCTGTGTAAAATTAATGGAAAGCTTGATATTTTTGCCATAGAAGGTTAGCTGTAATTTAGAAAAAAAGGTGAACTTAGTTTTTAACCACTTCCATACAGGGCACTTTTACACCTTCCTGCCCAGACCAATTTTCAGCTTTCAGCGCTGATGCACTTTGAATGACAATTGCGCGGTCATGCTACACTGCACCCAAATGAAATTTGTATCATTTTGTTCCCACAAATAGAGCTTTCTTTTGGTGGTATTTGATCACCTCTGGGATTTTTATTTTCTGCAAAAAAAAAATTAAAAAGACCGAAAATTTTGAAAAACAAATGCTGTTTTTTTGTTTCCGTTACAAAACTTTGTAAATAAGTAAGTTTTCTCCTTCACTGATGGAACTGATGGGTCTGCACTGATGGGCACTAATAAGGCGGCACTGATGGGCACCGATGAGGTGGAATTGATGGGCACTGATGGGCACTAATATGCAGCACTGATGGGGCACTGATAGGCGGCACGGATGGGCACTAATAGGTGGCACAGATGGGCCAAGACAGGCGGCATGGATGGGCACAGATAGGTGGCATGGATGGGCACTGATAGGTGGCACGAATGGCATCAATTGTGGGCACTGATTGGCATCCATTGTGGGCACTGATTGGCATCCCTGGTGGTCTAGGGTGGCATACCTGGTGGTGGGCATCCCTGGTGGTCTAGTGGCATCCCTGGTGGTCTAGTGTGGGCATCCTCGGGGGGACTGTGCTGATAATCGAGCAGCCGACCGTCTCTCCTCTACTCGCGTCTGACAGACGCGAGTGAGGAAAAGCCGATAACCGTCTCTTCTTGTTTACATCGTGATCAGCCCTGATTGGACACGGTTGATCACGTGGTAAAGAGTCTCCGTCAGAGACTCTTTACCTAGATCGGCGTTGCGGGGTGTCAGTCTGACACTCTGCAACAACGATCGCCGTGAGGACGCCAATATCCTGAGGACGTCATATGACGTCCAGTCAGGATATTGAAACCACTTTGCCGCCGTCATTTTGTAATAGGGTGGGCGGCAAGTGGTTAAGTAAAGATTTTCAACATCTTCAGTAAATCGCCCTCAATATGTCAGAATCACGTGTTAGTATATCAGAATTTCAACTTATTTGGGCTGATTTATAACAACTGTTGAGAATGTTCAGAAATAAATTGTGTGAATTATCCAATAATCCAATATGTGAAAGGCAAATTCCGGCTTACTTATTTTTGTCCGCTTGTTACAAGGAACATGACCTAAGCTGGGTAAACACATTCAAGTTTTTTCATTCAACCCAGTATGCTGAACGAAAAAAAATTGCAGTACTAACACAATCGATGTTAGTGCGGCAATCTCCCCTGCTGTGACCCACTAATTAACTGGTTCTGCTCAAGACTCCACTGGGTGTCCTCTTATGTAGCAACTGTTTGAGGCACAGAGAAGAAGATGTATGACAGTCTTGGCCCGGGCTCCAACCAGGCTATGCCCCCCACATATTTCACTCCACCCACAGAGCTTAGTTATGGGTCCCCATCACTAAGCACTGTGGGCGGAGTGAAATGTGTTGGGGACATGGCCTGGTTGAAGCTCTAGCTGATGCTGTCATACTCCCTGTTACGGTATTTTGCAGAGATGTGCGACTTTTCCATTAGCTCTCCCCTGCTGTGCTATTGTGTTCTGACAGGGGGACTTTTCCCCCCTCCCCCCAGAACACACTGATCAGCACTGGCAGCCATTGGTTTTTCCAGCATGCCCATTTAACAGAAGCTGGTTGTGAGACCAGATTCTGTCAGACAGGCTGCAGGCAGCTGTACACATGATACACACTAATGGGTAGATTCACGTAGGGGCGCCTAACTTTAGGGCAGCCTAGCCTAGCCTTTTTAGGCTACACCGCCGTAAATTAGTTAGGCTAGTAGTGATTCTCAAACCACTTACCTGCTAATTTTCGGCGGCGTAGCCTAAAACGAGCGGGCGTAAGGGCGCCTAATTCAAATGACTTGGAGGGGGGCGTGTTGTATGGAAATGAGGCTTGACCTCATGTTTTTTGACACTGCGCATGCGCCGGGCGACTACATTTCCCAGTGCGCATTGCGGCTAAGTAGGCCGTACGGGCCTATTGATTTCGACGTGTACGTAAACGACGTAAATCCCGATTCGCGGACGACTTGCGCAAACGACGTAAAAAATTAGAACCTCGCGGCGGGAACGGCCATACTTAACATTGTTATTCCACCTCATAGGGCGCAAGCCGGCCTATCTTAGCTTTGTTTAAGTGTATCTCTGTTTGAGAATACACCTAAACATACGGCGGCGTAGATTCAGAGTTAGGTCGGCTTATCTACTGATAAGCCGGCCTAACTCTTTGTGAATCTACCTAAATATGTCAGCCAGTTCCTTCTGGTGCTGCTGACTTCTCATTTAATTGAAATCTTCTACCACTGATTCCCTTTTTCCTCCAGACCCTTGTGTAATTTGTTAGTTAGCTGCACACTTTTTTCCAGTTTAAGCCTAGGTTCACACTGCTGCGAATTCAAAATCGCGGTAAAATGCGCGATTTTACCGCGATTTCGAGGCTGCGATTTTGCCGCGATTTCGGCCGCAATTTAATGTAAATCGCGGCCTGAAATCGCAAAAAGTAGTACAGGAACTACTTTTTGAAATCGCAGATGCGGCGTCGCACTGATTAGGACAGTGCCATTGCCGACAATTGCCGCCGATTTGAGATGCGATTTGACATGTCAAATCGCATCTCAAATCGTTCCAAATCGTACCCAGTGTGAACCAGGGCTAACAACCGGTTACACCAAAGGACACAATCTGGTGTTTCTTCTGACTTTTTCCCAGTGTACACCCAGCTTTAGGCTCCTCACACCCGAGAATTGATATCCTCCTACGTTGCATGGAGTTTATGTATGTCTTTTTTTTTTTTTTTTTTTTTTCTTACTCCCCACATTTTCTTGAAAGAGAAGTATGTTTTTTTTTTTTTAAATCATACTTGCCTAGCTGAATGCAGCACCCATCCCCCTGCGCCTATTAGACCGAGAGTCGAGCGATCAAACACTGCCGATCACACGGTCAAAAATGTCAGTTAAGTGTCCGATCTGTCCGCTGCAAAGTTGCAGTCCCGCAAAAAATCGCTGATCGCCGCCATTACTAGTAAAAAATAAATAAATACAAATGCCATAAATCTCCTATTTTGTAAACCCTATAACTTTTGTGCAAACCAATCAACATACGCTTATTGGGGGTGGGGTGTTTACCAAAAATATGTAGCTGAATACATATTGGCCTAAATTGATGAAGACATTTTTTACAGCAAACTTTTTTTTTTGAAATTGTCGCTCTTTTTTTGTTTATATCGCAAAAAAAAAAAAAAAAAATTACAGAGGTGAACAAATACCACCAAAAGAAAGCTCTATTTGTGGGGAAAAAAGAACATACATTTTACCTGGGTAAAGCGTTGCACGACCGTGCAATTGTCAGTCAGTTAAAGTAACACAGCGCAGTATCGCAAAAAATGGCCTGGTTCATGAAGGGGGGGGGTATACCTTTCCCGGAGCTGAAGGGGTTAAGATTGAACAAAACTAAAAGGGCATTTTATTACTTTTATTAAAATATGTTGGTGCTCTGGTGGGGGGGTGGGTGGGGGGGAGAGGTTTCCATGGAGGAGAAATGTCGATGAGTGGGATCCAGTAATTGCACTGTCTTAAGGCAGCATCAGATGACAGTGACACACAGTCACTGCTTCTTCCTGTGTTCATGCCCTGTGTACTGCTTCATGAACACTGTGCTGCAGTGTGGAGAAGATGGAGGGAGGAGGTGGGTGGAGCCAACACTCTCACTCAGGGGCGCAAAAGGAAGAAGGCTCTTCTCTGAATGCTGGGGCTCCCCTCCTCGTCAGCAGCGGCTCTGGCGTGACTCACGTCACTGGTTTCTAGACGCCAGGCAGCCCAGGCGCTAGCAACCAGTGCAGGGAACACTAGAGGCCAAGCCACACCACTCCACCCACCTCCTCCTGGTCAAGCGCGGTGTATTAACAACACATAGTCTCTCTCTTGGCGCCGTTCCACCCTCCTCCTCCTGGTCCAGCGCAGCGTAACGACAACACAAAGTCTCTCTCTTGGTGCCGCTCCACCCAACTCCTCCTGGTCCAGCGCAACATAATAACACCGAGTATCTCTCTCTCTCTCTCTCTCTCTCTCTCTCTGCGCCACTAAGCCAGACAGTGATATTTTTTTTTTTTGGGGGGGGGGGGATGTGGACACCAGAAGGAGGACCTACACATTCTACGCTCCAGAAGATTAAACACAGAGGGGTTTATTTACTAAAGGCAAATAGGCTGTACACGTTGCAAAGTGCAGTTGCGCTCTGAAAAAGCAGTTGCTACAGAGCTGAGTAAATGAGCAGAAGCTCAGCTGACCTCTATCATCCAATCATGTGCAAGCAAAATATGCTGTTTTTTTGTTTCTTGTTTTTTTTCTTGCACGTGATTGGGTATTCTATGCAGCATGCTATTATGAGCTCAGGCTTCACTGACTGCTTAATCTCACACAAAGTGGTTACATTTTTATTTATTGTTTTCCTTGCACTTGATTGGATATTCTGTGCAGTGAAGATTTATCTAATTTACTAAGCTCTAGTCTAAGGCAACTGCAGAGTGCAACTGCATGTTGCAAAGTGTACAGTCTATTTGCCTTTAATTAATCAACTTCAGAATGTCATATTATCATAGATTTACGCAAGTATTTGGTGGCTATAGCCAAAAGGGGTAGGGGTTATGATTGGAGGGGGAGGGGGATCACTGGCCAGAGTAGGATTTGTATTGTTTACTTGTGTTTTAGTGTTAGGGACATTTAAGAAAGCTTTAGATTATCGCATGTTCACTTTTCTTTGTGCCAAAAACCCTGTGCCAAGATCTAACATTTAAAAAAAATTAGTGAGCGGATGCCTACATAATTTTTCTCATCTTTGGGGTGTAACTGTAGTACATTTGTCCGTGTCTTTAGATTTCTTAGTCAATTCAGCTTTTATCCCAGTGCCTATTTCTTTAGAAAGGTACCTCCATAGATCTGTATAGTGTCCAGTATACTGCACTGCAAGCCAAATGAGTGATGTCTTTGTATATGATATATAATAATATCCCTTTTATTTTTAGTCTAGCATGAGCAGCATCAGCAGTGTTTGTACTGATGGGGGAAGCATTGACAATGGTAATGTCAGTGGAGAAATTGAATTTGCCATCAAATATACTTTGAAGACTTCAACTCTAGAAATTTCAATCAAAGGATGCAAGAACCTAACATATGGAGAAGAGAAGAAAAAGAAGTGTAATCCGTAAGATTTGTAATGTACACGTTAGAAATGTTCTTTAAGTTAAACTCCAGGCAGATACAAAAAGACACTAAGCATATGTACCGTATTTATCGGGGTATAGTGCGCTCCCGCGTATAGCGCGCACCCCTAAAGTTGCCCGAATTCCTGTGGAAAAGTTTTTTTGTACTTACAGGTTTGGTGTCTTGCGCGGCGTCCATCGGCGGCCTCGTCGGGTCCGGCATCCGTCTGCGGCTTCGGGTGTCCTCTTCGTCGGGTCTGGCGTCCTTCTGCGGCGTCCTCGCGTCCTCCCCGCTCGTTTCCCGCACCGAGTTTGAATACTGCGCCGGCATATACCGAGCGCAGTACACTCGTGTATCGTCGGGCAGGCTCGGCAACTCTCGCGCTGACGTCCTGTACGCTCAGGACGTCAGCGCGAGAGGCGCCGAGACTGCCCGAAGATACACGAGTGTACTGCACTCGGTATATGCCGGCGCAGTATTCAAACTTGGCGCAGGTATCGGCGTATACCGCGCACCCACGATTTTGCCCTGATTTTCAGGGCAAAATAGTGCGCGGTATACGCCGATAAATACGGTATTTTCAAGCGATAAAGTATAAGGTTCTGGTGAGAAGCAACCAAAAATATCTCATTTGAACCAGTGCATATCACATTAGAGTCTTCTCAGAACAAAAAGTATTCATTTGTCTCATTCCATTACATATTCCAAAAATAAAGAAATTGGGGTAGATTTCCATAGAAATACATCGGCACAGCGTATCAGAGATACACTACGCCACTGTAACTTACTTTTGGCTGGTTCGAATCCTGGAAGAATTTGCGCTGTAAGTTACAGCGGCGTAGTGTATCTCTGGCGGCGGAATTCAAATCGGCGATTAGGGGGCGTGTTTCATTTAAATGAAGCGCATCCCTGCGCCGAATGAACTGTGCATGCTCCGTTTCTAAATTTCCTGCCGTGCATTGCGCGAAATGACATCGCAAGGACGTCATTTTTTAAACTTAGACGTGACTTACGTCCATCCCGATTCACAGACGACTTGCGCAAAAAAAATTCAAATTTCGACGCGGGAACGACGGCCATACTTAACATGGCAAATCTAACTATACGCCGCAAAAAAGCAGCTTTAACTATACGCCGGAAAAAGACGGCTACAGCCGCCGTAAAAAAATGCGCCGGCCACTCGTACGTACGTGGATCGTCGGAAATAGCTAATTTGTATACCCGACGTGGGAAACAACGTGAACGCCACCCAGCGGACGCCGAAGTATTGCATCTTGGATCCGAAGGCGTACGAAGACGTACACCTGTCGAATCTAACCCAGAAGCCGTCGTATCTTGTTTTGAGGATTCAAAACAACGATACGACGTGGGAAATTTGAAAGTACGCCGGCGTATCAGTAGATACACCGGTGTACTCGCTCTGTGGATCTACCCCATTATTTCTTATTTTAGACTAGTTGGCAGAGGCCATGCAAACCATTCCTCTTTGCACCAATAAACAACTATACATTTAGAATCACTGGTGTATAGTACATCCTAGAATTATACAGTCATTTATTTCAAGCAGCATAAAGCTGTTCATCATCAGTGCAGTGTATAGAAACCATGGAGTAGGGCTCAGGACCCAACAAGAAAGTATAACCTAGAGGTTATGGTGAGGAGGGACCAAAACCCCCCCCCCCCCCCAAAAAAAAAAAACTTGCATTACTGTGTGGAGTTACAGACAGAAGAACAGGAAGTGAGGATTTCTCAGAAATAAGGACATTTAAAAGCAAAATCGAAGGATGAGGTAAGTGAAGGAGGACTGCACTAAGATAAAGGAAGCTATTTAGGGGAAACAAATTGTACCTTTACAACCCCTTTAACCTTAGTAAACATTTTTAGTATACATATCTTAATTCTAGCCAGTCTTGTGACATGGAGAGCAGTAGTGTATTTAGGTTTTGTGCTGCCCTAGGTCTGACTAAACTCGTGCACCTTCCTGTCAAGTCCAAACCCCTTCCTGTCAAGGCCCACCCTGAAATTATTGAGTGGGAACACTAGTTCTGAGGGCCTGGTGGGGGCAATGGATTCCCTTAATTAGCATAGATGTCCTCTCACCTCCTGTTTGGCTATGGGGCAGGGAAGTGAAGGGAAATCTTTGCAATGTGACAGGGATGGTCAAAAATAAACTGACAGGGGCTATAACTCTCCTTTACTCTATCCAAAATGAAAAAAAAAGTGTTGCCTAAAGTTCTACTTTAAGCACAAATTTCTGAATAATTTTATGGAGAGGACTAAGAAGATATAACTGTCAGAACCATTGACGTATCTCGGCATAGAGCCTACATATACCGTCAGAATATTTATTCTGAACTATAAAATATTATTGTATTATGAAAATATGTATATCTGTGCTTTGGGAGAAATACAATTTTCCTACAATACAAGATATCTAAAATTCTTTTATCCGTGCTATTTTGAGGACAAGCAATACAAATGAATATTTAAAATATATATATTTATTAACTAAAGGTACAGTGCAAAATCTAAAATCGGGTACAATTCGTATTACAACAATTAATTGATATGCTTCTATAATCAGAAATAAGCGATGGTTGAATGTTTAGAGACTATTTACAATATTATGACAAGGCGTTTATAGCTCTCATATTTAAATCATCTTGGCGTATTTAAAACCTTTAGCTTTTAGTGACATAACCTTGACATTGAATTATCTCTTCTCAATAACAAACAGATCTCTTGCTACTGCTACATAAGACACAAGGATAAGATGTCCTGTGGACAGTTCTTGGTAATTTGGCCAAGAATGTCTTTTTAACACACAAGGCTATCTCTACTGCATCACCTGTTTAAACATATCCCAACATTAGGCCTCACAATGATATTGTGATCGATATATGTAACAAGTATCTATATACAGTATGTCTGTGCGTTACTTCGGTAATTGCCTCTGAAGACTCTCATGCTGCAGTTAAAGACATTCCAGATACAATTAACACTTGCTAAGATAATAGAGTGGCCACAGTTGGTATCTGTTTAAACTACCTATTGCATAGAGGATGTAAGATCAAAATTATACATTACCAGTAATTAAGAGATCTTTCTGTTTAAGAAGGGAAAGTCCTAATGAAGGACTCTTGAGAGCCCCTACATGTTTGCGGTCACTCTCTGCTTTCCAGCTTCCTTCAGAGATCAGCCATCTCTCTCCCTCAAGCTTCTTCCCATCAGAGATCCCTCCTGTCTTGTGTAATCACTTTTTATCTCCCCCAAGAACTGGGTGTGTGTTTCGCTATCACATGACTGACGATGTCACATGATGCTATGTTTTGGTGGGTGACTATATTGAACCAATGCCGATATTAACCTGTAGGGGGCAGTGGTGCCTAAGGAATAATTCCTAATTTTCGGGTCAATCAGAGTTGATCATGACTTACGACCCCCTGTGACTTGAATCCTGGTATAGCATCATAAATTGTTTTATATGTCAAACAATTGTCAGACATCTTGGCAACTTCTAAATTTATGATTGAGATAAGGTTTTATGATCAACACACATGCCTTGGAAAGTTCCTTTAAACTAATGCTGGAATGTGATCAAAGCAGCCTGATACTATTCAGTTATTTTAGGATCTTGTATTTTTGGGACCCTAGTATTGTCTATGTATTACACAGGCTTATATATGAATTACTAATACACACATATTTTTAAGGCATTATAAAGAAACAATACTATTTAAGATATACAATTCCACTGGGATTGTGAATAAGCCCCATGGCCTCAATATATAAAGACAATACCATGTTGTGTCATGCTGTGCCAGGTTTTTCATCTTGTATGTGAAACCAGAATTCCTCACCATTCTCTTATCTTCTAGGTGTCAAACCCCCAGGAGATATGTCTTGGGGAATAGCACAGGCAGGCTCTTTACAATCTAAAAACAGTGTCTATTCATGCCTGAGAACCTATGTTTAAACTCTAACAGGGACAAAATGGTATCGCTTCTGCTAAACATATATATGAAGGCGGAACACTATGAAACATATAAAATGTGCGATCTTATATGTATTCTTTTAACCCCAAATGTTCCGACATAACCATGCCAATGGTGCAGCAGAAAACATATAGCACAGTGAGCAAGGTTTGTGGTCCAGGCTGATAGGACAGTCAAAATTAAAAGCAGCTTGCGTTACACTAACAGTGTAGCGCAAGCCGGCTAGTAGACTTTCCATGCTGCCCCCCTGCAAAGTGCTGCCCTAGGCCCGGGCCTTGTTGGCCTAGGCCAGGATAAAGCATTGAAGGAGAGTCTCCTTTCTCTTCTCCAGCATCACTGGTTTTCACTCCTGGATATTACAGCATTCACATTGTGATGTGCAGTTGCGCTCTGAAAAAGCAGTTGCTCCAGAGCTTGGTAAATGAGCAGAAGCTCTGCTGACCTCTATCATTGAATCATGTACAAGCAAAATTGCTGTTTTTCTGTTTTTTTTCTTGCACATGATTGGGTATTCTATGAAGCATGCTATTGTGAGCCCAGGCTTCCCCTGGGGTATGTCACTGACTGCCTAAGCTCGCAGAAAGTGGTTAAATTACACGGTTTATCATTTTTAAATGTTATGTGACTTAGGACAGAACTACAAATCCTTGGGGGGGAGGGGGGGCCTTTGGAAAAGAATACTGTTCACATGTATTTATTTAACCTGTGCTTTAAACTGATTGACTACTGACTTTTAACTTTAAAAAAAGTTTATGCTGAGCTCAAAAATTCACACTTGTCCTTTCTGGTAAAAGAAAAAAACTACTATGCAAGTTTTTAAACCAATATCGCTTCTTCATAAATATATGATAATAATAAAATAAATGATGAAGCTGACCAGTTAATTTTGCGTGTCAAAAACTGTCACAATGTATAGCGACAGTGAAAAGAAGAACAGTTTGCTAAGATAAATGTGGGAGAGGAGCGCAGCAAATATATAGAGATTAATTAAATGAAAATGAACCAAAGCACTAGCAGTAGTCAACTTGTTCTTGTTTCTCTTGACAAAGTAACTTTTTATTTTGCAGATTCCCCTGTACAACTCAAGTGCCTTTTTAATTTCATGAAGTTCTTTTTTTTTAAGATATGTGAAGACATACTTGCTTCCAGATAGATCGTCTGCTAGTAAAATGAAAACAAGTGTTAAAAAAAATACAGTGGACCCAATATTCAATGAAAGTTTAAAGGTAACATTGTGAAAATTATAATTGTTTTCATGTAATCTGATTGCTCTAACTAAAAGGGCTAAACTAATATGTGACGGTATCGGTATGATATCCCCGTCAAAGATTCCCTTCTTCCATAAGAACATCACCCCAATATTCCACCAGGAGGAATATTCCTGAGATCGCCCATTAAGCCACACATGAGACAAGCTTACTGCTAGAACAAGACAGACTTTAATGTTATATCACACAGCTTATATGTCATTTCCAAAACTGTTACAATGACAAATCTCCGCCCCCCTCACACTGGGGCTTCCATACAGATGATTAGGCAGACACGACGGAGCCGATGCTGAAAACACATTTTCTTTAGACAATGACATCAAGGACGCTGATTACTAGTTGTACTGAATACATTAACTAGACCGCTCGACCCCGCATATAGAGAGATAATTACCACACTGGAGCAATCAGAATAATTAACACAAGCCACTTAAACACAGATCTCCTTCACACAACACAATAGATCAATTAACCTTTAGAAATAGTGAGGGGACATTAGCACGTCAATAACCTGCTAGCCGAGGACAGAATTACACAGGGCAAGCAGGGAGAATTAGACTGAGACATATAGGCAAATGCATCACAATGGCCCCCCTTTTTCTCCCTGCTACGGCAAACCCGGTTGGACCTTCCCTGGTCCAGTAGGGTTGACGGGTTTAGAGCTTTTAGTCCGAGGTTAACTCCGTTTGGCGTGACTGACCTCCCTTGGCAACTGCTTCAGACTCAGGTATGCCACCGGGTCGTCAGATCACACGCCGGTCAGTCCCCAAGTCTTTGTGCGATCTGCAAAGTCACCAGAAGTCAGTGTGAAGACGGCGAATGGGTCTGTGCGCCGCCATCTAGGTGTCCCGCTATGGGAGGGGCAGGTAATAGCTCTGAAGTGACAGTCACAGGAGATTCATAAAAAGAAAAAGTTATATTTGTTGAAATGCTGTAGCACCGGTGCTCAGAGTTCGGGGCGGGGGGAATCAGGGCCCCATAGGGTCAGCCACCCTCTGCTCCCTCCGCAGCCGCCAGTTCTCCTCTTTGAGCTTCTCCAGCTCCATCTCCAGTTCATGGAGCCTGGGGGGGTCAGCCTGCTGTGACCTCAGGTGGTTGTTCTCCTCCTCCATGCGGCTTATGCACTCCTCCAGCTCCATGTACTCACGGATCAGCTCCTGCTTGCTCATGTCCTGCAGGCTCTCCACGTGGTCCTTCATCATCAGAAACTGGGTGGTGGTGTAAGGGGCAACCGGTGGGCCCTTGGCGAACATCTCGGCCCGCATCTGCGACGCCCGCTGCGACTCCCTCTCCTCCAGTCGCTTCTTCTCCTCCCAGGTCAGCTTGTTATACGGCTTCCAGGACCTCTTCTTCTTGGGGGGTAGCCGGCGGTGCCTCTTTCTGCCCCGCTCCCTCCAGGGCCCCTCCGGCTCAGGGCTGTCGCCCATGACCAGCTGACAATGGTGTTTACTGTTGTCCGTAATACCAGATTGTACCGTGAGGACTTCGTAAATGGTGTCCGATGGTTCTTCCGGACCCAGCTCCTGGAGATCCCAAGCCGAGTCTACACAATGGGCTGCTGCTGGTGGGCGGTACCCAGGTTGAGACCAATTTGACCTGGTGTTGTCGTTCATGGGGCAATTCTGCTTGAAGTGACCCAGCTGTTTGCACCGGAAGCAGCGTTGTTCGTTGTCCTCCTGGCGTGGATAGCGAGGGCTAGATGTCATCGGTCTGTTAGGTGGTTGGTATCTAGCGGCTGGTGGGTGTGAGGGCGCCGTTGGTCGTGGAGGTTGTACCCGTGGTGTGACCTGGTTTGTCTTGCGAGTATCCGCATATTCATCTGCCAACTTCGCGGCCTCTGGTAGAGTCATGGGCCTGCGATCTCTCACCCAATCTTTGACATCCGTCTGGATGTGATTGTAAAATTGCTCCAGGAGCATTAGTTGCAAAATGTCCTCTGCGGTGGTGGCCTGGCTGCTGTTAACCCAGTTAGAGGCCGACAGGGACAACTGGCATGCCCATTCCGCGTAAGAGTCTTTCGTGGTTTTGCGTGAGTCCCTGAACTTCTGTCGGTGGGACTCTGGGGTTACTGCATAACGAGCCAGGAGCGCTTCTTTAACCCGGGCGTAGCTATGGATATCCTGATCTGGCACGGTCCGGAAAGCATCAGAAGCTTTGCCTGACAGTTTGCCTGACAATATTGCAACCCACTCTCCTCTAGCTATTCGGTGCAGGTTACATTGTCGCTCAAAATCTGCCAGGTAGTTATCAATCTCACAGTCCTTTTCATCAAAAGCTTTAAAAGCGCTAAACGGGATCTTCCTTGTGTCTGCTGTGCTGTACTCACTGTTTGGAGGATGTGCAGCTGCTTGTTGGACTGCTGCCAGTTTTAACTGTAGCTCTGCGTCTCTTATTTGTTTAGCCTCCTTCGCTAACAGGTCCATCACTTTCAGCACCACATCCGTCGTTGGGTTCGGGCCGAACCATGCTAGCTTCTCTCTCATTAGCTTGTTGGCTGGCGATTCCTCCTCCTGAATCACTGGTGTCTCCATCTCTTGTACTGCTGGCGTTGCTGCAATCCCGTCCTCCTGGTCTATCTCCATTGATTCTGCTATGATGACCCGCTTGGTTTTGTTGCTAGCAATCCTTCCACGAACTTCCAGTAGTTCTTCCAGTGTCTGCTTGGAATCCGGGTGTGAAGGGGAATAGAAGGGAAAATCCCACTGCTACCAACCAATTGTGACGGTATCGGTATGATATCCCCGTCAAAGATTCCCTTCTTCCATAAGAACATCACCCCAATATTCCACCAGGAGGAATATTCCTGAGATCGCCCATTAAGCCACACATGAGACAAGCTTACTGCTAGAACAAGACAGACTTTAATGATATATATCACAGCTTATATGTCATTTCCAAAACTGTTACAATGACAAATCTCCGCCCCCCTCACACTGGGGCTTCCATACAGATGATTAGGCAGACACGACGGAGCCGATGCTGAAAACACATTTTCTTTAGACAATGACATCAAGGACGCTGATTACTAGTTGTACTGAATACATTAACTAGACCGCTCGACCCCGCATATAGAGAGATAATTACCACACTGGAGCAATCAGAATAATTAACACAAGCCACTTAAACACAGATCTCCTTCACACAACACAATAGATCAATTGACCTTTAGAAATAGTGAGGGGACATTAGCACGTCAATAACCTGCTAGCCGAGGACAGAATTACACAGGGCAAGCAGGGAGAATTAGACTGAGACATATAGGCAAATGCATCACATAATATATACAACATTTACTAACTTTGGCTTTCACAGGCACGCACCGGGTCTCACAGATTTAATCATCTGTGTAACATGTCTAGAAAGCAAAACAATATTGAGGCTTCCCATTTTCTATGGGATTAACCCATTTATTAATGCAGATCACTGAAAAAATACAGCACAATAGTTTGGTGTTCTGTAGGTGCTAAAAAGCCCTTACCACCCTAAAACATTCTGCTGTGCTTTGTCTGTAATATCCAATAATAAATGGGTTAATCCTACACAAACAGAGAAGCTGTAGCATTTTTAAATCTATAGGGGCAGCCCATATGGGCACCCCCTGCTCTTCCACTATCTTCAAACAGAACTGCGGAAATGACCAACCCACTCCCAACATGACATCTAAACTATATTCCTTACCAGGGGTGTTACTAGGATTCTTAAAGACCTGCGGTACCCTGAAGAATGCAATGATACAATGTGCTGTGGCAAATGGTGGGGGTAATTACACTGTGCTAAAAGTGAGAGGGGCTTAAGAAGGTATGGTTAAATAGAACCTAAGTCTACTCGCATAAATGCCAAAATCCTTGTACCCATAAAAGGTGGAGCATGTAATGTAAAATCTAGAACAGGGTTCTCCAAACTATGGCCCTCCAGCACAACTACATGTCCCATGAGGCATTGTAAAGCTCTGATATTCAAAGACGTGACTAGGCATGATGGGAATTGTAGTTCCTGAACAACTAGAGGGCCAAAGTTTGGAGACCCCTAATCTAGAATATAGAGTGCAGGAGCCAAAAGAAGGTAATGCACAGCACAGTGTACAGAGGACAGGGGTCAGGAGTACATAATGTACAGAGTTCAGAGGTCAGGAATACCACAGCATGCATGGGTCAAGAGTATGTAATGTGCAACATGAAGGGGTGAGGAGAACATATCATGCAAAATGCAGGGGTCAGTATTGCGTAACACACAGAATACAGGGGACGGGGGTATGTAACACAGAAATGCAGGAGTCAGTACAACATAATACACAGGAGGTCAAAGGTCAGTAGTATATAACACATGGAATGCATAAGTCACTAGTATGTAACACACAGAGTGCAGGGGTAAATAGTGTGTAATGTACACAGGAGTGCAGAGGTCAGGAGTGTGCAACATATAGGGTTCAGGAGTATGTAAAGCACAAAATGCTGGGTTCGGTAGTATCTAACATACAAAATGTGGGGGTTGGGAGTATGTAATGTACAAAGTATAGGGGTCAGGAATATGTATCCCTCACCCAAGCACAAATCCACCATACCCTAACAAAACCACCCAGAGCCTGAAATTCCATTAAAGTTATCCTCTGCAAACCCTGTTTTTGAATGAAGCAGACACTAATCTAAGTTGGCAACTCACATCTTTGCTGCTGCTGCAAAAAAAAAACACAACAAAAGCGTTGAAGACAACCCCTATACACAGAACATGATGGAGAGTTTAATGACTGTAGAAAAAACGTCTACACCCAAAAACATGCCTCGTGCACACTGGAAGTTTTTGGACATTTTTACAACAGCTGTTTTTGGCTTTAGACATTTTATTCTACAGTCAATAAACTTGCTATCATGTTATCCTATGTGTCCATGCACACGTATGCTGTTATCAGCAGCATTTAGTTGGGGCATTTATTGGCTTTAAAAAAAAACACAAAACTAGTGAGTTCCGAGAAGAGTTTTTCAGCTGTAAAAATCGCTCTAACGTCAAAAACCGCTCAAAAACAGTGCTCACCAGTGTTTTTGACGCAGAAAAACTCTAAGAAAAGATATTGCAAAAACGCTGAAAAACTCACTGCAAAGCTACTGGCGTTTTTATAAAATAATTTTAACGTCCAGTGTGCATGAGGCCTAAAAAGGTATTTCTTTGCACTTGTCAAACCGATAACCAATCGCTTTGAGTGGTATAACTTACAGACCATAACGGAACAAATAAGAGAAGTTCATTGAAAGGGTTTTCATACACTTTAAAAATAATTCTTTGTGGTAGGAAGTATGACTGACTATACAGATGTATGAAAGGCCTTGGCAGTAAAAAACATGCACATCATAGATGATGGGCTAACTGTACAGGTTTTCCTTTGCTAACTGTTATATTCTTTTCCAGTACACCATTGATCATTCCCAGCTGGAGGCGAGGACTCTTCATGTGTCAGTGTGGCATGCAGGTACTCTGAAGAGGAAAGTCTTCCTAGGAGAAGTAACAATACCTTTGGAATTATGGGACTTTGGGGACAACTCCACGCAATCCTTTCAATGGTATCAGCTTAAAGCAAAGGTAGAAGTTAATTGCAAATCGTTTTAATATATGATGGTATGTAAACAAAGAATAATTCATTCCCTCGTGTACATGTATTCATTTGAATAGTGCTGCTTTCTGGTGGTAATAATATTGGAACATGCCTAATGTGTGTTGGCACAGCCGCTTGTACATTTCACCAGGGGCATACAGGACAAGGTGAAAGCACAAGAGCACAAATGGGAGACAGTAGTCATCCCATAACAAGAAATGCCTCAACAAGGACTTTTGATAGCAGAATTATAAGGTATTCTTTTAATGAGTTCAATGAACTTTAAAAGATTGAACGCTATTTAATTACATTAACATGGTATAGCTTTTATGACATTTTAGTAATTAGGTTAGTTTCTACTTTCAGGTAGGTTTTTTTTTTAAATAGAAGAACATGATATGAAGCTGCCTTTATTAGAATTAGTCATTTGGGATAACATTTGCTAGCATTTAAAAAAAATCTTAGAATCAGTTAAAGGGTCACTAAAGGAATTTTTTTTTTTTTTGCTGAAATGACTGTTTACAGGGTATAGAGACATAGGGGGTAATCCACAAAAGGGATACGCCGGCGTATCTACTGATACGCCGTCGTATCCCTGTTTCTATCTTTGGAACTGATCCACAGAATCAGTTTCCAAGAGATAGACAGAAGATCCGACATGTGTAATTGAATTACACTGTCGGATCTTAAGGATGCAATTCTAGGCCGGCCTCTAGGTGGCGAGGCCATTGCGGCCGGCGTAGAATATGCAAATGAACACTTACGGCGATCCACGAACGCTCCGACGGGCCCGTCGCTCTAATGCTACGTCGTTTACGTCGAGTTACGCCGTGTAAAAATAGGGCTGAGTCCTATTTGACTAAGCCCTATTAAGTATGGCCGTCATTCCCGCGTCGAAAATTCAAACTCTACGTCGTTTGTGTAAGACGTCCGTGAATGGCGCTGGACGCCATTTACGTTACCGTCTAAGCAAATGACGTCGGAGCGACGTCAGTTAGCGCAATGCACGTCGGGTAAGTTACCCGACGGAGCATGCGCAGTACGTCCGGCGCGGGAGCGCGCCTAATTTAAATGGGACTCGCCCCATTAGATTCGGCACGCCTTGCGCCGGACGGATTTGAGTTACACCGTCGCAAATTTCCAGGTAAGTGTGTTGTGGATCGATACCTAACTTAGGAAATTTGCGGCAGTGTAACTTAAATCACTTAAGTTACGTTGCGCTGCGGGGCTGTGGATTTGGCCCATAATAGTTAACTGATTCCTTTTAAAAATGATTAAAAATAGATAAAAAACAATCATATAATGTACATGTAGTTTAGTTTTGTTTTTGCTGTTGTTTCCTGGTTCTCTGATGTACAGAGCCAGAGAGCCAACACATAGTTGCCAACATTTGAAAAAAAAATCCAGGGACACTTTGCAGCACAGCTATTAATTAATTACCACACTCACTTCCCCGAAGCTCCACCCACTCTGCATAATCTTCGCCTACTTATCAGATTATAGCAGGGGTCTCAAACTCAAATTACCTGAGGGCCACAAGAAAAGTTTTCATATGCCATGGGGGGCCGCATGCAAACTTTCAAACTTCAAAAACAACAGTACTGGTGTCAGTGAACACATTATTAACCCCCAGCACTGGTGTCAGCGAGCGCATTATTACCACCAGCACTGCTGTAAGTGAACGCATTTTTACCCCCAGCACTGGTGTCAGTGGATGCATTATTAACCCTGACCACTACACTGCACACCGACCACTGCACACTGACCACTGCACTACACGATGACCACTACACTGCACACCGACCACTGCACACTGACCACTCACCATCAGGGCACAGCACATTAGGTCACAGAGCCCAGCACATTAGGGTACAGGGCACAGCGCACATCAGGGTACAGAGCCTGGCACATCAGGGCACAGGACACGGCACGACAGGGCACAGAGCCCAGCACATCAGGGTACAGAGCCCGGCACATCAGGGTACAGAGCCCGGCACATCAGGGTACATGGGGCACATCAGAGCACAATCGGGGCACATTAGGGTACATGGGGCGCATTCAGGGTACAAACAGGGTACATGAGGGCACGTACATGGGGCACAATCGGGGTACAATCAGGGTACATGGGGCACATTAAGGCACATGGGGAACATGAGGTCACAATCGGGGTACATGGGGAACAAACAGAGCACATGGGGCACAATCAGTGTACATGTCAGCATTTACTTGTTTTTCTTTTTTTCTTCACATGCAGAGTAGCGCAGGAAGCGTCTGTCATATGTTCGATTCTCTGTCTCGCGCTGCGGCTGATCCCAGGTGATATCACAAGCAAATAGGGATGGACGAGAAGAGAGAAGGGGGGCGCCGGGGGGCGGGGAGCAGCTGCAGCGTGAGACAGAGAAGTGAACTTACGACAGAGACGCTTCCTGCGCTACTCTGCATGTGAAGGAAATCTACTCCCCCCACTTCCGCCCTGCCTGCGGGCCATTTATAACTGGTCCGCGGGCCGCAAATGGCCCGCGGGACGGTACTTTGAGACCACTGGATTATATACTCAATAAAGAGAGAATTACAGGAAATTGATACAACCTTTGTGATTGTGTAAGAGGGGAGAGGAAGTCCTTAGGGTAAGGGAAGGTCCAATATAAAGGACTACAAGTATCAGCACGCCTCCTGCCTTGTACACCTATGACTCACTGCCTGTGATTAGCGCAGTGCTGACTTCCTGGTGGGCTCTGCACATGGGCTGTGTGAAAACGCTGGAACTCATCCTTAGTCAGAGACTGCAGACATGGTATAGGAGATGGTCAGAGAGTGTGCGGACATAATTGGGCTGAAATTGCACAGAACGCACAGCGTGTTCCTGTGTTTTTCAGTGTGAACCTGGACCTGTGACCTGGAACCCACACTTTGCTAACTTGCCTGGAAAGGGGGCATTAGTATGGGCACCTGGAGCAATTTGCCACATCTCTTCTGGGATGCCAAGGGCCACCCCCTCTGTGGTAGACAGCAGCTTTAATTTGGGGGGGAGGAATATGTGCTAAGGGGGTGGATTTCATATCCAAGCCCCCTTGCAGCATACATCATAAAGTGCCCCCTAGAACATTTCCTTTCCCCCAAAATTACTCACAGTAAACTGTAACCCGTAGGCATGACCCCCTCCCTCCCCCTCTGGAAGGCTCACTTACTTTGCATCAGGACATGTGTCATTTTGTCAGAAGAGCAGCTTTTCTCGGCAGCAGCGTGGTGAGCCTCCTTCTCCTCCCCCTCCTCCTCTGTGTACACATCGAAACATCACAGAGCAGGAGAGGGAGGGGGGCGGGGCTCAGTTCACTCCGTCTCACCCTGCAGTGGGGACTGCAGGGAGATGTATAAACATACTGCCGCACCTGCCTTCCCCACTAGCCGGGACAAGTCCCGGCAGGCTAAATTAGCCGGGACTAGGTCCTATTTGACGGGACTGTCCCTTTAAAAACGGGACAGTTGGCAAGTATGCCAACACACCTCCTTGATTAGTCACCACAGTGAGAAATCTCCCAGTACTGTGGTGATCAGGAAACAGACAGCCAGGAAGTGTCCAGAACAGAGAGGAATTACAGCAACATCAAAGCAAAAACGAACAATGAGGACATGAAACCAGGACTGCAGTAAGGTAAACAAAGCTATTTAGCTTAAAACATTTTTTTCCTTTAGTGACCCTTTAATTCTATAAAAAAATAAAGTCAGAGATAGTGAGAACAATTTACTAAATTTGATGATCTAGTTTAAAACTGAAAATTAAATGTATGACCAGGTAAATAAAAGAACATGATAGTCCAATTTAAAAAAAATGCCAGATTTTCTAACTAACTAAATTACATTCTCAACATACTGTAATTCCTAAGAGCTGTGAGGGAAAAATATAGGTTGGGGAGTGAGAATGTTTTTTCTTAATAAAAAAAATTATCTTACAAACAAACTTGAGCATAGATTCAATTATGTTTGTCTTACTAACAGCATCATGTATATAGCAAAGGAGAGTCAGCAGAAAACCTGTGGCACATGACCAGGGTGCCAGGGTCTAGAAAGGTCCCTGACAAGGCTGCTCAAAAATCATGGGGGTCAATTCACTAAGCTTTACATTTGTCTGTAAATTTTGCAAAAAATTGTGCGGTAATCTGTTAAATCCAATTCACAAACAAAACACAAACTAAAAAAAGGTTAAAAAGTAATATAAATAATATATATATAGACCATGGGGTAGATCCACAAAGAAATTACGCCGGCGTATCTACTGATACGCCGGCGTAATTTCAAAATTCCTGCGTCGTATCTTTGTTTTGAATCCTCAAAACAAGATACGACGGCATCTCGTCTAGATCCGACAGGCGTACGTCTTCGTAGGCCGTCGGATCTTAGATGCAATTTTTCGGCGTCCGCTAGGTGGCGTTCCCGTCGTAATCCGCGTCGAGTATGCAAATTGACTATTTCTGACGATCCATGAACGTACGACCGGCCGTCGCATTTTTTTACGTCGTTTCCGTTCGGCTTTTTCCGGCGTATAGTTAAAGCTGCTATATGGTGGCGTACTCAATGTTAAGTATGTCCGTCGTTCCCGCGTATAATTTTGTAAATTTTACGTCGTTTGCGTAAGTCGTCCGTGAATGGGGCTGGCGTCCAGCCCCATACATTTACGTTCACGTTGAAAACAATGACGTCCTTGCGACGTCATTTGGAGCAATGCACCCTGGGAGTTTTTATGGACGCGCATGCGCAGTTCGTTCGCATGCGGCGAAACACGCCCCCCTACCCGCCGAATTAGAATTCCGCGCCCTTAGGCCGCGAGAGATGCGCTACGCCGCCGTAACTTATGGCGCGGATTCGTTGAGGATTCAAACCAACTAAAAGTAAGTTACAGCGGCGTAGCGTATCTTAGATACGCTGCGTCCAGCGCAGATGTATGTGGATCTGCCCCCATATATGTAAGTATGTGTGCATATACACTTAACCACCGAAACATGCGATAAATAACCGCATGAATAAATGCACTAGTTGCCGAACAATCGAAAAAATATTGCATTACTTATTTAACGCTAAATTATTTAGTGAATTTAACTAATTTACCACATGCGTTATTTTGCCGTTATTTAACTCTTTGTGAATCGACCCCTATAGCCCTAAAGGTACATGTACCAATTATCAAAAATAGAAAAAAAATTTAAGAACTGACTTTATGGACTGTCCCTGACCTGTCTATACAGATACACAAGCCATACGGTTGGTATTTTTTTCAGCATATCGCAGGAATAACTTTCCTCACAACACATGGAGAGGCTAAAAGCTTAAAGGGGTTGTAAAGGTTCCTTTTTTATATTTTAAATAGGTTCCTTTAAGCTTGTGCATTGTTGGTTCGCTTACCTTTTCCTTCTATTTTCCTTCTAAATATTTTTTTTCTTTGTTTTCTTTGTCTGAATTTCTCACTTCCTGTTCCTCCTCAGTAAGGTGTTCAGTAAGCTGTTCTGAATGACTTTCCACCGCTCGGATGATGGTGGAAAGCTTACGGAGGAGAAACGGATAGTAAGAAATTCAAACAAAGAAAAAAAACATTTAGAAGGGAAATCGAAGGAAAAGGTAAGTGAACCAACAATGCACTAGCTTAAAGGAACCTATTTAGAAAATAAAAGATGAACCTTTACAACCCCTTTAATCTATTACTGACTGATTAATTTACAAGTATCATTATCCTGATCATGACCTAATCTTTGAGTAATTAAAGTGTATGGCAAGCCAAAACATTTTTTTTGTATACTGCAATGAAGGGTTAAAACCATTATAAGGATTTATAAGGATTTGTTTCCTATCTGTGGCCTGCTAAGAAGTTTTCCCTTCACTTCCTGTGTTGGAAGCACAACAGAAAATGAGAAGAAATTGCCCCAAGGCCAGGGAACTCCACTCTTACTGTACTGACCACTATTTTTTTCATTAAAAAAACCTGACAGCTCCGATCGAAGCTTCTGTACTAACAATTTGATGTTAGGACAGCGATCACCCCTTCTATTGTGTTATGCAAGGGAATGGCCCCCCACCAGAATACTCCAGTCAGCGCTCTCAGCCAAGGAGACGGTCAGCTGCTGGTTTTCCAGCATGCTCATCTGACAGAAGCCGGCCGTACGGTACGTCTGCCATACACACGGGTGGAATGTCGGCTGTTTTTTTTTTTAAACCAGCCGATGTCGCCCAACATTTGGCCCGTGTGTACTAGGCTTTAGACAGTCTTTATCAGAACAGTTGTCCTCATAAATTTTTCCGCACCTCTTGCTCTCACAACAAAACTTTCTCCCAAGTGGGAACAAGGCAGCAACAAAAAATTGGCAGGGGGTCTAAAACTAAAATAAAAAGTTTTGCCTTTTATATACCCTTTAGGGCTGGTAGCGGAAACTATTTCTGTATGACCATTCTATTGGAATATTAATAACTAGTGGTGGAAATCATCACTTAAAGTAATATTAAAGGCATGTTTTTTATTTTTTAAACTAACAAACATGTTATACTTACCTGCTCTGTGTGATAGTTTTGCACAGAGCAGCCCCGATCCTCCTCCTCTTGGGAGGTGCCCTCATAGCAAGCACATCGCTGGATTGAGATAGAGCTCAGCTATGCATTGGGGGAGGGGAGTGGCTGCAGGGGAAGCTGCACGCAGAAGTTTTTTTACCTGCAGTAAGATAAAAACCTATTGCCTTTACAGACACTTTATTTTGATGCCCTATTTTATTAAAGTAGAATTCCAGTCAAACCATAACTACTCTTAAAAGTGCTTTCTTCTCCCTCACAACGCCTATTCTGATTAACCTGTGTAAGAAAAGCTCTGTATACATACTGGCCGGGATTCAGAAAGGACTTACGACGATGTATCTCCAGATACGCCGTCGTAAGTCCAAATGTGCGCCGTCGTATCTTTACGCGTATTCTGGAAACCAGATACGCCTGAATTTGGCCAAGATACGACCGACGTAAGTCTCCTACGCCGTCGTATCTTGGGTGCATATTTACGCTGGCCGCAAGGGGCGCTTCCATAGATTTACGAGTTGAATATGCAAATGACCTAGATACGCCGATTCACAAACGTACTTGCGCCCTCGGATTTAGCTACGCCGTTTACGTAAGGCTTACGTCCGGCATAAAGTTACCCCTGCTATATGAGGCG